>NC_138498.1:52471108-53076935 GCF_964252035.2 Podarcis erhardii | reverse complement strand
AGCCATGGACATGCTATGTGATCTGATGGTGAATTTGGGGTGACCCAATGCAAAGATCCTGAGGATCCATGTGGATCCATGCTTTTAAACCACATTTTAAGTGGGGAGGGAAGGAAAAACACAGAACGGACAAGGAGCACGAGAGGGGTGTGCAGAGAAGCAGCTGGCTAAGAATGCAGGAGAGGGGTATAACGGGGAGGGAGGAAAGGAAGGCAAAAGTTTTCCCTCACCTACTCACCCAAGCCAGCCAGCTCGCACGCGCGCTCTCTCTCTCTCTCTCTCTCCCTCCTGCCTGCTTGCCTGGAGGGGAGGGGCTTTCCCTGCTCTTTGTTCCGTTTGAGCAAGCACAGCAAGGAAACAGAGGCGGGTGGGCAGTAAGACCCTGAGGCAAGTGCGGCTTGTGCTTGCTCAGCAGCTTCTTCACGGTGCTCCGCGGAACGGTGTTCTTCATCCCGGCGGTGGCGGCTCCCTCTCTTTCCTCTCAAGCAGAGCGGCCTTCCTGCTCCAGCCGCGCCTGCGCCTGAGGAGTTTCGAATCTGCCGCCGCGCGCAGGGTGACGTCACGGCCGCCGCCGGGCCAATCCGCCTGCTCGGCCCCGCCTCCCTTCTTCTCGCCTCCCTCACGAGAGGAAGCGCCTCCCTCGCGCACGGCGGATGCAGCCTGAGCAGAGTCCCCTCTCGCTTAGAGCAGTGTTTCCCAAGCGGCACACGAGGCAACGTGTCGCGGCACACTAGTGTGCCGCGGAACACCGGTTGGGAAACACTGGGTTAAACCACAGAGCCTAGGACTTGCTGATCAGAAGGTCGGTGGTTCAAATCCCCACGACAGGGTGAGCTTCCGTTGCTTGGTCCCTGCTCCTGCCCACCTAGTAGTTCAAAAGCACATCAAAGTGCAAGTAGATAAATAGGTACCACTGCGGTGGGAAGGTAAACAGTGTTTCCGTGCGCTGCTCTGGTTCGCCAGAAGCGGCTTAGTCATGCTGTACGCCGGCTCCCTCGGACAATAAAGCGAGATGAGTGCCGCAACCCCAGAGTCGGCCACGACTGGACCTAATGGTCAGGGGTCCCTTTACCTTACTTTAAACTATGGATCGCTATGACGACTCTCATTTTACATCCCCATGAAAAAGAGGACATACGGCAACCCTATGTGCGAGGGACTGACAACCAGAAAATCCTCCTGCTAAACGAGCAGTGCGGGCACATGAGGCCGGGGGTAGAGGAGGGAGTGCACAGCCCTGTCTTTTCTGGCGGCCCCAGGACTTGCAGAATTCAGGGCTGCAGCATTCAGGGCTGCTTTCCTTATCCCCCTTGCCCTCCCCATAGCTCATCTAGAACCCCACCCGCACTTGAATATTGGCGGAGCGCGATGACTCCGCGCCAACCAATCCACAAATTTTGCAGGCTTTTGCAGCTGGGGCAGCTGCCAGCGCGTCCCCACGGAGCCTGCCAGATGGCTATCGCGATAAAAGCCTCCTGGGAGTCTGCGCCCTCCCAGTCCAGAGAGAGGAGGCCTCTGATTCCCAGCATGCAGCGGGAAGGCATGACGCAAATGCTCCGCGACGGTAACGTCACCAACAGCTGCCGCGGCGCGATCAGCAGAGGGTGCCGCGGCGGCGGCGGCGTTGCCACCATCGCCCCTGCAGCAGCAGCAGCACCTGGCCGGAGCGAGGGCGGCGGCGGCGGCGCTGCTGTTCCGGCGGCCCGTCGGGCGGCGCTGGGAGGGCCGGGCGGGGGGATGGCGGAGCCGGGCGGGGCGTCGTCCGGCACGGGCGGAGGCGGCGGGAGCTCGTCGGGGCCTGGAGCCACGGACCCGGCCTCGCTGCCCCCTGGCGACGCGCAGCTCATCGCCCTCATCGTGGGGCAGCTCAAGAGCCGCGGCCTCTTCGACGCCTTCCGCAGGGACTGCCTGGCCGACGTCGACACCAAGGTAAGCGCCCCTCCCCGGAGCAGCCCCGCGGAGGGTGTCTCTGCAGGATCGTAAGGGGAGGCCTCGGCTAAGGAGCTGCCAGGATTACAGGGACTTTTCTTTTCATTCCCTTGTCCTCTCTTCTCCCTAGTCCCCACCCAGCCCCGTTATGGAGGAACTCGCCCCAGCCAACGGGGTCAGCTGTCAGGGGTGGCGAGAGTTGCAGTCGCCCGGCTTCCCTGCCTCTTCGGCTGGAGTTGTGTGTAGGAGCCGACACACGAGTTCGCAGGAAAACCATCTCATAGCCTGCACTGTATCCCCTCTAATCCAAACTCCCGGAGGTGGGGGAGCTTTGCTAGCTCTTGTGGTGTGGTCTGTTATGGGAAAGGTATACACAACCCCAGGCAAAACATTTATTTTCCTTTGGTGGTCACATGGCTTGCACTCTTGTTTTTGTGTTTTGTGCAAGTCGTAGTCCAAGATACACCCATGTTAACATTCTTATGGGGTCACAGAGGTTTTGGAGTATCTTTGTAGCTTGTCCTTGGCTTATAACTTCCTGTATATGTTTCCGGGGGGGGGTGCTTTATTGTTATTATTATTATTAGGCAACTCTCAAAAAGAGTAAAATAAACCAAAATAAATACATTCCAGCCCATGTTACCACTGAAAGCACTATAACGTAGTGGTAGAACTAGAGCATCTGATTTGCAGGCAGAAGGTTTAATCCTTGGCATTTCCAGGTAGGGTTGGGGATGGTTCCTCTCTGAAACGCTGGAGAGCCGTTGCCAATCAGTGTGGGCAATACTGAGCTAGGTAGACCACTAGTCTCACTTGGCATAAGGCAGCCATCTTTGAACATTGAGCAGACAAGCATCATATAGTGGTGTCCACATCAACAACATGGTTTTATTCCTTCCTGTTTTGGAAGTTAACCCCACTGCATTCAGTGGCCTACATGTAAATAGGGATAAATGGTAGTCTGTCTAAGCCTTATAAAGGAGTAGGAGGAGGGTATGTTGGTCTTGTAATCCATCAAGATTTTCTGGGGGATGCAGGTACATAGATATTGGCTGAATCTCATTGAACAGGGTATTTAGGTGTGTAACCCGCAACGACTGAATTTTACCATTGCCTCGCAGACAGTGGTTGGAGTCTAGCTGGAGTTTTATTCCAGAATTTGAATGACAGAGCTAGTTGATTATGGAAAAATCAGTTTAGGATATTCCAACTAAACATTAGGAAGGACTTTCTATCTGTAAGAACTGTTTAACAGTTGAATGGACCAACTCAGGAGGTGTTGGAATCTTCTTCAACTCCAGCTGTAGTACAGTGGTGCCTCGCAAGACGAACTTAATCCGTTCCGTGAGTCTCTTCGTCTAGCGGTTTTTTCGTCTTGCGAAGCAAGCCCATTGACGGCTTAGCGGATTAGCGCTATTAGCAGCTTTTAGCAGCCTAGCGGATAAGCAGATAAGCGGCTTAGCGGCTTAGAAAAAAAGGGGGGAAGGGAAAAAACCCTGCAGGAACTCGCAAGACATTTTCGTCTTGCGAAGCAAGCCCATAGGAAATTCGTTTTGTGAAGCACCTCCAAAACGGAAAACCCTTTCGTCTAGCGGGTTTTCCGTCTTGCGAGGCATTCGTCTTGCGGGGCACCACTGTATACTTATTCTAAGGTATGTGTGCTCATGTAATTTTTCACAGCTACATGCATAATTTGGTTTTTCATAGGTAAAAACAAACTTGCTAAAGGCAAATGATGCCAATCCTGTTGAAATTTAATTGTAGGGTAAACAAGTGTGTTTCAGTGTGGTGTCAGTGGTCTGTGTGGATTTTGAAATAAACACTTCAGGATTATATTAATTGAGCTATTTTGTTTAGCCAGCCTACCAGAATTTGAGACAGAAAGTGGACAACTTTGTGTCTACCCACCTGGATAAGCAGGAATGGAACCCAGCAATGAACAAAAACCAGTTGCGGAATGGCTTGAGGCAGAGCGTTATTCAGTAAGTAAAAGCTGCTAAAATATAAGTGACAATAATGAATTGTTTTTTAACTCATGAAGGTAACCTACATTTGCACAAGACCCCTAAATTTTGATGGGATTGTCTAAGAAACACTCCTGGTAGATTGTGGCTCTTCATCCGTTGAAATTACTTAAAATTTCATTGCTAATGTTTCTCCAGGAGTGTCACTTGTGGCTGTCTAATGGAGATCTGCAGGCATCCACAGCTTTAAGAGGGAAAGAGCATCTGATGAACATGCAGTCTTAGTTCTGTTTGCTTTTACCAACTTCCAGCATGAGATACAGTAGCACGATGAGCTTAATGTCACTGGGGTTGGGGTGCTGTCCAACAGAGTGAAGTAGTGTTTTGCTCCTTGAACTATTGCTGTAGTGTAACTAATCCAGTTCACTAAACACAACATGTTCTTTGCAAACACATTCTTCCCTAATTTTTTTGAAGGCCAGGCTGAGTTATCTGTATGTTCAATGTACATAATTTTAATTTTATATAATAAGCTGCTGTGTTCCTGACTGATAGTGATAGGATTCAAGAAATGGTTCTTAAAATGTGCTTAGAATGAGAGTGGGAGGTGACTTGCAAGCTTTACGGAGTGCTTCCATGAAGTTGCTTGGAAGTCAGTCCCATTGTATGCAGAGATGCTTTTTTCCATATATGTGTGCATAGGGTTGCAGCCTTAATTTATTAATCTGTATTATGGCAGATTAGTTATTTAGAAGACTTGTAGTTTGCCTTTTGGCTACAAGAGGCCGCATGGTGGCGTACAAAATAAGTTAAAAACAAATACAGATATAAATCACAGTAATAGCACAATAAAATTAAAAAGAACTAAGTTAAAAACTAAAAATCAGCAGAATTCAAAGTTAAAATGATCCCCAATGCCTGGTGAAATAAGGTAAAGGACTCCTGGACAGTCAAGGTCCAGTCAAAGGCAACTATGGGGTGTGGCGCTCATCTCGCTTTTCAGGCCAAGGGAGTTGGCGTTTGCACACAGACAGCTTTCCGGGTCAAAACAGCAGACAGACCCTGGTGGAAGATGGTCCTTTGAATTGCCTCGCCTCAAATTATTTAGGAATTTATTGGTAATCACCAGAACCTTAAATTGTTCCTGGAAAGAGATCAAAAGCCAGTGTCTTCCAGTAACCTGGTTACTACCTTTTGTACTTGCTAAAGCTTCCAAACAATTTTAAAGGGCCACCTCAGATGAAGTATGCTGCAAAAATCCAGCCTGCGTGTGGCCACATCTGCTGCTTCTTCAAAAAGAATGCAGCCAGCACACTCCTAGACTACAGACTTCAGGGTTTTTTGCCCACATACAATCTGTGGTAGTGTTCAAGCAATGGTTCATTACCTCCATTGGATGAAAAAGAGAAAGCTGGGTGTTATGTACATTTGGCAATATCATACGAAACTTCACCAGGAAGAGGTATGACCATGACAATGCGATCGCTTGGACAACCCTTCCTGTGTTTTCAAACCATCCATTTCATCATCACCACCAAAGACTTAAGTTGAGAGTGTGCCCTGCTACATGTTAAATTGATGTTAAATTGAGGTAGCCCCAAGGCTGCCATGAAAACCATGAAATCTAGAGGTGGTCTTGGCATGAATACTGGAGAAGCCTTCATTGGGGTGTACAGTCAGAAGTAAATGAACATGGGCTGTAATAATTATGATGAAGCTTAAATGCAAAAATGACAGGGACCATTCACAAAACAATATTGCTTAAATACCTGACATCTGGGCATTGAATGTTGGCATTAAGCTGTGAGTGTTGTCCATAGTTGCAGACAGTGAACCTATAGGGTCGTACATAAGTCTGTCTCAATGGCTGTATGACTCCATCAACATAAAGCACAGCTTACATGCTAGGTATTTCTCTTGTATGATAAGCTCATGGTAAGTTATTGTTGAAACATCATGAGTTGCATTTATAAGCCATCTGCCTTGATGGAGGCATGTTCAGGTTAAAACCTCTAGTTCCATAATTTTCAATTGTGAAGTAGGACAGTGAGGACTCATCCACAGGTCCAAGTGTTTTTGCTCCCCCCCCGCCCCCGGAAAACCTTCTCTTATCACTAAATTGGATCAAATGTCATTATAGAGAAAACACAATTGACATTTGCTCCAGTTCAGCAGTAAACAATGGATTTCCCCAGGGCAAAGCAGCAGGGTAGCAGGTGTGGATGAGCCTTGAGACAGTGGTTACTATGAGAGCTTTCCCCCAGGCCATCTTGTAGTCAAATTCATGTGCCTCTGAAGTGGTTCAGCCATGGAGCAGAAGTTGCTTATGCATTGTGCTCCATCGATTCTGTAACAGGTTGTTTTGCTGCAAGCAGTCAATGGCGGGGAGACATGCTAAGCTTGTCATGTCCTGGTTGACTTCCTTGCTCAGTTTTTGTATGGTTTTGAAACATGTTGTGTACACCACCAACTGAGTTCTCTTTTGTTTGCCTTCATTAATTCTGGGGATGCACAAATGCAGACACTTCCAGACAGCTTGTTTAAATGTACAAATTTGGTTGTTACCCCATTTCTAGTGCAGTTAGCACATCACTTTCCTCACTGCAAAAGTCCGGTAAGAAAAGTGATTGGAAATTAGGCTAGAAATTGTGGGACAACAACCCCTAGCTGGCAGTGCCATATAAACTCTGCACAAACATGAACGTTCAATAAACTGGTGTTGTATAACCTCCGCAAGTTTTGCATGACTATATTGGCATAAATGCTTTTCCAGCAGCCAGCCTGGAAGCTTCTTGTGTCTTCATTTGCTACTCCTAAGTACCCAGGGGGCCCTGCAATGAGAGTATTGCTGCAGCTGTAGAGGGCCTGCCTACCAGGCTGGCAGCACAGCAGCACCAACCTGCATTACACGTAGCTGCCATTTTTAGTACGTGGCACAGTGCACAAGCTGCAGGAGCTGGAAGAGCATTGGAACAATCTGACCCCGGAATTTGTGCCAGGTCAGGCATGCCCTTCATGGAGACCAAGTGTCAGAGACTTCAGATCTTCTTAAGTGCCCACGTAGACTCAAAACAATATTGGCTGTTTGGGTGTGTTTTTTCTACCCAGGCAGCTGCTTCCCAACGGCTGTGCAGTGTCTCTGTGTTTGCCTCCCCTGGCCTGTTGCAGACATGACTTAACCCCACCAGACAGCCCAAGCCCTGCTCTTTTTATCCAGCACAGCCTTGAAGTAATAAGTCGCTTTTTGGTTTCTGACACTGTTCCCAGAAAAGCTCTTTGTCTTGTGTTGCTTGTGTTTATTTTTGTTTGTCTTGTAAAAAGTGCCGGTGTGTCTAGACGGGCAGATGTGGGGAGCAGCTGATCGTGGCAGGTCCTGGGGTGAAGGCCGCCTTTCTGCTTTTTCGTCATAAGTGCACTAGCCAAAAAGATCACCTCCCCTCCTATCCCGCCTATCTCCTCCAGTGTGATGTTTTTTCCTCTTGTTGATGCCAAGTCAGGTTTTATTTGCTGCTTTGTGTGCCATGGACACCCTGCAGTGGCTCCCACCCAGCATACATTTTTTTAAAGCAGTTGGGTGAGCAGATGTCTGCTGCAGGTTCTGCTGGGGCCCTCAAAGGCAGCTGGTTCAAAACCTCTTGGTTTTCTTTTCACCGGGTAGAATGCCTGTCTAGTGATACAGGAGCTACCAAAAGAGCCATAGTTCACACCATGTTAATGCTAATTGCAGCTGACATGACGGCTGTGGAGGGCTCCAGTGGGGGGAAGAAGGGAAGCTTTCTGGAGGAGCTGAATGACTCCTTTGTCTCTGCCCCAGGTCGGGGATGCTGGAAGCTGGAGTGGACAGAATTATTTCTCAGGTGGTGGATCCAAAACTAAACCACATCTTCAGGCCCCAGATAGAGAAGGCAATTCATGATTTCCTGGCTGCGCAGAAGAAAGAGGACTCGGTGCCAGCTCCTCCCCCGGAGCCAGAGAGTCAGGATCCTTCCCCTCCATCTCAAGATGCCTCGTAAGGTCTGGTATTGCCGCTTCTCTCCCTTCCCCCTTTGCATGCACTTGCAGCCCTTTTGTGTCATCACTCATGTGAAGAATGTCAGTGGCACTAGCTAAAAGGCCAGAACATGCTGGGCTAGTGCCAGAATTGCTGTGAGAGGAAAGAACAAGCTGTGATCTTTCAAGATCACAAGCCTCCTTAACGGAATATGATTAGAAACTTCACTTTATTCTTCTTGGCTTCTTTTCTTTTTAGCAGCAATGCACCTTCAAATAGGCTATGGACCTACTTGGATTACTGAGGAACTGCTTGGGCACAAAAGAGTAAAAGATATGCATAAGGAAGATGCTATCTGGAAGATCTGGGAGCAGAGGCTGGCTCTAATGAGAGTCCATTAATTCTGTGGACCAAGCAGTTCTTGGAAAATGGGGAGAGCTACTTCAGTTTATTTGCAGAGGCATCCTGCTTTGGTTGATTTAAAGTGCAATCTTATGGATGTAAAGCTACAGGCCAGGCAAGCTGTCTGAATAATAAAAATTGCTAGTGGCATTCTTCTATCCCAAGATGCCATACTTGGCACTACAAAACTCAACATTCTGCATCAAGAAGTAAACAGCTTTGAGGGTAAAGCAGTACATAAATTTTATAAAATAAAATAAGAAGTGATGGATTCTGCTGGGGATCATAATTTTTATTGCTTTGTATCCTCTCCTGGTCACATAGGCGTTCTGAGGTTGTGCCATCTTATCCTCTAGGTCTGCCTCCCACAGCCTGGTGCTGTCCAGATGTTTTGGGCTATAATTCCCATCAGCCCCAGCCAGTGATCAGGGATGACTGGAGTTGCTGTAGATCAACTTCTGGAGGGCACCAGGTTGCAGAAGGCTATTATAGCGTGCATGCCCTCAGCAGAAGCCAAATGGCCATGGAAGAAATGGATCAGGCAGTTTGCCATCTCCTGTTAATAGAAGGCTACCAGCAGATGTCCTCTCTTCATCAGATCTGACTTGCCCTTCTGTAGATGGGTTGACTGTGAGTGGAAAGGTGGACATGCACAGGGCCTGGCACTCTTCAATGCAGAGGAGATGGTCTGGTGTGCAGAGGCCCAGAAGTGGAGAGAGAAGGGAAAGGGTTGGTCTCTGACATCATGCTTTATGTGCCTCCAAAGTCCAGTGCAAGGTCTGACCCTCTTCTGTGCTCAAAAGAAGGGTAGAGATTCTCCCTGACATCGCACTGTGCATTGGAGGCACTCTGAAGCTGCCATCTTTGCTGTTTTCAAGCCTCTCATTACTTGCCGCAGTGTTAGGGATGGGATCCTGCCCCTCACTGATAACCATAGTTTCTAGCTTTGGAGAGACTATATCTGTAGTTCTCTGTCCTTGTGCCAGTGCTGAAATTATGTCTTATTGCCACTGCATGCTGGTGTACAGGATCAAGCTGAAGACAAACTGTGCAACCAGGTTTAAGGTGGATTCAAGGCCCTTGTTGTTTTTCCACTACTAAACTTAAATCATGCAACTTTGTGGTATTTGGTGGCTTCAATTTTTGTATGCTCACATGAAACTCCCAACTAAAACTTTAAATCCCAAAAAGGTAGCAGTCTCAAAATTGGTGCAAGTAACTTTATAATTAACCAGCAACTGTCTTTTATCTTTACATTAAGCACTAATTTTTGTCTCTTCCTTTTGCAGTGCATTTCTGACGTTAAAGCAGCCGCAGTTGCAGAACCCAGACTGAATCTGGCAGTGGGCTACATACATATCTGCAGGAATACAGTTTGTTAACTAATATCAACCATGGCTGAAGGGAGGTTTTTGGCAAAAGTCACATGTGGTTTCTACATAGTGCAGAGGGATTGGTTAAATGTTGAAAATGTATTGCTATGGGCAGAAGTAGCATGTGTCTTCACTAATTCTGTATTTGGGGGATTGTTGCCACCTTTGTGGAAGCAGTAGGGTGAAAAATGGTTCTGGTGTGATATTAGTGAAATTGACGGTGGTTGGGATGTAGCAATAGGAATAAGGGGGTTTGGGGTATGCTTGGTTTCCTGAGAGCTGCAGTCTGTTGGAAACCTTTCTAGAGGGGTTTGGACAAGGGAGCGTTCAGTGTACGAGCATGAAGCTGATCATTTACCAGCAAAGGATCACAGAGTGCTAGATGCTTACTTAAATTCAGTAATAACTCACAGTGCCCTCCTACCTCTGACACAACTGTATAAATAGTCCATTGTTGGCTTTCTGGGTATATCTAGGGGCAAGCAATCAAGCCTCTGTCAAATTTCTGGAAGTGGTATGCACCATGCCTTGCAGCTCGGCTCTTTGGCCAGGCTGATCAAGAAAGTGTGTCAAAGTGAGTGTGGACAAGAGACTTCTTTTGTGAGCCTTTCAACCGAGGGAATGTTCTCTTGCCTGTGATATTCTTCAGGTGCCTGTTAGAAGCTGCTTAGAGGGTTGCATAAACTCTCAAGTAGGCATTTGTGCTCAAGTATTTGACTAGCAAATATCCAGAATTTTTTTTATAATAAAATACTAGAAAAGCCTAGTTGTGTGAGAGATTTTCTTTCGATACAATTCTTCTCATACCCAGGAGGTGATGTGCCAACACAGGGGTCTCCACTGAAAGATAATTGTCCACCTTGAATTTCTTCAGAGTCTGTCAGGTTGCAAAGCTTTAAAAAAAAATCAACTTCTTGACATTTGAATTACTATTATCATCACATTGTGTTTCCTTATAGCAGTCCCTTCACTGTGACTAGAACATAGTGCTCTCTATAGAAAGCCGCGCATGAATATTTCTAATATTCTCAGAACAATCCAAACCCTATCTGGGGAGCAGTTAGGCAGAGCTGAGCAGTAGATCAGCAACCACATCTGGAGCTCTTCCACTTGTACCAGCCAAAGTGGGCAATTTTGTTAGTGATTTTTGCTGCACCAGCTCCAAGGTTGAAATGAGAGACCCCGTTTGGGCCCCCTCTCAAGGGAGATGGAGCAGCTTTGGCTCCTTGGCTGACTGTTCCACCCCTGCCCTTATAATGATTTAAGTCAAGGACCTACACTTGCTACCTCAGCTGCCTGCATTTTTCAGGGGGCACAGCAGTGGCCTCTGCAGTGGGGGATGGGGAGGCCTGCTGGCAGAGCCCAGTGGAGGGATGCTTCCAGCAGCCCAGGTCTCAGGGTTTAGGATTGCTCTGTAAGGAAGCAAGTAAACGCACAGAGATGTTATTGAAGGGTGGGGTGTTTTTTTTAACATTTTAAGAGGCTGCAAACTTTGGAAATATTAAATGTAAGGGTCAGATGTTTATTAGGTGAAACTTCCTGACATGGATACGAAGGAATGTGTTACGCTTCAAGTAATTTTTTTTGTACAGTGTATTTATTTATTGTGTTCTGAACTGTTTTGAATGTTAATTAATGTAACTCGCCCTGGGATCGTAGGGTGAAGAACAGGTAATAAAGCAAAATAATAATAATAGTAATAATAATAATCAGCAGCTTGGGGAGATGGCTACTGCTTTTCAGTTGTAACAGAAACTCTTAAGTATCTGCCTAGAAAACAGTTGACACCAACAGAGTTTCTGTCGAGATGTGTCATTGCCCATGCACTGAAATTTGTGCACCTAGTGCCAAATGATGACGTGAAGGATCATCTCATTCCCTTATATATCCAGTCGATCACTATGCTCCTCAGGTGAGGGCATCCTGCAGATACTGTCTTACCAGGAGGTCCAAGATTGGGATTGGATTTACCCTTTGGAATTTCCTCCTGTTAAATATTAGACAGGCGCCTTTTCTATTGTTTTCCCCCAGCACCTACTGAAGACCGTCCTCTTTTATGTAAAGGGCTTTCCCAATGTGCATGTGTTGAAATTGTTTTTAAAATGTTTTAATTGTTTTGTGGCTTGTGTATTTGCTGTCCTGGGCTGCTTTGGGAGGACAATGAGAGATAAATTTAATTACTGAAATATAAATCCAGTAAATAGTGGCAAAAGGTAGAATAGGAGGAATTCTCATTTGCTTTAACAATAGAAGTAACAAAATGGCCCTCTGCCCAAATTATATTGCTGAAATGAAAGTATGAAAGCTTGGTCTGACCAGGAGTAGATTTGTGTGTGGAAGGACTGTGAGCCCTGCTCAGTTCTGGCACTCCTGGGCTTGGAATTCTTTAATTCTGAGTTTGTGCCTTTTATACCAGGTTCTGTTTGGTGGGTCTCAGGGTTCTAGGTCTGTTTTTGACAATGTTATATTAGAGTAAGTATTTGTAAAGTGATAGGCTTTGGATTCACTTAGAATAGAAATGTATACATCTGTTTTTGATTTGGATTTCATTTCAAAGGTAGGGTATTTTTAGAAATGGGGGTGGGGGTTGGTTTATAAAAGTACAAGTTGCTGTATCAGAAGCATAATGCACCTGCACTAGATTTGTAAAAGATATTCATCCACTTCATCCTTTCTTATCCACGCTTTCTTTATGCCAGCCTCAAATCTCTGCTTCAGCAACCTTGAATTGAAAATTGGGGAGAAAGGAGTACTTCTTGACTCATAACAAAATAAAAGAAAAAAAAATCCTTCCAGTAGCACCTTAAAGACCAACTAAGTTAGTTCTAGGTATGAGCTTTCGTGTGCATGCACACTTCTTCAGATCTCAAGAAGTGTGCATGCACACGAAAGCTCATACCTAGAACTAACTTAGTTGGTCTTTAAGGTGCTACTGGAAGGATTTTTTTTTTCTTTTATTTTGTTTTGACTATGGCAGACCAACACGGCTACCTACCTGTATTCTTGACTCACGTGAGCCATGTGAAAGTACTGGTTGCCCTTAGCCAATTCTTTGGCAGGTTACAAAGTGTCCCAGTAATTTGTCAATCCCTTTCACTGACCTGTTCAGCCTGGCCCTAGTGGCTGAATATAATATCCAGTCCATGGACCTGGCTTCTCCTCCCAAGCCTATTTCCCCCCTGCCCTGCCCATATATGACCATTATTCAATCTTGTTTCCCCTCCTTGTCCTTTCATAGCAAAGTTCTTCACCTTGTGGGAATCCTGCAGAGACTTGGACTATCCTAGCAGAGTAGCTCCTGGCAGTAGGCAGTTTCCTGTGCCATTTTTTGCTTTCTTGGTATCCCTCACTAGGGTGGTATGGGAAATGCTTGCAAAGAGATGGAGTGCAAATGCTCGGCTTTCACAGGAGCCTGATGACACCTTGGCTTCACATTTGGGACTTCCTTTTGTCCATCCCGGCATACGCAGGAAGCAATGCTGTTGAAAGGCTATACATGGCTTAAGAGGAGGGAGAAGACTTGGAGGAAGGTCATAAGAACATTGCAAGTTGCCTTGTCCTGAGTCAGAGCACTAGCTTGTCTAGCTTGGAATTGCCTGTGCTAGGCATGGGGAACATGTGGCCGTCCTCCAGCTTCCATCAGTGCCTGCTGGCGTGGGCAGTGGGCAGAGATGATGAGAGTTCTAGTTCCAACATCCAGAGGACCATATGTTCCTTAGTCCTGGTCTACACCGACTTTACAGTGGCTTTCCAGGGTTTCAGACAGGTGTCTTTTTCCAGCTTTATGTGGAGATGTTCTATGAATCATTAGTTATTTACTTTGGCTCTTAAGGGGCAAAATGCAATCATCTAAAAATTCTGACACCACCTTGCATTGCCTCTGAGGAACTAAGCAAATAAAAGCACCCAGTGTTGATGTGAAATCACCAAAGAAGCTGTCTTGCATTTAACTAATGAATGCAGATCAGGTTTCCTTAATCTTTATTCCATGTTGCTAGTCAAAAGAGCAGAATTGGGGAGGTAGTTGTGCATGATCTTTTATCAGACCCTGGATTTCTACGGCATAGAGGAGGAATGTTAGAACTTATGTTTTCCAAGGCACTTGTGTAGATGGTGGTGAAGGGTTTAATAGCGTTGTAAATCTAGCTGTTGGCTGAAGTCTGTCCCTAAAAGCAGCATCACACTTCACACAGTGAGCATTTCTGCATGCCCACCCGTGTTAATTAAGGGGGGTTAAATTTGGAAGGACATGCATACTTCTTTTAAACACTTGAGAGCACATTTCCAGGAAACCTGGACACACATTATTAGCAGCTAAGCTAAACTGCACCAATATGCTATCTTCTACTAGGCACAGTCATGCTGTCTTTTGAGTTGAGTCTCAGCTACCTATCTTTGTTAAGAGTCATTCTTACCCAAATTGCCCTTGGCCTAGACCATCTAGAGGAGTTTATTCTGTTCAGTTGATGCCATGTTTTCCATCCTTCTACCTTGTCCTGTCATATTTTGAGATGGTAAGTGATGGTGAGGGCATCCTAGAGGTGAAATGATTAGAAGTGGTAGGCCCAAGTGATGCTGGGTAGAAGAAAAGGAGACCCCTTTTCATGGTTTCTGAGGGATTTGAAAGAGTAGACCAGCCAAGGAGAAGAGAGGAAGGCAGACTCCCAATTCTTCTGACATGTTACCATTCGAAAGAATCATCCTGGGTGAGTATACCTGCCTAACAGTTTAAGAAAGTAATCCTAGTCCTACACATGTTTAGAAATAAGCCATTTTAGGTGCTGGGGCTTGCTACCAAATCAGTGTGCATGCTAAGGCTGCAGTCCTAACTGCATTTAATTGAAAGTACCATTGAATTTGATTTATTGGAAAAGCAAATGTGCTTAAGAATGCAGTGCAAAGCCAAAAAGTAATGGGCCCACTCTGTCTGGCCTTTAACCCCCACTGAAGCATCTTGGAAAAGTTGCTGATTTTCTTCTGTCTGCTTGGAAAACATCCCTAATTATTCCACAATGAAAAACATGATGCAATTTAATATTTTAACATCTAAATATTTAACATTGACAGTGGAAGCCTGTTTTACAGCCATCCAAGTGGATTGCCTAGGGCAACAGTGAAGGACATTTGGAGCAGCCGGTTTTATGTATCTGTGTCATTTGTATACCACCCAGCTAATGTCCTCTGAGTGGTTAACAATAAGTTAAAAACCACAAAAACAAACAAGAGTCCCTAAAATTAATAAAATCACCCGTGCTAAAAAACTGAATACATAAACCACCAGCAGCAAACTTACACAGCACAGCTAAGTATTGGAGATCTTAAAGTACCTGGGGAAATAAAAAGGTTTCATGTCATACCAAAAAACCAGGGGAGCTTCTCTGTGGATGATGTTTCATAATCAGGGCACCCCCACCAAAAATGCCCTTTCTCTTGTAGCCACCAGTCATACCTCAATGGAGGGCACTGAGAAGAGCCTCTGAAGATTTAGGGCCCAGATAGGTAAGTTTACAGCATTTGAATTTCTTTCTGTATAAAGGCTGAACTCCCACAGCTGCCATGGCAGCCATTTTGTGGCTATGCCCTCAACGCTTTTTCAAATTTCCAAATATTGGGTCAAAAAGATTGGGAACCCCTGATACAAGTTGATCTATTGACCACAGCTGAAATATTTAGGCGGTCTCGTGGGTGACATGATTGTCACTTTTTCCAGCATTCCTGGGAGCAAAGTGCTTAGGTGTGTTTTGTGATACCCAGGGACAAAGGAGACACAAAATGGATGAAGCCTGGGTCTTAAACTAGATGTATTCTTGGGTAACATGAAATACTTGGAGATGATAGATGATAGATGATGATGATGATTGTTATTATTATTATCCTTGAAATCCCAGATTTCCAAGGTTGTGAATCTTGTAACCTTAAAGGCATCCTCCATGACCACAGGCCTTCTTATAGGAGCATCCTTTCATAATCTTAGTGACTTCTTGGAAATCTGGATACAAGGCTTTCAAGGACTCTTTGGTTTAATGTGCTTTGTTGTTGGCATCTGTCTGTCTCAAAAGACAATGGAGTGCACCTCCGGGAGTGAAGTCAAACTGCTGTATTAGCAGCACTGAAGGGACCTCCCCAGGGCACAAGCCTGGGCAATGTGTATGGAGGTCCGGGGCTGCCCAGATATCAAGACCCCTCTCTCAGCCTCCCTGATGTGGCCCAAAGGAAAGCAGAGCAATACATTTGACAGGAGCTTGGCTTGCCAGAAAGAGGTATGCAAGGCACCATCCAAGCATCTTAGGGACTCCACTCTGGATTTGTGTAGGGTTTACTCCTTAGCTTTTCTCTTTTTTTGTCCTGAAGATATCCCACAAGGCAGAGGAGGTTTAGGATCGAAGTTTTCCTTCTAGGTGGGCTACTTTCCCAGTTGACAAACCCTATCCGCCCCTCACTTCCCTCTACAGCATGTGCAGAAATAGCCTTCTTGACCATTGGATCCACTCTTGGTTTTGTCCACCAGAGCCTGTCTTCTCATGCAGGGGAAGTCCCTAACTCACCAAGGGTTTGAGACCCATCGGCTACCCTCTCCTGGTTTGGCTGGCCAGTTGGAGCCATTCTCAGGGTGTGGCTGCTATTGCATACTAACAGCTTCTAGGAACCTCAAGTGAGAGCTGAGTGCAGGGTGGGGACCAAAGGTGTACAGACTACCCCAGAAGGAGCATGATGTGTCTCCCACCAGAGTTACTACCCCTCCCCTAACACTCCATGCACCCCAGTGTTCTTTAAATGCTTAACATTAACTGCACTTCACAAAATACCGCTGCACTGAACCTGTATTTGTCATGGTACTCTTAGCTGGCTGTCATGCCAAGTGAATTCTAGCTCCGTAAACTAAGCATACTCACATGGAAGTAAGTCTCATTGATTATTTTTTTCAGTTGGACTTGTAAGTGTGCTTAGAATGACAGTTTACATTATATTTCTGGAGCAAGAGTCATGTATACAAAGTAAGTGGAGCCATCACACAGAGAAGGTCATTGAGTTGGCAGTTTTACATGCGTCTGTGATGTTCTCTTGGGTTTTTCTCTTTTCAGCGCAGCTCAGGAGTGGGAAGGGTTTCTGTTCCCCCTCCCCCCCACCGGTATTTCCTGGGCAGCTGGTGAATTGGCCATTTATCTTGTCTGTCTGGCTTTTAGCAATGGCCTAAATTAAATAGGACAAGCCATGTGAGCACTGCGGCTTGTCTGCAAAGATGAACGAGTCTTATCAAAGGTGTAATTTAAGAGGTAATTGGTTGCTTTCCTTGGAAAAGGTGCCTGAGGAGCAGACAGATAATATTTATGGGTTGTGGCTCACAAGATCAAATAGGCCTTTTTCTTCCTAGAATATTTCTTAGGTTCTAATTGAAATGGTTCCTGTTTCTTTGAGCGGTCATTTAATACCTTGAATGTGCTCACTTGGAAGAGCACGCTAATAGGCCTCAGGAAGTTGCTGCATTTTTTCATCGGATACATTCATAATGTGAAAGGGCTTAAAGGATTTTCTGCCTTCTCAGCTTTCTCCTATCCTGGCCGTATGTATTAACCTGCCGAGTCACAGCAGACCAGCTGTGGATTTATTTATTTATTTATTTATTTATTGGCAGAAGCTCAGCCAGTGATTGGGAATTGCATTTCCAAAAACCCACATAATTCTTTCAGTGGGTTCCATCTATATTCACAGATTGGCTGATTGCAAGGTCATAGATCTTGCTAAAAAAATCTCTCAGTACATCAAATGGAAAATTTAACCTCCTTGAAGGATGCCTTTTTTTTACTTCTTTCTCATTTATACTTTAAGGAAATCTTTTGTCCTTCCCTTTATATTTTAAGTGTGACAAATGATGCTAATGTGTATTTGAAGCTACAGGAATGCAAAATTTATAATGCTTATGAAGTTCATCGACGTTCTCTTGGTACCTCCCATTTGCAGGCTTTAATATTTTTCTTTTGGGGGATAAATAGTCTGAGAGATGCCCTATTCCTCAGGCTGTGGAGATATTCTCTGGTCCAAGTGGGTGACAGACTACCCCAAACATTCAGGTATTTAACTATTTGGATAGGTGGGTTTCAGAGTTCTTGGGTTGTTTCTCACACAAAAATTTATTCCCCTCCTCTGTACTGCAAGGATTTGGAGAACCTTCCTGAAGGCCACATGGAGACAATTACATCAAGTGGCAGTACCTGAAGAAAGGTAGATTGGCACTCCTAATGCCCCCCTTGCTTGCTTGCCACCAACCAACTACTGCATCTGCCTCAGAGTGAGGTAATTCTAAGCATGCTGACTCATGAGAGCAGCTCACTTACCACTGCTTTTGCCCATAGCTTGTAGAAATTCTGGTTAAAGTTATTTTAAAATTGGGTTTAAAAAAAGTTTATAATACAATTTCTAGGTGCGGTGACAAGAGCAGCAGCAGCACTCTGTTCACCTTACCTACAAGGCCTTGCTAAGGGAGAGAGAGGCCTGAAGGCCACAAATGCTGTCCTCATTAATGGGGCAGCAAAACAATAATCAGTGGGGAGAGGAGGCGAAGTGGGTGGAAGAGGCATTTCCATAGCTAAAGCAAAAAGTCAAAATGACTATCCTCTCCTCTTATGTTTTCTCATGCACAATACATGAGTTAGAAGCAGGGAAACGGCACCTTATCTGGAATCTGCTACCTCAGGCAATTGTTTCAGGGTAAGAATGACCCTGTAACAGGGCAGGTTATTGTACACTTGGCTGGAATTAACACTGGTGCAGAGGGCTAAGAATAGAAAGGAGCTGGTATCTTTTGTCCTTATTAAAAGGAGAGCATGTGCTGACTCAGCGGCAACACCGGCTCAGCTGCTGGGATGCACATTCTGACACCCCACAGTGGGTCACACTTTGGTCAAGGATGTCACAGTGATAGCTAGTGGGTTATGCTAATCAACTTTCTCCAGCTGGCTCTCTTGGCAAAAGCACAGCCTTCAGAAATGAGTCAGCTGGAAGCCAAGCATCGGACCCACATTTCTGTGGCTTTGTTGCTGAGTTGTAGATACAGAAGCTGGTACTTTTTATGATGCACAGAAACTAGTATTTTTTTACGATGCTCATCTCCTAGGACTCCCCTCCTCCCCCAAACCTAGCTTCAATTAAACCAAGATTACCTTTTCCTTGGAGGGTATTCGGGGTTGTCTGCTGCAGTGGTGCAGCTCCATGCCGTTGGTTGTGGGTATCTGAATGCAGTGGGCAACTTGAAGAAGTGGCCGGAGTAAATATTTGAAAATCTAGAACAAGGTTGTAATGGGTGGGGGAAGCTGAAGGGTGTTTTTAAAAAATGCTGGCATAGGAAGGAAGGACACATTTGAGGGTGTACTCAAAGTACATGATGGTTGACTGCAAATAGTATCAAGACAGTTTATAAAGTAGTTGGAGTAATATGTAGGCCATTCATGTAGACTGAGCAAGGGGGTTGGGGGTCTCTTTGGTTGCTGTAAAACGCAGGATCTGCTTTAATAAATATAATGGAAGGAATTCAGCATTGTGCTAAGATGATTGTTCCATCGGGGCAAGCATCTCTTCCCTCCGCCACACTGTTCCAGAGATTCTCATTTTGATAGGACTACTGATAGGGCCGGGTACAAATAAATAATAATAATAATAATTATTATTATTATTATTATTATTATTATTATTATTATTATTATTATTCTTATTATTATTATTATTATTATTATTATTTTATTTGAACTAGATCACTGTCAAGGGCCCCTTCCAGCTCTACCATTCTCTGGTTCTAGTCTCTATGGGACCATTGTTCCTCTTCCTTTTCCATATGCAAGAGGTGCTAGCCCTGTTCAGAAACCAGGCTAATGCATGAATGGGGAGCTGTGCCAAGTGGCCACCAACATCACCCCAGTGTCCTAAAGTGCAGTGTGAACTGCTGCATGAAGGGTGCCTTCACATGTGAACAGTTGTATACATGAAGGCTGCTAAGTGATGGGTTAGTTGATGCACATGATGGGGCCTGCATACACAGACTTCCTCAACTGCAGGGTCAGTCTGCACAATGTCCAATGCCAGTGTGGCTACCTGCTGAAGCCCCATTCTGTACCCATGCATTGGGACTCCTGTGTGAACATAACATCTTGGTAGGGCTGCTGTTTCAGTGAGATAATATCATGTTTTTATGTTTGAGTACAGAGGCAGCTGTTACGTGATTTCTTCCTTACTGATAGATACTTCAAGCTTTGCTTGTGGGAGGGACCTTCTCCTCGCTGTGATAATCCATCTTGTCATTTCCCCCTTTCTAAAACAAAAACTGCTACTCTGGTGAAATCCTTATCTGATTGTGAAGCCTAAAGAATAGCTGTAGTCATGAGCAGCTGTACTGCAACCAGCCATAAGAGGGAGATAAGATATCACTTGATTTTTCCTTCCTCCATCTTGTACCATACCTGGCTTCATTTAAGCCACTGACATATACTGTTGTAGTGGCATTATTAAGGGAACATGCATTGAGCATGATTAACTTTAAACACTGAATGTGCTGTGGTAAATTAGCCAAATTTCGTCGGTGGACAACCTGTGGCCCTGACCTCCGTTTTCTAATGCCTCCTGAAGCTGCCCCCATCCTTCCATCCCATCAGCGTTCCTCCCTCCCTGTGGGCTTCTGTTTTACTTCTCCTGGTTTTTAAAAGTACAGTTCATGTCATTTCAGGACAATCGGCAGTCTTTTTATTCCACGATAATTCATTTAGAAACATACTTTCCTGGCTGTACGGCATGGGGAATCTCCCTCAATCTTCAGTTATACACACGTGTGTTTAGATAGGGATTGCTTTTACTTGCTTTCCTCTACACTAACTATATTAACTTGTTGCACTGATGGAAGAAAGGGAAATCCTCTCTATTCTTAATGTGAGTAGCCCCATCAAACCCAGTGGGGTTTACTTCTGTGTACACATGCCTATGATTTTTAATTTTAATCTTAGGTAGCCATGGTGAAAATGGAAGCAGTGTGGTTCTTATTTTGGATTCATTTAATGCATAACACTTTTTTTGTCTCTGGCTCCACCTCAACAGCTCTGGCTTTGCCTATTGCTGGCATGCTGCCTCCAGACAGATCACCCCCATGGGAATGTGTCCCTTAAAGACAAAAGGCTGCCCACCCCTTCGCTAATTTATCATTGTACACTGTCTTGGTGGGCCATTTTGAGGTCTGAAAGGCAGCATAGAAATGTTTTTCTATAACTAAATTAAAAACAAAATAGCCATATTAAGTTAGAAGATGTTCCAAGTATTCCAGTCATCAGATGTTTGGCTCAAGTAGTACTATAACTCATTGGTCGTCCCCTGTGTTGGTGACACTAACTCGACGTCAACACAAAACTGAACCTTTTGTCTCATTGGCCCAGTCCTGTGGAATGTTCTTCCCATAGAGATTCAGCAGGCGCCTTCTATTCTAACCTTTAAACAGTTCCTGGAAATTTTTCTGTGCTGCCAGGCTTATGCACGCAATTAAGAAAA
Organism: Podarcis erhardii; assembly: GCF_964252035.2. Lineage (NCBI taxonomy): Eukaryota > Metazoa > Chordata > Lepidosauria > Squamata > Lacertidae > Podarcis > Podarcis erhardii. Next base: position 53,055,756 of record NC_138498.1, on the reverse strand, counting down.
CAGCTTCTTTAATAGTTAGAATCAAAGATCGCCGATCAACTATGTGAGTTTGTGTTTGTGTGTATTTGTTGTAAACTGCTTTGATATGTTTTTTCACAAAATGTTGTGGTATGTGGGTATTTCCACGAATAAATGCTGTTGATCTATATGGCCATGCTGCTGCAGGGTTATATGTGGCGTCTGCAAAGCACTGAGCATTAGATGGTGTTTGTAAGTTAATTTGCACATTCTTGTACATATGGAGGAAGTTTCTGTATAAAACATTTATTTGCAGTATGGAGGAAGGGATCTATGGGAGTGGATATTTGATGATAATTGTATCGGTTAGTTTGTTTCTTTGTTTGTTTACAGATTTTATAATATTGTGCTTTTAAACAGTGTCAACCATGTACAATATGAATCATTATTCATTAACACAAAGCACAAGAATAAAACCTAAAACAATATGAGAGCATCTAAAAGCATGTAAAATAGGTTTTCATAACCATAAATCATTATTTCATTTCCTACGAACCTAAGCTGGCCGCGGACCTATGTACACATTTATCTGGGCCCGAATAAGTCCCATTGAACTCAATGGGGCTTAATTCTGTGTAGACAGTGTGAGACACACCTCCCAAACATATTAATCCCAAACCATCTGTCTGTTGGTGGGTATAATGAAACAGTCCTGAGAACCCAGAATTTAAAGAGCTAGCCAATCAGCTTGAGAGGACAGAGGCTAAAACAAACACTTTCTGCACCATCCTCCCAAATGGAAAGGCTCAGTGCTGTGGTTCAGATATTGGCAAATTTGGCTGCATCTGAATCTACCCTAGAACTTCTCAGCAGAAAGCCATGAGGAGAGCCTCTCTGAGTAACCTGAACAGGAAGGAAGAATGTGAGAGGATATGAGGAAAGAAGGGGAAAGAATGAAAGGAACTGTTTTGTCCTGCTACTGGATCTCAAAAGAGCTGTGCTAAACAATGGGCGTAAGTGCTGAAAACCAAACACAGGATCTGACTCAAACCTAGACTCATTGTTCCCAGGGGCCTTTTATGACGGAGTTGGTGATTGTCTATAAACTTTGATGTGCTGGCAATTAGTTCTGCGATGAGTGCCCAAAGTTTGGCAAATGTTCAGATTCTGAACTAATTCCAGTCTTAAACAAAGCTTGTGACAGTTCAAAATCTCAAGAAGAAAAGGGCTACATCAGTTGCCAGTTTGTTTCTGGATCCAATTTAAGAGGCTTACATTAATATTTAAAGCCTGAAATGACCAAGGTCCCAAGTATATGAAAGGCCGCCACCCTATTAGGTGTTAAGATCAGCAGAGATGTCTCTCTAGGTAGTTCCACTACCCTCAGAAGTAGTTGAGGTGGGGATGGCCCAGGAGAGGGCATTCTCCACAGTGGGCCCAAGCCAGGGAATTCTCTCCCTTTAGAGTTGGGTCTGGAAACATCCATCACATAGATTTTATCATATGCTGAAGAGTAACCTCTTTATCCTGACCTTTGATGCATGGCATGAGATATATTATAGGACCCACCCTATTCTTTTGACTGTAATTTGATTCAAGTATTTTTAATATGGTATTTTCAATGGTTGTTACTTGCCTGTGACCTCATGGTGAAAGGCATTGAGATGATGAACATGACAATGAGAATGACAATAATAATAATAAACAATACATAAGTCATCTAAATGTGACCCTCCATATTATATGTCCAAAAAGTGAGGCAACCGCTGTCATATTTTTGTCCCACTCATTGAAAGGAATACAAGGTAGCAAGCATAGTTTTCTCCTTTTTCCCTCACAAGACTATGAGGTAAACCAACCTCGGAGTTAGGACCCACCTACAGCACACATTTAAATCGCTCCTATTCCAATTTTAAGAGTCATGGCTTCAACCAAAGAATCCTGACAAATAGTTTGTTAAAGGAGCTGAGAGGTGTTAGGAGACCCTCATCAAGCTACAGTTCCCAACATTCCTTGAGGGAAGCCATAACTCTTAAAGCTGATTCTGCCCCGAACTCAGGCTTGAAAGGCTCCCGATGACGAGTCTCAGCCACAAATGACGACTCTCTCAATTACCTTACCCCCTCAACCCCCAAAGCTGTAGTTGTTTCAGATATTACAAATGTGTTAATATTGCCCCCCCCCAAAAAAGGTGGGGGAAATCCTGTGTGCATAACCAGCACACACTCTCAGTCAGTATTTGCCTGGAAGTACTAGTGGTACAATATTTATATTATTGCTTAATAGTCATCGATCCTGTGGCTCGCCCAGATGTCAGATTTCGACTCTCATTAACCTCAGCCAGCATAACCAGTGGTCAGGGATGATGGGAATTGTAGCTGGGCCACAGGTTTCCCATCCCTTCATTACTGCTTTAACTTCTCTCAAAAAGTAAATGAGGATCATCAGTTGGAGGGACTTTCTAAAGGTGATGAAACTCATAACTGTCTTGCTCATGCTGTCACCTGCGATTGCAGACATGGCTACTCTGAGGTAGGATGTTTACTACAACTTCGTGTGCACTGGATTTATCTTCCACAGATGGTGATAAATGATGCTTCCTGGGCATAACACAATATCCCTCCTCTTGCAGTCTGTGTCAAAACACATGTCGTTCTGCATCAAAGACTGGGAAATTAGTTTAAAAGCATATTTTGATGAAAGAAGGGCAAGCATTTAGGACTCGTTGACATTAATGACTGGAGAATGAGGCCAGCAGACTTCCCCAAAAGAATTTAACTCCAGCTGGTACCCATTCCCTAGACTGTGTTGTTCTTGGATGGCTCAGTTAGCAGTGTAAGCAAGTTCAGGGCAATTCAGGTGCTGCATGATTCTTATATGGAAAAGCACCTCAGTGTTGATTAGATAGTGGGGACCATTCTTAAACATTGAGGATGAAAGTAAAGAAAACATTTGCATACTCTTTAAGGCTTTTTAGGTTGTTTTATTATAAAGGGGGGAAATTAACATTTTCTAAATAGACTTTCCTTCTAATAAGGAGCAGTAGATTTCATTTAATAAGGGCATGTCCACATTTGAGCATTATTTAGCTGTTAATCCACTTCCCCCTCCTCCACTTGAATTAGACAGGAGAGTTTCCCACCCACTTATATTTGAATGTGATTATGAGGAGCAGTTTTGATATTTCTTGTTTGTGCCAACAGGCGTTTCCTTTTGTATTTATTCCCCCCCGCCTAATTTGTTGATTCTGTTATGCTGATTTAGTACCAGTGAGACATGTACACAGACAGCTGTGTGCACCGTGTCATTTTTAAAAATTCCCTGCCTCTGAAGGAATAGCCATGTCTGCAAACTGCATCTAAGCGTGCCAGATAAATAGACTTTCTTCTTCTAATCAAATTGTAAAGCTGCCTTGCACACACCCCTGGAGGTATTCTCCCTGCAAACTCCCTGAACGTGGGCTCCTTTGGGAGAAAGGGCAGCATATGCATCAAAATAAAATAATTAATAAATAAAATTGGGCTTCTGTTGAGGCTTCTGTGCCTCCAAATTTCATCCACTTCTGTGACAAGAAAAGCTATAGCCATATTTATATTCCCCATTATAGTGGGTGGGGGAGGGGAAAAACAAATTTTCCTTTTTTATATAGATATAGTTTGTCCTAAATAAGGAGTTGAAATGGAAAGTCACAGAATGACTCTAATTGGCATTTCCAAAGCTACAGATACAGCTACAAGTTGAATCTTGATGCCAGTGCACATTCCTAGATAAGACTATTTTGAGAACATAAATAGGTGTGTTGAGAAGTGGTGGACTTGTGGCTCCTCTTCTGTGGAGGAATTTAAGCAGAGGTGAAGCTGAATGGTCCACCTGTCCGGGATACTGTAGTCGGTTGTATCCTGCACTGAGCAGGGGATTGAACTGGATCTCCAGGCTCCCTTCCAGTTCTATGATTCTAATATCTCTAGAAGAAACCTATATTGAGGCTTTGATAATATGTCCATCAGTTAAAAGTCAGGTTAATCAGATAAGTATTCCATTGATGATTTCCTTTTGTTATAAGTGCTATATGCATGGAGAACAGAAACAGATTTTTCTCTAAACACAACACTCTGAGACTACTGGGTTTGCTGAATGTTCTTAAATGTCATAGCCTTGCAATCCAGTTTTGCTAAGCGATCTGAAAGACAAGTTGGGTCCCCATCACTCCCATGGCTTATATATTTGTTATGATCTATAAATACTTAACAGATGGAGTTAAATGTTTCTGTGGAATGTGCACAATTTAGGAGCAAACGGGGGGCCCTCTACGAAGCATTAATTCTGTGTGATTTGAGTTGATTAAGTGTTGCAAGAAATGTAGAAAGGAGACTTGGCTATGATCATGTGCATAGTGAGCAGATCGGTTTTGGAGAGTGACTTTTCTGTCCATTACTGCACTGCAAAATAATGTCACATATAGTACTGTGCTCTGGTCCATGGGGTCACAAAGAGTCCGACACAACTAAACGACTAAACAACAACAACAATCTGTATTATAAGATACATAACATAATTTATTTTAAGGTTTATCCATTGTATGGCAAGGTGACAAATACTAGTAAACTTGTGATGCTTACTGTTTTGATAGTGTTAGCTGAAGATATTGCAGCTTGTCCTTGCTCTGAATGTGACATGGTAGCAATCATGAATATGTGCACATACACTGTCGCACGCCCACAAACAAGGTCCTGCAGTTTCAGTTCAGCACAGCTTTATATCAATAATTGGAAGCAGTAGCATATTGATGGAGTGTGGGATTGGGGCCATATTAATGGGATTTTGCATGCCTTTCTGCCATGTCATTCTTGCCGACTTCACAGACTGCTAAAGGGTCAAGATGTGCTCTGTGTGGTTTGAGGAAATTGAATGCACTAATGTATTCCATACGAAAAACTTGTGTCACCAGGCTCAAAGTACATTAAGAGTGAGTAGTCTCAGCCTGAAACACTGACTGGCAATCCATTTCAGAACCTCATACGCATTTTAGAATGTGTGCTTAAATTTTGGGTAAGAGAATGATTACAGCATTGAGTGCCATTGGACATTAGCAAAGCAAGAAGGATACTTCAAGCTGATGTCCTGCAACTACTGTTGATGGCTTCCTACTGAGTGGATCAGAGGGATTATTGACTGAGTCTGTTAATTGCCTCTTGAACAGCTTTTTGTAATTGCCCTTTTTTGTGAGTTTCTTTTCTAGAAGAGGCTTTAACTTCTCATCATTTTCTCCTTTTCCTTTTTACAGTGAAATAGCAGTATTTTAGTATATAGAAGTGAAAACAAAATATAATGGGCGGAAATGTAGTTTTCAAGCATTCCTGCCCAGGAACTGACCTTAAGAGGCAATTAAGAAATGCTATCTGAAAGTCAATTAACAGGCAAGTTATCAGCAATCACACTGTGCACAACAGGAAGTACTAAAAGTGTAGAACTGTCAATTAAGAAGCTTTTAATTAAAGACACAGGAGCCAGCTTTGCCTACCAACACTGGATAGGCGGATGCTGTAATTGTGTTGGAAAATAACTTAAATAACTACAAATCAGATATGGGGAAAATATGGAAGAGCAATGCAGGCAGCCACTGATTTGACAATGACATTGTCTGGATTTTCCATGCAAAGTGAGCAAGCAAATCATGGCAACTTGTGCAAAAGCAACCTTAGATGTTACAAAATATATGATGTTGCTAATATGTACTGCTTGTCCCTTTGACCCATCTTCCTCATAATCTCTAGTATAAAGCAATGTGTGACGTTGCAGCAGTGTCTAGTTCTCTGCTCCCGCTGCTGATGCCTAAGGATGTGAGACTTGGGCAGGACAATGGTAATATTATTGTGCCATGTGCTGTGTGATGCAAGACACCGTGAGGAAGGGGGCTAGGGAGAGAAAGGCAAAGAGTGGCAACAGCATCTCTTGTAACATTTGCTTTTCTCACAGTAGAAGGAATGTCCCAGCATATCTGGAGAAGCTTTTCTGTATCCCATAGGTGAAGTGTGGGATGTAATCCACTGAGAGCAGTCAAGTACAACATTCCTTGTTTTACTAAAGTGGACATGCAAGGGAATGTTTGGTCCAGCCAGTCGAAACTTCCTGTTCCTCCTAGCCTGGAACATCCTTCCTTGCTTGTGACTAGTGGGTGGGTATGACCTTTCCAGACCTGGTAAAAGGACAAGGCATGCTGCCGCTCTCTCTCTTTTCCATCTTCCTTTCATCCTATGAACTTCCTGGACTGCTAACTGCAGTCATTAGGTCAACCCACATATGGGGTAAACCTGTTTGTATATGCTTGTAACTTTAAGCCTTAAGCCTGCCTTCAGGGATAACACTCTGCTCTGCCTGATCGTGAGTAAACTTTCTTTTTATTGATTATGTATAAGACTGTGGTGTCTTTATTCTTTTAGGAGGGGTTCAAGGCAAGGGGTCTTACCAGGAAAATATTAGAACACATTTCAATCTGGACAAGCCAGATTGAATTGCATATTGTCTTAAGAAACTCACACGAGTTTGCAACTAGTTTTCTGCTGTGTAAAGGGGAATGCACTCTGCTAAGTAAAGGAACTTGCTAGCACAAGTTAGGAAGGGTATTAATAAACAAGATATCCTCTCCTGCCACCCTGAACATTCCCACACAAAGGTGGGGAAAACCTCAGGCTCCAATGTGGCCCTCCAGGACTTTCCGTTCAGCTCTTGGGACTCTTCCCCAGGCCACACCCCACACTGGTCCTTCTCTATGTCCTCCTTGAATGCTATTACCTAGCTGGAATGTGTCCTTACATGTTTGGATGGAGAGGGCTTTATGTGTTTACAGAGGACTGAAATATATCATGCTGTAGAAGGGTAAGAGTCACATTCATTGCCTGTTCCACCCACTTTTGCCTCTGGTCCCACACACCGCTAGCATGCAGACCCTCACACCCCAAGTTTCCCCACAAGGGACTGCATCTTTTGGGCTGGAAAACATTCCCCATCCCTGCCACAGATGTACCCCTTGGAAACTAAATATCTTTGTCATCATGACTGTTTGAAGAAGACAGTGTCGCAGTTTCACTTTATTTAATAATTAAAGATCTCCTGATCTTCAGCCTCAGTTTAATAACAGATCGTTTATATCTCTTGGCTACATTCACTTTCTTCCTAGGTGAACTCCTAACGATGCATGGACAGGAGTCTTCACATTTCTATGTTGTACCAGTTGGTATCCTATCCTCAAGTAATTTCAAAGCCTTTTACCAGATGTCAGATTTCCTTTCCAAAACCAAATATTACTAACGTGGCTGGAATTTACACGCTCACAATGATCATCATGATCAAGATACATTATAGTCTCTCATTACCTTGTAATAAGAGTGGCCAGGCATAGCCATAAAGTTTCATGAAGTTCTGAAGGTTCTGAAGACTTTGGATGTTTTATTAGGTGAAACGGTTATTCTCCATTAAAAATAGCATCGAGTTTCATTAGTAAGTCTAATTTTTCCACTGTTAAAAATGTTCCGTCTCATCAGGGAGTGGCAGATAAAGTCTGCAAAGTTTTATGGCCTGCTTGTACCCAAAAAAGAAGCCACCTCAGCCGGCTGAGGCTGCAGCTCTGACCATTCTTTCTTGGGAGCAAGTGCCCTTGAAGTCGTGACACCTCAGAATAAACATGCTGAGGACTTGGCTGCAAATAACTTTACTCTGTGACATCGAATATGACTATGCAATAAAACCTGCAGGTTGGTGGGATATTGAACCATGGTGATGTTATAGCACTTAGCACTTCTGGACTTCCACAGATGTCAGAGGGAAAGCTATTTTTATTTTTTAAATGCTGGAAATTGAGTTTGCCACAAAGAACAATTTAACACGATTCCCAAACTTTGGAAACAGAATGTGGTCTTGGAACTGATTGGGAGGTGGGAATTGTTTTTCTGGGTGGAGGGACTGGCAATTTTACATTCTTGGTGCAGGATCAATCCTTTGTAGTAGGATAGTTTCTGTCTGAAATACAGGAATATGCTTTTTTCCTACCCAGATATAGCCATTTAATAGGCTTTAATTCCAGGATTTGACAGTGGAAAGGTAAATGTTCTTTTCTTTCCTATTTTTCAGGCCTTGCCCATCTGAAGCATTTTACTGCTATCAGTGGTCGAAGTGGATAAAAGGAGAGGTATAGAATATTAGAAAAACCTTTCTTCTGTTTTAATAACCAAGCACAGAGTTGGTATAAAATTATGGGAGAGTTAGGAAAATACAGGATCCACTTAATTCCAGGGTGCCCATGTAAAATTATTAGCTTTATAAGAACTGAATACAGAAATCAATTCCATACTCTGGATATGGGTAATATCTAAAAACTTAAGAGTTCTCTCCTCCCTCCCTACCTCTCCCACAACCATTTCTTCTCTACTGAGGTTTTGAAACTGATCCGGGGCAGACTCTCAATATGTTTTAGATGTATTCTGTTAGATCTTGAATTCAGTTTTGTTAGCTACATTCTCTTCTACTTTTACACCTAAGGTCCAATCACTTCTACAATTACTCAGGCATGTACCTAGAGGAGTTCAGCAAGATCTGTTTTTTGCTACTAAAAGCTCAACATTTCAAAAACCTGAGATGCTCTGGAACTGTTGATATAGGTGAAATCCAATGCAGTGCAAGCGGACATAGGCCTTTGCCCGGTTCTTTCCCTTCCTCTCCGCCCCCTCCCTGCAGCTCCCAAAACTTCTCCAGAGGATTGGGGGACATTTGGTAGCAGATTTGGGGGAGGGAGGCTACAAGGGCTACAGAGGAAGAAGAGAAGCTGGAGGTCCTGTTGCACAAGTGGATTTCCATTGTGGAAGGAGGTGAACAGCATTGGATGTTGCCACTTTAGGACAACTACACAGAAATTATGATAGACTTTACCAGCAATGCCCATCCAAAGTTAAGTACTTGTGGCCTTGTTGATTTCTATGGGGGAGAATTAAGTGGGAGTTTTAAAATGATTAACTCTGTCTGAATTGTGCCCTGTGTTCTTGATTAAATGCAGTTTTGACAGACATGTTTAAAACATTTTTGGCACAATCTCTGGCCACACACATGCACCACAGCATGTCTGCCGTTACTAGCAAACAGGAAATCAGTATTGTTCTTACTTATGTATCCATCTCCCCAAGGCGCCAGTTCTCGATATTCCTTCTCCATTTGGGGAATTTTGGCTGAGAAGCAAAATAAAAATCCAGTAAACAAATAAATCAAATATAACAAAATATCAAACTTCCCAATTCAGATGAAAATTGAAGGGGAATTACAAGAAAATATTTATCCAAGGGACAAGTGGAAGAAATAATTTACCAGCTCTTCCCTACCCACCCTCCTCAAATATTGTCTGAAAAAAAGAACATCTCTTCTGATTTATCTAATGTGATATAGCTGAAATCCTGATATATTAATTAGAGTTTAAAGAATCTTCCCCCACCCATATGCTACAATTACTTGGTCCAAAGTGATCCATAGTGTTCCAGTGGTAATAATTATATTGTTCTGAATGCTGACCGGCCAGGCTGGCAAAATCTTTTGCTAGGAAAATTGCAGGTTACTGCCTCAGGGTGGTTGTTAGATATTTGTCTTTCGCAGGGATGGGGAACCAGTGTCACTCCTGAAGTTCGTGGATTCCAGCTCCCATCAGGCTCAGTCAGCATGGCCAATTGCCAGGGATAATGAAGTTGTAGTCCAACAACATCTAGAGGGCCAGAGGATCCCCATCTCTGGTTTAGGGAACTAATTGGTAGAGGATAGTTTCTCGATCATCTCTGAAAAGTAAGGGCCACTTTAGGGAAGGAAATTCACCACCCACACCCAGTTAGGGTGCTCTTAGCATTTGGTGTGGGGAGGGCTGTCATTTTGGAGAACAGAGTCATTCTGAGGCAGCGAAAGAAGTGGCGCAAGAGAGATAAGTTGTGAGCTGAAGGCACCTTGGGGTGTAGGTATTGCTTTCTGGGGGTCTCATGTGGATCTTGTAACTGGTAGGAGTGCTTGTGCTGTTTGCTTCCACCTATGCTCCTGTTTTTGCAAAAAAAGAAAAGAAAAAGAAAAACATTACAAAAATCTCCTAAATCTATTATCTCTCTTCCAAAAGGTAGGCAATCCCAAGCAGTGCTATCACTGGAACTTCTGATTGCTTGGGAATGAGGAGACAGCCACCCGTAGCACTGTTGTTTTTTGCAACTGGACACTTTAATACATTACTAATGTCATAATATTACTTTCCTAAGGGTGATATTGCTTTTCCATGTATTTACAGTGATATTTCAGAATGGACAGTGCTTGAGGGTGGGTGGGTGTGCAAAGTAATGGGAACTTTATAGGTAACTAATAAAGTATTCTCCCCCCCCCCCCATGAGAAGTCTGGGTGGCCCTATCCATTTGAGGATGAGTGCTAATCATCTCTTAGTGATTGCTTAGGAACAGGAAATATGAAGAGTGCTTTAAAAATAAACCTTGCAACATTCATATGCCGCTGGTTACAAGACGGTAGAAGAACACACAACAAAGTTCTCTGGAAATTTTCAGGGTGGATATTATGTTGTTAAGTGGCAGCAAAACTGTAACACGGGTGACATCATGTTTGCCCTGCGCTGGTTTCCAAAACCATGAGGTAACTATAAAGTCTGGAGCATTTGTAGGCCAAGTTGGCTCGGTGTGCCCCTGATCCTCATTCACCAGCTGTCATGCCCTTGATCTTGTGGAGCTGATATGGTTAACAGCTTAGCTTGACCCACTGTGGGGCTGATATGGTTAACAGCTTAGCTTGGCATACCAGGTCTGTCAGTGCAGGAGGACATTAACACCATGTGGTGAGCACCGCTTGATCCACCTCTATATTGGGTTTCATCACGAGGATCTCAACTATGTGACCCAGAATATTTGGCCTAATGTCAGGACTCAGGAGAGGCCTGGGTCTATTGAGCTGTTTCACCAAGACTCCCTGCCCTCCCATCACCGCTGGAATCTGATCCAGTTAATGGAACGTGTGAGAATTTTCAGCTGTCCCAATCGCACAAGAAACACTAAGAGCAGTGCCTGTGCTGCGCTTATATGTATATAGGAGCAAAGGGTATACCATCAACCTCATTTCCTTGCAACAGGTCCTTGCAAGGTCCTAGTATTTTTACTAGGACTGTGAGCCAAATGTCAATAATCAGGTTCTCTACTGTGGTTCTAAATCTGACGGAAGTATGACAAATTTGTGCTGGGACTGTTGTTGGCCTCTTTCATAGTCTGTGGCCACGATTCTCACACTGAAGAAGGGGAGGCATCACCCCTCTCCCCCTACTCCTGGACCATTCAGGTTCGATTATATGACCATGTCTGACTCCTCTGGGTCATGAGAACACCCCTCCAGTGCAGTCCCCACTGCCTCCACCTCATAGGAACCTGTGGTTTGGAAGAGCTCAATGGCCCTTTAATTGAGCACGGTGGGGCTAATAGGACGTAGATTGTCAGGCAGCCCTCAGAAGGCCCCTGTAACATGCTACTGAGACAGCTAATCTCTAGAGAGTGAGGTCAAGCTGACATTGGCTCAAGGAGCTGTCCAGTGGCTTCAAACTATCCTCCCTGAGTCCCCAATCTGCAAAAAGACATGACAGCTTCCTGGCTGGTGAAGATATCTCCATCTACTAGGATGCTGGGGGTGTGGGGAGCAAAAAATATGTTCTGATTCTGGAAGCTGGGGGGCAGCTGATGCCTGGGAAATCCCGAGCACCCAGTGCCGCCGGCTCTGAACTTGGGCAACCTTCTTATTGAGCTCAAGAGCATCTGCTGCTGCAGCTATCAAGAGTTTGTTTGACTTCACTTCTCCCAACATGATATGTCACTGATAGCTGCCAACAATTTTCTTTTACACTTTATCGAGGACATCCTCTCTGAGTAAGAAAATGTGTATGGGCCCAGAATCAGCATTAGAAATGTGAATGAAGAGAAACGACTGGGTTAACGGTTCTGTGTCCCTTGGGCGCAAGTTTCTCTTTTGCAAATCTCTACTACCATCATCCCTTGTGTGTGCTTTCAACACTTTTATTGTCCACTTCATGTGCTGGAAGTGGTCTGTCTTGCACTTGTGCCCAAATGAATTCATTCATTTATAAAAGTGCCACTTCATCCTGTGGTGTAGTTTTCATTTATTTTCCTCTCTATCTAATCTTCCTGACAAAGCTGCCAGACCAGTTAGGCAGCCAGCATATGAAAGGTAGATTGGCACAAATGTGTATTCAACCTTTGCAGAAGTGGAGCTAGACTAGAATTTTCCTAGAGAGATGACTAAGGGGGAAAAAGCAGTCTACTCGGCCACCCTAAAGTGGAAGGATTATGAGGTTTAGTGATAAAGTCAATAACTGTTGAAATGTTTGCATTCCCTTGTGCCTTATTGCGAGACAGAAATGGCAGCTCCCCCATAGTTTGCTTATGTTGGGTGATACTAGAATGTTATTGCCTTACACGTGTAGGACAGAAACTGTATTTGTGCTTTGTTGCCTCCTGCACAACCTATGTTCTTATTCTACATCTTTGGTTTACTTTTTGGACATGCAGTGTTGTGTGGTTACGTCTCTTCACACATCTTGAAGGGTGTTTGATTCAGGGCAAGCACTGATGCTGCTGTTTCCTGGAGAATCACAATACCTATAGAAGCCTGCCTGACACTGGCATTTGTGCACTTTGGAGTGACAGATCCTTATGCCCAGGTGAGAACTCACTTGAGTTGGTTTGGGCTATTATTATTTTTAAAAAGAACAAGACTTACTTGGAGGGTTTAGATGCCAAGGTTTCTGTTTCCAGAAGAGCTGATAATTGGGACGCCATTTGAAAGGCATTCAATCTAGGCTCATTTCTTACTAACATACCTGCTTTTGGGCTGTGCTACTTGAGACTGTAAGTGGAGACTCTCATGACTGAACAGAAGTCCCTGAACAAAGGAAACTAGCACATCAGGGAGGAAGGTAGACTAGAATCCTTCTCTCTGACATATATTTTTTGCTGTGCAGAGCTTCTTTTTGTATGAAGGAGACCCTTTATCATGTCAGTATGTACCAGCAGGTCTGGTGTACCATCTCGGTGAGACCCAGGTCATAGTGATAGTTATCACTGCCATCTATTTTGTGCTTTAGACTTCTCAAAGTCCTTCACATCCATTACACTGTAATCCTTATACCAAGCTCATAAGGTCAGTCAGTATTATTGTTCCCATACTGCAGACCTGCAACAAAGACTGCAGCACTGTGAATTCATGGCAGTGGCAAGTTTTCAACCAGGGACTTTGTGATATATAGCACAGCCTCTTGTTTACTATGATGCTTGAAGTCTCATCATGATTATGATTTACCATTTAATCATATTTCGTCTGGCTGCCACAAATTAAATAGCGCAAATTTAAAAAGGCTCATGCATCAAGGTGATACTTTGAACATCCAGTAGCTTTTCTCAGAACTGATGCTCTTTGTATAAATAGAACATCAATATGAATAAACAGATGTCACTCTAAAGAGCCTCACAAGCTGGTGATATCATATTATTATTTTTAAGGATGGTGTCAGTGCTAATTAAAGGAACCAGGACAATCTCCAGGCTATAAAAAAAACCTTCTCAGAAGAAGCCGTGGGAGAAAAGACCAGCTAATTTCAAGACACCCCTTAGAGACATATTCATTGAGAACCCAGCCCCTACAAATTCCTTTGCAGGAGGTGTGCAAGAAGAGTGGGATACAGTTTCCCTACTCATCATCCAAGGCAGTTCCTCAGCTTATCTTATGTGATCTCATAAGCCCTATGAAAAAGAGGTTTTACAGGAAGGAAGGGACAAACAGTTTCCAAGCCTAAGAAGCATCTTCCAAGCCATGATTATATCTAGCCTCTTATGTCATCGGGGTTGCTATATCTCCCATACTTAGCCTGGAAAACTTCCAGAAGTGACATTGGATTGGAGCATTACATCAGCAGTGCCAAAAGGTGACTGTCCCACCATGTCCTGCTATAGACTGTACATTGGAAAGAGCAGAATGGAAACAGCCATCTTGCCATGAAATATTAGGTATCTAGCTTCAGCTGATTTCATGTAGACATTCATGTGGGAAATAAACTGTAGGTTCATCTTAGTCCACCACTCATTAACTGAGTTGCTGTACCTTGAGGAAAACTACAATGAGTCCCATAGCATGTAAGACTTCTGCCTGGCCAGTACAAGAATATCTCCTCTGTAGGCTTTGACTATCTGAATCTTTCCTTAATCTAAACCTATTGCATGTTGCCTTATGGGTGATATTCAACTAAGTTTTATTCAGAGTAGTCATATTGAAATTAATAAACATGACTAAGCGAGGGCCATTAATTTCAGTGGATTTACTCTGAGAAAAAATTAACTGACTACCACCCGATATGTTCTATGTCTTCAGCTACCAGTAACCTTTGGTGGTAGACAAACTGCACACTCCCTGAGCTCTGTACCTATGGCATGCCTATGGTCATTGGAATAAAACCCTAAATTGGGTGGAATTCAACGTAATGCAACAATATTTTCCCCCCTCTCCCGCCGCATGCATCTCTTAAACCTGTTCCAGGGGTCCCCCCTAACCACCAGAGCAGATTTAGTAAATGGTAGTGGGAGAGGAGAGGGGTAAAAGATCTGTTGCACGAACAAACCTTGTTTCATGCACCCAACAACTTGGTTGAATACCACCCACACTAATTACAGCCATCACTTATCTGTATGTGTTCTATTACTTACACATCTGCAACATTTAAATTGCCAAACCCTACAATACCAACAGCAGTTTGCAGACTCTTTTGTCGTGTGGATAACCATATTTATTTTCCCATGGATGCATACAAAGAAACACCCACACACCACTTCTGTTTATTTATTTATTAAAGATCACAGGGTGGTTCACAACATAAAAATACAAAATGAGAACACAAAATACATAAACAAAAACAAACCAATGATCCCCCTCCCACAAACACATTTAAAAAGCCATAGAACATCAATCAGCCAAATGCCTGTTTGAAGAGAAAGGTTTTTGCCTGGCACCTAAAGATATGTAATGAAGGTCCCAGGTGAGCCTCCCTGGAGAGAGCATTCTAGAGGAGGTAGAAATGTGACACATTTTAGTCACTTATTGACCAGCTTGCCCACAATCTGCTTCTTGCTTAAGTTCCTCTAAGTCTGTTGAGATAGTTGCTGAGGAAGCTGTGGCAGAGGAGGATGATAAAGAATCTTCCAGCGATAGCTTTCATTAAATAACGACTGGCAACTTGTGTCCATTTAGGACTAGAGGGAGAGCAGTGGAGGATGAGCACCTAGTAAGAGTTACAAGGCCTCTAGAGTTACCCACATTATCCTGGGATAGAGCTCTCTCACTTGAGGATGACCAGTGAATGGACTAAGTAGGTGATACGTTCCGCCAGAGTTTATTATTCTTATTGTATTTTAATATGATGGTGGTGTTAAGCTTCTTTTCTATTGTTTGCTCTCCTGATTGCCCACTGGAGGGCACCCACATCTGTCTTTATTGCAGAGATAATTTCAGCTGCACAGAGTCAAGAGGAAGCAAGCAGCAAACTGGAATGGTGATGCCTTCTGTTGAACTTACCTCTGCTAGTGGGAATGAACAAATGTTTAGGTTTCAAAGACAGCTCTTTGTCAGTTTAACTTTGGAAGGCGGCATGCAGAGGAAATCAGAAGAGCAAAGTCTATACTAAATCTAATTAAGACATGTCTAGGTTCACAGCTGTGCAACTATGAAGACATGGAAAATTGGTTTCACCACCAGGTCTTCTAAGGAAGAAATACATGCTTAGCTTTTTACAACAGTGATAAGTAAACCATGGGGATCCCTAAGGATGTGTATTGAAATTATGCTACTTAGCAACTACTCACTTGGAGTCTTGGTGAGTAGTGAGCTAGGCAAGTTTGTTGATGACACTGAATTATTCAGGCTGACAGATTCTCTAAAAAATTTATAAAAGGAGTCAAGGCAATATATACAGAACAATAAGCAAAATTGATAAGTAAATAATGTATTGACTGAGAATTATAAAATAACTAAAGGCACTAGACAAGGCTGTCCGCCATTGCCTTTATTCTTAGTTTAGTTTTATAAGTTTTATAAGTTTTTGTGCAAAGAATAAGATATAATCAAGAAATTAAAGGAATATGGGTGGGACAGAGACAATATAAATTAAAAGCATTTGCAGACAACGTGGTGATATCTGTAGAAGAATCAATAGAATTTACAGCATGTTATGATTTAAGAGCAAATTATATGAAAATGTAATGTAGATGGTACCTAACACCTAGTAGATTGGCAAAAATGTATATATCAAAAATGAATAAGTGTTGGAAATGTAAAAATGAAAGAAGGTGCCTTTTTCCATATGTCTTGCAATAAGGTTAAAGCTTACTGGGAAATGATATATAATGAATTGGGGGGGGGGGAGTTTAAGATAACATTCATTTAAAAAAAACCCGGAAGCTTTTCTCTTGGGAAGTATGGGTTCAGAACTACCTAAACAGTATAGAAATTTATGTAAGTGTGCAACCACAGGTGCAACAATGTTATTTGCCCAAAAATGGAAGGAAGAAGAGGTCCCAATGAGAGAAGAATGGTTACAGAAACTAATGGAGTATGCAGAAATGGCGAAACTTACTGGAAGAATAAGAAATCAAGATAACATTTTTTAAAGAAAATAATGGAAATGCTTTATTGAGTATTTACAAATAAACTGTAAACAGATCAAGATGCTGGCAGGATTACTGTAAAAACCTGTAGTTTCAGAAATATATATGAGATATATATGAGAATAGATGAATAAAACAATAAGTTAAGACAATTTGGAGTATGAGAAAAGGACGAAAATAAATGTAAAGAGCCGCAGAAAGAGGGGGAAGGGAGTCAAAGTCGGAAATGTTAAAATTATGGTTGAATGATTGATGCAATGTATATAAATGAAAATTATAAAAAAAGAGTTCCAAAAAGACACTTCAAAAATTTATTGACCGATGAGGTTGTAGTTCTTGAGAGAGCCTGTCACATAGTAAGGCACACCCCTCCCTCCCTCCCTCCCTCCCTCTCTCCTGAGAGGTCTGAGGCAGCAGCTTACTGCTCAACATCTGCTGTTTTAACACTGCATATGCAGATGTTGGATCCATATCCCATGATTTTAGCTTGCTAGGAGGGTCAGCCCTACCACTAGACAAATGGGGTGGGAGACAGCTGTTTCAGCTCCCCTCTAGCCATTTCTTCTCACCCCCCCCCCCAGCCAAGCTGTTCCCTCCTCATGGAGGACAGAGCCATGCAGTCTACCCAACATCCTGTGGAGTGGGGGAGGGGGCTGCCATCTCATCCTTTGCCTCAGGCAGCAGAACTTCTTGGGCTGGCCTTGTACCTTCCCACCTCAGGAAACGTTAACAGTAGATTTTAAAAGCTTGGCTGAAACTGTCACTGAAGCCCACGGGAGTTTTTCCTCAATTAAAAGCGATTGCATTTGGCATCGCAAAAGCAAAGCAGCCCCCTAATCTCTCAGACTCTGTGGTTTGTCTTACATAAAATACATGCTGTACTTTTTTGGTGCCAAGGGAAAATATTTAAGTCCTTATTATGTGATAAAGAAGATGAAAACTTATTGGAAAAAGCCTTCGGAAGGAGTATTTTGGTTTGAGCGAAAGAATTCCTTCATTCTCTACTACAGTTTGTTTTGCGGATGCCAGGAGCACAGCTCAGGTGACCAGCACAATAAGGTGCTGGGCAGCTGAACTGAATATTTGGGTAGTTTTGGCAAAATCCTAAATTGGGAACAGCTGTGCACAAACGAGCAGGGTTCAGCTTGCTGATGCTGCCACATTGTGCTGCTGTTACAGTTTGTCCTCCCTGGTATCTGATCTCGGGTCAGGAGTATTACTTTTTACATGCATTTTTCAAGGACAAAGGGAGAAAGAATGCCATGCATGTTCCAGGCTGTGCATCTTTTGCAGCTGTCCTGACCATGTGCAAGACTGTGACTGGCCATAGGGGCATTGTTAGCGGTTAGCTGGGGGAGGGGGACCTGTTGTGGCCTGAATCTCCTACCCCTGCCCCAACACTTAAAAAAAAACTTTTTAAAAATGGACTTACATTATAGCATTCCTCCTGAAAGTCGGCCTATACATCTATACATATAGATGCAAATTTAGAATATGTAAATTTAATGCAAGTTTTTGCCATGTGTCTTTTCCCCATAGTCTTTCAAGGATCCAGCAGCACCTCTAGCAACACCACTGGCCATTTATTTCAGGGTGGCTGGGGGTTCCTCCTTTCTACAACCTTGGCAACGGTAACCGTCAAAATACTCCTAGCTAAGCTCAGTCCTGCAACCTCAGTGTGTTTTGCTTCACACTGCTGTTTGTGCATGTGAAGTGGACCAAAAGAAACTCACTCCACAAAATGTGTTGCCTTCCAGGGCCCAATGAACTCCTGTGAACCTTGTGGTAAGCCCTATGGCCTGCTGTTTCCTTGGGCACTAGCTGTACCGTAACAGTAGCTCTCCTCATTAGAGTGCATCATGTGATAAGAGTTCAGGACCTATTATTAGTTGTGTCTCTTTACAGCCTAAAATATAAACTTTAAAACTCTTTAGTGTGGCAGCCCATTTCTCTGTGCAATTAAGGTAAGGGGGAACAGGACAAGGAAGGGGCTGGGAGCTTGTCATTGCCTTAGGTATGCGAATGGCTCTTGTCGCTAAAGGTTTTGCTCAAGATATCTGTGAATTTTATATATTTGCAGCCATGGACAAGTCCATTCTATGCTCATAAGTGGAGCCATTTTGACTTAATGTACCTTGGGCAGATGTCTGTCAAAGCCTTATTACTTTATCTTGCTTTCATCTCAAGGATGATTTCTATCCTGCCCATCAAACTATTTCAGGACAGCTTACAACACACAAATAGAAAACACAGCTAAGACCATTTAAAAACACTTATATACACACAATACAATAAGATCTATAGACAGCAAATCAATTTAGAAAAAACAGTGTAAAACCACCTGCAGATATAGAACGCATCATCTTAAGATTAAAGCCTGGAAAAATGAAATGCTGTGCTAAAATTACACCAGGGCAGGAACTTAATAGCATAAGAAGAGCCTACTGGATCAGACCAGTGGCCCACCTAGTGCAGCACCCTATTCCCACAGTAGCCAATTAGATGTGGGTCTGTGAGAAGTTGAGAAGCAGGAACCGTGCAGGAGCACTCTTCACACCTTCGATTCCCAGCAATTGGTGTTCAGAAGCATTGCTGCCTCCTACCATGGAAGGAGAGCAAAGCAATCACTGATAGCATCACTTGCCAATAATCGTCTTTTAAAACCATCCTAGTTCTTGGCCATCGCTACCTCTTGTGGGAGTGAGTTCCACAGTTTAACTACGTGGTGCCTGAACAAGAACCTTCCTTTATCTGTCTCAAATCTTTCAGTGTTCAGCTTCGTGGGATGTCCACAAGTTCTAGTGCTGAAAGGAGAATAAACTTTTTCTCTATCCACTATCCTCTATCTCAATGCCATGCATTTTTTAAATATAAACTTTTCTCGAAACTAAAAAGTTCCAAATGCTGCAACCCTTCCCCACAGCAGAATTGCTCCATCTCCTTGATCATTTGGGTTGTTTGTTTGTCCAACTTTTTACAATGGTTAGTAAGTTTTATAGTGGTGTGTTATAGACATGTTTTCATTTGCTGCCTTGGGTGGACAGTCTGAGAAGGCAACATAAATATTTAAAAATGAATACCTTTGGGTCTGTTCTAGGGTGCACTCAGCTCACACCGAGCAACAGTGAGCCCCAGCAGGCCTGGTCAGAGTCCTGCATGAACAGAGTGTGTGCCTCAGAATATTTCTTCGTATACTTTGCATCAATGATCAACAGTTTGTAGCAGATGTGCAAGAGCGCCTTGGCATGGTGTGGAAGGTACTCTGAATTGAGACAGTTTGCAAATTCCTGCTTTGAGCCTAACTCAGCCTCATCACTTTACCACCATCACCACCACCCATTCCTCAGTACAGTGGTACCTCGGGATGCGAACGGGATCCGTTCCGGAGCCCTGTTCGCATCCAGAAGCAATTGTAACTAGCGACGGCACGTCTGCGCATGCGCACGTTGCTTTTCACCGCTTCTGCGCATGCGCGTGACATCATTTTGAGCGTCTACGCATGTGCAAGTGACGAAACGTGGAAGTAACAGAGCGCAACTTGAACGCGCTCAACATGAAGCATATTCAACCCGAGGTATGACTGTACAATGTAAAGGTAAAGGACCCCTGACAGTTAAGTCCAGAATGTAGAGGCCATGTAAAGTGCTCCTTGGGCAGATCCTATTGGAGCAGATCCTTGTTTAGGGGACCAGATCACTTTACTAGCTCACCTGTGGAGCTGTGTGAATTCTTCTAGAGGTTCAGCAGATAACACAGTCCAGAAGCTTGAAGGTGGGGGACAATGAAGAAATGGAGATCAAACCTGAAATGCAAGTGGCAAACTTTTTTAAACACCTGGGCATTCTAATAGGTTGCGAGAATTTTTCAGTTTTTTCTTTTTCTCCATAATATTTTTAAAAAAAACACCTTTACCTGCTTTTATATACAGAAGAGAGCAGCGTGGCCCAGTTTTAAACATGAGTCAGCTCAGCTAAAATGTTAAATTGGGGAGGTGGGGAAAACCTGAATTCAAATCTGCAATGCAACCTTACACTTGCTAGACAGGACTTTGGGGGCAGGTGTCCAGAGACCTCCTCAGCAGAAGGGGCAGGAGGACCCCCCCCCCGCAACACAACAGAACTTGCTTACAACACTCCACAGCAAGGGAAGTACACATTCCCATTTAAACAACTCCCACCTCCTCGCCCACAACTGTTTCAAAGTGTCAATAGATAAAAATGGTCCAAGTTAACCCACCACTGTTCAGGGAACTATTCTGGCTGTTAATGACAACTAGGCATTTAACTCCCATTTAATGTTAGCCCATTTACAGTGGTACCTCGGGTTAAGAACTTAATTCGTTCTGGAGGTCTGTTCTTAACCTGAAACTGTTCTTAACCTGAGGTACCACTTTAGCTAATGGGGCCTCCTGCTGCTGCCGCCGCCACGCCGCTGCTGCGCGATTTCTGTTGTTAACAATGGGTAGTAAGTGGAAGGAGGGAGCAGGCAGTATCAGTGCTGTACACGTTATTGCAATGTTCGTATTCTGCTTTAGATTTGGTTTTCTTTTTTCAGTCTTTGTAAGACTTCTGCCCACGTGAAGGTTTCTTTGCTGCCACTTTACAACTAACTAAAACTAAACTAGTGAACTAAGAAAACCCAACTTAACATTTGTTTAAAATCCTTTTCTTATTATAATCCATATCGCAATACTCCAGTACAGTGGTACCTCAGGTTACATACGCTTCAGGTTACAGACTCCGCTAATCCAGAAATAGTACCTCGGGTTAAGAACTTTGCTTCAGGATGAGAACAGAAATCGTGCTCTGGCGGTGCGGCGGCAGCAGGAGGCCCCATTAGCTAAAGTGGTGCTTCAGGTTAAGAACAGTTTCAGGTTAAGTATGGACCTCCGGAACGAATTAAGTACTTAATCTGAGGTACCACTGTATTGTGAAATGCCTAATAAATAGGCATAACTATGACTGAAATCTTGTGCACACGTTTTTGAGAGTAAGCCTCACTGAATACTGTGGATGCCTTAAACATCCAAGTGGGAAAGTAAGAGACTGGAAAACACTACTGATGAATAGCCACATCCTTCCTTTCTCTTGTAAAAGGGATCTATTTCCACCTTTGCCTTTACTGGTCCTGGTACATTGTTCTAAGAGTACTTTGTTGCCCTGGATTGAGTCTTTGGCTACTGTGGCTGTGATACCTCCAAAAACTTGTTGATCTCCTAGGAATGAGTGTATTTGTTAATTTCAGTTTTTCTCAGTTTCTTTGTGTGTGTGTTTTTCAATCTTATATTTAGTTTGCCACCTTTCCACACGAGTTCGATTTTCTTTTTTAAAGTCCTCATTAATATACTCTTTTTTTGCCAGCAATGTTCTCTAACACAATGCATTTTAAACGTTAGTTTCACTAATATAGGGATTTTTGTGCATACTTTCCTCTAAAATCCACCTAAATCCCCTAAAATCCACTAGTTTTAGTTCAAAGAAGTGTGAATTTCAAAAGATAGCTGTGTTTTGACTGACATATGTCTTCAACAAGTGTGAAGTGGGTAGGGTTGCATTAAAATATGAACAGAACTAGATTTCTCCTCCATCCCTACCACTTCAGGTTCCCATTGACCATGAAGCCCACCATCTCCATTATTGCTTTGCCTTGAGGATTTTAGGCCTCAGAAATGAGACCTTTCCTAGCCTCTGGAGTCCTATGCTGTCCTTGTTGTCCACCCGTACAAAGACTTTTACCCATTTTGCTTAAGAGTTTACGAGACTTTCCAAAAAATGCACTTGCGTATACAATCCCGAAGACTGCAAAGCACGTGGGATCAGACTCACAGCAAGACTGTCTCCTTCAGGCCCGGTTGTAAGGCCTCTGTAGTCTTCCTTTGGCAGGAAGCCATGCAGACATGATGGAGACCTTGGATAAATGTGGAGGGAAGCGCAAGTTCTGTGTCCTTAGAGGCTGTAAATGCCAGGGTGTGTATGCATTTCTGCTTGTGTGTGGAGGGGTACCATTTGTTGATAGCAAAGGGCAAAGAAAGTAACAAACAAAAGGATTCTCTCCCATGGAGCTTCAGGAATTTATATTGGCTCATAACCCTTTGAGAACAAGCGCCCCGAGCAAGCTGGCACCACATGAGAAACAACACTGATAGCACAGTGCCCTTTTGCATTTTAGAGCGGGATCACTATGTACTAAGGGAACCGTGCCACTGATTACCAATTAATCATGCTCTAAAAGCTTCACAAGTGAAGAATCCCACAGGCACTTCTTTCTTAAAGGGGCAAAGGCACTGAGGAGCACAGATGGGGCAGGGAGGGAGAAAGAAGCACAGGGGGAACCACCAAATCGAGGACGTGCAAAATTTGCTTGGCATTTGGAATCTCATTATTATGCTTATTGTTTTTGAAGAGTTTTTCTTTTTTTAAAAAAAAAACCAACTCATAGGAATGCAAGAGGCTGGCAGCAATGACTGCGGCAAAGAATAATGTGAGCAGGCATTATCCACAGCGGGGCCTTCTGTACATGTGTAGCCCCTCGTCATTTTGATTTATAGCTGCTCTTGCTGCTTTCTTATAGCTGATGAGGTTCTACCATTCCACCACCCGTGTTTCAGTTCTGGATTGATTTCAGACTGATGAAACTGTGATGCCCCTTTTCTCACATGCTTAAGGATACCAGTGTTTTTCCACAATGCGCCTTGCCCCTGCCAGTGCCCCTGTCCATCTTGCCAAGTGGCACCGCTGGTTACTGCAGCCTAGCTCTTGGTGTTATTGGAGGCAGTGGCCTATGCTTCTGCATGCATGCAGTTCTGTATGGCTTTTCTGGATGATGTGGGGTGGGGAGAACACAACAACACTGCTTTGACCCAAATGTTTTTCGTTATGTGGTGTAAAAGGGAAGTAACCTTTCTCACTTGCAGATAGGCTCTGAAGGGGTAAATGTGTACAGTGGTACCTCTACTTACATTCACCTCTGGTTATGTATCCTTTGGGATACGTGCGCGGCAAACCCAGAAGTATTTTTCTGGGTTTCGCCACACACGCAGAAGCGTTAAACCGTGCCAGACACATACGCAGAAGTGGCACCTCCGGATACACACAGCTCAGGATCTGACTGGAGCTCCGGGACAGATCCCGTGTGCAACCGGAGGTACCACTGTACTCTTGAGTTGGTGAGAGGGGAGCACTCATCTTCCAAAGAACATAGGAAGCTTCTTAATACTGAGTCAGATCTTTGGTTTATTGGAATCAGATTTATCTTCCCACTGACTGGTATGGGTAGGGGATGAATTTAATTATGTTCACATTTAAAGAAGAATCTGCCTAATTCACACTTCCTGAAAAGCAGCCTTTCTTCAAAATTTGCAGTTTTCTGAATTTTGCAATGCAGTTCCCAGCTATGTAATATGTACAAAGATGCATATACTGGGGTAAAGTGTTGATAAAAATACAAATATTAATCAAAATAATATACAGAAATTCAGCATTTTTATGGGGAATTGTTTTGCAAAAATGTACATGTTGGGCAAAATCGCATTAAAATGGATATATTTAGCAAAATTTGCATCAAAATGGTGATTAATTTTCATGCTTTAAAAAAAATTGCACACTGATGTGGAAATGTGGAGCATTGAACTTCAGACTGTAGAAAAGCCCCAGAAAGAAATGGAGAAAGAGAAATTGAAATTGACAGATTTGCCTAACTCTGCTGAGGGGAAGCGGCTCTCCAGGATTTCAGACAAGATCCTTGTCAAGCCCTACCTGGAGATTTTTGGGGTGGGATGTGGAACTTTCTGCATGCAGTGCATGGACTCTACAGAAGAGCTATTGCCAAGGATGTGGGAAAGGAGAAATGGCTCATTTACAAGATATTAATTCAGATCAGAGTAGGAAAGGGTGATAAACAAAAGTTAGGGGTGTGCCATGGAGGAAATAAAACATAAAATACAGCCTGATCCATTTGCTGCATGTTAACTTAGAGGAAGTTCCCCAGGCCTTGCTCCCAGGTAAGGGTTGAAGTTTCAGAAATGCATCTCTGTGATGTGGTGAGCTGTTGGCAAGGGGAAGCTATTTTCACACTTGGGCAATTTCAAATGAGTGCCTCCCAATGTGAAAGAAGATGTGAGGCATACCCTACATGGATCGGCTCTTGTGCTTTAGGAGAAAGATGGACAGTTGTACTAACTTTGCAGGTCATCCATGAGAGACTGTGACTGGCTCAAGGTCGAGGAGTGTTACATCTGAAGAAGTGGAAATTTTCATCTTGGTTTATAGAGGCTCCATAGCCCAAGGGCTTGAGAATACTCACTCTAAAAATAAGTGGGCTGACTGAGTCTGTTTGAGTTAGGACTCTCCAAAGCCAGAAGAATCAAGTTTTTATTCAAGCGGTATTTTATTTCTATTTGCCTCAGGAGCCAGGGATCAGATTATTTGCCCATTTGCTTGTACAGTTTGGTTCCATGACACAGTAGTCAAAATGTCATGAATTGCCCACTTTCCTCCTTCTTGGGCTGGCCTTTGTGCCTCTACAAAAGTGGCATTAATGAAAGCCAGTAAGGAAAAGGAATGGCCTGTGTGATATGCTACAGAAGACTGGCAAAGAGCCAGAGTACAAAAGGGAAGAGCTTTTGCTCCTGACTTAGAGCATCCAATTTTCTCATAAATAGTGTGTGGTTCTTGGATGGGCGGAAGGCACCTCATGGTGGTTGAGCTGACTTGCCATTCCACCACCCAAAATATACAGAAAAAGCTCCTTTGGTGATGCTCAGTTTGCCAAGCAAATCTGCCACTTCTAATTGTCCGTCTTTAATTCCTTTTCCTGTTGCCCAGCTCAACAAACAAGTCTCCTGATAACTGCAAGTCCCATTATTCAGAAGTCTTTGGGTATCCACAGCCTGACAAATGGCCAGGGCCTGTTGTTTTGAGGGTTAGGCTCATAAGCCGCAGAAAAAAGCAGCATAATGGTTGACACAATGGGTCAGCGCAGTGGTTGCTTGTGTAACCCAGCCTTCAGACAGGGTCCGGCTGCCCAGAAAGTTCACAGTTAGGGCATGATAATGGCAAAAGTTAGATGCTTGGGCATGGAAGGATCCATGAGTTTAACTATTCTCCAAGCATTTTTCTAAAAAAGAAATTTACGTTGATGTCTTACAGCAACTGTAATTTACGCCTTACATTTTTATCTCATCTTTCTCTAAAGAATTCAGCCAGAGCAACATACATGGTTCTCTCAGCCCACACCCCTTTTATCCTCACAACAAACCCCATGAAGTGGGCTAGGGTGAGAAGCAGTGACTAGCCCAAGGTAGCACTGTGTGCTTAATGGTGGAATAGGATTTGAACCCAGCTATCAAGATTCTGACATTCCAACCATTACGCCCCACTGGTTCTCATGCATTGTTCAAAGGAGTATTTCTGTTTTATCAAAAGCCCTCCTGCCTATAGACTGGACAACCCCATCATATTTTCAGATTCCTTCTAATTATATACTCTTGGAGCCCATATTTCAAACCTCTACAATATTCCCGCTTAATTGTCTTGTTTCTGCTCTAAAAAGTCCCAACCATTTCCACCTTCCTTTGTACCAAAGTTGATCCATTCCCTTAGATTGTTTTGATTACCCTCCCTAAGGCAGAACATTTAGGGCCATTGCAAAAGGACAGAAAATGACCGGTCATTTGGGCTGCAATCCTTTGTGTCCATTTACTTGGGAGTAAGCCCTGGTGAACTCCGTGGGGATCAGTAGAGATCCCTGTTGCTTTGTCACTTTGCATTTTCTCCCCACAAGAGTGGTGTGGCGTGGCAACATTTGCATTCTTTGCCTCAGACTCCAGGATGCCTTAGGCCATCTCTTTCTGCTTCTGGAGACTGGACTTTCTGCCAAAACATTAACCCTCTGATACTGGAAACATCTGTGTGCTTTCATTTGGCAGAGGAGACCAGCATGGTATTTTTAACTTTCTCAGTGGACCTTCACAGATGCTCAGTTCTTCCTCAAGAACATAAGTATAATTGGGATGCGT
This sequence comes from Podarcis erhardii, assembly GCF_964252035.2. Classification (NCBI taxonomy): domain Eukaryota; kingdom Metazoa; phylum Chordata; class Lepidosauria; order Squamata; family Lacertidae; genus Podarcis; species Podarcis erhardii. The sequence goes on along the minus strand of NC_138498.1, from coordinate 53,029,058 downwards.
CAGCTACTCAGACAGCTTTCCCAGGAACACATGCAGTGCACCCACACAGACCCTGCATTCAAGGAAAAATACGCCCTGTACCTCTACATATATGAATGGTGCTCTTCAGGAACTGTCTGGGCATTCCTCCTGCCAGCACGGCTGTTCTGTCAATCGCCCCACTGAGCTTTACCAGCGCCACATGACAAATAAAGCAAACAGGCAGAAACAGATCAACTTCACTGGATAATGCAAAATAGCTGTGGGAGAGAGAAGAGTTGAGTTATATTACGGATCAGCAATGCACTTTATAACATTATTTTTATCATTATCATACTGCTTAATTGCCATTGTGACTTTTAAGTGGCTTACAAGAATAAAAGACATTACAAAAAATATAAATGCACATAATTTAAAATATGCAATAAAACCAGTTCACCCAAACGTTAAATTAGACACCCGCAATTAAAATGTAAAATAAAACTAGCCCATTAAAACAATGCCACAATTAAAATAGCAACAGAAGATTCAAGTCAGGAGGCTGGGGAAGGTCATCTGAGCTAAGTGGACCAATGATCTGACTTGGTGTAAGGCAGCTTCCTATGACTAGTGGGAGGGAAGGGGAACTTAAACGTCTCCACACCATTGGCTCCCAGCAGAATGGGCAATGCTCAAGGATGATGGGAGTTGTTGTTTTGCAACATCTATTGTAACCAGTTCGTAAAGAGTCCAAGTAGTCAACATACCTGAAGGAATTCAATGTTTTTTGTAATATCTTGTCCCAGCTTTAGCTATATATTATTTACCAGTGCCCCCAGGAGAACATCCTTGGGCACATCACCATCTTTCAGACTCTTTATAAAATGGGAATAATATTTACTTGCTGATCAGTGTTGTTATAAAGTTCTCTCTCTTTAAAAGTGTGCCACATAATTGATTTGTGCTGCTGCTGACTTTTGAGAGGATTCCTTGCTCCTCTTTTCCTTACCAGTGTATATGGCATAAAACTCTCATGGGAAGTGATGGCTCAAGAATTCCACCTGGAAAGAGACATCACAGAAAACAACAACCAGGAACATATGCTCTTCTACTGCAAGAGCATAAAATACCCAGCAGATGAAGTTAGACAACAGATCAACAGAGCCAGACTGATACCCAGAGAGAACTTGCTGCAAGACAGACCCAAAAAAGAAAATAACAGAACACCTCTAGTCATCACATACAGCTCCCAAGTTAAAACAGTACAACGCATCATCAGAGATCTACAACCTCTCCTGGACAATGACAGTTCTCTTTCTCAAGCTCTGGGAGGAAGACCTTTCATTGCCTACAGACAGCCACCCAGTCTTAAACAACTCCTAACCCACAATAACACTACAACCAGACCTAACACGGACACTGGCACCAGAGCCTGCAATAAACCCAGATGCCAACTTTGCTGCCACATACACCCGGACAACACCATTACTGGCCCCAACAACATCACACATACCATCTCGGGACTATTTAATTGCTCATCGTCTAACATTGTGTATGCCATAAAATGCCAACAGTGTCCTTCAGCTCTCTATATTGGACAAACAGGCCAGACCTTACGCCAAAGAATAAACGGACATAAATCCGACATCAGGAACCACAAGACAGAAAAACCAGTAGGAGAACACTTCAATCTCCCAGGACATTCTATACAAGATCTCAAAGTAGCTGTTCTATTACAAAGGAATTTCAGAAATAGACTGGAAAGAGAAGCTGCTGAATTGCAACTTATCACCAAACTTAAAACTATAGAGAGACCTGGTTTGAACAAAGACATTGGATTCTTATCTCATTATACATGACAAAGCCATTTTTCACCTTCTCACCCCTTGCTTTTTCCTGTTAGACCTATTGCAGTCGTTAAGAGTCGTCAACAGGCTCATCGCAGCCATCTGCCAATCACCCATTCCCACCACCCTTCTGAGTAATACCCCTCCCCACCTTCTCACTATATAGAAAGGTCCGGTGACTTCTGTTTCAGTGTATCTGAAGAAGTGTGCATGCACACGAAAGCTCATACCTATAACTAACTCAGTTGGTCTTTAAGGTGCTACTGGAAGGAATTTTTTTATTTTGTTTATTTTGTTTATTTATTTTGTTTTGACCATGGCAGACCAACACGGCTACCTATCTGTAACTGAATTTACTGAGATATAGCAGTGGTGCAACTGCGATGACAAGGTGAGAAGTGCCTATTTATTGTCCTTTCCATTCTTGTTAAAGAAGTGTAAACCTCTGTCAGGACTGAACTAACCAAGTAGCACAGAGTGGGCATTCTTCTTCGCTCTGGATGGCACTCAATGTGTCAACGAGCACACTTAACAGCTCCGCTAAGTTTTAAGTTTCCAGGGAAATGGATAACCTTCTTCAGAAATTATTCAGAGGCATTGGAAGTTTCAAATGATGCTCTGTTTCTGTGTGAGCAGTTTGCTCGAGGCCAGATGGCCAGTGTTTGAGCCAGAAGAATGTGGTTATTTCACATATTTATATGAGCATATAATTTGCATTAATTATACAAGAACCCACAGCACACGTGGTGAACGCGGGGTACACCTTTGATACCAGTTGCACACAGTCCGGCATGAGATTAGATGTTAATGTTCTTGGATATTTTAGAGGCCTTAACTGAATGATGGTTCAAGAAGGAAAATGTTGGCTAACAAATCAACAGAGTGCTGACTAGAAAAATGAGCAAGTATGAACGCATGCAAAAACAAGGAACCCTGACGAAAGAGATTCACTGTTTATTTGTCAATATTAGTTTGCAGCACAGGTCAATTGGGACGCGGGTGGCACTGTGGGTAAAACCTCAGTGCCTAGGACTTGCCAATCGCATGGTCGGCAGTTCGAATCCCTGCGGCGGGGTGAGCTCCCGTCGTTCGGTCCCAGCTCCTGCCCACCTAGCAGTTCGAAAGCACCCTTAAGTGCAAGTAGATAAATAGGTACCGCTTTATAGCAGGAAGGTAAACGGCATTTCCGTGTGCTGCGCTGGTGCCAGTTCGCTAGAGCAGCTTCGTCACGCTGGCCACGTGACCTGGAAGTGTCTCCGGACAGCGCTGGCCCACGGCCTCTTAAGTGAGATGGGCGCACAACCCTAGAGTTGGACACGACTGGCCCTTACGGGCAGGGGTACCTTTACCTTTTACCTTACAGGTCAATTACATCCCACTGTGGTTTATAACTCTCAAAAGGAACAGCAAACGATGCATTAAATGAATGTTGTAGCCTCAGACAACCTTGCTTTAAGGAACTGCCCTCCAGTTTCTGCACAAGTGCTCTCTGTGTAATGTTCTATTTCCTGGTAACAAGTCATGGCACATCTGGATTAATGATAAGGCGTTCTCACTAACAGATAGCAATGAATTGATCTGTCCCAAAAATATTCTTTTGAGCAAGCGGTTTATAAATTTTCGAAATGAAGTACATAAATGAAAGACTGCCACCAGCCATACAATCTGAGTAGGCACAGGAGCCCTGCTAGAATTCCACAGAGAGAGAGTTGGCTTCCCACCTGTCCCTGCTACTGCTGCTGCACATTTTGCTTGTGATTTCCATAGCACTGGAGCTGAGAAGAGCCTTTGCCTCTGTGCAGGTCGAATGGCTTTGTGGGGAGACAAGAGAAACACAGGAGTGGTGGTGGCAATAATATGCCATGGAGAGCCACTGCAACAGACAGTTCCCATAATTTGTTGGGAGTCGGTGCATACTTGAGAAAGAGTGTCACACCACCATGGTGCTCCTCCTCCTATTCTATAGGTCTCAGTCATTGGTAGTTCCCTCCTGGAGAAGCCTCCCCCCTCCAATGGCTTTGTTTGGAGATCCACCTCCAATGACAAGGCTTCATTCCTAGGCCAAATAGCTGCTTGTGGTGGAATTTTCTATTGAGAATGGTCCCCCCCCCCAAAAAAGGCTTTCCCTCAGATTCTGTTTGTTTAATATACATAAGTCTGAAAGAAAAAAAAAGAAAACAAAAACAGGGAGGTAGAAAAGAGGGAGGAACAACACACCAGCTCACATCAAAAATCCAATAGCTATCAAGACACCCATTTTAATTTAAACATATATGCTGATACAGGTCATCTACCTCTCCAGATAGGTATTCAGAAAAGAGTGACATTTATAATAGATTTGTTCACATGCAGCAAGGTCAGATTATTGCATAATAGATAGTGACTGTTTATCCTTCCAACTCGAAGTATAAGTGTTTTAGCAACCAACAGTGTTCACTAAATACCCTTTTGTTGTCCTGCCATTAATCCCCATACTACGAGAGTATAATTTAAAAGTGCACGGACATCAGCAAGTATCAAGGATTCCACTAGTACAAAACTGATACTGACAGGCCCATGCAGAGCTTGTCTGAGGCCTGGGGCAGGAGTCTTGTTAGAATAAAGTTAGAAACTCAAACAAAAAAGCAGCTGGTCCCTGGTGGGGGGCCCTGGTCAACTTAGCCCTCCAAGGCCTGGGGCAAATGTACCCAGCTGTGCCTCCCTCTGCACAGGCTTGGATACTGACCATAAGACCAGAAAGAATATATCACCGGACATGCCTGAAGTGTAGGTGGGTTCCCATGAGGCAAAACACGGTGATAACAGCAAGAACCTTGATTGAACTACATAACTGGGAAACGGGCAAAGCAACTGCTTATATACAATCCTGAAAGCCTGGGCCACTCCCAACGTGATTGGTTGTCTAAAGTTCCAAGCTGCGAATCACGACTCAGAGTTCAAGGGTCAATGGCAGAGGCCCAAATCCTGAAATGTTCTGTGATTGGACATCATGTATCGGATCAGAACACAGGAGCTCAGAATCCTTAGTCCAAACTCAAGCTGAGGCAAACATATACCACTGAATACATAACAATGCTCACATCACTCCTCCTTACAACAATCCAATCCTGACTCCCACCTACCCCACCCACCACAGCTATTTAATTTGAGGATGGGGGAAGACTCACATGATGTCAAACCATACATTTAACATAATGTGTAGTTTGGCCTTGTGAGACTTATTTTCACTCATTGAAAGTGCTTCCATTTTTGCTGAATCATGCTTACTTTTATCATGATCTACCCCAAGTGCTTATGAATATTGATTTCTCGTATACTGTCATCACCTCCTGAGTGTAGAAAGGGCTGCCATAAGGAAAGCTCCAAATGTATATAAAAAGAATGAAAGATTATATAAAAATAAACTTCAGAAATGCCAGTTAGTTTTGTTCCCATCTGCTCACTGGAAATCTCAGCTCCCTTGCAAGCGAAATCTTCCAGATTCCAAATAAGCTAGGAATCTTTTTAAAAATGGTTGGATACTGAAAAGGCGCTATTAAAATGGTTAATCGTGGACAGGCTGCAAGTTTTAGAGAACGATCTGGTGGTGGCAGAGAAACCACCACTGACTAAACCTTGCTGCAGCCAGAATGGGAGGTATTGGTGATGGTGGGGTGATATTTTCCTTCCCTTTTCTCCCTGGTTCTCTTTGTTCTACTTTTCCTCCCATTCTGGTCAGTTATTGACCACACCAACTTTTGGACATTGTTTGGGGCATACCAGGAGAATGAGGGAGGCGGCAGGTGTTTGGCTGCCCCAGCATGCTCCATTTTGGCCCTCACCAATGGTGGGTTAACTGCCATTGAATGGATGTCTACCCCCACAAAGTTTTCCACAGACACACGGTGGGGCAAAGTGGCATTTCTGCTCCTCAGCTGACTTTGGGCTGGCTTTAGGGTTGCTGTCTTGGCTGGTTTCCATCAGATAATGGTCAGGTAAGAAATATCATTGGCTTTATAACTGTTTTCTAGGGAACTCTTTAGAAGCTTATGAAAGTTTGCTCAATATTGAAAGACTACCACTTCCGCCATAGGGGAATCCTGGCTGTGGACCTGTTCACAGTGGGTCATTGAGTAATGTGTCCTAGAGAATGCCCCAGAATCCCCAGAAGCAGATTCTGTGGAAGATCCCTAGACTTCCACAGAATTGTAGAGTTGGAAGAGACCCCAATGCGATATAGAAATCACAGCTAAAGAATCCCTGGAAGACAGCCACCCAACCTCTCTTTTAAAACTCTAATGAAGAAGGTCCCCTGGCAGATGTCAGTGTACAAAGTCATCCCTGAATGTAGAAATTTTGAAAACAACTGCAATAAGGAATGTCATGCATCAACTATCAATACTTTATAATGAATTGATTTTAGAATGCTGTATTATTTTACTGTTGTTAGCCGCTATGAGCCCGGCTTCGGCTGGGGAGGGCGGGATATAAATTATTATTATTATTATTACTATCATCATCATCATCATCATCATCACATACAAAACATACCTTTCCATTTGAAAATTTTGAAACTATAAGGCACAAAGTAGTTTAAGATCCAAGTGCAATATATACTGGGCTTCCTAACCCCAAGTTTTCATGTGGTAGTATGGGAGCATACTAGAAGTGTTCACTGTGGCTTTCGTATCTTTGCATCACAGAAACCCCAAGCAACTTCAAAAATAATCTTATACAGTGGTACCTCGGGTTACATACGCTTCAGGTTACAGACTCTGCTAACCCAGAAATAGTGCTTCAGGTTAAGAACTTTGCTTCAGGATAAGAACAGGAATCGTGCTCCGGTGGTGCGGCAGCAGTGGGAGGCCCCATTAGCTAAAGTGGTGCTTCAGGTTAAGAACAGTTTCAGGTTAAGAACGGACCTCCAGAACGAATTAAGTACTTAACCTGAGGTACCACTGTAGTGGAGAGAAATCAGTTGTCTAAATATTGCCTCACCAATAATGTAACTTCAAGTGTGTGCTTGGGTATGAGAGCACCATAAGAATATGTAGTTGTGTGCCTTTTCTGAATTGCATAAAAACAAACATGGGTGTTACATTATAAAAGCCATCTGATGTCAGGCTGAAAGGAGATCCCTGAACTGGAGATGCCAATGGGGAACGACCGTAGCTCAGCAGTGGAGCATCTGCCTTGCAAGCAAAAGCCTCCAGCTTCAATCCCCAAGATATCCAGGAAGGGCTGGGAAAGGCCCCTGACTGCAATCCTGGAGTGTCGCTGCCAGTCAGTGCAGACAAAACTGAGTTGGATGGAGCTGTGATCTGACTCTCCGTAAGGCAGTTCTGTTCTGAAGGGTGCAGCCCCCAGGATGACAGAGTATTCTCCACGTCCCTCCTTGTCAATGAACAATTGTAGTGATGCAAGGGACAGAAGCTTGGTCTTCTTTGCCAGGGAAGAGGAGGCAGTTAGCTTCCTGCATTCCTGGTCCAGCAAGGAATGCCTGCAGATGAATGCAAGCAATTTCTGGAAGAGTTTAAAGTTGTCTTCACATGAACAGCTGCACAGAAGCGTAATGGATGGCCACTGTCAAACACAAACCGTAAATTTCCCTGCAGAACTGGGGCTGAGTGTCTGACAGAGCCACATGTTGCCAGGGGCCCAGCAGGGGAAGGGAGGGGAGACGAGATAAGAAAGATAAACTCAGACTTAATCAAGCAATTGCTAGTTTGAAGACCATAACCATCACATTTTCCTTCTTCCTCAGCTTGGAGTGGAATCAAGTTGCACTTTCTGCTCGCAACTTCAAGACTGTAATTTTGCCAGGCCTGGTAATGAAATCAGCTATGAGTTAATGAAAGAAATCAAAAGTGCCAGATTTATTAAAGCCAAAATGTCATACCCTTTGCTGATCAAAAGTGGCTTTGATGGAGCTAACTTCCAGAGTGGTAGGCATATTAGCATCAAGTGAGAATTTAATTGTGTGGATGCAAGTGGTGCTCTCATTTTTTAAAATTTAAATAGCTGCAGGGGCCCTGGAACAACAGCACCCAAATAGCAGGGAGTGGAGAGGGAGTCCCAATAAAAACCAGCCGCTAAAGCTTTTGTTTGCTCTGAAAGGGGTGCTATTTAATTCTTTTCAAAAACCTAGATGTTAATTGCATTCAATTAACATCATTTCCAATTTGGCCATTAGTCTCTTGCCTCAAAAACAGCCACGGGTCTTGTGGAACTGTCAAGAATTACAGATTAATCACGCTTAAGCTTTTGTAACTTCATCAGATGTTTGGTGTACATACAAGCTTGTAAGTACCGTCTGTGACAAAAAATTATCTTCAGTAAAGCTGAAGATAAGCACAGTGGCCATTCACAACAGCAGCAATTACTTAGTGCTGTCTGACACAGGGCACTTCCAGGCAACCTGTTCATTGAGCATTTTTTTATTTTATTTTATAGTAGTGACTATTTTTAACCCTCTCTCATAACACTAGAACTCGTGGACATCCAATATAGCTGAATGTTGGAAGATTCAGGACAACAAAGCCTATAGTTTTATTATGTTTTTATATATGCTGTAAGTCAGATTGGTGGGGTATTCTTTATTATTATTATTATTATTATTATTATTATTATTATTATTATACTATGATATCCTTTAAAAGAGGATATCTGAAGAATATCCTCTGAAGAAGGTATCTGAAGAAGTGTGCATGCACACGAAAGCTCATACCAAGAACTGACTTAGTTGGTCTTAGTTGGAAGGAATTTGTTTTGTTTTGACTATGGCAGACCAACACGGCTACCTATCTGTAACTTTAAAAGAGGATTAGACAAATTCATGGAGGAGAGGGCTATCAATGTCTACTAACCATGACCGCTATGCTCTCTCTCCTCAGTTGGTGAAAGTAATGCTTCTGAAAACCAGTTGCTGGAAGCCACAGGTGGGGAGAGTGCTCTTGTGCCCAAATCCTGCTTGCAGGTTTCCTAAGGGCTCCTGGATGGCCACTGTGAGAAGAGGATGCTGGGTAGATGAACCATTGGCCTGATCTAGCAGGCTCTTCTTATGCTCTTTTGCTATGTTAATTAACACCTGCAGAAGCACAAGAAACCATTGTCCGGAGTCAAGCCTGAACAACCAGAATCCAATTTCTCTACAAGTTCCAATTTAGCCAATTAATGTGTCCCACTGAAATGTGTCCCCCTTTGCTGGAGAATGGCAACTTTCAGGTCAATGGTAAAGTGTCTTGGAAGACTGAAATGGTCTCCTGCAGTTTTTTGAATATTGCCATTTCTGATGTTCATTTTGTTAAGGCAGGTTGGTGGTGTATGGTTCAGCACTGTAGCACACGCTTAAGGGTACAAAACCTCTGCTGGTCCCATGCCAGCAGCACGCAACAGCAGGACCCCACAAAGGCTAAACTTAACATTTTCCCTAACAGAGGTTCAAAACTGAGATGCAAAACCCCATCCACCCAGACCCGTCTCCTCCATAATCACACACAGACACACCCCTCCTGCTTGGTCTCTTTTGCAACAGCAACAGCATGGAGATAGGTGGGCCTCCAGACCTATATATTTTCTTTGCAGTTTCCCCTTTTCCAACTGTCAAGTCAGGGAGCGGGGGAATTAGACTCAGGGAGGGATGATGGGAGTTGTAGTCCAGCAGCAACTGGAGGGCACCACGTTGGCCACCCTTGCTTTACGGCAACAGATGGTGCCATCCTAAAAGAGGAGTTCTAGGGAATATACGTGGAATATGAATGCTAGTACTATCACAATTTGCTGACCCTAAATTACACCGTCCAATGTTCCCTCCGAACCCGAGCCGTCGGCCCACCTCATGTTCACCCCTGCTCACATGTGTACAGCAGGATGTGGCAGGACTGAAACAGCTCATTCAACCCTCTGAATTAGAGCTGCCCGCCTGCTCTCTTTTTTTACACCATCTGAAAAGCTCAGCCTAATCCTTTGCAGAGATCGGATAAGGAAGACTGAAAGGAATCACCCGGTCTTTCCAAAGGCCAAATCCGAAAGGCTGCGCTCAGACACAGCCTCCCAAATCCCAGCCACATTCCAGAGCAGACAAGAGGGCTAAGGTGGCCGCAGTTTGTACAGCTGTGTGGATGATGTGAAGGGCCTTTCATTACAATGGTTCCCAAGGGGAGCCCTGGCCTGACCCAAGGCCAACAAGCGGAGTATGACGAAATAAGTGTCAGGCAAGCGCTTGCGAGCCAGACACCAGGCACCACGGCTGCAGCTGCTCTGAGCCCCCGCTCCCCTCCCCCAGCACAGGTGATAAGCATCAACTTCTGCAAATGAGCAGTGAGAAAGCACCTGAAGAGATGCTGGCAAGGGGTTATCAGACAGAACAGCCATTCATCCGAGGCTACTTTAATTAGATTTGGTTGACCCCCCCCCCTTTCCCCTGCAGAGAAATAGCCAAGTGCAACATTTATAATTTGCCAAAGAGGAGGGGAAGGCATTTTTTCCCCTCCCTGCTGCTGAAAAGGAAGCTTCTATAGTTCAGTCTCTCCTGTTGCCAGCGTTTGCAAATGTTCCCAGGCTCCTTGGAACTGAGGGAGAAGTGCTTCTGTAGTTCTCCCATATACTCTCACAGAAATTAGGGGTCGTCTATAAAGTATGACACCATTTAAAGTCTAAATTTCAGTTTGTGTGTGCATGGAGAGAGGGGGTGATTTACAAAGATTATATCCTATATAGGAGTAAACATTTCTGCTTTTATAGCCACTGTCGCCTATGTGTCCTATTTTAATTGTATTTTAATGGCTTATTATATTTTGATTATGTAAGCCATGCAGACCCTCCAAATGTGTCTATTTTCCAGGGACATCCCTGGAATGTCCCACTTTTCCTTCAGATGTCCCTATTTACATTGGATAAATGTTGAAAGGTGTGGCATTATCTGACCCTCTAGCTGCCTGAAAGCAATCCTGTATTGGGAAGTTTTTTTATGTTTAATTATGTTTTTATATATGTTGGAAGCTGCCCAGAGTGGCTGGGGCAACCCAGTAAGATGTGTGGGGTATAAATAGCAATATTATCAATAGGGAATAGGGAAGCCCCCATTTTCATCGGAGAAATGTTGCAGGGTATGAACTATGTTGAAGGGTGACATACATAAAGGTCCATACAAATGAATATTTAAAATATAGAGGCAACCAGTACCCAACAGACCTAGTGGGGCTGCTAGGTTGTCCGGGAGACATGGCACCAAGGTCACAGGGCGTGGCCAATGAGGTCAGAGGGGAGTGGGCAATGCTTCCTCGCATAAGTAAGCTCCATACAACACAGTGGAGTTCATTTCTCAATTAAATGAATAAGGTTGTGGTAGGAACCACAAGTGCTTAGGAAGTTTATTTTAAAAACTAATCCTAGCCTTTTGTTCTTCATTATCATCTCCTTTATAAAAAAAACAGAGACATTAACCTGAATCTGACCTCACGTTTCAACCAGTATTTCCTCCCTTGCCACAAGTTTCCTATACCATCCCTTGATGTATCCTTTATCTTAAGATGGCTGCTTCTCATTGAGAAGTAAACTTGTGTCTGAGCTATACCTTAAGGTTACAGATATTTTTCAGTGAATCTAGGGACACTTTTCAACTTCATTAGGGATGATAGGATTTTGTCTGGGGACTGATTTCTAAATCCAGGGACTGTCCCCAGGAAACTGGGACGTCTGGTAACCTTCCTATACCTGCACCATGTGGTGGTGGGTTGCCACATGACTGAATATGCTTTACAAATGTTTTCCTTGCATGTCTTACAGGCATGAATGAGGTTCCAATCTATGAGATGTACAGCTTTCGTCCAGCTGGAATGTAGCCTACTGCTCAAAGTTAAGAGTCACTATTGTTGCTTCACCTCTGTCCCACCCAATCTTTGCATCTGGCCCAGCCCACCACAGGTATACGGCCCCCAGCAAATTACCTGTGAGTGCATGGGGCTTTGGGCTAAAAAGAAATGTACCCCACCCCTGCCCTAAACCAGCAGTTTTCTAATTGCAGTCCTACATCCTGATCTTAAATTCATTACACCGAAGTAAGTTGCACTGCATTGATGGTGGTGATAATGAAGCACTGCATACATACAGTCCTAAATAACATCTAACTTTGTTTTAAGCTTTAAAAACACAGACCCACTGAGTTCCCTTTTCACAGAGTCATTTATGTATTTTTTCTTAGCTACAAACACTTCAAACCAGCATCTTCCAACTTCTTCACTGGAGATGTGATATTAAAATGCTGATGAGCCAGCTGCAGATCCCTTTTCTCCTAAAAATGTAAACTTTCCTTTTGGAGTCTTTAAAAAAAATATTCAAATTGCAAGAGGGCCAGCCAGCTGTTGCTCAGCATGACCTCCTTTATTAGTCAAAGCGTTTCGTCCCACTTAATGTGTTCAGCATGGCAGACTGTCTTATGTGGCAACTTTGACAGGGGGATCATTACGCAACAATCTGCTTGCCTAACAAAAAAACTGTGAGTAAACTGACATTAAAATGATTTGCTAAAATCCAGATTCACAAAGGGGCAGTCAACCCTTGCCATTTATTGTGATATTTGGCGTCACTCTGAAAACCTCAGTTCCCGGAGTCATCATGACTAACCCAATTTCATTTAAAAGAAAAAAGAAAAGGGCTTCTTAGCCATTATGGTTGTAAAGAAAGTAGGAAAAATACAACTGAAGGGTAACAAGCCACAAAACAAATAAAACAAATCTTACATTTTACTATCTTAATGAGGAACTCATTTTTATACCAGTCCTTGCTGTTTGCTTACTTAATACTGGCGACGCAAGGCGGCCAGGATTCAGAGAAAGGTCATGCTCGTTCACAGGAGAACCCTCCACACTGCAGAAAAGGAAAAACTGCTTTTAAAACTGAACCATGCCTTCTCTTCCATGGTAGCCAGAGCTTTGCTTGCTCTGAGAGAAAAACAGCCCATGTGCACACATGTAACTTGTTTGGATCGGATACCAGACCAATGAAGAGTTTCTGGTTAACCAGTAGGATTGCATTTCAAATACACACAAAAGTAAGTTGGAGAATTTGCAGATTTTCAGTTCTACAACGTACTACACAATAGTTTTCCCAGCCCATTTACATGTCCATTTAAGCCTGCTTGGTCTCTTCAAACCACACAACACCTTGATGGATCATCCACAATTTCCCTTGACCTGTATTTTTATCATATTGTGTACCAATTAATTCTCCCTTTCTCATTGTTCTCATTGTTCCATGGCTGCACCTTGCAAAAATCTGATATTGCCCATGGAATTGAAGCTTGGGAAGCAAAATACCCATTTGGATTTTCTGCGCATCTGATAAATTCCCATTCAGGAGGTAAGATTGGAACAACGAGAAAAGCACTTGGATCCGGGAGAATTAATCATTACTTGCTACAATCAAGTTACAGGTCAGGTGAAAGTGTGGACAAGCCCTTCGTGAGCATCCAATGAACTACAAAGCGGAAGAGGAGCATTGCATGGGTCTGTGAACTTGTTCTGCCTCAGTGCATTGGGAATGCCAAATTGTAGTTTCCTCTTTGAGATTATTATAAATACTTTCAAAGTACAGTGTGGGAGTGTGGCTGACATGCAAAAACTTCTGTCAACGAAAGGAAGAAACCCATACAGACAAAGGGCCAGGATCAGCCTTCTGGGAATGGGAGAAATCAGTGCTCTATGAACACAGAGTTCACTCCTAGTTTTACAGTACTCTAAGAACTAGATAGTTAGAGAGATGCTAAGAAAGTATATTTCTTTCTTTCTTTCTCTCTCTCTCTCTCTCTCTCTCTCTCTCACACACACACACACACCAATCATTACAAAACCAAAATGGCACCACCCAGGAAAGCAAGCGATGTGACATAATGTTCACAGAACCTCAAAGTTTACAGAAATAGAAAAAAGAAATATTGAGAAAATAATTCCTTAGGGGATAAAATTGCTAATTAGGTGCTAATTTGCTACTAAAACAGGTTCAAGATCCTTGGGTTAACTCACAAAACCCCAAATAACTGAAGCACATAAGGGCTGCTGGCACATAAGGGCTTCCTTATTCTCCACATCAGTCCCTGGTGAGGCACTTTTAGTGGTCCCTTGAGGCTTAGTCAGGGTCCATGTCTTTAATGTGGCAGGTCCTGCCCTGTGGAACTCCCTGCCAATAGATGTCCAGCAGGAGTCATCCTTGCTTTCTTTTAGACTTATTTTTAAAAACATACTGTTCAGACAGAAATTTTACAACCAGTTTTTATTGACATGTTACTGAAGTTTTTTTAACCAGCCATTCTTGCATTATGTTTTTATGTTGTGTGCTGCCTTGCTATATTTCCTATGAAAGTGTTGTTTATAAACATTTAAATAAATTAAATATATATGGCTCTGTTCTGCTCTGTTCTTTTCTGTTCTGCTCTCCCCAATCTGTCCCTCTAAAATTACTCAGTCCTCCATCTATAATGCAGGAGCCACATCCAGGAACTGAGGAAAGGCGACTGTTCCTCACCTGGATGGGTCCTCTCTGGCCTAATGTCACCCTGAGTGTTTCAGCCCCAAGCACCTAGGCATTTTCCTGGCTACATGACTGCTTTGCAATTGGCTGGATAATGCCAGCGGTCAGTCAAGACCTGAGTCCAAAACTCTTTAAAGTGGACTGTGGTCCACAGTCTTTTTGTGTCTCAGTCACTCAACTCACCATCTACGCTGCTACATGTGAGGTGAGCTACATGCAAGTAGCTATGACTAGATAGAGTTGAACTAAAAGGTGATCTTTTGTTATTTTTGCAAAGCAGCGTTCTCCCTCTTCCATTTGTCCTCATCCTTTCTTTTATTTATTAATAAATGCCATCGTTAGGGTTTTGCATGTATTTGTGCCAAAACTATTGGGTTATTCTAAGCTCTCACATACCTAGCTACTTAGTTCATACTGTGTGTGTGTGAGAGAGAGAGAGGAATTTGGCTGAGAAAAACAAATTACTTTGGTCTCTAGGGAGGGACAGGTAAGCTGGATATTATCTTTGCTTCTCATTGTAACTATCTCCCCAGAAAGCACTCCTGTTTGGTGTTAGAGGGCAGCCTTCTTCATAGCCTCTGGCATGACTGGTCTACCAACACCAGCAGTTGTGGAAGGAAGGGAGTACATACACACCAAAAACCAGAAAATGGAAATTCCTTGCATTTGTGTTGTGCAGAAGGAAGGAACCAAAGCAAAGATTGAATCTGGAAATGCGAAGCTGCTCCACTCACTCAAAACAAGTGAGTGCATCTGGCCTGTGGAGGGGGAAAGACGGGGAAAGTACCGTATTTTTCGCTCCATAAGACACACTTTTTTCTTCCTAAAAAGTAAGGGGAAATGTTTGTGCGTCTTGTGGAATAAATGCGTGGTCCCTGGAGCTGAATTGCCAGGGGCAAAAAGCAGATCATGTGGGTGAGGAAAGTGGGTGTTGAAACAAAACTGCTGATTGTTTGCGACCGGGGAGTGAGATAAGGGACGCTAGAGATAAAGGAGGCTGCCTGGGACGGGGGAGGTAAAGGCAGCAAACTTGCAAAGGGGGGAAACAGGAAGACTAAAGCCATAAGGAGAGAAATTAGAAGAAAATGAGGAGCAAAAAACTGTTCCATCTAAGGAAAAGATACTACACTAAGGCAAACAAGAGGAAAGGGTGTGTAGAAAGGAAACAGCTGATCAGTGGGATCAGAAGAGAGATAAGGGACGCTAGTGGAGGCTGTCTGGGAGGAGGGAGGTAAAAGCCCATGGATCCTCAGGATTTTTGCATTGGGTCACCCCAAATTCACCATCAGATCACATGTCTGTGGTCACAGCATGAACCGCAAAAATTATACACCCACTGTTGAGTTCAAAATATTTTTTTTCTTGTTTTCCTCTGAAAACTAGGTGCGTCTTATGGTCAGGTGCATCTTATGGAGCGAAAAATGCGGTACTCACTGAGGGAAGAGGAGGGACAAAGCAAAAAAAAAAAGGAGATAAAATGAGGGTGACATTAGGGAAGACAAAGGACAAGAAGGAAATTTTTCAGGGGGGCGGCAGATCATGTTTCAAAAAAGAAAACTAAAGGGAACAAAACACCCCAAAAACAACAATGTGGAGAATGATCCTGTTCAGAGTGCTGACTACTGGTTGGAAAATAAAGGAAAATGGAGGAGAGAGAATGGAGTATTGGGGAGATCACAGGGAGTTGGCTGGAAGCCTGAATGGGAACAGGAGCACTCTCCGCAGTGCAGTGTTTTGTTGCAGGTCCCACTTAATGAGAGGTCCTCACTGCGTCACTATGAAATTCACCGATATTCCCTCAGACTCACAGCACTCGCTTTTTCAAGCTTGGCCTCTCTTGCTTGTGGGCCTGCACAAGTAATTACAATTTTAAGCTCAGCTGGTCCCACTTGCTCCGTTGTTTGGTGTGTGTGTGATGCTTGTGTTTAGTTTAGACATCGACAGGACTCTATGTACCTGCAATTTTAAGAAAAAGAAAACGTTGATATGACTACACTCCAACATTCAGATTGCTGGGCCGCCACACATGATCATCTGCCAGCCAGCTTCTCATTGGGTAGGATGACAGTGTCAAATTTTTAAGATAAAGGTGCCAGAGAAACATCTACATCACACCTCAAAGCATTTGTAATGCAGAAAGACGGCCCAAAGTAGATATCCAGATTCTGGCACACAGTGCCTTGTGCCAGCCAAAACCCAAGTAAAGAGGCTCTAGCACACTGGAACCTGAGGTTTCTTTCTTTCTATTAGCGTCACCTGCTTGCTGAAGAAGTGAGCAAATGGAGCTTTTGCTGCCAAACTCTGTGGCCACTCTTGCGGTGTGCAAATAAACAGGTGACATGATCTGAGTCCCATAAATCCCTAACTAATTTCGAAAGACTCTGAACATTTAATAAAGAGTTTCACAGTTTAAGTAGCAGCCAGTCGTTACAGTTTTGGAAGTACTGAGGCTGCCTGGAAACTGTCAGCAGACAGGTACCTCTCAGATGGCAGCATGGACAGTCATGGCAGTTGTATCATGGTCCAGCTTGTTTTCCTTTGCAATAATATTCCCTAAGTAAAAAATAAAAAATAAATTAAAAAATCAACTGGAACTTTGCCATACGTCCTTGCAAGGGAGGTTTAAGCACAAAGAATGGAAAAATCAGATCACTGGAGATGAATGTATTCACTGACTCTCCTTTACCAAAAGAATACAATTCTATGATTCTAAGAAAAAAATGCCTAAATTTAAGCAACTCTCAACACCCATCTCTATCTGACCAACACTCGTTGTGTTTCCCCCATCTGCTCTCTCCAGCACACTCTGCTGACAAACATATCAGCATCACTTCCACAAATAAGCAACCTTGCTTGTTAAGTGATAATGCTCCATATCTAAAAATGGATTTGAGAAAGTTGCCTCTTTAGAAAAGTCCTAAGCATGCTGCACTTCCTTTGAATAAATCACAGCCCAGTCCTAAGCTTATTTACTTTAGAACTACATTCTGCTCAGTTCAATGAGGCTGACTCCCAAGTAAGTGTATACAGATTTATGTACCAAAGTTTAACATATGATGCTCAGTTATGTCTCCAGTGTGCCAGTGTGGTGTAGTGGTTAAGAGCGGTGGACTCGTAATCTGGTGAACCGGGTTTGCGTCTCCTCCACATGCAGCTGCTGGGTGACCTTGGGCTAGTCACACTTCTCTGAAGTCTCTCAGTCTCACCTCACAGAGTGTTTGTTGTGGGGGAGGAAGGGAAAGGAGAATGTAAGCCACTTTGAGACTCCTTCAGGTAGTGATAAAGCGGGATATCAAATCCAAAAAATCCAAAACTGTTTTATCTCTGTTGTTTCCCCCCCTCCCACTTTTTATAAGCTGGCTGTCTTTTCTGCACTGATCTTCCACTTCAGATTGCAGCTTTCATGGTTATTGGGGGGGGGGGGAATGAGGTGATGAGAAAGAGACCTGGAGAATACATGTGATTTGAGCAATATGTAATTTAGTTTTTACAGTTTGATGTTCAAATCGCTTTAACCTGCAGCATAATACTTTGCTAGTTGTTTGTGCTCCAGTGACAAAGGCAGGCAGGTGTGAACCCACCTTTTGCTCCAGTGTGGTCAAGCCTTTGACTTGTGTTCTGTGCTGAAACCAAAGCTATGACTTTGGAGACCCCACAAGAAACCTAATAGGAAAGCAACTTCTAGAAGCAAGTTCTGTTGTAGAGTTCATGTGTTCATGTGACCCTTTCCATCTTCTGCTCAGGTTGTATATACAGTGGAACTTTGGTTCTCGAACTGCTTAGTTGATGAACAAATCAGCTCTCAAACACCATAAACCCAGAAGTAAGTGTTCCAGTTTTTGAATGTTTTTGGGAAGCCAAACATCTGATGCAACTTCCACTTGAGTGCAGGAAGCTCCTGCAGCCAATTGGAAGCCGCGCCTTGGTCTTCAAATGTTTCGGGAATCAGACTCCCGTAACAGATTAAGTTTGAGAACCAAGTTTCCACTGTATGTGTAAATAAACTCATATATGATAAAGTCTCCAGTATATCCCAAGGAAACTGAACCCAAGCAATGTGCTGGCACCCCTAAAGTTTCTCACCACACAGAGATTGGGCTGTGCACCGGGGGGGGGGGGTTCTGCTGGAACTCACAGGAACTCAGTTCCAGCACCTCTCAGGTGGGCACCATTGCTGTTCTAAGAGAATGAGAGAGGTGTTCATGGTGAGTTCTGGTACCTATTTTTCTAGAAAAATAGCACTGGCTGTGCATAACAATATTCTCTCCATAGTCACAGAGTACTAGGAATGGAAACAAATCCTAAATGTTTATTAAGAGACCCTAGTCATCTTATTGGCCATCTTCATAGCAGGAACAAGGACTTGGAATGGTCTGTATTAGAAGTGGTTACACAATATAAACAGAAACTAACATCAGCATGAACCTTGTCTAAACAGGCCACTTACCTGCTCATTTTAGGGTGGTTCTCCCTCCCTGTGCCTCCATTTGGTCTTTGAACATTCCTGGTACTCCATGTCAAACAAGGGACAATTACACTCTTCACTGAACACAAAAACAAAACTTGCATAATATAAGGTTGTACTCTGGGAGCAAAAGGACATTGCTGGAGCAGCAGCAATAATGGCGCCAAATAGCACTTTGAATGTTCCTTTACATCTCTGATTGTTGATTAAGCCTTGGCATGTCTCTGTGCATGAACCCGTTGCACCAAAACAGGGTTGCGCCACAGTGGTGGGGATTAAATGGATTGTGCAAACAGATCCTGGGGTGGGTAAATTAAGGGAAGCAAAATATGCAAAAGGTAATTTGGCCTTCGGGCTCCATTGCTTACTCCCATAAATCACTCTCCACTGTGTATGGGTGTGAAAGCCATACATGGGTGGATGAATTTAAATGCCACAAGGCACATCAGCAAGAGGTTACTAGTGATACTAGGCTGGAAAAAGTCATATTTGAAAGCAACAAAGCACAACCTCAACCCTCATTATCAGGATAAGATTGGACAAAGGGTTCCTGGGCTGCTGCTCAAGCATTGCATGCATGTTGTTTACACACGTACTAGGAGGGTGGGAGGAAAAAAATTAATTCCGTTTGCATTTAAAGGCAAACTTCTCAAATAATACACTTTCCACAACAATACGCCAGCTAAAACCAGCCATCCTTCAAAATTTGTGCATCTCTGAATTTTGCAGTGCAGTTCCTCATCCAAATAATGTGTACAAAAATGCATGTACCGGGGTAGAGTGTGCATATGAAGCCTATATTACTGAAAATAACATACAAAAAAGCATCAAATTTGGGGGAATTGCTTTGTAAAAAAATTTAGAATAAATTGGCACTGAAATGCTGGTGAATTTTCAGGAGGTCTTTTTAAAAGAAACATTCACACACTAATATGGAAGTCTGGAAAGCTGAACTTAAAACTGGAAAAATTAGAAACTGGGAGGAATGGACTTTTTCAGATTCGCCCATTCCTAATACATGCATGTGCATGCACACACATGCGCAAACTAATCTAGCGCCATATAACAAAGCACCATGCATCTTTATAGTTTGGGAAGTACTATCCTGGCATGAGAAGCTAGCAAATAATGGTTTGCCAGAATACACAGAGATTCTGTTTCTTTAAATATATCTATACTACTATTTGACAAACTTTCCTTTTATAACAAGGGAAATCACAATAACAATATTACACAAAGGGAAAGCAACAGCACAGCAATAAACACAGCGAAACAGTGCAGATCACTGATCAGTTTTCAAAGGTCAACTTGTCCATGGAAAGCCAGCATGAAGGGTGTTGTTCAGGCTTCCAGCGGGAGGGTGTTTTATAATTTTGGGGCAGCCACCTTTTGAAGGCTAATCGAGCCCCTACCCCCACAAGATAGTATCCAGAGCAGAGCCTCCTCAGATCTTAAGTGTGCCTTCAGGAGGTGGCACTGGCTGTTTAGGCCCTTGAAGGTAAGAACCAGAACTCTGAGTTGGGTTGAAAAAGACCAAAAACCAATCTCAGTGCTTCCAAACAGATGGCATATATTAGCTCACAAATATAGTCATGCCACTACTTTCTGCTCCTGCATAGGTTTTCGCAGCATCTTCAAAGGCAGCCCCACATAGAGCACTTCTCATCTAGAAGTTATCAATGAATGAATGAAGGTACTTGGTCCCTGTCTCAAGACCAAATTCATTTTTCAAATAGCATTAACACAGCACACTGACTTTTCTGACCACAGAACTAAATGGTCAGAAGCAGCAAGTGCGTGCAAAATCTGATATCTGCTCAAATGAAAGCTGGGTTCTTTTGGTCTTAATTGGCACAGCGCCTTTGAAGATCTGGACTATTTACAGTGGTACCTTAGGTTACATACGCTTCAGGTTACATACGCTTTAGGTTACAGATTCCACTAACCCAGAAATAGTGCTTCAGGTTAAGAACTTTGCTTCAGGATAAGAACAGAAATCTTGCTCCGGCGGCGTGGCAGCAGCAGGAGGCCCCATTAGCTAAAGTGGTGCTTCAGGTTAAGAACAGTTTCAGGATAAGAACAGACCTCCGGAAAGAATTAAGTGCTTAATCCGAGGTACCACTGTATTTGGATTTTGCTCTCTGCACACTAAAGAGCCATTTCACTGGGATCTTTGCTGCGGTAAAGGCTACATACGGGGCGGGGTATGTGTGTGTTAGAATCATTTTTGGAAATTTCAAAAAAGTTAATTAGAAGTAACCACTGCACTGCGGTAATCTTGTGCTCTAGACTAAGCTCTGTTGGGTTTTGCTTTGTGCCAACCCTGCTAAAAGTGCTATTTTCCGTGTGTGTGTGTGTGTGTGTGTGAGAGAGAGAGAGAGAGAGAGAGAGAGAGAGAGAGAGAGAATATGTGATTGCTAACATTCATTATTTGCAGATGTGCAAATATTCCAAAAGGATACTTGAACTGTAGTCTGAAGCCAGGAACCAGGTTTACAAGAGGCTCCATGGAGTTAAATGCTATCCTCTGAGGCTCAGGCAGGCTTTAGCCTTCTGGTGTTCAATGCAAGCCATTCTCCTCCGCGAAAGCCACCTGCTCACATCTCCTCTTGCACTCTCGGGGCAGCAGAGGTCAATTTCATGCTACCTCTTATCTCCCTTATCTGGATCTTTTGCTTAGTTTCCCACTGCATGCTTCCCTATCACTCATCACATCTGGAGAGAAGGGATGCAATAGCCACATGTGGGAATCATACGCGGTAGAGGAATTTCATTAACCATTTATAGGCACTTAGCAGCATTTAGCCTGGTTTTGCAGGAATAGATGCCTAAAGAAACCTCACCAGCAGGCTATCACTATTTTGCAGGAAGGGTTTCAAGGGCATATTGGAAAAATAAAATGTGGATTCAAGCACTCTGCTGCTGTAGTGCAACAAAGACGCTTCTTTTTTGAAGTTATGGATAATATGATCCGAAAGTTTGGGATGATGTTTGGGATGATTGATGCATACCCTCCAACATTTCTCCAATGATAATAGGAATGTCCTATTCAACAACAACCACCTTTTTTATTTTTATACCCCACCCATCTTTCTGGGTTGCCTCAGCCACTCTGGGTGGCTTCCAACATATAGAAAAACATAATAAAAAAAATTAAACATTTAAAAACTTCCCTATATAGGGCTGCTTCCAGATCTCTTCTAAAGGCTATATAGTTACTTATATCCTTGGCTCGGGGGTCGCATCACTCCATACCCTCCTTTAATTGTTTTACTGTATGATTCTAAATGAACTTATGTGACAAGTGATTCACAAATTCATAAAAATGCAATACAATGCAATAGGTATTTTCCAGGGTGTGTTTTGCAGTCTAGAGAAGTTGTGAGATGGGTGGTAAAGAAACGCAAATGTGACTTTGGAAGCCATTACTTCAAGTTTTCATGTCCTTTGAACCTTTTAAAAGAAAAACAGGTTATAGGATGGCTGTATGATGGTAGAGATCTGCGGAGTCTTATAACTGTACACACACAAAAATCACCACACTGATTATAAGGATGTCAGACTTTTTGAGGGGAAAGAAAAACAAGATTCACAACACGGACTACAGGCCAGTTGTGTGAATAACAAAGACAATAATTAATTAAGTAAATTACTGATTCACACTAATATTGGTTTGGCCTAGATTCTGCAGATGAAATGCATTTTTAGCTACTGAGTTACCAGACCAGGTGTGCTGTGCCTGGTGCAGAATGGATTCAATTACTGGCTTCATGCACTTCTCTCTCCATTAGTTCTACTGCATTGCAGACTCTGTGGAATGCATGGAATGGAAAATTAAGATGTGACATCGTTTTACTGAGAAATCTGTGCTCTGGGGCAGCCAGTTCTTGTAAATATAAGCACATGCGGACCAACTAATGTCAATCTAACCTAAGTATTGTGGCTGTTTTTATTCTTGAAAGTCTAAAGAAGGAGCAGGCACAGGCAGTATCAGCTTGCAGCTGTTGTTCAAAAGAAGCTTTCTAAAGTTTGTATGCCCTCATACTGGGGTAGGAAACATGTGGTCCTCCGGATGTTGTTGGGCTACAACTCCCATCATCCCTGACCACCGGCCATGCTGGCTGGGGCTGATGGGAATTAGAGCCTAACAGCAACCAGAGGACCACAGTTTCTCCATTCCTCTTTGAATGGTCACAACTGATAGGCGAAATCCACAAACATGAGCATAGTTGATGGGAATTTGTGTTGTGCTCTTGGGGAAATCACCTTAAGCTCCTCCTATTCCTCTCCCGCTTGTTTTGTAAGTCACAATGAGAAGGTAACAGGTGATTTCTTTTCTTTTCTTGCTTCCTTCTCTTCTACCACTTTGGGAGCATTGATAGCTCTCTGGCAGTGGATCCTCACTGATCCACACTGGTTTTGTGTGTGTATCTGCAGCTTTCTTGCATCAGGGATTTGGACAGAAAGGAACTCGGAAAGAGCTGCTGCTTTCTTCTCACATTGTTTACATGTTTATGGTTCTAGGAGTGGGTGCCAAATGGATCACATTCTATCCCTCTTCTAGTGTCAGAGTTGGGATTAGTAGCCTAATCCACAGGTCCTCACATCTGGCAGCAGACTATATATGTGCATGTCAACTGCATGCAACAATCTTTGTGTACTCGCCGGTGAATGGATAGTAATTTAATACTGGGGTGGAAGTACTTAAGAGTATTTTGGAGAAGGCCAGGTTTAATAATAATAATAATTGAGGAAAGAGTATTTAATATAAGACAGGATGCCTCACCATTGTGCTGTATTTCCCCCACTCCCTCTCACAACACCAGTGTCAGAATGAGGGGAATGTGCTGTGCAATGAAATGTTGAATCATGCCTAGTTACCCAAAGAAGGAACAAAAAGGTATGAGGCATCAGCATCTCTGAATTCCTTGCCACACCTGTGCCACCCTCATATAATAGTGCAAGATGCACTTTGATGCAAGTGGAAGGTATTGTTTTAGTGAACCTAAAGAAGAAAAGGCTACTTGGTTCACGGAGCCTGACACAACTCAGACAGAAGTAGGAGCGGTCTTCCTGACACCTGCAAGATCGAATGCTGCCCTGGAGAGCCTCTAAAATTAGACTGATCCCCAAGACAAATGGATTTGAATTACAACACTGAGATCCTGGGGATTTCGAAATCTCATCCACAGCGACCATATGTTTGAGCCTGCCATATCTATATGTGAGCATTCTCACATATGTAGCTCTGGCTTAAAGCATTGCAAAGAAAATATGACACTTCGTGTTTTCAGAGAGGGGGAAACCCGACAATATGAGTTATATGATCCACATATTTAGGGAGGTTAATCTGGGTTTTCATAGCTCTCACAGTTATTTGACCTCTCCAGCAATGCCTGCTCCTCACCAACTGTGTATGAGAGAAAGTAGCCAAATTTACACCTGTGCTTCTCATGCATTGTGCTGTGGTCCTTCCTAGGCTGTGCTTATGGTACATTATAATGTGGTTTGATTGTAGACCGTGCACTTTCACTGTCTGGGTTGGTCCACTGCAACGTTTTGGATACAATGGACCTTAATTTGGTGAAGACTGCTGGAATAGATGTTTGTGATTAATTAATTAAATTTGCATAGCTGTTAGTAAATTATAAATAAATCCACACAGCAATCAAAATAATCTTGTTGGGTTAAGATACCCTCCACACTTACACATTTATGATTCTGTAAGCTGGAAAGCAAGCAATCACTCAGTGATCCTTATGAGGAAGTTCAAAATCAGTGGTATAATTGCATGAAAAACAACATGGTCACAGGAGGTATGTATGGCAGAGCAGTGGCGTAGCGTGGGTTGTCAGCACCCGGGGCAAGGCAAGTAATTTGCGCCCCCTAACCTGTGGATTTGCGCCCCCTAACCTGTGGATTTGCGCCCCCTAACCTGTGGATTTGCCCTAACCCCAGATGTTGCGCCCGGTGCGGCCAGCCCCCCCTGCACCCCCCACGCTACGCCACTGTGGCAGAGGACGGGAGGGCCAGAATGGTGGGCACAGACCACTGAGAAGCCACAGCTACCTCAGTGCAGGATTTTGTAGTGCCACCTGTCTCCTGCTCCTAAAAAAGACAACTTATGGCAGTTCCTAGCTCCTAAAAGCTAATACAGATATCCGTGTGGGTATAGCCTACTATCAGCTGCCACCGGTTTACTTTAACTTCTTAGTATCCCAAAGCCACCAACCTGCTATATGTTAGCTCTGTCCTGCTGCTCCCGTAAGCCACATTTTGTAGCCAATTGTGATATCAAGTAGCCAGGTAGGAGACAGAGGAACATCAGATAGCCTTTCTTGTGAGGTGGGAAGAAATGCAGAAGGAGAACAATTACTTCTTCCTGTTTTTTAAAAGGTGGGACAATTTGCACTCTGGTAATTCACACACACACACACACACACACACACACACACACAAAGTCTATTAAAAACAACAACCCTGAACACTAGTAGGGGGAGTTGGAGAGGACTACTCTCAAAATAAAGTCAAGATAAGCCTCTTGTCAAGTCCAGCTGGCATCATGTCACCAGGCAAAATGCAACATGTTCAGAACAGAAGCGCTGTCTTCGAGGGGTGATATCTTGACCAATACGGTGAATAAGAGCCTCATCTAAATATTTGTTGTGCATTAACCTTATCTTCTGGGAAGGCCCTTTCTGAAATTGCCATGCCTCAGACAAGCACGGGCCTCAAGCGTTCGCTTCCCCTCTGGCCTGCTTGCAATGGGCTGGCTCCTGTCCCCAGGGAGAGAGATGGCAAAGGGTCCTGGGATTGTCATCTGGTCCCTGAACTGTGCTGCTGTCCCTTATTATTTTTGTCTGCAAAACCCACTGAAGTAAATATCAAGTAATTATGGTGTTCTGAAGTGACCTTATGGAGCATGTGCTCAATTCCGTGGATCGCGGCCAAAGCTACTATTGTTGAGCTGATGCCAGGGCTTGGGAGAGCCCTGGCTCCCACTCCCTGTTTTCTTTGGCTGAGCTCTATGGATTCTCAGCCTGGCAAGAAAGGCCCATTTTAAAAGTACTGGCAAGGGCTGTGCGGTTTGTCACACCATGGCACATGATTTAGGGCCTTGATTTAGGCTCAACACTGGAGCCTTTTGTTTAGCTGTGTTTGTACATCATTTGCAACTTTGTATTAGTTAATAAACGTCAGTTTGCTAAGAGTGTGGCACCGTCCGTAGAGCGGGGCAGGGTTTTCCCCTTGGATATACAACCCATGGTGAAAATAAGTGAGCAGATTTAGAACTGCTGTACCCATGAGGCAGAGGGTACAAAACCTACATAAATAAGGGCTTTTAATACAATGGCTGCTTTGGCAATAAATCTAAAATAATTGGGTACTTAGTTGAAGCAGGAGAGTTTCTCAGCAGTGTCATAAGTATTCCTGCTAATAAACATGTATCACTTCTGATTCACTGTATTGCTGCAAACTTGCTTCAGCATGGCTCGTGCTGATGGCATGCTATGCCTTAGGCAGAACCGTATCTATAAAAGGACACACCAAGAGGCTGTCCCAGGCTCTGTGCCTTTGTTAATGCGCAAAGACAGGAGGAAAGCCATCTCCAGTGAGCCTCTTTAGAAGCATGAAAGGGAAGTCTTGAGCATAAACAGTTATTGAATTTTAGCATGCACAAACACACATACACACATGGTATTTGTAATGCATTCAGTGCTCTGTGTTTGCCTGAGCTTGAGTCTGGACTAAAGTCATGTTCTGATTCGATACATGATATCCAATCACAGAACATTTCAAGATTTTGACCTCTGCCATTGGCCCTTAAACTCTGAGTCATGATTCGCAGCTTGGAAGTTTAGACAGCCAATCACGTTGGAAGTGGGAGTGGTCCAGGCCTTCAGAAATGTATATAAGCAGTTGCTTTGCCCCGTTGTCCAGTTCCGTTAGTTCAATCAAGGTTCTTGCGGTTATCACTGTGTCTTGCCTTGTGGGAACCCACCTACACTTCAGTATTGAGAGCCAGTGTGATGTTATTGTTACGAATCATCACTCAGCCATCTGGCTGACCATGTATGCCACCCTGAGTTCCTTGAAGGGAAAGTCATATATAAATGTAAGAAATAAACAAACAAACAAACAAACAAACTGTGGCATTAGATACTGCAAGATGTGCCAAGGTAAGGAGACAAGA
This sequence comes from Podarcis erhardii, assembly GCF_964252035.2. Taxonomy (NCBI): domain Eukaryota; kingdom Metazoa; phylum Chordata; class Lepidosauria; order Squamata; family Lacertidae; genus Podarcis; species Podarcis erhardii. The sequence continues at coordinate 53,002,090 of NC_138498.1, read as the reverse complement.
AGAAGAAGAAGAAGAAGAAGAAGAAGAAGAAGAAGAAGAGTAGTAGTAGTAGTTTGGATTCGATATCCCGCTTTATCACTACCCTAGGGAGTCTCAAAGCGGCTAACATTCTCCTTTCCCTTCCTCCCCCACAACAAACACTCTGTGAGGTGAGTGGGGCTGAGAGACTTCAGAGAAGTGCAACTAGCCCAAGGTCACCCAGTAGCTGCATGTGGAGGAGCAGAGACGCGAACCCGGTTCACCAGATTACGAGTCTATCACTCTTAACCACTATACCACACTGGCAGGAAGAAAACCTGTCATAAAAGAAATTGAATGGAAAAGGAAATTTCCCAAAACTATAGAGCCTAGAGAAGTCATGGTGTTGCTAGTGTGATGACTAGAAGATCACTAAGCCAGAAGGAGCGTATCCCACCCCTCCAAGCAGTCACAACAAGACCACACCTCCTTGCCAGAAGGGAGCACCAGGAGTGCCCATTCCCTGTCTTGACCTCTAGAAAGTTTCTGGGGTGTTATTTCCAGTAACAGAAGGGAAGAGAGCTTGGTATTGCTGAAACTCACCTGCCAGGATTCTAAGATGGACCTGGAAATGATTGTATCAGACATCACATTAGAGCCATAGTTCTTCTTTGTTTTGTGCATCTCCCATTTTCTAACACACAATCATGAGGACTCGAAATGTTCATTTAAAGAAAGCTGAGTAAGAATCTGCAGACCAAGTATACAGACACAAGCGAACACACAAGCAGAAAGCCCATGTGTACGTACAGACCTCGAGAATACTTTCATTTGCTAAGTCCTGCAATCATATTGTCACCATTCCAGAAATGTCAGCTATGGAACAGTGAGCCACATCTTGTTCTCCCTCTTGGATTAGCTTTGAATCTGCCAACTTTAAACCCCTCGGCTTCAATCCTATACACACCTCCTTTAGAGTAAATCCCGCTGGGCTCACTGGGACTTACTTCTGAGTAGGCAAGGCTCTGTCTGTTGGTTGCTTTTTATCATGCGTAGCAGAAGCGGCACAGTTTGTTTTCAACAACCAGCAGATCTTAGGTCTGCTTAGCTGCTGCCAGTGTGGAAGGACACATAATTGGCTTCTAGCGAGTATACAAACTACTCAAAGATGCTAATGTTACAATTAGCACTTGTAACCTCACGGATGGTGCCGGATATGACGCCTCTAAGGACACAACCGGTGCTGTATGTGTGTGCTGTGCCAAGGAAATTTGGATTCTGTGCCAAGAACAGTGACACTCTGCAACCTGGAGGTATCGTACAAATTAAGCAAAGCTGCACAAATGGCTTGTTCCGCACAATTTGCCCAGCTTCTATTAGCTGGCCAGGAGCAGGGGGGACACAAGAAGGAGTGATGCCAAGCACTGAAGAGCATTTAAAATTTTGAGGAGGACTAGAATCTCCAGACCCTTTTAATATGGTTTGGCATTATTTTATTCCATACACAGTAAATAATACATTTCCAGACAACAATAATCACAAGCTTGGCATATTTGGCAATTTGCATGAATATCATACATAATTTTGATAGTTTTTATTTTTTCTGATGTTAACCTTGCTGTCTTCCTTACATAAGAGAACTATTCTACTCATCTATTCCTGTGTTCATATAGCATACATGCCTAAGACAAAATTTGGTTCTCCACCTCTTTTATGTTTCCCCTTTTTGGCTTTGTCCTTGTGCTCCTTGTTTGGTACCTATTGGGGGGGGGGAATGTGATAAAAATTGTTTACAAAAAAAAAAAAAGGATGGTTGTGTTTGGTTTGCATATTTTTGGTACGTGCAAATTAGATAGATTTGCTTTTAAATAAGAACTGAAAAGAATTTCTCTCCCACCCTTAGCAGTGAGACCCTCTTTTCCCATGAAAGAAATGCCTCAGTTTTGCCCAATCCTTTTTGTGGCATTTCATTTCTTTCCCTTTATTGCTTCCTAGTGAATAGTATGAGAATGACCTGGCTTTTAGCACCAGCCGATCAGTATCATATGCCACTCTCAATCGCTTTCACTCATTCCCTTAGCTTATTCAGCAGTACCTCCACCAGCAGCAATCTGGCTTCTCTGGAAATTTGGTTCAGAGCATCCTCATGAGAACTCTTTGCTTGTGAGGCTCACAAAGGCAGACATGACTTTCTCTCTGGGATTTAGGCCTTTTAAACAAGTTAACCTTGGCTATAAACTTCCCAGTAAAACTCCGTTCAGCTGCACCTTGGATGACAGAGGTTGATATTTATTTTTGCTAAAAGGGAAAGAATGATACAGTGATGCCAAATGACTGGGGAGCGACCTGGACCTGACTTTGACATATGAAGCAGAGAATAAAGTTGGGAACTCTGAGAGCATTTCTGAGGAATGCCAAGGGGAGCCCAGAATAAGTAGCTGTACAGAGAGAACAGGCATTTCAGCTGTGAGTTAGCACTGAAGCTTATGTGTGGTCAACATGTTCAGCATTCCTGAGTTTGACAACAGTGGGCTTTAAAAAAATAAAAACCAAACCACCAGCATGTTAATTATGATTAATTGATGATTTTTCTGGAGCCATTTCAACTGGGGTTCAGACCTGGCTTCAGCACCTTAAAACCATCTTGGTCACCCTGTAGGTGACCTCTGTTAGTTCTCATTGATCTCAACAGATTTCAGTACCATCAACCATGGTATCCTTCTGCAGTGGCTGTCCAATTCGGGGTTTGGTGGTACTGCATTGCAGCAGTTCCACTTATACTTGGATGGTTGGTCTCAGAAGCCGATGCTGGAGAAATTCGGCTTGGTCCTGTAGAATTTCCACTCTGGGAACCATTAAGGTTCCATTATACGTTCCATGCTGTTTAACATAAAGGAAACTCCATTTCTCCTTCTCTCAAGAGTAGTGCTCAGGGTGCTGAACCAGTGCCTAACTGCAGAAAGGGCCTAGATGACCTCCCACCTGGATTATTGCAAAGTCTTTTATGTTGGGGATGCTTTTGACAATGGCCTGCAAATTCCAACTGGTGCAGAATATGAACATGGGACTGCTAACTGGGACCAAGATTATAGTGAGTTATGATTAGTTGTTCGTTGCCCTCAAAAAAGATTTGCATCACTCAAAAAAAGGGTGGAAATTTGCATATGATCATTTATATGTACAGACACATATTTAGAAATAATTACTATAATTACTATGATATAAATGTCTCATGTGCCTGTTCAGTCTGATCTGTTGATAAGTTGCTGCCAACTGTTGTGGCACCTCATCAATGAACTGAGGAGACCCCTGCTTTCTTTTCTTCTGGTTCTTTGCCTTTAAAGCTCAGTTGGGATAGGCCTCAAAAAGAGGACATTTTCAGACAGAAGGACATTTTCAGAGAACCGTCCTCTGTTAAAAAAAAAGCCTGTGTAAAAAAATGGCCACTCTGCCCCATAGCTGTCAAGTGTCCCTTATTTGAAGGGACAGTCCCTTATTCCAGCGCCATGTCCCGCTGCTGTCCCTTATTGATGGATGTCCCTTAAATGATGTCCCTTAAATTTCAAAGGAAGCAGCTCCTCTCCCTCTCTCCCTGCCGGCCAGGGAGGTGGGAGGCTCCAACTGTGTTGCTTGGCTGTGTTGCTCACCCAATAAGAAGTCTAAGAACGACTGGGGGGTGGAGCTTGAATGCCTTGTGTGTGGCTAGTTAATGCAAGCTGGGGGGGTTTTTGAATGCTGGACGCCATTTTGTTGCACGTGCTGCTGCAAACTTTGCAGTGCAAAGCCAGGCCAGGGAGCCATCTTAAGTTGAGGCTGCATAGGCCTTGTGGTGCATGTGATTCAGATTCTATTCAGTTGAACCTCTAGTTACAAAGTTGGTTGGACAGTGTTCTCGAAGCTACCAGCATGAGTTTGACCAGACTGCAGGAGGACAGGAAGACTGGAGTGCCTGGAACAGGTGAGGTTGCAGGTCCCTTATTTTGGCTGCTGGTCCCTTGTTTTCAAGGCTGCTGGTCCCTTATTTTCAAATCTGTAAGTTGACAGCTATGCTCTGCCCATTATTACACAAATTTCTATATGCTAATTTATATGTATAGATGCTTCCTTATAAATTAAGATAGTGGACAGGAACTCATCAGCATTGCATTTGGCAGTGTGTCCAGCTATCCTCTGAGCAAAGTTTTTAAAAATGTAAGTGGAAGGAATGGGATGGAAGGGGGCAGAAGATTTCAGTTCCAAAGACCCAGGTTTGGGGGCTCTAGGCCTCCCCTAGCAACCCCATGCAGCTTGGTTCATGATGTCATTCCAGTATCAGATCTAGTGATTCAGCTGCATTGCTAGAGCTTCCCACCATAATTAGTCCTCTTGCCATAGCTCAGGCTAATAGCTCACCTCTTAGCTTTCGGCAAGTTATAAAATGGAAAATCTTAGTTATGGGAGCTTCACTGCATGGTGTGTTGTAATTTTTGTCCCTGAGTCATACATTAAGAGCTTTTTTATAATATCTTGTGTTTTCTCTCCCTGGAAATGATTACATTTTGAGAGTCCCAAAAAGACATTTGAGATTAATTTCCCAGTAAGTGATGAAGATGCTGCAGACAACACTCTTCCACCCAGCATGTGAAGGGGCTGCAAATCTTCTGCCTGTTGAGTGGCGTTGGCATAAACACACGCCGCATCTAGGACAAGAATGCAATTCCATGCAGCCCGCTCTGGACAATATAGGAGAGAAGTTCCTTACCATGTAAGGAATGTACATGTTTGATATAAGGGAGATGATTCAAGGAGGCAAAACAGAGTCTGTCTTCCCAGAAAGCAAGAGCAACGGGTGTCAAAAAGTATTCTAGGAAAGAACTGGCATACAGTTTCTCGTGCAATGAGCTGAAAGTCAAAAGTAAAACAGACACAAATCAGTCCAACGTTTATTATCGGACTCCAGCAATTTAAGGAAAAGTGTTGTGCAGAACATATCCCAAAGTACGTAAAATCAGATGAAAAATATGTATTGGTGCTGCTAAGTACATTTTCTCAATAGACAAGAGGAACAAATATCTTCTTTGTAAAATGCATTTTATTCCAATCTCAGTAAACGTAGATGGGCATCTGTGGAGATGCATGTCAATCCAGCAGCCAACTCCCATCCAGACCAGCTTTCTTTAGCACTACAGACAAACTGGCATTCAACGTTAGCAGCCATGTGCAGAAAAATAAGGCAAACCATGAGCACTTTGCATGAGTTCACACACGTGTGATCAAACCAAAACAATGGAGGACGACTTGCATTTACAACTCAGCCATCCTAGATAAAACTTTGAGAACGGGGCTTCATATTTCCTTGCATCGCCTCAAACACAGTGTTTTTCCACGGAGGAAGCTCACACCATCAACTGCAAGTCATCACATGATAAGCCACAGAATGATGAGCCACCCAGTGGTGACCAGGCATGTGTGAATCAGCCTGAGCAAGTGAAGACAATAATGAAATAGATTAGTAATGATCTAGGGTTGCTGGGTTGTTGTTTTTTTAACTGATTGAGGTCAAATGAGTCATTTAGGAGTGTTATTTGTGATGATCTCGGTAGCTGGTTCCACTTCTGGTGATTCAGAAGTGCCTTAGTGCCACTGCTTCTGAGTGAGGTGCCCACCTCAAGTGGCAGAAGCGCTAGAGGCAGTGTTCTTCCTGTCCCACTGCTACCAGCAGCAGTGGTGAGAGGAGGCATTCCAACGTGTGGTGCTGTCACTCGTCTTTCCCTCCCCTGGGTTAAAAAGCTGAGCAACAACACCTTGAGGAGCACCCCAATTCCCACTGAGTTCAGTGAAGGCCAGCATGTGGGGGCAGCGGAAGTGGTGAGGTGTGGCACTTGTCGGACAGGGGGTGCCAATTCCCGTTTTGTCTCAGTGGTCGCCCCTGCTTATCCTTGCTGATGCAGTCGCCACTGAAACAGATCTCACCTAGTTCCTGTCTTTCCTTACTCCTTTAGGCCATCTTGTTTGTGAACAAGTCATGGAAGTCACTCTTTGTTGATGAAACAAATTGCTGGGCTGACTTCTTGTTTATTTCTTGAAACATTTACCGTACTTTTCCATGTATAAGATTGGGGGGGGGGTTACTTTAAAATAAGGTTAAAAAAACTAGGGGCGTCTTATACACAGTTGTGCATAAGCCCATTTTCTAAATTTGGGGTCTCCAAAAGTAGGGGGCTTCTTATACATGGGGGCATCTCATACACGGAAAAATATGGTATATGTCACTTTTAAGAAGTGAAGTCCTCTTTTGGTGATAACTTCCAGTAACATATGACAACAACAGCAACAACAATATTGGTGGTGCCAAACCCCATAAATTGCTGGCCCCCTCTCCTAGGTCAATCCCCTGGCCCCCTGCCTCCACCACACACCCATCAGAGCCCTGCTAGTCCCTGACAGCCTGTCATGATAAGGCCTGCCTTGATATATCCATTTGGCAGCATGTTTTACAAAGGTTCCTCTCCATCTACTTGAAGCAAAGGCTTCTATGGCTTGGTTACATCATGATGGACAAGGGAAAACTCAAAGCTGTTTAGGTGAACTGAACCTCTATTGTTCTGTATCCATCATAAGGGGCTGTGTTTCTGCCGCACAGGGCACACAGAGTGTTTTCTTGGCTGTCAGGCAAACTGCTGCTTATTTCTTGGTTTACCAGCCTCACACTTATAATAATATACAATTAAACCAGGATGCACTTCCTCGTGGCTCCTTTGACTCCTAAAATGATAGCCCAGAATGCAATGCAAGATGACATAACTATATACACACACATCCATGCTATATGGCACATATAACTTACATGAATACAGTTTCAGCCATATCACAAATTAAATGTTGCCGTGATTCTCAAATTATGTTCTATCATGCAAAAATGGTGAATTCTCTTAGGTCAAGGGGTACAAGGAGCATCTTCTCCCACAGCATATGGTTTCTAGACAAGGAGAACAGGAATGGAAGCCAACTCTGCTAGGGAATCTCACCACTAGCCATTTTTGATGCCATTTACTTACTCAAGGAACCCAGGCAATGTTTTCCCTGAACTGCTCCCCTATTATTCTTCGTTTCCATAAAAAATAATAATGCTGGTGTATAGTATTTTTTTGAGCTTTCATTGCAATAGCAGTACATACTTTCCAGTGTGACCTGGCACTATTATATCACCTGGTTTGGAGGTGTGTGAAGTTGTGTTTTTTTTAATGCCTCTCTTCATTCCCTGACTGCTATTGTGCCATTATTTTTACCACCCCACTTCCCATCAGCTGACAAGTTGCTTCTTTTATTGCCAAAACCTCAGCAGCCTCCTTCCCTGGGCCTGCCTCTCAGAGCCAGATTGCTGCTGAGCCTTGCCCTCATTACTCCAGTATACATGGTGCATCCATGTTCCATAAGGGAACAACCAAGATGCTTTCAAAGACAGGCATTTTAGGGAGCAAAAACTGTGCCATACACTGTATTTCCGTCCCTGAGAGCTGAAGCAGTGTTTATTTGATTGTTTTCTGCCTCTGCAAATGTGTTTTTTGAAAAGGGTTTGATAAAAGAACACTTGGCCATGCTAAGGGAGTTGACACCTACTGGCTATGTTTCTAAAAGGTTAGTAGAATACCAAGATATCAATCAATTTTTAGTAAGAAGTTTCTTTTGTGATGGATTAGCCAAGCTCTTACTGAGTTTGTTTATGGCTTCTCTGCTAATGTTGTCTTTGTGAGAGTTCCAGTGATCACCATTAGAAATAAGGTTGCAGTCAGGGTTGCTCTGGCTTAACCTAAAGAAAGTTGCACAATATTTTCACTGGCATCTACTAGGTCCTTCCTAACTGCATTTAGAGTTGCAGGCGTGTGTGTGTGTGTGTGTGTGTGTGTGTGTGTGTACACATCATGATGATGATGACACACACACACACACACACACACACACACACACACACAGTTCATACCAGCGCCCTGGAGTTTACTACAGCAAATAAGGGGTGCAAGGACTGCAGTTACGCAAATAGGATATGGCATGCGTCTTTCAAACTGTTCCCCATGACCAGCTGGATTGTTGCATCCCAAAAAAAGCAATGTTTTCCCACAGGGCAAAGGTTGTCCCCCTTCTGCTCACATGTATACTGAGAAGAACATTATGTTCCAGTGCACTTGCTAGAAGAGAATTATGGGGCTGCTGGCCCTAAGGGATGATCATTAAAATGCCTTGGTACTGAAATGTTCTCAGCAGCTTTGACGTCTATGAAAAGCCACATGGGAAGGGTCACACTTCCCTGTGAAACAGTTTCACCTTAGGAACACAAGACAAGCTGGCTTGGCTTTTCCTGTTGTCATTTCCTCAATATTATTAGCTTACCTCCTCCTTCCAAAAACACCTCCACCGTTGGTCCTACCAAACATCTATTATTGTCTTTTACTGATCTGCTATTTTGAGGCATACCACATCCTTTCAATGGGAAGTACAAAGATCAAAACAAATCATAAAAGTGGTTAGGCCAAGATATTCAAACTAATCAGAAAGACAGGCAGAGCAAAAATAATAATATTAAGAAGAGAAGAAATGGAAGAAATGAGCTAACAGGAAGGGTTTGAAGCCCAAAGAGTGCTTTCCAACTGAAAATAAACTGAAAGGGCTAGGTTTTAAAAATTACTTTATCAGCCCGTTCTTCCACACATAAACACACAAATATCCTGTCTCAGGCTCAAACCAGAAGTGAATGGTTCATCATATTATTCCAGCTCCACTCACATATAAAATGTGAGGCAGCCTTTAACAAGAACCATTTGCTCCAAGAACCTTAATTTGTTTTGGGCCCAAATAAGTACTTACCACAATCAAATGAGGTTCAAGAGAAGGGGGGATATTTACAGCCCCTCTCCCACATGCTCCTTTTACTATTCAAACTTTATATGTGAGTGGGCCTTGAAAAAAAGAGGTTGTTATCTGTGATCACCACACTGAGATTGGCCCTCACACATTGGCTCCTAAGCCAAGACATATGACCAGATAAATAAACGTTTCTGATTTGGGAACTTTCAGGAACAGATCCTGACTTCACAGAATGGACCCATTGCTTCTGAGATGCCAAAGACTGAATTGTGTCCTAGGAAATCAAAGTAAATTATGCTGAGGAGAACTGCTGTTGTGACACTGGGACAACGGGAGGCGCAACAGTCAAGTATCAGTGATCTTCAGATAATGAAGTCCATTGCCTGGCTCACTTTAGAAAGCGCCTTTAGTGAATAGAGGCAAAAACGTGAAGGAGTCAATACACTCCTCAGACCCCATGGTAAGAAAAGGGACTCCTGTGGCTAAATACCGCCCTCCCATGGCTGAATTTCAGACTCTGTCGATAATTGCTGGAGTTAGCGAGGTCTTTGACAAGGATGCTGGCTTAACAAGCAGCAAAATGGGTCCTGTGAGGGAGACGAAACGTCCATCGGATAGACATTTTGAAAAGCACGTCATCTGTTCCTGTTGAGGTCAGAAGAACTAGATGACCAAGGCTCTCTTAAAAAAATATTTCTTCTTAGGGCAAGGTTTCCTATTAAGGCTAACCATTTGGACCATCAGGGCCTCAGGAGCAGTTTAGGCACTTTATTTATGACAGAATTTTAAAGACCCAGATTTGTGTGAAGGTTTGGTTGTCAGGTAATTTCCTAGAGATGGTGCTTTTAAATTTAGATGTTCAAAAGCACTAAGCAAGTACTCTGTTCCTCCAACAGTCTTCCCACCCATCTTCATTCCCTTCCTGTGCTGGGGCAAATGTAGTTTTACTAGCCACAGCAGAGGTCTTCCAATCTTGTACTTTATTCTTAGCCAACCTCTTTTGATGGAAAAACTACAATGGGTATGTACATGTGTCCTCCATTCCTAGTTGAACAATAGAGCACCCAGCCAAAAACACAAGATCCTCCTTTTGAAAACATGGGTCTTATTTTCCCTTGGAGAATGTCGTGCTGATTTCAGGAAGCTAGCTATATAAAATGAGCTACCTAATGATACTGTCATCCCTGTCAGCCAACCTAGCACAAATTGACAGGAATCAGATGCACTGCACACACATCTGATCTTTAAAGTAAGTGCTATGCATCTATCCCTGTAAGTAATGCCATGCGCATAAAGGAGCATCAAGCACGTCTCTGGTGTATATTTTTGCAAGCTAGTGTTGTGCCAAGTTACCGCATTCCGCTATATTTAACTTTCTGGCCCTTTATCGTGTATTTGGAGCTTGCCGTTCAGAATTTGTGCAAGCATTTATATCACCATCTCTGCTTCAAAACATTTCCCAAAATACCCTGATTACAGATCTGCACCGTCTCTTGATAATTTGCCTTGCAATGTGGCAGGGAGTGGCTCTGTTTTCAGTAGGGTAGGTCTGGCTGGCAGTACTTGCCATGCCACCTAAGACGCTGACTTCAGTTCCCAGCAGTTGGGACTCTGCTTCTTGGAATCTGCCTGACTCTTTTGGTTTCATGTGTTTGGTGGTGACAAAACTTCCTTACTTTGATTTCTGTACCAAGACAGGAGTTCTAGAAATACACACCACTTTTTTTTTTTACATGACGCAGGTAGATCTATTCTTAGATACAATTGCACAAGTCTGTTCAGCTGACTTTGTTCTGCTAACATCCTTGTCCACACCCACCCTCGTAAGTTTGTGACTTGGCTTGCAGTTTCCTAAATGGAACCATTGAAAAGTTATTAAAGTGCAGCCCTCAATGAAACGACAGTATCGCTAAGTCAACTTCCAGGTCTAATTCTCCCCCCCCCCCTCACTCCTCCAGCTACTACATTAATGGGACCAGATTTTACACCTCTATTACTTTCTCTTTGAAGTAAGGGAAGAGGGTGCATTGCTATAAATACCAAATTAAAATTTGTTCCCTGTTAAACCCCAAAGCGAAGGATATGAGCCAATCACAACTCAAAAAAGAAATATTATCCTATCTACTCACTGTGCTAAAATTAACACATATTAACGTTGCAATACTGGTTTACCCTTAGGGTGCTAACCATTAAAGCACATCAAGGAAATAACTTCATTTCTCTTCCCCCAAACCCAACCCAAATTTTCTTTTTTAGCAGAAGCATTAAAAACATTCTAGTGCACCTTCCTCCTCTTCCAGGCCCCAAAGAGTGTCACACATTATATATGTAAAAGTAATTATGGTATCATAGAAAGCTGCTTTCTATCATACATTTAAAGCACATTAATTCCTCACCCCCCAAAAAAAACCCCAGGAACTGTAGTTTATTTCCTGTGAAGGGTAAACTACAGTTCCCAGAATTCTTTGGGGGAAGCAATGTGCTTTAAAAATGCATTAAATTTATGGTGTTGATGTGGTTGGATAGCTCATCAAACTCAGTCGTCTTTGGCTCCAAGGTTCCAGACCTACCTGCAGATGATAGGGTTTATACCCAGGACCAAGCTACCACTGAGCAATGGCCTCGCCTCTGGGCAACATAAAGCCTATACAAGCATTGTAATGCAGCATACATTACAGCATGCATCTCCTTTGGTGGCTAAGTATGAGCATGATGACTTGGAGTACAGTATTTTAAGGCAGGAAATTGTATTCGGCACTAGATTGGGAAGTGGTGTGTTTCATATGGCTTGCTTCCTGCACCTGGCAACAGTTCTTTCGAAGCCTTCTGGGCAGGCACCGTGTCACTGTTGCATCTCAAACACCCCTGGCACTCCACTGGAGCTAAATAACTGGTTAGTAGTAACAGCAATAGTTGCAGAAATCCAAAACGTCTACAGTCTACACAGCCGTCGTTTAAACGATTTAATAACAAACAACAGGGAAAAGTTACAGGAAGTCAATGGGGGCATTAAGGATAGGTTAGAAAAATGTAATCTATATTTGGATGGATGAAGCTATAGAGGAACAAAGAGTCCTGCAGACATGTCTCTGCCCCTAGTCCACTCTCCAGTACAGAATATCCTACTGGGTGCTCTATATATAGCTGCTACAATATTGGTTCTTCATATAAAGCACATGCATAAGTTTAATCCACTTGACTGCTGTCTGACTTCAAGATTCGTACCCTTTGAATTGGGAGACTTAGACACTTTTTGAATTGGAGGATATTCCTCACTTCCTGCTGATGGAGAATTCAGGGTTATTATTATTTTTAAAGTGTGGGAAGCTGATTACTAGCAGAGCTGATTACTAGCATGTCATCTGGGGCTCTTGGGAACATGGATTCAGCATGAAGGAAACACATGAGACATGTCTCTGAATGCCAGTCGTTGGGAATCACAAGTGGAGAGAGCTCAGTTGTCCTCAGCAGTGGCGTAGCGTGGGTTGTCAGCACCCGGGGCAAGACAAGTAATTTGCGTCCCCTAACCCATGGATTTGCGCCCCCTAACCCTAACCCCCAGATGTTGCGCCCGGTGCGGCCGGCCCCCCCTGCACCCCCCACGCTACGCCACTGGTCCTCAGGTCCTGCTTTTGGCTTTTCCAAAGGCATCTGGTTGGCCACTGTACAAACAGGATGCTAGATTGGATGGGCCAGTGGTCTGATCCAGCAGACTCCAATTGCATTCTTGTGACATGTAGCAGGAATAATAATAATAATAATAATAATAATAATAATAATAATAATAATTTATTAGCCCACCCATCTGGCTGGGTTTCCCCAGCCACTCTGGGCGGCTTCCAACAGAATATTAAAATACAATAGTCTATTAAACATTTAAAGCTTCCCTAAACAGGGCTGCCTTCAGATGTCTTCTAAAAGTCTGTTAGTTGTTTTTCACTTTGACATCTGGTGGGACGGCATTCCACAGGGAGGGCACCACTATGGAGAAGGCCCTCTGCCTGGTTCCCTGTAACTTGGCTTCTCGCAGTGAGGGAACCGCCAGAAGGCCCTCAGCAGAACAATGGGCATAGAGACACTACTTCAGGTATACTGAAGAAGAAAATATTGACCTTTCATCAGAGCACCTTGCATCTTGTCGAGCCATTAGAAATCCTCATACCCATCCTCCACACAAGCGGAGTTCAGCAAATACACCAGCTGCCCAAATTCCAGGTCCCACATTGCTTCTTTCTCTACATTGTGTTGAAAAGGTATCATTCCTTTCATGTTAAAAAAAACTCAAACATGTATCCTACCCTTCTCCCAATAAGCTGAGAGTAGTGTAGCCGTAATTGTGGCTCTCCATAGACCTTTCAAATTCAACTTATGCAATACAACCACAGGGAAGACATTTGTGCAAATACATTCACACACCTCCATGTTGTTAGTTCTCATACTACAGTGTTTTCTTTAAAAATTAGCCAACACATTTAGATAGATGATAGAGATAGATAGATAGATAGATAGATGATAGATAGATGATAGATAGATGATAGATAGATGATAGATAGATAGATGAGAGATAGATAGATGAGAGATAGATAGATGATAGATATAGATGATAGATAGATAGATAGATAGATAGATAGATAGATAGATAGATAGATAGATAGATAGATAGATGATAGATAGATAAATAGATAGATAGATATAGATAGATGATAGATAGATAGATATAGATAGATGTTAGATAGATGGTAGCATATTGTGCCTGTGCACACACAATCACTTTTAATATGAAATGGAGTGTTTACATATATTCACATTGTACACATGCCTTCGTGGGAAAATAAGCATGGCTTTTGTTATTTCCATTCCTGCAAACTGAGTGGAAGCCATCAGACAGATCTGATCAATTTGGCTCACCTACCCACTATTTGCACAACAGCAGGCTACAATCCTATGCACACTTACCTGGGAGTAAACCCCATTGTCATACATGGGACTTATATTTGACTAAACAGGCTTAGAACTGTGTTGTTAAAACACTAGCATCAGGACAAGTACATAAACGTACATATTAGCACATAATATTTTGATGGAACCAATGGAGACCACTGATTTCAAATGGATTGTGGCCAGATTTTAACTGGTTTATGGATTGGGCTTTTACTCCTTATTTAAGAGCTTTAAAGTTATTTAAAACACTTCCCAGTACATTGGTGTGAAAGTGCTGTACAATACATACAAATGCTAGAAGCACTATAAATGAGCACCCACAGAGGACTAGCCTTCGCCATGAGGCCAAAGGGAAAAAGGAAATTCCATAACACAGGGAGAAATTGATGGGTGGTGAGATACTCTGAGAGAGCCCTTTCTAGCTATTCATAGACTACCCCCTAGGTATGTGTGTGCCCTTAAAATACCTCAAGGATCCAATCTAAATGTCAGCAATTGTACTATCCTCTGTTCACATTCAAAGCAGTGACCAGAATATGAAAACATATCCTTCCCTTGCTTAACCATCCAGTTTTCTGACAAAAAGAGTGTATAAGGCAATTTGCTCTGCTTCTACCGGTGCTTACTAGAATAGGTCAACCTAGAATATCTTGAATGTATTAAAAATGGGTTTGTGGATTTCTGCAAGCAGATGCACCCAAAATCCAAAATGACAGGCTACCAGATACACATGAGCATGGCCTTTGAAAACGTCAAGAATAGTCTGTTCCCTGAACCTGGACAAGTTGTGGATCCCAAGACTGCCCATGGGAACCAGACATATTTGAAGACCTTTGCCCTTGGTGTCCCTTTTCAGATTCAGAGGGAGAGAGAATGATGAGACAGCTTCCTTGTAAAACATCAGACATGATTAAGTGCGGAATCTGAATACTTGAAGAAGAACGCACTTAGGGGACAAAGAGTAAACAAAAAGTGAACTATAGGAGCATAACCCTAGTATTGTGAAATCATAACTTATGTTCAAAAATAAAAAATAAATAGCAGCTAATGTGCTAAAACTACTACAATACCTGGTAGATGATGATGATGCATGTTTTGTTATTTAGTTAGTTTATATGCTTCTCTTCTTCCCAAGGGAGCCCAATGCAATGTATAACATAGTAAAAATACCACCATTTACAACAATAATTAAACCATCTAAAAACTACAAGATTAAAACAACAGCATAGCACAGCATCAGCACTGCTTGATTTGAATCAGATTTCTTTTTCTCCTGAAAGCCTGGGCAACTACAGAGCTACAGAGACACCCCACTCCATAGGCTATGGCTTTCAAGAAAGATCATGTCTCAAAGATCATGTTTCTTCGCCTACCTTTCAGCAACAAGAACCCCCAAGGTAGCTTAGAAAATGGACATAAAACACATGTGGTTCCTTGAATGGAACAAAGCTAGAAACCGTTGTAATCTAACAACAAACATGTTGTGATTTAATACAGGAAGCCTCCATCTTTAATAACCTTCCAGCTTGTTCTCTCTCACTTCCTCTCTGTAGCCGGCCACAGCCCTTCACTCCTTGTTCCTTCCAGCCCATCACTCCAACATGGGCAGCCATCTTTTCCCCTTGGAAAGGACAGCATGTGCTAGCCTTGCATTGTTCCCATAGGCATTCTGCCCCTAGGAAAACCATCGGACTGCTGTAGGCAGCCAAGCCACCTTGGGGTAAAGTAACATCCAAACCAGCCCAATTTTTAAAGGAGCCATGCAACTAGCCACTAACTCTCTAGGGGCAAGTAAAAATTCCTTCCAGTAACTTCCTACCACATCACACTTAAGTACACAAAAACAGCTCGGCTGGTTTTAAGGACAGGCTTCACACCAAAGATATCACTGGGTTTCATTTAAATCTATTTGGCAGGCAAATGATAAATGTAGAAGGAGCAGGAGAAACAACCAGAAATTAGGCCTACTGCTTTGTCTTGGCAGCACAGACACAGTCCTCTTTCTCCAATACCACCACCTTACAAAAATCAGAAAGTTGCCCTGACACTATTTTACAGAACTGTTCAAGAAGCGACAGATGGTAGGTAGATTCACTTTGAAAGAAGACCCTTTTCTTTTTGAGATACAAATACACTCATTTTAGGGGGGAAATGGATGGTCCATTACATAATTATATCATCATACCGTGAGAGACCTGAGCTAGCTGGTACATTTTGTGGGCTAGTTAAAATGGTTGCTTTAACTTGAATACATACCACAGTAGTGCACATCAGAGCATATGACGGGGTGGGGGGGGTGTTGGGTCAGGATGAAGCTTTCTCTTATAATATGCACTGCTAATGAGTAGATGTGTGATATGTTCACACAACAAGGATTTTTGCTCCTTCCACTGGAATTAATTCTCTAAGCCATGAATGGGCTTCAGGGGGTCTGTGAACAAGGTGCAAAAAACCTAAATTTTCCAATGCATTAAAACTGTGTGTGCGTGTTTATGTGCAGTTTTCTGGGGTCCCTTGCTTACATCAGATTCTCAAAGGGCTCTGTGACTCCAGAAAGATTGAGAATCACTGCTATAAACTAACAAACCAATCCATACCTTCTTTCCACTAGCGAGTCTGGGGTTTGGATTGGGTGGAGGTGTCAGCAGGGGCATTCAGGATTGCTTCCTAATTTACTGTGGTCTATTTCCAGCTGCTCAGAAAAAGTTTCTTTGCACATGCAGCTGAGACAACTTGAACTCCTATTTCTTCCATTGATGTTATCAACTCTGTTTTTACTTTAGTTTAGCTTTCGTTATCATGTAAAAACCAATGGGGGGCAAATGTTGTACAAGTGTATCACTTTGCAGCCTTGAGGAGTTAAAACCTCCAGGCTATGTGAACATGCGATAAACTGGCTTCTGCCCATTAATCCTACGAAAAGTATGCTATTGTTTGGGAGTGGGACTATTTGTTTCTTCAGTTGGCTGATGTCTTCATGTTTCATGTAATCATTAACCACAGGTAAGCAAATTAATTCTTCTGTATCATAACAGGTCTGTCCATAGTTTATTTTTGTGAACTTTCCAGGACTGAATTCCGGTCTTTTCTTTTCTTTTCTTTTCTTTTCTTTTCTTTTCTTTTCTACAAACAGCTAGTGACTGTTAAATCAGTTTTCCATCTCTATTATTGTGCTTCCTTCAGTACTGAAGTAAAACATGTACACTGCCTGATGTCCCTGGATTGTGGAATAAAGATCCACAAAAGTAAGAAAATACATGAATTTTCTTTGCCCTCTATTGAAAACAAATAAGAGTTAGCATGCTTTTGCTTCCACCCACAGCAGTCTTTAAGAAATATTGCCTTCTTCGTATCATCTGTGATGTAGTTTCAATGCTACTTTGGCCATATGTCCAACTGTACAGTTGATGACAATCCTCTATTTGAAGGTGCTACCCAGCTGAAGTCTGGTTTAAAGATGAAGAACTGTAAGAAGTGAAAATGGGCCTTGAAGTTGCCCATGAGTAGATTTATGCAAATCTGTGCTTCCCTCTCAATGCACACAGGTTCTTTGTGGCAGCTCCAGAATGCTTCCCTTGCAAATTTTGTGAAAGCATAGCCCTGGACATTCACTAAAAAAAAAAAAAAAATACCACCCCCCCCCCCAGTGTTACAGTAACATATTGTTATCTTAACCAACTGCCTTTAAAATGGAAGGCAATGGGACATACTTCTGAGTAAACATGCATCAGGTTGCACAGCCATATATTCCACTGGATATTCACCTTTACATGACAAAGCATTTAGGTGACAGTGAGTGTTGAACGCAGTGGTAATTTTAACTCGTATATTTTAAACTGTGCATAAACCCTTGTAGGATGGGCTGGGAACCTGCAGCTCATGGGTCAAATACAGATGCAGACAGTGACAGATATTGCTTGCCTATGTGAATTATGAAATTTGAATTATAGGATTGCAATTAACTATACCCCTGCCAGAAGGAATGTCAATTTGCACATTCATTATCATCATTTTTATTTATTAAATTTCCATACCACCCTTCATTCAAGGATCACAGGGCAGTTTGCAACATAAAAACACAAAAATGTATAATGTAGTAACAAACAAAAACAATATCAGGGAGAGTAAACTTCAAACACAAAACGGAATTAAAGGCAGTCACAAAACAGGATTGATAATTTCCCCTTCACTACCATATTGCATCAGAGTTTTATGAGATTTGCTTATCTTGAAAAGGTTTTAGATTTGCATCCCAGCTCCATCCTTTGTTTGATGTTTGCTTGTGGCAGATTTTACTGAGCATTTAATTTCCCACTGAAATGCATCAGAGCCTTTAATTTTATTTCCTCCTCTGATGCAAGAAGCTCTTACCATCAGCAGAGAGTATGCGAGTCATGAGAATAATAAACCATGCTATATCTTGAAGGTTGAACGACCCGTTAAACATGCTGGAGGGAGCAGTATAGCCTGCCCTAAGATGCATGGCTTTCCACGGGCAACAGCCCATTTTATGAGTCATGAAACATAATGCAGTATTGTTGAAAGTTTTGGGCCCATGAGAAATTATCTATGGCTGGACATGGCGAATGGTATAAACTGGCAAGAGACTAGAGTTACGTTCTTCTTCAGAAATGAAATCAGAGAGCCCTGGCCCAAGTATACAGTACTACAAATCATGAAGACTTGCTTTTAATTAAAGACAATTTATTTTAAATAGCTGCAATCATGAACATAGGAAAAACTAAATTTTTCTTTGTTGTGAACTGAGGTTATGTGCCAATGATTTCAGGTAAGGAAGAAGCTGTTAACTTTGGAACTTACAATGGATTTCCCCAGTTCTTTGTTTCTCAACTTCATTGCCTTTAATTTCCGTTCCTGTTAATTTGTAGGATGAAAGACTTTCACTAACAGGAATGTGTTTAAGGTTGCCCATCACTCCTCAGAAATGGGCATAGAGTGACTTTTCAGTCCCAATAATGAAATGAGAAGAGGTGACTCTCCAAAACAGTCTAAGTTGGTGCAAAGTTGGAATACAGGATTATTATTGTTTTCATTTTATTTCTTTATTTTCTATTTTGGTCAGTTTGGGTGGCTTTAAAAGGGAATTAGTTAAATTCATGGAGCATAAGGCAATCAATGACTATTATACATGGAAGCCACACATTGCCTCCATTTCCAGAGACAGGGGAACAAACCGCAGGCAAGGACTCATGTCCTGCTTTGGGCTTTGCATAGACATCTGGCTGGCTAGTGTATGGGGAGAATACTAGACTAGACCCTGAATGTTCTTAACATAAGAAGTGTGAAATCATGGACGAATATAGCCAGTGTCAGATTTACGTATAAGCTAAACAAGCTTATAGCTTAGGGCCCCACTCTCTTGGAGGCCCCCAAAAAAATTAAAGGGGGAAAAACTGGATGTACATTTACAAAATATAAGATAAAAAACAAATAAAATAAAACCTACATACAGCAACAGTGTTTTATGTTGTGTAGGCTCCTATGATGTAAATAATGGGCCCTGCCTGGTAGCCTGCTCCCTAAAATATCACTGGTTTGCTCCTTTCTATATACAGTGGTACCTGTATATAGGTAAAAACAGTGACAATTTGTTGTTGACAAAGGACAGCTGTGTCAGGATCCGTCCTACTCTTGTGCAGGACACATGCCCGACTGGCATGTTCTCTCTCTCCAGGTTGATCTTTCGGGAGCTTCAAAAGCTTTCAACTGCCCAAACATCATAGCGACTGATGCCAACAGACATCGGCACACTTAAGGATCCATGGAGGCTTCGCAGCTTGCGTAACAGACCTCAGCAACTCAGCATTTTGGCTAATCTACTTTATTTACATATAAACACACACGGAGCACTGCAACATGGCTCCCTCTCTCTCTAGCATCAGACAGCCAAGAGAAAGGACAATAGTCCCACTTCATGGAACACAGCAACACAAACATTCTGTCTCCATCACTTCCCACTCTGTGGAGTCAAAACATACACCGTCATGTGATAGACAACAATCCCGTGACTGCAGACACGGGGAATGAATCTCCAATAAGCTGGACATATAACAGGCCCCATTACCTTCAGTAGCTTAGGGCCTCATCAAACCTAAATCCAGCCCTGACCATAGCAGCTACTTCCATGACTAAAACAACTGCAACTTGCCATTTTCAAAGCAAATCATCGCTACAGAGCAAGTTCTGTGAATCTGTAGCACTGTGAAACAGGAGAGCCTCATTTTATAGAGTTGAGAGATATTACCTGCCATGAGAAACATTCAGTTTGTACCCTTCTTGACGCATCCATGTCGGGACAACATTTTAACTCCAATCCGGTGAATCGTATTAGTTTGGCTTTCAGCAGACTTCGAAAGTGCAAGACCTTTTTTAAAAAAAAAAATAGGGCTGGTTTTAAAATCCTCTACGCAGCTGTAGGCAGAATGAATCCTGATTCAGGTTGGAAATGTGGCAAAGTGCTTGTTTGCTTGTTCCGCTGCTAATTCCACTCACCTCTCAGAAAGTTGAGTGTGGGTTTGTTTTTGTAAATATACCTTACACACTGCACACCTCTGGGTGACTGAATGTGTGGCCGTATTATTTCTCTGTCAATTTGTCAGTTTAGGCTAGGATTCACCCATCCTTCATCTTGGCACTAACAGTAACAAAGGGCAAATGTGTCATCTTCCTTTATACACTGCAGACGACTGGATGAAAATTGTACCTGACATTTTCTCTGCAAACCTTCCTTGTTAATCCCAAAACAGCTGCTGGGGCTGCAAATTTTAGCACAAAACAATGAGGGTGTATGGTCATGTGACCCTTTTAACTCTTTCTCTTCTGCTGGTTCGCATTCAAAATCTCCCTCCTTCAGCTGCTTTCTGCCTCACATAAGAGAAAAGATACGCGTGGTGTGTATTTTAGCCCAAAATGGGAATGGTAAAGTGGTGTTATCTGAAGTTGCCAGATGAGCAGAATTTTTTATAATACCTCCAGTACAGAAATGTGAAGTAGCAGCCTGGCAGGTGAGAGATACAGGGTTGGTAATAGCGGGAGTGAGATTGAAAAATGGAGTTGAAAGACTTGCTGCCCGTGGCATCACAAATATTGTTGGTGTGAAGGGCTAGAAACTAAAGTTGTATAAGAGAGAAACAATTTATTATGCATCCTTACAAGAAATTACGGTATTTATATACAATTTCAAAACAAAGCAAAATTTTCCTTTTTTAAAAAAAAACTTGGGTTTTCTGTTTTGAAATTATTCAAGTTCCTTCACTCTTGCAAAAACAACAACACGTTGTGCTCAAAAGTCTGAATAAAGAGTCAGGGAGGGAGGGCTCATGTGACTGCTCCTGTGATCTTTGAATGGATTAGTTCTGGCTATGATCAAGCTCCATCAAGATTCATTTGCCGTGAACATTTGAGTGGTCAGATTTTATTAGAATGAACATTTGCCAATAGAAGATTTTTAAAATTTTATTTACTCTTCCTAGATTTGTTTTCAACCAGTCATTAAATCAGCATGTCATCCTATCCCGGGTAGCCAACACAACACTGATATGACAGGATGAGAGAACTATTTGTTTAGTCTAAAGAGCTCAGCACTTTCACACAAATTTTCATTTGGAGTTGTGGAGGGGTGGATTTAGACTTCCAAACCAATTGGAGATCGTGATTGTCTCACACTGTAAAGGGCAGCCTGGTTTTATCCATTGAAATGCTAGAGTTTCAGCCTTCTGTTTGACTCCTGAGTGAATGCTAAGGTCATGCCAAAGGCCTGTCTAGCCCAACATCCTGCTTCCCATAGTGTGTACACACAAAGAAGCTGCTTTTTGTTCATAATGCAGCATCTGGACATGAGTTAAAGAAAGGATGCCAAACGCACAGAGACGAAGCTAACCTTAACATTGTACATGCCACCACAACACTGAGAATGGCATGCATCCCACTATGACTTCTGTTTGGAGCTTTTGCAGGGTTTGTGTTGTTTTCAAAAGCCAGGGAAGCCTGTTTGTTGGAAATAATAAGGGCAATAAGAGAAACATGTGTGTCTGTGTGTGCTACACAGGAAATAACACCAATACCAGCCCTTTCAGAAATTACCATCAGTCTCTAACCTATGAGGAAAGAGCAGAGGAAAAGGGTGCCTGAAGTGCTCATTGGCGTGCTACATCATGGCCATATAACTCCAAGGATGAGTTTGCATGCCTTTTAATGGGGAAACAATGCTACATAAATGTTTATAGTCTCCCAGGGCATTCCTGCTAATGAGAAACCAGAGCTACTCTCGTGCCAGCATTGTTCCTAGAAACCTTAAATTGGTCACCTTCCTTCTCTCCGTTATGGGCTACAGGTTTTCTCCTTCCTATGATGCCTCGGACTCTCCATCCCTTAAAACAACGTATGGATAGGAGACAACATTTCAAGCCCTCCATATTAATCATGTTGACATGCAATGTTTTCCAAGTTCTTGGCTTGGCTGCTGTATTTCTTACATATAAAAGAGACCTCTTCCAAATGAGACTTTTGCTTTTGCAGCATGTGGGTTTAAATTGGTGGGCCACTAATGTGATTAGAGCCCTGCCTCCATTAGAGCTGCCTTTGTGCTGCTGTGCTGGCCCCTCAGAGGCTACAATTAAGAGTCTGAACTGTATCGTCTTCTCCAGCAGTTCCTGAATGGGATTTACTGGAGAAGCCCTGGATTTAAGAATGCCAAGTTGGATGGCTCAAAAAATCAATGCCCTCTAACTCAGTAGATAAAGTTGGCCAAAGTAAGCAATGAAGATGAAGTTGGAATTCAAAGCAAACATTTTCTTATATTCCTAGAGGAATTTTAATTTTTTAAAAGCAAACAAATGTCAAAACCAAGATTAGAAAGGGGGGGGAAAGATATTGAGCATGCAGGAAAGAAATATGGCAATGCATTGTGGAATAAGTGCATGTGATCATCATTGCATGGAATTAACTCCCTCTCCCATGTTTTGGCTTCCTAAAAGTTGCATTTTTCATTATTGAGGGGTTGTTTGTTTGAAGAGGGGGTCCATCTCCCCTTTTTTCGGGAATCAATAGCAGTTTATTACACGGATTACAACAATCACAGCGGAAGGTTTATAAGTATCAGGTGACAATCACACCCCTCTGGGGTCATCACATGAAGGATCAAAATATCTACCGTTGGTTGTGCTTGGTAGATTTTGTTGTAACTTTTGCTGGCTTTCTTTAAGGAACAGACCCAAAGATATCATTTACGTGGAATATAATTGACTCGGCTTTTTAAAGAAAGATGCAAACTACAGTACAGATACATTATCCATAGTAAAGATCTCCTCAAGCACATTTATTTTTAAAAGTTAAAAACAAACTCTTGTTTGTTTGTTTGTTTGTTTGTTTGTTTGTAAGTAAGTAAGTAAGTATCCAATGGAACAGAACTGGGTAGCAGTTCTAAGTATCCAATATTCGAGTAAATAGACATTTACAGTGTCTCATTTTAGAGCTACATCAGACCAAACAATAATTGCAGCAGACTGTGAAAGCTAATTTTAAAAAAAGAAAGGCATGCAGATCCCCTGCAGACCTTAGTCGTTGAAAAAGCTTGCTATATCCTGAGCACTTTTTGCACCTGTAAGCATTCCAGTTGTCTGCATCTGTCTACTGATGTGACGTTGTAGATTCCTCTTAGTAGCTTTGCAAAGCCTGCTCTGCCTGTCTGTGTAGGAGAGATTGAATGGGTGTGCAAAGTGTTTAATAGTGTTAGAGAGGAGAGGGTTTTGTGTAAGTTAATACATTAGAAAGAAATCATGCCAGATGCAAACTATGTGCCAGAATGCTACAGTTTCCTCTGCTAGATCCATTTGATGAAGCAGCCCCCCAGCTCCAGCTGTTGAATTGCCCACTTGCTGCCCTCGTATTCCCACAGTGATATGCAAACCAAATGCCAATGGTCCCACATCATAAATGATTTCAACCTATGCTTAGCCTGTATTCCCTGTTCAGCTGTCACAGCCATTGCTAATGACAAACCAAACTGAAGGCCAGTTGTTAAATAAGTTTTACAAACTTGGGTTTAATAGCATTGCTTCTGTAACACGGCAGAGATTTATCTGGCGAAAAACGTAAGGAAAGACTTGTGGTTTTACACAGCCTTTCTGAGAATACAGGGCACATTTCTTCTTTTCTCATGAGAGTCAGCAAGGTGTTGTGGTTAGAGTGTCAGGCTCGGACTGGGCAGATCCAGGTTCAAATCCCCACGCAGACATGAAGAGCGTTTGGTGACTTGGGGCGGAGCACCTTGAAGACAGTCTGGAAGCTGCCGTTAGTGCAAAATGGGTATGTGGGCCAGCCAGCAGGAATCCTATTGCTCCACTTCTGTGGGAGTTCATTAGCTCCCGATATGCTTCTGAGCCCAATTCACAGTGGTACTTTTGACATATTAAGTGCTAGCTCCTGAAGGAGTGACTCTCTCAGCATCGCCCTGCTCTGTCATTAAGATGTGAAAGAGATGCCATAATTAGTGTCACACATCCAGGGCTGCTACATTATATGGTGGCGCAAGAAGGGGCTATCTCAAATGTGGAAGGCCCCCTCCCGCCGAAGTTTGGTTGGTGCCTATGGTGTTATCGTTTCAGTATCAGCTCAAAACTTATTTATTTCCCTGAGCTTTTAAGTGCTCGGATTTTGTGGAGTCATCCACAGCATTTGTTGGTTTTATGAGCATTGATTGATTTGAGGATTGGTTTAGTCTGCTCCTCTTATGCATGACTATGATGATATGTATTATATTTATTGCTTTTATATTGCTTTTATATGCTTGTTCTGACTGGTTCCAGCGTACTCCTCACAGCATTTATCCTATCTTATACATATACATATATAATGACATTGCACTTCTATGAATACATGAAGCTGCCATATACCAAGTTAAGCCATTAGTACATCTAGTGCAGCAACAACTACTCTGACGGGCAACAGTCCTCTGGGGTCTCAAGCAGATATTCTTTCCCATCATCTGTTACCTGATTCTTCTTAGCTGGAGATGCCAGGGACTGAACCTGAGACTTTTGGCATGCAAAGTGTGAGTCCTGCCAATGAGCTGCCCCAGGAACACCTGAGACTATTGAGAACTGATATTCTACAAAGAAGCAGCAATGAGAAGCCTTCCATGCTGACTATATTAACTGGGCTCATGTTCATCTGATCAAGGATTATGTCTCCTGGATTTCTTTATTAACATCAAGAACATGTTACTGCTTTTGTTTCAGCATCTCTCAGTGGTGGCGGTTCTGGAGACATTCCCGACACACAGAAAAAGTGAAGGACATGCAAGAAGTACCTGAGGACATTAATAAATAATACAAATTTCCGTCATGCTCATGTTGTGGTTTTTAAAGGGTTTTTTAATATATATAAATAAAAAAGCAGGTTTGAACTTTTGCCTTTTCTGATATTTTCTGCTTCAACATGTCAAGTTTACTCTAGGTCAGGAACACAGATTGTAAAACTGAGTGTTTCTCTCAGATGTCACAGCTATATTCTGAGACAAGCACATAGGCCTCTTTCTAAGTGTGGGTCATATGCTAATAATACCATCCCATTACATGCAGTGGAGAAAAGACCAGACTTCAATATCTACCATTCATCTAAAGGAACTATCTTGTCTAATGAAGGAAATTAAGATAGATATGGCATTGGTGATTATATGTGGTCACCAATAATTTAAAAATGCAAGAAATAGAAATTATTATTATTATTATTATTATTATTATTATTATTATTATTATTATTATATTTATACCCCACCCATCTGGCTGAGTTTCCAGTAATACCACTTTGTCTCCCAAAATCCTCCCTCAGGACATGAACCAGGTACACCATTTTTTCCAGTGGTCTTAAAAAAAGGCAAATAATATTTCCCAGCAGCATTTATCTTGCAAGGTGAGCAAGGGTCATGTGATTTGTTTGTTACTTTTACCTGAAAAGGCAGCTTGAAACGAATAAAAGGCAATGCTATTTGGAAAGGGAAGGGTAAAGTTATAGAACTGATTTCTAGAGATGAGAGATGGAGCAGAAAGAAGGAGATGACTGAGTATAATCAAGAAAATGGCTGAGCACTCCACACAGCTCATAATGGAACAGCCCAGATCATCTATACCTGGGGAAAGTGTGCAGCTATTCCATTAAAAGGAGCAGATGCCTAGCAGATGCTTTGTAAAAAGTGACTGAACAAAACGTTACTATTCCTCAATAAGTGCTCAGTGTGAAAACAGCCAAAGATTTTGTGGTTGTCCTGTTTGCCAACCTTGTGTATTTTCTCAAGCTCATCTTGCTCTACATCCAAAATGGAAAAGGTCTATGAAAAGCTCATCTTTTGTTCGTAACTGTGCACATTCAGGGACAGAGAGGAGAGAATGTCCCTTGCGCATTCAAATGTTTCGTGAAATATTCCCATTTTGAGCTTACCTAACAAGTGAGGTATGGAAGTGAGAGCTGGACCATAAAGAAGGCTGATCGCCGAAGAATTGATGCTTTTGAATTATGGTGCTGGAGGAGACTCTTGAGAGTCCCATGGACTGCAAGAAGATCAAACCTATTCATTCTGAAGGAAATCAGCCCTGAGTGCTCACTGGAAGGACAGATCGTGAAGCTGAGGCTCCAATACTTTGGCCACCTCATGAGAAGAGAAGACTCCCTGGAAAAGACCCTGATGTTGGGAAAGATTGAGGGCACAAGAAGAAGGGGACGACAGAGGACGAGATGGTTGGACAGTGTTCTAGAAGCTACAAACATGAGTCTGACCAAACTGCGGGAGACAGTGGAAGACAGAAGTGCCTGGCGTGCTCTGGTCCATGGGGTCACGAAGAGTCGGACACGACTAAACGACTAAACAACAACAAAACAAAAGTGTGCCAAAATCCGCTAAACACAATCCTATCTGATTTTAGGAATTTCCTATATCATGCAAATTTCTAAGGAGTTTCAAACAAGATTGTTCTTAACACTTATCCCGTTCATTTTCAGTCCATCGTGGATTTCATACATGGTACAGTAATTTTAAGCATGCATCATTTATTAGCTTGGGGGGATCAGAATGCTCACTATGGAACGGATGCTGATCTAGTCTTCCATGTTATTTGTTGTTCTAAGGCTTCTAAAAGTGTTTGCAAGGATGCTAAACAAAGGCCCATAGACTTTTTACAAGGCAATAGCAAGTCCATTAGCATTGGAAAGTTATGCACCACCTGACAATAGGCAATATTTCAACTGTGTTTCATCCTACATTAGATAGCATCATTTTCCCATTCACAGCCTAACCCTTTCATTGCCTCAAAAGCTCATGTGTGGGGCGTTGTCTGCTTTTAGGACTCTGGACATTTATCTAGACCATGGGTAGGCAAACTCAGGCTCGGGGGCCAGATGCAGCCCAATCACCTTCTAAATCCGGCCCGCAGACGGTCCAGGAATCAGTGTGTTTTTACATGAGTAGAATGTGTCCTTTTATTTAAAATGCATCTGAAGAAGTTTGCATGCACACAAAAGCTCATACCAATAACAAAATTAGTTGGTCTCTAAGGTGCTATGGGAAGGAATTTTTTTTATCTTGTTTCAACTATGGCAGACCAACACAGCTACCTACCTGCAACTAGAACCTTGACATTATTAGCTCCACACTTTAACCAACTAAGCTATCCATGCAATCGCATAATGCTTCCCCCAAATATCAGACTTTTCTGCAGTGAAAACATAGGGAAAATGTATTAGAAAGTGTGGGATAACCCTTAATTTGACACAATGTCCTCTAGCCTCATCTCAAACAAATCAGTATACATGTCCGATCTTGGGCCTCGGACCAGTATACCTGAAGGAATGTCTTCACCCCAATCGTTCAGCCCAGACACTGAGGCCCAGCTCCAAGGGCCTTCTGGTGGTTCCCTTACTGCAAGGTGTGAGGTTACAGAGAAACAGGCAGAGAGCCTTCTTGGTAGTGGCACCCGCCCTCCCATCAGATGTCAAGGAAATAAACAACTATCTGACTTTTAGAAGACATCTGAAGGCAGCCCTGTTTAGGGAAGTTTTTTATGTTTGAAGTTTTATCATGTTTTTAATATTCTGTTGCGAGCCACCCAGAGTGGCTGGAGAAACCCAGCCAGATAGACAGTGTATTATCATCATCATCATCATCATCATCATCATCATCATCATCTGGAAGCACACTGTGTGAGAGAGCTAGGGACTTACTCCTTTGTTGTCAGACCAAATTTGAGTTGTAAACACCTTGCATTCCCTTCCCAGTCAACATCTTTTGCCTACAAGGATATCACATAAATGCTACCAGAGTCACAGAAACATCCTGTACAAGCTGAATGTCAGAAACAAGAAGCCTCTTCCAGGAGCTTAAATATTTTTATAAAGACATTCAGGTCATCATTCCTGCACTGCAGGCAGTTTAACTAGATGACCCTCAAGGTCGTTTCCAACTCCATAATTCTATGATTTCATAATTCTGTGATTTTTAAAAAAAAAACAAATATAAAAAGTTTCTGATGAATTGAGGAACAAAAAAAGTTTAGGTGTTGATCTGTTCAACAGCTGAAATATAACGTCTTGTAAAAATAAAACAGAATGAATACTTTTAACATTTAAGCGACTGTGTGGCTGGAAGAGGCAACTTTTTTTGTTACCCTTTGGGATTTACAACTGTTGAACTGGTGACTTTTTAAAACCTAGTTCCTTTTTAAAGCCACTTAGCAGTCCCAAAATCAACTTATTTGATATGTAACGTTTATAGACACTCATTCCCTAGAAATGCAACAGCCTATAAAAGACCTGTGATAGATACAGCCTTTCAAGGGCTCAAGTTTTAGTACTTTCTTGACACTTTCCCTGTTACTAAACAACCACTTACTCAATTGATCATAAGTAATCTTCTATGCACAAATGGGATGAACAATCATAGCCTTGAGTGGAAGTTTGCAAAGTTCTAAGGAAGCCAGTTAGGGATTCTGTAATGAAAGTTTTGTTATAAATAGACAAGCTGCCTAAAAGACTTATATGTCTCTGTATTACCAATTTTCTTCTACAATGCACAGTCTTGGAACTGAAAATGCACTCAAAATCAGCTGTAGTAAATCTGGTGTTCTGTGGATGTTATTGGACTCCAACATCCATCAGCTGTAGCCAGCATGGCCAGTGGCCAGGGGTGATGATGGCAATTGTAGTACAAGACATTCCTGGAGGGCACCAGGTTGGGGAAGGTTGCTTTAGAATATGCCCCAGGATGTTCTGCAATGTAGAAGGCATCCACAAGAAGATGTGCAGGGGCCCCATGTCTAAGAAGAATCCCCGAGGAAAAGAATCTTCACTGGCTTATCAGAAGAAAGACTCTGTGCTGCTGCTCTAAAATGAGTGTTAAATTCAAATCCATGACAAGCCACCCAGTCTAGTGCGATTGCCATAGCAGCATGTTGTTGTTTTTAAGGCAATGCCACTTTATTGAAGGCTATGCCAGAATTGCATCTCATATCTTTCATTTATAGACCCCAATGGAACAGTTATCTCTTGAAAGATAGATTCACTGGAGGTAATCATCACATAGATTCAGTCCAAAGGAGACTGAATCCTGCACCAATTCACCTGAGTAGATTTCTGAGTAGAATTCCATAATCTTCAAAGATGTAAAGCCTAATCAGCCATTCCCAAATAGGGATCTGAGCAAAATTGGTGGAACATTGGAGGCTTGTGAGTGGTTAACAGGAATGAAAGGAATTCAGTAAGCTCATCCTGAATCCTAATATTCTGATAAAGTTCACCCAAAGTGTGGTGATTATCATCATGGCTATCCTGCTGAAGGTCAAGTAGACTTTGCAGTGACATTATCATTGAGGAGGAGGCAGAACTTAGATCCAATTTCATTTCAAGGGGAGTCTACCTAATTCAAATTTCCCAAAACAATGTGAGGAAGAAACACAGCCATTGTTTGAATTTTTCCCACATTTGCATTGCATTGCAGTTCTCCAGCCAAATAATGTGTACAAAAATGCATATAGTGCGGTGAAGCATGCCTACAACTATATATTAGTGAAATATATATTAGTGCATGTGTGGGTGTGGGGCTGTGGGTGGGTGGGTGAGAGAGAGAGAGAGAGAGAGAGAGAGAGAGAGAGAGAGAGAGAGAGAGAGAAATAATGTACAGAAACAGATGGTGGAGGGAATTGCACTGCAGAAATGTGTGTATTAGGGGAAATGGCAGACAAATGTGTATATTAGGAGATATTTGCACCATAATGCTGATGAATTTTCATGCACTTAATAAAAGCAAAACTCAAACTGATGTGGAAATGTGCAGAACTGAACTGAAGATTGGATATATACACCTGAACGGCAGCAGATCTTCAGGGTTTGAGAGAACGGGTCTTTCCCATCTGTAGCTGGAGACACTAGGAATTGAACCTGGGACATTTTGAATGCAAAGCATATGCTGGACCACTGAGCTACAGCCTTTCTTGATTTGCTGTGTATTTGCATCTTGGAATAATATCATGCAGGACGATCTACACCTGCAGCCCCTCTACCATTTGTCTGGGGGCCAGTTTGCTCCTCCATATCAAATGTATATTTTTGTGCTTATAAACCCCCCAGCCTTTTGTTGTTGTTGTTGTTGTTGTTAGTTAAATTTGTATACTGCCCTATGTCCGCAGGTATAATCAAAATAAAAACAAGAACAACCCAATAACCCCTCCCCCCAAAAAAACAACAACACACCACACATTTTAAAAGGCCATTGAATATCAATCAACTGAAGGCCTGGTTGAAGAGGAACATTTTTGCCAGGCACCTAAAGGTGTATAATGAAGGCGCCAGGCAAACCTCCGTAGGGAGAGCATTCCACAAATGGGGAACCACTGCAGGGGGAAAAGGTAGGCAAGGGTACAGCTTTGCTAGTAGATCTGCTGCCAGGCAGATCAGGGCTCCACTTGGTAGTGCTGATGGCCATGACGCAGGAATAGGGGGCAGGAGGGATTCAGCTGTATTTTTAGACACTGGGTATTATTGGCACAGCTTGCAGTAAGAAACGTGTGAAATAATTTATCAGAGGCAGCCGCCGTGACACGGCAAAGAGAGCCAAACGTACTTTGCGCACCAACTTATGCACGGTGGCCCTGATCCAGGTAACACAATCCATGTGGAGAAAAAGATCTCTGCAGGCGCCTCTGCTCTTTTCAGAACAGTTTGAAGAAGGCAAATCTGGTTGTGCAAAGTGGGGTCCAGGTTCCTTGTGCAGCGATGATTGAAATCCAAGTACAGTGGCTATATATGAAGACATGCATGGGTAGGAGTCACAAAGTGATGATGGCAGAGAAGCTACACAGCCATCCTGCTCTGAATGTTTTGAATCATGTAGCACAGTGAAGCATGTTGCATGTTGAATTGCTGCTGGTTTATTGTTGCTGAGTTTGGCTGACGTGTGACTGGCATATTTTAGCATTTTGAAGTTGTGCTGAGTGAATCTATGGACTCGGTTGACTATGTTAAATTTTCAGATTGGTGACTTTGTTATATCTTTTACAGGACTAACATTATAGACCTGTATTTGGAATTAGGCATTGCATGAACTACTTTTGTTCTGCTGCGCATCTACTCCAAAACCTGATGCACAAGGGATAGGGGAAGAGACCACATGCAACATCTTGGATATGCACACCTGAATGTGTTATCTCTTGCCTCTTACATCACAGGAAATCCCAAAGCACACAAAACTTGTGCACAGGATGGTGTTTATCTGCAGGTACGGCTGCAATGCCTGCTGCTGTCTGGAAGTGAGCCAGTCCTTTATTTTCCTCGCTGCTTCACACTACCATGTAATAGCTCCTCGTATACAGTAGGTTCAAAAGTCCATGTTTACATCAAGGACATCACTTTAGACTCAATAATTCAATGAGACACAATCTTTAAAAGAAAACAAATAGGCACTTAGGTCACTTTCGAGGCTGTCAGATGGTGTTATCAATTTACATTGTGCCATAAACCAGAAAATGACCTTAAAAAGGGGGAAGGGAGCAAGCTGAAATGATAAAAATATAACAAGTCCACCTTCCCAAGAACTGTTAGACACCAATTTACAACAGCAAGTGGTTAATTGTTTAACCGTTGTCTGATTTCAGAGCTGGGAAATGTCTAACTTTCTGCTGTAGGCAGACTTTAACCCTGGAATAGGCTTTTAAGAAAAAGCATATTTCTTCATTGCTCCTTACACTTCCCCACCTGAGGTTCATTCCCACTTAAACCAACTCTTTCTCCCTTCTGCCTCCTCCATCCTTTTAACATTACAGAACCTCCAAGAACATGTTCAGATAACCTGTTAAAAGTACCGGTATACTTCTGCTGCATTTTAGTCTTTGTAGGACAGCATTGGGATGCGGGTGGCACTGTGGTGTAAACCACTGAGCCTTGGGCTTGCCAATCGGAAGGTCGGCAGTTCGAATCCCCGCGTCGGGGTGAGCTTTAATTGTTCAGTCCCTGCTCCTGCCAACCTAGCAGTTCGAAAGCACGTCAAAGTGCAAGTAGATAAATAGGTACCGCTCCGGTGGGAAGGTAAACAGTGTTTCCATGTGCTGCTGGCCACATGACCCAGAAAAACCGTCTGTGGACAAACGCCAGCTCCCTTGGCCAGTAAAGTGAGATGAGCACCACAACCCCAGAGTCGTTCGTGACTGGATTTAACTGTCAGGGGTCCTTTACCTTTACCTTTTATTGTAAGTCCCAATTTTAAAAAGCACTTCCATATGGGGCCTTTGCAGACAATTCGAATCAAAGTCGGTTTGCGGTGAAATGACTGAGACTGCACTATTTCATACAAAATGGTGGGACAGACATGAGATAGATATGGACAGTGGCTAATGTCATGTGTACTCTGTTTCCCAAACCAGCCATGAGAGTGCACTGGCTGCAGGGTACACAGGAATGTGCACACAGCCTTAGTCTTCCAAATTTTGCAAATTGTTATTTCAAACCTGAAATGAGAAAAGCATTGTTCTCCCACAAGTGCAGCAGTATGGAGCGCTGGATATAATGTTATACCCATGGTGTATGGAAGTTGTATTCAGCATTGTGCTAAGTAAGAAGCTTCATCAGTTCAAGGGTTTGTGCTTGTGCAATGAAGCTTTCCTCCCCTCCTGCACTCTCTTAACCTAGAGCAGATTTAGGGGGACATGTGGGGAGAGGAGCATGGGGAAAGTCCCATTGCACATGCAATAATCTTTGAGTTGATGGGGCAGTTAGGCAACTTGTAGGCTCAAGCTACAAGTTGGGAGAAGTCCTGTGATATTTTTCTATGCCATCCCCCCCCCCAGTGCAGCCAGGACAGACCATAAGTTTGCATAGTAGAAGGGCATAGAGAGGAGGACAGGTTTTCACTTTGGTTTGGGTCCCCCCCCCCCCGTTCAGTGTCGTCTTCTCTAAGCTACTATTTCATCAGGTATCCCCAAATCTTCTTAAATCATTCTACCCAAAGGTGGGGCAGGGAGAAAGCTTGGGGAGGGAAAATTAGAGCTGAAGAAAGATTTAAACGCATCTGCCCACCCTTTTTCTGCAGGGCTTAGAAAAAGAAAACACCATAGCTAATTGCTATAGATAGTGAATCAAACTAAAAAAACAGGAGGAAATTTCAAAACAAGCAGAAAGATGTGGAAAGCAATTCACAAAGTCATTAGCCACAATGTTGCCATTCAAGGAAACGTTAAGGGAGAACATTGACCGGTTTCTCACTATGATCAACTAATATAATGAGCAGGAACCTCCCATAAGCTGAACTTTTCAAAGTCCCCTTGATTTCAGTGGGAGAATTATGCAGGTTCCCAAATCTCTCCCCCTGTAATCATTGGTACGGTAATTTAAACAGCTTGGTTTTGGCTGGATCAGCATGCTTAATATATGTTCTAGCCCATGGGGTAAGCCCTGGCATTTATGGCAAGGGCTCTTTTTCTACCCTGTTTCATTGACTTGCAAGAGGCACATAAAACCTGCTAATTTATCCTCAAGTGCCAGTGTGGTGTTGGAGGGTACTTTTAAGGGACCCGTATGGCACGTAAGCAAAAGGTAACAGGCATTTCTGCATCTTACCAACAATTTCATCCTTGTTTCGATTTATGAGAAAAATATCAGTTCATACATTGGGAAGAATTTTGCATTGAATTAACGTATGTGCCTGGGTGGCATTTTTTAAAATGTCTGTTTGCTAGCTTTGTTTACTTGCTTATTTTCCTTTCGGTAAAAAAAAAAAAAAAAAATTCCCCATGGGCACCATGTTGACAACGACAGACAGAGCACATTTTGCATCAGATGAATTAACTGTAGTCAATTCAGAGCAAATCCACAGAGTCAAAGGAAAAGTATGGAACCTTTACATGAAGATTCCATAGTGGTGCAGCAATAAAACTGCTAGCACATTTGCAATGCCAAGCAGAGTCCAGTACAGTTTCAGACCAAAGAGACCAGCAGAATTAAGCAGCTGAACTCTGTGGCATCCAGTGAAATTATAGATTGGATGTTCCTGTAACATCATCCTCCATCCTTCCTCAGCTTGCACTCTCCAGGTGCTTTGAACTACGATTCCCATCAGCGTTGGGCAGCATGGCTAAGAGTCAGGGAAGATGGGAGTTTTAGCCCCAGGCACCTGGTGTTTCAGTGATGTTAACAGCCATCATTTGAAATATTGCAGCCTCCCGTGGAATTAAATATCACGCCAACTCTCCTAGTGATATCTCAGCAAATCATTGACCAGATGATCTATTGCGTTTCTGTGACATACATAAGCAATGGGGTCTGCCAATGAGGGTGCTTCAATGTGACTATAGTATGTCCAAGAGGACAGGCTAAGGTGAAAGGTGAAACAAGGATGGTAAAGGCCGAGTGGCTTTCAGCACTTGTGAAGGATAACATTCTCCTGGAAATATGTTTCTTAGAAGGTCTCACTGCTATTCTTAAATCAAACTGATACACTGTATGTAAGGTCGGAAAGCCTCGTAACCTTATGGAAGACAACAAACAAGCCCAAGCCACAAAGCACCAGTCATGGCTAAAAGCTCTGAAATTCTAAAATTTATTAAATCAGTGCCGGATTAAAGGACTCAGTGCCCTGTACTTAACTGTGCTCTGGGGCTCCACAGCTGTCTAGTGTGTGTATCGGCCACATTTTCTTCCCTGCTCACCCTCAGAGAGAAAAATCACGACAAGGAGACTTTCCTCTCAATTTTAGCATGGCACGCTGGCCTTGTGGCAGTGCCCACACAGAATAATCTGCAGTCATAACACATGCAGCTGATCTCCAAGGCTATTTCACTAGGCAAAAACTAAGGGGGAATGTTTCTTCTCAGTGAGTTTTCGACGGCTGTGAATGACTGCCTGCAAAAAAAAGGGCAAGGACCCTTCCCATGTTTCCCCTATCTTGGTGTGGTCATACCAAAAGAGAGAGCAGTATGAAACCCAGTTTTATATGGTGGTCCTTGACAACAGCATACTTAGTTAAATGTTAATCCAGTCCAATAATGAAAAATAAATTGAAGTTTCATAAGGAAGGTCAGACTCACTGAATTTAGGCTGTACCTTTAGAGCACTTTCAAAGCACATTTCCCCCCTCAAAGAATTCTGGGCACTGTAGTTTACCCCCCACACAGTTACAATTCCCAGCAACACTCGACAAGCTACAGTGCCCATAATTCTTTGAGGGCAAAGATGTGCTTTGAATGTGCTTTAGAGTGTTGAGTTCAATATTCCAGATAAGAAATCCTTCTTTGTTCTCAAAAGCATGGCTCCCCTAGGCTCCCCTTGTGTTGGGGGACGGGGGAATGATCACAGATCAGAGCTATACAGCATTACAAAATATTGTTGTGATTGTTTTGTAGCTGACCCATATATTCTCATGCCACGTTTCCACCAAGGATCATACTGTGGTAACAAAGAACACAATCCACATGGGAATCCTCCTGCCAAAATAAACATTGGAATGAAAAGCTGGTTTCACTGAGATTTCCCAAGTAGAACTCCCCCCTAGTTTGCACCCAAAGTGAATGAAGAATGTGTTCCCATTTTAGATGGGGTGTGTGGGTCATAATATGAATGTGGGGATTCCTCAAAATCAGTTCAGCCAGTGATTGAACCAAGGCATATGAGGAATTAGCATGTTTTCAGTGCCACAGCTGAAACCTGGGACAAGTGAAGTGAAAAGAAAGAAGAGGTGATTTGTGCCCTCTCACCACTGAGAAAGCATACATCTTCATTCATCTGCAATTTTTATTCCCTGCCTTCACCCAAAGGTCCCAGGGCAAGTTACAACAATTAAAAATATCAAAGTACACAAGCAAAATCATAATACAGAAAACTCCCAGTTTACATGGGGGTTATGTTCCAGAGTATATATTTGGAAACCATTTAAAAAGCCTGCAAACCCCCCGTTTCCCCCCTGCACCACCCTGTTCCACCCCTTTTTGTGAGGTTTTTGGTTTTGCTGCAATGCACACATGCATGGTTGCACATGTATCGGAAGCGCCTAAAATGGTCGCTGCCTGTAAACGGTGCTGCATTATCAGTACAATACAGTGCAGGGAGGAGGACAGATTAAAAATTATAACTCTGGGTTTCTAGTCTGGAGAGTGCTTGAAGCCTGAGTGACTCTTGAGTTAAAAATGAAAACCATCATTTATGAATTCAGAAAGTATAATTTATTTCAGCTCTTCTGCTGCTGAAATCCCCAGTGTCTGCTGGAAACAGAGGCCCCTGGTGTTAAACTAGCTGGCTACTATAGCTATTAGATCTAGAGTTTCCTTCGCTTGCTTAGCTTTCTATTGCAAATGAAACTTCAAATATCTGGGTGCTTTTGCTGCTAACTTTCCTTGGTAAATCAGTGCTTAAGAATGGCTGCCTGTTGGATATCTTGGTTTTGCCCACTCAGAATTGTCTTATTGCTTGCACTCTAGGCAAGCAAGGATAACATAAGCCCCCAGGAATTCATCACTACCCTGATGCTATGGGGCTGGGAAGCATCTCTCAAGCCATCTGTTTCCAGTCATTTTGAACTGAATTCTGAAGAGTCAATTGTTTTCTTCGAGGAAAAATAAACAGGCATGCTGCTACCCACTAAATTTCCAGCAATTTTCTGCTGTGAGTAGGTGCAGTAGAGGGTTTTAGAATGTGAGTCTTGTGCTTGTCCAAAAGTATGGTAATGTAATTACCTCATTTTTACTAACTGCTGCCTTTGGTTGGGAGGGGAGGGGGAAGTGTTCAAGGAGTCTACCAATAATGTTTTTCTTTTTTGGGGGGGAAAGGTTAATTGAATATTAATCCTATGATATGCCTTTGATACTCATTTTTTCTTGGTTAATATTTAACTAATAATGGCTTTGTAGTAATTGTTTACAGTTTCCCACTTTATTTACATTACTTTGAGTTTTTTTAGCTGAATTTTCTGAAAACCATATATATTTAACAAGATATTGCTTCCAAAAACCTTGGAGAGGTGGGTACTGGGTAGATTATATAGCAAGATGTAGACGCAAATGAAGTATGCACATGCTAGAGACAGCATGATCGTAATCTGGGTTCTGGCATAAATGTCTGAGCAGCAACGATATGGAAGGGTAACTCATTCCTCAGGCTGGTGCTGGGGCCTCAGTAGCCTCTTTTGAAGCTTATTGACTGGACTGCCTCGTGTTTCTCTCTCAGCCCTTGAATGGCACAACTGTGGCCTCAAAGAGCCACTTAATGGTCCAATGATGCCAAGGAAGTGATGCTACGTTCCTTCTTGGCCTCTTTTATGTACCAAACAGGGTTTCCTGCCAGGGTAACAGCCACATAGGCAGGAACTAACTTCCATGAATAATCCTTGCTTTGGGGGATGGCAAGAAATATATACATCCAGACAGAAATGCATTTATTGTAGAATCAGGGCTGCTCATACACACCATTCCCCCCCCCACTCTTCACACGGCATTGCTGTCATCAAAATGCCAGCCTGTACTTTTTTTGCATTTAATCTGCATGTTCTCTTAGCTCAGAAAGTCCATTAAGTTAAAACCTGTTACACAAGTGCAGTTACCTCTGGGAGGGTGGCGCTTTCCAACACATTGGGTGATGTTTCAGTGGGTGGTCTCTATTGCCACACCCCCTACTTTTGTTTGCTCCTCAGCCGAGCATAACCTAATCATTTTATTTCCAGCAGGTCAGACAAAACAAGCCCATCCATTTCCATTGATTGCCACATACTATAAGCATGCTGAAATTCCAGCAACTCAATTCTGATGAGTCATTCTCTCAAGATCTCAGCACGTGTGGGGGATTACCTTGGAGAACGCAATTGCAGTACATACACAGGGACTAATTTATTTTTAATGCCAATATCTTGTGCAAGATCTCTTGTCAGAACTGCAATATAGCTCCCCACAGCCTCCACCCCAAAACACAAGCTTCTATTTTGCTCATTGTGGAACACAGTAACTATGGACTGGTAAAGCTTCCTCTTACGGTGTTCCATACTTTCTGTGGACACCCCCCCCCAAAGGTGTACATGATCAGAAAGGGGAAAATTAAGAGGATGGCAGTGGAGTAGTGATTGAAGGGTTTTGCCCAGACAAAATAGCATGGAAATATTCCACCAAGGATTCCTCACTGGTGTGGATGGGAAAGAGTCGAATGCCTATGAAAAATCTAAGACTGCAAAAGGGAGCGCATGTCAATCACACACAGAGAAGAATTGGATCTGAACATTCCACTTGCGACATAAAGCACCGTCAGAGAATGAAATGTTGGCAACACTGTGAACAGTTACATCACGTACATGTTGTCTAGGAGACACCAAATTGACTTGTTAGTTATGGAACTTACCCTGAGTTCAAAGGAAATTCCACATACATGAATGTGATTTATTTCCAAAGAAAATGTATTTAAGGTTTTTTTTTTCCCCTGCTAAAAACTGACTATTCTGTTAGCAGCTGAAACCAAGACACCATGTGGCAATATGAGTTGACTCCAATGTAAGGTTATTTGTTTTTCTAAGGGGTGGTGGAAGGACAGAGTCAAGTCAAAAAGTAATTCTTTGTGTTCATTAGCTTGCACATTGTTTCCTGTTACCAATACTAAAGGAGCAATCAAGGCATTTCACTTTGGGCCTCCTCTCCTTTCCTGCTGGTCAGCTGTTTGGGCTTCTTTTCGCACTGCTTGCCACAGCCTGCCAGGCGTCTTTTACTGGCACTGCCTTCATTTATGACACCCTGGAATCAATCAAAGGAACAGGCATGGGAGCAGACCCAACCATCCACCTTGTTCTCATATTCTGTCTCCAGCAGTGCCCAAGAAAGGATACCTTAAAGTGAGGTATTTGTTTCAAGTCTGATACATGCAGGAAGAATTGGGCAATCTTCACAATCATGCACCTGGCCAGTTGAGCAATGCCATACCGCAGTAATGTAGAAATTGTGCAACCATATAAGGGGAAAAAATGAGAATTAAATCTCTCTATATCGCATGAGCCACTGACGGGTTTCTGCCCTGAAGCACTGTGATTGGATAGGGCAACCCAAAATAAAATGTTTTCTTAGGAATCACCTGCTGCTTTTGGCAACTACCCCAGCTTCGTTAGGTGATTATTAGGTCTCGTTTGCCTTTAGTGCCTCTTGCCAAGCCAGTTAAAACACAGCTAGCCATAACCATCTCGCAAGCATGTCCAAACAACACCCACACTGTCTAGTGGAGTGAGGAAAAACTGCTACTACCAGAATGGCTGCTAAGGCATAGCCTCCAACATTTCTCAATGAAAATAGGGACATCCCATTCCATTATAATAATTTTACTATTTATGCCCCACACGTCTTACTAGGTTGCCCCAGCCACTCTGAGCACCTTCCAACATATATGAAAACATAATAAAATCTAAGAGATGGACATGGGCACTACAAATACCCATTTCACAGAAGAAAAAACTGATGTGCTCAGAATCACCACCCCAAACAACAGGCAAAATACCAGTATACACCCCAATACAAATAAAGGAAAGACCAAAAAAAGAAGAACACACACAAATCCCCCCCAAAAGACTACAGCCAACCCCCTCTAAACTCAACAACCCCCAAAAAGGCAAAAATAAGTTTAAAAGGCATTGTGGGCACTAAGGTGGTTATGTTGGGCACTTTGCTACCCATGGGTTTCACACTGGGGACCCCAGTCCTAAGTCAACCATGAAGCAAAACACTTGTTCAAGCCTAGAAGGAGGTGGCAAAAAAAAAATTAGTCTCTAGATTACAAGAGCAAAAATGCAGCCATTCTTTCCCTTTCAATAAAAACCTTTCGTTTTATTCTTTTTGGATCTGCTGTATACAAATCCGTTTCTAAGAAGCACTTAGCTGCTCACAGAATCCTATTTCTTCATTTTCTCATCGGGCAAACAGGTTTTTGTGCCTGTGAGGAAATAGCAATGTACCGTTCCAGATGCATGTGTTCCTTTGCAAAGACTGGGAAGGTGGGCTCAGCGTTTATGGGCAGTAGCCAGTTTTAGCCTGTTTGCTGGACATTTTTATCCTGCCTTTCCACCACTAGGGGCTTTATAGCACAGGTATCGATAGAGTGCCTGACTTACCAACACCAAACACAAATATGTTATATGCGTAAAGTGGACACAACCTGCAGAAGGATCTGGCCCCATTAAAAAGGCCACAAAAATAGGAAAAAGAATAAGTGTGTGTGCAGAACCACAGCTAACATATTGCCCCTTTCGCACAAAGATGAAAATCAGTTATAAGAAGGATTTGCTATGCTTTGTGCTCCGTTCAGACTTTTGCTCTAAGATGGCCGAAACCTGCATCCAGAAAAGTTGAATTCTGTGGTCCATATGCCTATACGATACAGCCTGCATTTGTACTGGAATTGCTTTAACATATTTTCAAGATGCTTTAA
Source organism: Podarcis erhardii (assembly GCF_964252035.2). Classification (NCBI taxonomy): domain Eukaryota; kingdom Metazoa; phylum Chordata; class Lepidosauria; order Squamata; family Lacertidae; genus Podarcis; species Podarcis erhardii. The sequence continues at coordinate 52,961,419 of NC_138498.1, read as the reverse complement.
TATTTGTTGTTTTCTGCCCTGGGCTGCTTTGGGAGGAAGGAGAGGATATAAATTTATATCTCACCTTTCCTCCAAGAAGCTCAAGGTTGCACACATGGCTCCCCTCCCCTCAATTTTATCCTCATAACAAATCTGTAATGTAAGTTGGGCTGACTTTTGAACCGCTACGCCACGGTGTCCCTTGAACATTTGCTTATTTCTGCCCCTGATAATAATGGGGAGCGGCAAAATAACTTTGGGGTCACAGCTACTCCACTGTATGACCACTGGAAATTCTGCTGCCTTTTTCTTGCGCTTCCACCTGGTATTGTGCACATACTTAAAATTCTAACGTCATCCTATGGGGATTATGGGGTAGTGAATACTGTGCCCAGTATCAATTTCTGTGCTTCATCGATGCAACTGAAGAATAGCTGGACCTCATTTATAGGGGTGGGCTGGGCTGGGGGGGAGCTGAATGCTGTATGTAGCCCACAGGGGAACTATCGCACCCATCCATTTGTGGTACAGAAATATGAAATGAGGAAAGATGCTCCAACAGTCTTTACCCTGCTTTGCCTCACCAGAACTGAAGTACAGTGGTACCTCGGGTTACATACGCTTCAGGTTACAGATGCTTCAGGTTACAGACGCTTCAGGTTACAGACTCCGCTAACCCAGAAATAGTGCTTCAGGTTAAGAACTTTGCTTCAGGATGAGAACAGAAATCATGTTCCAGCGGCACGGCAGCAGCAGGAGGCCCCATTAGCTAAAGTGGTGCTTCAGGTTAAGAACAGTTTCAGGTTAAGCACGGACCTCCGGAACGAATTAAGTACTTAACCCGAGGTACCACTGTACAAACGCTGCCCTATGGGCAGATGGCACTGGGGAGAGCCATGTTACGGTGTTAGTACCAACACACCGTAAGGAATCAGGGCAGACAAACTCTCTTGCTCACAGCTTGGTTGTGCTGCCAGACATTTTCAGTTGTATAACTCTGGACACAAAAAGAGAGAGAGCGAATGAATGGTGCGAAAGGAAAAATAGCTCTTTCATGGGTCCACAACCAAGTGCAAAACCCCTTGGCTCAGTTTCTCATCCTTCCTATGCCCTTTTGGGCCCTCTGCAGAAAGCAGTCTGTGTGCCCAAGAGGTGATGAAATCCCACATGGCACACAGAGAATTTGGAGGATTGCAAAACAGGATGTCTCCTGGAGGAAGCACGGTCCCGATGAGGAAGAGGCTCAAGTACAGTTCATCTCCCAGTGATGTAAGGGCTTGATTATGCATCTCATTGAAAAGCCTGGCTTCGGGTGTTCAGTTCGAGTAGAACTAATGGGCAACACCTGCTGCGATGAAAACAATTTCCGCCCCTCAAGTCCAACAGAAGTGTTTATCTTTTGAATTAGAAAATGTTCCACTGGATGTCTGAACAAGACTCCAGGGACACGAACATATGCCCAGAACTGACGTTTCCACGCATTAGATAGCTTATAAAAACGAGAACTGAGAGGGGTGGGGGGAATCTGGAATGGTCAAACAGATCCTCCGGTAAAAAGCCATTAAATACAGATTATAGCGATGTCCCACTAAAGCTCTCACTTCCCGTTCCTTATTGCCTATGGCTCATCTTCTTGGTCTTCCACCTTGTGAAGGAAGTCATTGTATGCCTTACTGGGCTGAGATTCCTAAAAACAAAAGAATGTAAGCCTCTGGGTCCCTGTTATCCTCTCCCCACACAGGCAAGAAAGCACTTACGATGACACCAGCTGAAACCTCGTCTGAGGAAAAAGGAAGAGCCTGAGGATGGTTGGAGCTTTCAATTTTACTCCCTAATATGTTTTGTCAAAAGATGAAATTGAGCTGTTGAACAAGCAGGCCATTTTCCTGTGCAAGCAGCAAAATGGAACGTGTTCCATATTCCAGATAAATTAATATTGCAATGTCACATAAAAATAGGGATTGCCATACTCAGCAGAATGAGCAGGAGACCCCACAACTGCAGCTGTAAGAGACAGCACATTGCGATGCTAGGCCGGTTAATCTCTCGCTCACCTCAGTTTACCTCACGGGATTAGAGCATCGGACTAGGACATGGGAGACAAGGGTTCAAATCCCCACTCAGCCGTGAACCTTACTGTGTGGCTGTAGGCCAGTCACTGTCTCTCAACCTATCCTACCTTACAGGGTTGTGGCAAGAGGAGATCCATGTACATCACCCTAAGCTCCTTGAGGGAAAGGTTGGATATAAATGCCACAATGAATACATGGATGATTAATGAGGAAACTAGCTTTCCGTTATAGTATAGTCAAGAGTGACTAACCATAGGCATATGCCTAGGGTGTGTTTTAATTGACATGAACAACTACCAAAGCTAATATAAAGAGTTAACTATTGATTTCTGCTGAGAGGTATACTTGGAGCTTTGCTAGGGGCACTCTCTGGTGACTCAAATATTTATTCTGGGTGTGGTAAAGTGAACACTCTGTGACTACACCACCTCATTTTCATATGGGACAATGTGAATCTGAAACACTCCCTTCTTGAAAATGTTCTCATAAAATAAAAATAAAAACTGCTGCTATTTTCTTTTGTTATAACTTTGAAGATATACATTTGGAACCTAACATAGGTCTAAAATCTCAGTCTATTTGAGTGTGGACTTTTCCACCTCAAGAATGAGCATGTGAATAGGTCCGTAAAATATATTTAAACCAATCAGTGCATTGTTCTTCCTTGCGAAATTCGTGCTTCTGTCTACTCAAGGATTTGGCAGTACTCCAAGGTACACAGATACTCTCCATTTTCTCCCTGAAAAATGCTTTCTAAGAATCCACAGTTCACCTGATTTATTCTTCCAGTGATGGCTCAGATATTTTAGCAATGAAATCATTTTTTCTCCAACGGTTGCAAAACTGATGCTTTTGTAACAGGGACTGGGAACATGTCCCTAAAGGCACTGGTGGAGGAAGGGGGCGCGGTGTGCCCCGGGTGTCATCCCTGAGGGGGGTGACACCACTGTCCCGCCCCGCTGGGATGCTTGCCGCTGCACCCCCGTGGGACGCTCGCCCCACCCCAGGGTGCACAGCATGTGCTCCGCTCCGGGTGCCGGAGCAGCTAGTTCCGCCTCTGCCTAAAGGTGTTGTTTGACCACAACTTCCACCATCCCTGACCATCGGCCATGCTGGCTGGGGCTGACGGGAGGTGGATGCCAACAAGTCTTAGGTTCCCCCTCCTTGCTTTATAAAAATGTGATTTTCAGCATTAGCTGCATTGTCTGTTATCTGTAAAGAAACAAAAAATCCAGTTCACTTAACTTTCGAGCTACTAGAGAACAAGCCTCCCTTGCTAAAATTTGTTCATTCGCCTCCTGCTGTAAAGGCACTGGACTGTTATTTCAGGCTGGACTCTTATAATTCTCTTCTTTCTTATGTGCCTATTTTTCATTCTCTCTCTCCCCTCCAGTCTCAATTCTGTGGCTCATTTCACTTTTTTCTCATTCTACCCACATTGCTTTCTAATACTCCCTTCGTTAGCTTCCATTTCTTTACTGAATTGAATAATAAAGTCACTGCTCCACTCTTTGGCATCCTCTTTTCTAAGTATTCTTTTTTTCTTTATTTGACCTCTCATCATCTTCACTCTTGTTCTTGTCTTAGCTTGCCCTTTGGATTACTCCTCCTGTTTCAGGTCTTTTCTCTTATTGGCAGCCCTTGCCCATTTTTGTGGCACTCACCATCTCTGAAAACTCACTTTTCTTCCTTCTTGCAGTGGTTAAAAACATGCATCTTCTTCTGGACTCTCCATCTCCTTCCTTTCCTTATGGTCTAGTCTTTTTTAGAAAGAGTTTCTCCTTCTTAACATAGATAATTTACAGTGCCTAGCTTTTGAGGTGCATTCGTCACTATTAGCATCATTGCAAATTCTTAAACCACATCAAAACTGGAAATTAACTAACTCCACTGATAGTAGCTCACAACAATCAGTTCACATTATTATTATTATTATTATTATTATTATTATTATTATTATTAATATACCACATTTGCTTCAAGGAGCTAAAGGTGGTATACATGGTTCTTATCCTGACAAGAGCTCTGTGAGGTACATGAAGCTGAAAGACAGCGAGTGCCCTTCATGACAAGAGTGGGGATTTTAACTGTGGTCTCCCAGGTCCTTGTCTGATGCTCTAGCCACAACACCACAGAACCACCAGCATATTAGTCTGGGTTCATACCAATTCTCTGCCTGCCTGCAGCTGGGTTGTTTCCTAAGTGGACTTTCCAGAGAGGGTCTTTGGAAAGGCAGCCGTGCTGACTAAAGGGCGGCCCTCAAGGTTCATTTCAAAGACTTGCAACGACAACAACAGAAAGCATTAAAGCATTTGTTGCCGGGAGAATTCCTGATCCGTATTCCTGGGGGGCTAATCATCACGTATCGTCTAAAATAAAACGCAATGGGGAGGCAGGCGTCCTCCCCGCACCCCGATGCACATCATCGTAGGCTCTGGAAATGGGTTAACTCTGCCCGCCTTATTTATCGCGGAGTTTGGGGTGGGGAGATGAATACTCCTTGCGCGGCCGATGAGCTATTATTGTCTGGCATTTGGCTAGCGTCGCCTGCCTTTGACTGCGATAGAGTCCCTCCCTGCAACCTTATTAAGCGAACGGCTACAGACACAGCGGCGAGCTGTGCGCATGGTCTTAAAAGAATCTGATGGTGGCCAAGTGAGTTCGACTTCCCCCAAGAAAAGTCTCTCTCTCTCGGCCGCTCGCGGAGAAGCGCGCAGGCAAAGCCTCCTCCCGCTGGGCCGCGCCTCCTCCGCAGCGCACGTGGCCGGTCCGGTCCGGCGCAGGACTCGCCCGTTCCCCAGCTCAGCCTCGGATGCTGCCCGAAGCGGCGTTGCGGCACTAAAGCGCGGGGAGGAGGCGGGGGAGGCGGGTGGGCGGAGAAGAGGCATCGTGCGGCCGGGCAGCGGCACGTCTCCGCCTCGCGATTGGCTAGAAGCGAGGGGTGTGTCGGCACAGGGGGCGGGGCCAGCAAAGAGAAAGGGGAAATGGGGAGGGAGGGAAGCCCCAGAGCGGGGCGCGCACGTGCTTGCGCCATTGTACGAGGTGCCTTTGACAGGCAAGAGAGAGGGAGAGAGACCCCGCCGGTTCCTGGCCCCCTTCCGCCTTGGCAGGCGCACGTGCGGTACGTGCTCTGCCAAGCCGGTCGGCTCCCATTTGCGCCTGGTAGGGGGGAAGGGATGGCTGGGTTGCAGACAGTCTCCTTTTACAGGGGAGGAGCTGCTGCCCCCCCCCCTCTCTACACTACACTACACACACACACACACGTACGTCGCTCTGTTGGGTGAACGAATGGCCTCCTTAAAAGAGGGGCGGGGCTGCAGTGTATGTCTGTGATGAAGGGTCTTACGATGAAAGGGGTGGGGGTTGGGAGCAACAGACGCCGCTGGGTGTGCAACTGCTGAAGCCTCAACGGCAAAGATTGCGGCATTTAAGGGGCGGGTTTTCTCCCCCAGGAACGGCTTTTTCTGCACATTAAAAGTCAAGACTACCAACCTCCAGATTCGGTACTGAAAATCACTACTAGCACTGATTCGCAGTCCACCAATAAGTATGCACTGAAAACGTGGAAAGGCGCAGTCTGCAACCTTCAAAGAGGCAGTAAATGTGTTAAAATCTGTACTGCGTGAAGGGAGCGTGAGCATCTGCCCTCCAATGCACAACATGATTCCCCATCCCCTACCCCACAATGTATATCATTTAGCCAGAGAGGGATCGTTATCCACCTTTCTGATGCGAGTACAAAGGTGTGGTGAAAACGTTAAAAAGAATGAATTGATCCCGGAAGTGAGCAAGTTATGTCTGTGTCAGTGTCAGCGTCTGTTAAGATGCTGTGCTGCTTCCTCCCTGCCTCCGCATCTGTCTTTTACAATTGTTCATTGTAAAGGGGAAAGAGTCCCTATTTGGGAGGTTCTTTTAATCTGCAGGGTAAAAAGATTAGATGGCTAATCAAATGAGGCAGAAGCATCTCAATTGAGAGGGGCTTATGTTCCAACAGCTATAAATAATAAACTCTACTGAAAACTGGTTGGCAATCATCAAAAAGTATACTAATACAAACACTGCATGCAAGAAATCAGCAAATGCAAACTAGCAGCACTGCAAAACCTTATTGCTTTTCATTCCAGGTGCTTCCCTGCTGGTTAAAATTACCCTGGTCCAGGTGCTGGATACAGTCAATAAATTTTTGAGACCCTCCTCCCAAGAATAAGAATAATTTCAAGAGATTGTTACTCTTTAGCATATTCACTGCTAACACAGATGCATACATCATGCCAGTTTCAAAGTTGTTTTAATGTTTGAATTGTAAAAGGTAAAGGTAAAGGGACCCCTGACTCTAGGGTTGCGGCGCTCATCTCATTTTATTGGCCAAGGGATCCGGCATACAGCCGGCATACAGCTTCCGGGTCCTGTGGCCAGCATGACTAAGCTGCTTCTGGCGAACCAGAGCAGCGCACGGAAACGCCATTTACCTTCCCGCTGGAGCAGTACCTATTTATCTACTTGCACTTTGACGTGCTTTCAAACTGCTAGGTTGGCAGGAGCAGGGACCAAGCAACGGGAGCTCACCCCGTCGCGGGGATTCAAACTGCCTACCTTCTGATCAGCAAGTCCTAGGCTCTGTGGTTTAACCCATAGCACCACCCGCGTCCCATGTTTGAATTGTACCTGCCTACAAAAGCCAGAAAGAGAACCTGGAGATGGTTAGGAAATCTTTGCAGCCAGCCACACACTGAAACACTGGTGATTGCAGACTGAGAACTGTGGTACTGGCTGCACTGGTCAAAGTGGGCAGGGGTGTGACAGATGCTCAATATTTATTAATTAGCATATTCCCCACCCCCTGCTTATCCTCAGTGATTTATGTGCACCTGCGAAAGGTGATCCTTACTTTTTTCTCCTCTCCTTTTTTCCAACATGGATGGATGTACACTCCAGGGAAGGAAATGGGTGAGAAAACATGGTCTGAAAATAGGAAGGGGGAAAGGTAGTTTATAGAATGAGTCTGGTATGGTGCACTTGTGTGGTTCCTCGCTGTGTGTGCATCACAAGGAATTTCCAGCAGGTGCCGCCATGACACATAACCGCATTCTACACAGCACTCTCTAGAGCAGGAGTTGTCAACCCGGTCCCTACTACCCACTAGTGGGCGTTTCAGGATTCTAGGTGGGCGGTAGGGGGTTCTAGGGCACAAGCGGAATCCTCCTTCCATCGAGCACTGGTGGGCAGTAAGGAAAAAATTCACATCAAGAAAAATGCATTAGTGGGTGGTAGGTATAAAAAGGTTGGCTACCCCTGCTCTAGAGGACCACAGCTCAGGGGTACAGCCCATGCTTTGCAGGTTTCCAGGTTCAATCCCGGCATCTTCAGATAGGGCATCGAAAGACTGCTGTCTAAAACCCTGAAAAGCTACTGCTCCTCATTGTAGACAGTACTGAACTGGATGGACCAAATGGTGTGACTCAGAAGTATATGGCAGCTTCCTTTGTTCTTAACAGGAGTTCCATGTTTTCCCAATGTCAAGATGCTGAGTCTGTATGCTGAGAAAATGTGGTGGCCCTACCACAGATGCACTACCTTCAGGAACGACGTCTGGAGTAAATAAGTGATCCTTACATGTTCATTGTGCTACATTTCATCTGGAAAAAGAGATGTCACATACCAAATATTTTAACTATTGCTCTGTCTTGCTTTTCCATTGATAAACTGTTAACAACTTGTCTGCAACTGATAAATCCGTCACTACTGGGTCATATGAATTTTTAATCTTTATCTGATTTCTGTAGCAAATGAAAGGGAAAAGTGTCCTGTAGAATTCCCATACCTACCCAGGGACCCATACAACCCAAGCACCACTGATTTCACTGGAAGAAGTTAAGCATGTACAGTACATATGTTTAAAGCTCCCACTAATATTACTTACATTTAAAAGGCTGGATTGTGATGTCTATTCTTTTCTATATAAAAATAATAAATGCAGAGTCCAACCGGATATATCTGACTCTGCTGCCTCCTAAAAATTACTATTACAACTTCCATACATTTTTGCTAATTTGAGTAGAAATCATTTTAAAATACCCTGTAAATCAATACAATTTTCCAGAGGTGTTCCAAGATTTAATCTCTCTCCTAGTGAGCTAGCATTTTATCCCAGAGAATCAAGTTGTGCTCTTTCAGCTACTATTGGATCAGATAATAATATAATAATATTCCTGTAGCCCACTGCAGGAATCCATGACAGCTGTGGAAGTTAGACTCCCTCCCTCCCTCCCTAAAGAGATGTTTGGCTCAAATGGAGGGGCCAACATTCTGCTCACTGTGAATAGGGTCAAATGCATGGGCGTAGCCAGGATTTTTGTTGGGGGGGCAGGACTTTTGTTAGGGGGGGCAGAACCAGTGTGATTAGTCAGTTACGTTAAATATTTCTATTGTTTTACTTGACCTGGGGGGGAAGCTGCTCCCTGCCGCCGCCCCCATGGTCAAATGGGAACTTTGGTAGGCAAAGCAATGGAAATGCTGAGCTTATCCACTCTTACCTTCTGCCCCACTCTTTCCAGGCACAGGTCCATAATTTAAAGCTCCATGTCTGAGCATTGCCCTGAGCTTACCCTGTGAAAACCCACTCTTTAGCACTCAGTCGGAGCAAAGGTCAAGTCAGGGTTTCCACAGATAGCTGTTTGCTCAGACTGAGCTTTAAACAGAGGGATTCCATGGAGCAAAAAAAGAAAAGGTGCTCAGACACAGAGCGTTAATGCATGGACTGTGTCTGGTAACAGCGGAGGAAAGGGGAATGTGGATAAGCTTCACTGATCTGCAAACCAGGCTGCAGGCTGGATGCTTGAGAAATATCCCCCTTTGCAGCCATCCTTTTGGTATATAGTAGGAGAGATCCAAGTAAGGAAAGAAAATTCTGCATGAAGGTCACCCATCCTTTCTCCTGGGGCTTTTTCCCTTGCGCGTAATGGATGCTGCATGCTGGTGATAAAAAATGATTGGGTCCGAGTCAAAAGCGGGCATTCTGGAAAAACCAAAAGAATGTTAACGGGGCATGATCTTTTCTCTCTCTCGCTGCCACCCTCTTTTCACTTTCTATCTTTGGGCTCATCCACATTCCCATTTGTACCATGATTTCTAGGCACAGATCCCAGAGGTTTATTTTTTGTCCCACCACTTTCCCCAGGAAAACCTGCTATTTACTGCTGAATTGGAACAAATGTCAGCTGGGTTTTCTGCAGATTGATGTTTGTTCCAATTCAGCAGTAAATGGTGGGTTTTCCTGGAGAAAGCTGTGGAACAAAAGAAAAACTTCTCAGACCTGTGCCTAGAAATCATGGAAATGGAAATAGAAATCTGGGAGACCAGGGTTCGAATCCCCACTTAGCCATGAAGTTCACTGGGTGACCCTGGGCCAGTCACCATCTCTTAGCCTGACCTACCTCACAGGGTTGTTGTGAGAATGAAATGGGAAGGAGGAGAACCATCTACACCACTCTGAGCTCCTTGTATATAAATGTAATAAATAAATAAATTATGGGACAAAGGGAAGTGTAAACTTCATGAGACTTTCTGGATCTGCACTTCAAAACTTTTTAAAGTCTTAGCTTATACAATGTGGCTGAACTGTGTCTGCTTGCAGACAATAATGCAGCTTTCTTTGTTCCCTTTTTCTCCTTGTATCATTGAACACTGTATTTAAACATTCACACACATGGATATAGTGTGTGAGTTATGTATGTGTGTATGTGTGTGTGTGTGTGTGTGTGTGTGTGCACACGCACACACACACACACTTATACAAGTATGTGACTCTATTTTAAAAGCACAAGGCCAATTGAAGTTATTTTCTCATTGACAGCAAAGGCATAAAACATATTTTTACAGGAAAATAAATAATGCCATAACTGTTCTTAGTTGTTGTCAAGGCCCACTGTAATTCAAGCCTCTGGTTTCAGCTGTCACCGACCAACTGAACTCTTGGGGTTTGTTGTTTCAGTGGTACCCTCAACAGAATTATAGCTTATTTGTCAGCCCTGAAGCATGTATGATATTCAACGCCAAACCAGTTCAAATGGTCCTTCGGTTCTGCCACAACATTCCACACACTGTCCAAGGATTACCTATCTGTACGCAGAATGTGTTTTCATTGACATTAAATCCTTCCAAAAGCTAGCGGGCAAATTTCTTCCCTCGTAGTGCTCTTGTCATACCAGGATGTTAGCCGTAACCCAGCACACCTTTTCAGAAACACTCGACAAGAAGAAATTGCAGAAAATAAGTAAACAGAACTGTGCAGCAAGGGAGACCCACATTTTGATATGAACATCTAATTCCCTTGCCTGTTGAGAGAGAGTGAGCATGAAGATAAACACAAGAAGAGCTCTGCTGGATCAGGCCAAATACTTGTCAAGTCCAGCCTCCTGTTCTCTAGCCAGTTGCCTGTGGAAAGTCGGCAAGCAAGCTGCGAGTGCAACAGCGCCCTACCCACTTGTGATTCCCAGCAACTGGCGTTTGGAGGCAAACAGCACCCAAAAAGTGGAGGTAGAGCATAGCCATTGTGGCAAGTAGCCATTAATAGCTTTATCCCCCATGGATTCGCCTCATCTTTTACAGCCATTCAAGTGGGAGCAAATCCTATACTATGTACTATGTGAAGGAGGGTTTTCTTTTGTTTTCTTCCAACATGCAGCATCGGTGGATGACCCCACATTCTGTTATTATGAGAGGAGGAAAACTCCCAATCCACTTTCTTTTTCTGCTGACTTTCCTGCCTTCGCCCCTCCCTATCACCTGCCATGATTTGGAAGAATAAGTAGAGAGTTATTTTGCAAGATATTTTAATAGAAGGATTCTAAAAACATATAGAGACCCTAAGCAAATAAAAAAGGCTTTCCATTGCAGAATTTCACACCTGAAATTCTGGAGGGCTCTGGGGAGGAAGTGTTCGTACCCAGAGTTACATCTTTGTATGCTGTTTACAAGGCAACAAAGTTATTTTGGTTGACATATAAGTATTCCCCCCCCCCCCGATAATCATTGATGACTAACATATCTGCTTTGGGCTTGGTCTTGGGTGCTTATCTGGGTTGGTAAGAAAATCCAGTAGAATTACTGGAGAATGGGCCCGATAGCAGCAAACTGCAATTAGGTTTCAAAGGGAAACTTTGATGAAGGGACATAATTTTGCAGGTTCCCCGTTTTTGTGCATATAATTGTTTTTCTCTGATTCCCCAGACTCACTTAGGTCTTGGGGATCTGCCAAGCGCAAGTAGAAACGAACCAACAGCAAAAAAAAGAAGAAGTTCCAATTAAAATAAGCCAACCATTAAAATGTTACGGCCTAGAGTGCTCCTGTTCACTGTTCCTTCCATCCAGGCACTTTTCAGGGATATTCCATTCTGTTCCATTCCTTCCACAAGTTTTCCATTTCTCTCTCCCCCTTCCAACAGGCAACAAGCATACTCTATTCTCATTGAACTGGTTTCAAAGTTAGGGGTGGGAACTTAGAAGAGGTTTTTCCTGAAGATTTTTTTTTGTAATCCTGTACAAATCTTCAGGTTCTCTCCCCTCCCCCAAGCCTGCTGACATCTCCCTCCTATGTGTGGGTAATACCATTTGGGCTGCATAAATAAGCCTTAGTAGTCATAGCCTGAACAGAGATTGGAAATAGAGAGAATGATGACGGGAAAACAGCCTAACAAAGGGAATGAAGTGATTTCTGGCTAGACTGGGAAAAGCCCATGGGAATGTTGTAGAGGGAGCATTATGCAACTAGTAAAGAGAAGGACCAGATGGGGCTTAGGAGTTCTTTACCATCTATGACCTCAATAATGTTTTAACTGGCTGTTTGCTAAGGATCGGTTCCAACAACCAGCATGGCTCCTGCCTAAGTCTCACCAAAATAAAGAAGGCCGCATTAAAATAAAATAGTTTGTGCCTGATGTCAGCAGTATAATGGTTTACATTGTTAGCAGCGCAGTGCACTGAGCAAACTGCATATCTTACAGGCCGATCCTATGAGCCACTGACACACAGTATGATCCGTTCCCATATTAACACTGGAACAAGTCTTTGGACAGAAGCAGAAACTACTACAGTACTTCGTGTCAATAGTGTCAGTTTATTTGTGGAAACTATGCTTTAATCTCTAACCACACAAAAGAAAAAGGTTTTACAAAATATATGGAAACCAATGGCAGAGGAACAGGGGTGCAGAGGAAGCGGACTGCCCCTGTCACCATTATTCCGGTAGGGTGTCATTGCGGCATGCACCCCCGGGCGCCCCGCCCCCACAGGCGGCGTGTCACACCCCCAGAACGCGCACCATACCCCTGTGGGCGGCACGCCACACCCTCGCGGGCAGCGTGCCATGCCCTAGGGATGCGCGCCACGCCCCCCGGCTCACATCATCCCCCTGGGGGGCACCAGCCATGCCCCCGCCTGCTCTCCGCCCCCCGCCACTGATGGAAACCATGTATTCAAATATATTGTTGTGAGTTTGGGAGTGGTATGTCTAAGTCCCATCTAATTCCTGGATCCAACAAGTATCCAATTGCTGGAACAGCCAGACAAGTTTCTTGATAATGGCTTTAGTGTGGCTCGTTAAAGTAACAAAGGAAGTGGCTCTGTGCCAGAGCGCAAATGGGTGGGCCCCCTTCCATCAACTGGCTGGTAGTTACAAAGACAGAGGCCAGAGTCGAGGGATGTGAGCTGGAAGCTGGAAGCAGACTGGGCAGCTGGGAGACAGCTGTGCCTGATTTCTGTTGGAATCCAAGGCTGTGGCTATGGGAGAAGCAAGACCGTCTTGGGGTGTTAATGCTGTGAGCCCCTCCACTAAAGGCTCAGGTTGTATATATGGTATGTGTAAATAAGCCATATATCCTAAAGACACCACAGTCTCTGCTGTTCTTCATTCTGAGGAAACCAAACTCTGAGTAAGCATCTTGAACCCCTGGAATCTTGCACTGCTCAGAGATTGGAGAGGTGTGAAACAATATTGATGCAGTGGCATATGCTATTTGCTAAACTGAGATCCCATTTCAGTGAGCAAAATTACAATTATATTTTGTGGGAGGCTTTGTGGGCAGGTGGTAAGGAATATACATAGAATAGCAACCAGAACTACAGTACAGTACAATTCAGTTTAGATGAATGGCCTTAGATAAGCAGAAATGGCATCATTCCGGTTCAAACAACCTGGAAAATATCTAGATAATCATACATTTGAATTTGCTGCGATGCTATTTGAATGCAAGCAGTTGCACAGATGTACAGGTAGATAGCTAGAATTTCTATTTTAAAACGGTCAGACAGTAAGACTCTCTTGTGTTAGCGAGTTCTATAACGTTAAATATAATTATGACACCCTGCGTGGAAATAGATAACCACTAACAAAATGGCATCTGCTTAAATACATATAGTATTGTGGATAGAACTGTATGGAGAGGCAATTAGCTGTAGCTTCTTGCTATACAATAAACTAAGCAGTGCCACACTCTGCAACTACTTGGAAACCCAGAAATGGGAAATGGGTGGGGAGATTAATGGAATATCAGAACAGATCTTACCATGAATTGTTCAGCAATAGTGCAAGCTCAGCTTCCTCCCAATTTCCTCTGTGCTTTGCAACTGAAATGACAGACATGCATAACAGCAATTTGACACTGAGCCATCAGTCTTGTCCTCCCCACATGCTTCAAGCATTCTGTCCAGCTCTGATATTTTTTTAAGCACTACACTACACCAACATTTAAGCACATCATTCTGCATTTTAGTAATGGGCTGCATATAATTCAGTCATAATTTAAAAACCTCTGCATCTACTAAAAAAAGATAATCTTTTTTTTTAAAAAAAAAGACAACCTTGAGTATCAGGTGTCATGTTAGAAAAAGCATTCTCTCTCATCCAGGGGGAATGTCTTTTCTAAGCCAATGCCGACTGTAACACATGTAGTCACTATTTACAGTGGTACCTTGGTTTAAGAACAGCCCTGTTTATGAACTACAGAATGAACTTAATTCATTCTGGAGGTCCGTTCTTAACCTGAAACTGTTCTTAACCTGAAGCACCACTTTAGCTAATGGGGCCTCCCACTGCCGCCACACCGCCAAAACAATTTCTGTTCTCATCCTGAAGCAAAGTTCTTAACCCGAGGTATTATTTCTGGGTTAGTGGAATCTGTAACCTGAAGCGTCTGTGACCTGAAGTGTCTGTAACCCGAGGTAACACTGTATTCGGTTTACGAACTCCACAAAACCAGAAGTAGTGTCCTGGTTTGTGAAGTTTACCTCAGTCCAAGACCGGAAGCCGAACGATGGAAAGGCACCAGCGGCAGGAGGCCTCATTAGGGAAAGCGTGCCTCAGTTTAAGAACAATTTCGGTTTGAGAACGGACTTCTAGAACGGATTAAGTTCATAAACCGAGGTACCACTGTATATAAAAGGAAGCAATTTCTTTCAATTCATTGTTTCTCATATCCAAACCATCGAGATTTAATCAAGCAATGAACAAGTTCATTATTTAAAACTCATGTAACTAGTAAACAAGTATTCATTTTATTTTTTTAAGTGTAAAACTGCTCCAGGAATTGGGAGGGGGAGATCATCACAAGAGCCTCATGCACAGCCGGCTTCTGCTTCGGAGCTTGACCTTGGAGAGAAAATATATGCTTGGACTGAATAAAACTGGGGTCCTCACTGCTCTAAAAATGCCACATTTGTCTTCATCCTTGATTTCTCATGTGACAGATTCTATAGGCCTCTCCAGATGGGTACGGCTGCCATGCAGCAGATGTTTCCATGGCTATCATCTTCATATGGTCAGCAGTCATCTGTTTCCCTACTCCGTTGTTCCAAGGTGAATTTTTGTTTCTCAGCATATGCCAGACTCAACAGCTCATAATTTGCTAAAATGGTACCTTACATAATAGGATTCCCATGAGCAACTTCTTCTTCTTTTTTGTCTATTGTGGATCTATTAGGGGTCTGTTTATGGTGTTGTCTTCCAGATGTTGTTGGACTCCAACTCCCATCAGATCCAGACAATATGGTCAATGGCCTGTGGTGATGGAAAGTGTAGTCTAGCAACATCTGTGGGACCACAGGTTCCACACCACTGATCAATTCATGCAAATACATTCTCCCCATGTCGTTACATCTAAGTCACCCTTCTCCAACCTGGTGCCCTTCAGATATTGTTAGACCACAACTCCTATCATGCCAGACCATTGGCCATGCTGGTTGGGCCTGATGGGAGCTGAGAGTTCAACAAAACCTGGAGGGCACTAACGTTGGGGAAGGCAGATCTAATTGCTATAGCCTGACCTCTAAAGGGCCAGCCTTTGTTGTCACTAAAAACTGGGACAAAAGTCTGCTGAATCTCCACATTGCTTCTGCATAGTTATGAATAATGAAATTGTTGGAAATGTCTTCATTTGGGCAGCCACATTTTGAAGACTCTTTTATGATAGACTATCCCCAGTTAGCAAAGAAAGCTGCAATTTTCCCCCAGCTAGGACAGCAGTTAGTGAAATCATGCCTGTTTATCATTATCTGTCTCATATTAGCTGTAATCGCATCACAGTTTTGTTTATATATACAAGTAATGCAAACCATGCATAGCCTAACTTTGACTCAAAAGATTAAAGTAGATACATAATTCTGGCAAATTGCTTGGAATTATGGTTTAACAGCATCTGGTTCAGATATTCTGCAGTAAATTGCTGGAACCAGTGCTGCCTGTGTCCGTACTTTTTCCCCTCCTCTCCTTTTATTTGAACCAAAAACACGTGTCTTCCATCCATTTTCCATGTAATCAGTTGTATAAAACTCACAAGCCTTTGAGAGAAGTAGGTGAAATCAAGATGCTATGGTGGAGCACCTTTAAAGCCTTCACAAAAACTAGGGTGTTCACAGCTAAGATTATCAAGAGATGGCTAATGATGCAGCAACTGGCATCATTTGGAAGACAACAAAATGTCATCTGCATCTATCCCCCATCATCCTACACAACTTTGGAAGCTGTCAACTACAAAGTTGGATCGCTGGCCTGCCTTGCTCAGATCAGCTCTGCACTGAGAGGTAGCACATCTCTGGCAATTTAGAAAGGGGTCTTTTCCAGCCCTGCCTGCAGAAGGCAGTGATTCAACCTCTGCATTCAAAATAGATGTTTTGCCACTGACCTGTGGCCCTTCCCTGCAAATGTGCCAACATCAGAGGTCAAGTATTATTTATTCATTTAATACCCACCAGAGGTGCCAACTTCCACCTCAGATTGAGGGGCCCTGGTGTGTGGTGCACATGTGTGATGTCATGTGCACAACACATGATGCGCATGCGTCATTACATCATTGGGAGGAGGCTGAGGGCAGAGCCCGAAGCAGTGAGGCTCAAAGGGCCAGCGGCTCCTCCTTCCTTGTACTCAGGAGGAGCCAGCCACTGAAGCTGTGCCATGCTCAGCTCCACGCTCAGCCTCCCCTGCCCCCTCAACATTGAGGGGGCTCAGTCCCCTCCCAACAGATATTGAGGGGGGTGAAAACACCTTGGTCCCATAGAGTTGGCATGCCTGCTATAACCCGCTCTGCATTCCAGGGTGGGTTATAGCATTAAAACAATATATTAAAAACAATTTAATATAGCTTACAACTGTAAAAATAAGGGGGCTCCTAAAAACATTCACTTCAAGTGTCAAAAGCCAGAACAACAAGATGCATCTTCCAAAAGCTGTATAATGAAGGTGAGAGGCACACCACTGTAAGGATGGAGTTCCATAGCTTAGGAGCCACCACAGAGAATGCCCTCTCCTGTGCCGCTACGCATCAAGCCTCTGAATGCAGAGGAACTACCAGGAGGGCTCCCTATGCCCAACTCAGCAAAAAGGTATAAATACTGTAACTGCAGAAAGTTCAAGCATGTGAACAAACTCAAGGCAAGGTATGGCATGTGCTATGGAGAGAGGCAGAAAACCCCCCAGCATAATAACTAGTCAGTTTGACCAGGAAAGTAGGAAAAGTAGTCCCAAAAAAGAAAAGCCAACTCTTGCCAAAGGAGAAAGCTCTGACACAGCTAGAATGGCTTCAAAATATTACAGAGATGGGGGGGGGGGAGGTAACTCCTTATGGTTTCTAGGCAAAGCCAAAACTCACAGATCATGCGCTGCCCCAGCAATATGCAGGATCTATACCTGCAGAAATTATGCATCATCGCAGGGTAGATGCGCAAGTTCCCACTTTAGACAATACACAGGAAGCGTACGAAGAGGAAGTGCTTCCTCCCATCTGCTTTCTGGGTAAGATCTAAAGTTTCCCTCACAAGTTCCCAGTTGACCAGCCTGGCAATAGCCTACTTCTCCTTCCTTTTCCAAGAGCAGCTGAGCAGTTGGCACAAGTCATAGCAGGAAACAGCTGGGGATAGTTGTGTGTGTGTGTGTGTGTGTGTGTGTGTGTGGTAAAAGAAGTAGCAGCAGCGCAATTCCATTGGAGCAGAGACGACAAAGCTGGAGGTAAATATATTTAAATTAGATACATGGATATTCAGGTCTTTGCACAGGGGCTACTTCTCTTTGACTTGCAGTTTTTGCGTTCACAGAGTGATGGTACCTGTGTGGAATTGATGGACACGAGATATGCTCCATTGCTACATGCAAAAAGCAAACCCTTTGTTGAGTTGACATCTTAGTGGAGCCACAGGATGAGAAAATTAGTCATCTGCCACAGAATCAGTACTTCCACAAGGTAAAGCCATAACAAGATCTCATCCTGTCAAAGTGACCAATGAGGGTTTAGGACCAATATTCTGTGTTTTCATTGCTTAGATCAGCAGCCCATCAGAATCTTCAAATCCAGGATATGATTCATCTGCAAA
Organism: Podarcis erhardii; assembly: GCF_964252035.2. NCBI lineage: Eukaryota > Metazoa > Chordata > Lepidosauria > Squamata > Lacertidae > Podarcis > Podarcis erhardii. The sequence goes on along the minus strand of NC_138498.1, from coordinate 52,943,513 downwards.
ACACACTAGGGGCGTCTCTAGATGATCTATTTATTGAGCATTCCTCCTGATTTATTTGCGCAAAGCTAATGTGGTGGCAAGACTATGTGCGGTCTTTAATGAGTATTTGTTCTCATTTGTTTGTGGGGCGGTTATATGACAAGGAGCATTCATTCTTAAGTTTCTTTCTGGGTGTTTACATGTCTTCCTGATAATCACACTTTTCAACACATGTCTCCATCACTTTCAAAACTGTGAAAAGTCTATTTAAAAAAAAGTAGATGTCTTGCACTAGGGCAACTAGCAAAAGTTTTGAACTTTTATCTGTTTTCTGCCTTTAATGGCAAAGAGTTTGCAACTTCAACAACCTAAGCAGAAAATGGGCTAACTCATAACTATTACGCAGGCTATTGTCTAAGGTATAAAGGGGGTATCCTGTAAACACAGGTGATGGTTGCTTTGCTGTTGTCCTACAGGACTGCTGTTTTAAAAATGGTGCAATTTGAGCATTTTGTTCTGCCCATACCTCTCTTTGTATCAAGCGCAGTAGTCACATGCCCAGTTCATGTCCCACATAAAAAGCAAATGATTACATGAGTAAATACCAGTTTTTAAAATATCACAGTGCGGCTGTTCTAAATATAAAAAGTTAGGCAGGATTTCTGACACCTATAAATCTTTCAAACAGTTCATATTTTATCAACCAAATAGGCCTTTCTTATAAAATCAGAAAATAACTCCTCACCAAGACGATTTTTCAAATACTTGACCTTTTCATAAAACAACCAGAGGGGAAAAAAGGTGTTTGAGCCATTTAAAATATCATTCCTACTGCTATTTCTTCCATAGCATTAGTTTTATTTTCTTCATTTTATAGTCACCTAAAAATAAAGTTTTCCTCCCATTTATTGTAATGGTTTTGAATTTCAAATACTTAAAAAAAAAAATTAGGTCAAAGAGGGTTGCTGATTCAGTTTTTGTCCACCTGATTCAGTTTGTTGAAGTAACACACATTACCATCTAAAGACAAGCACCCTCCTCCCATTTTAATGGTCTAAAATTAACTGAGAGCACCACTGCTTGTATCATCCCCAGGGAGCCATTTATTCTACAAAGCTTCAAAGGGGAGTTTTGGAAATCTGCTATGCCTCACAGGTACTTACTGTCCTTCTTTTCCAAGTAGTGTCAAAATGTTCACAGTTCTATATGCATATTCCTGAAGATCTGCCCAAAATGACCCAGATTTAAACTATAAGGAGCTGAAATTCTGTAGGAGACCAATTTCACATAAGAAGAGCCCTGCTAGATCAGACCAAAGGCTTATTTATGCCCTTAATATAATTGTAGGCCTCCTTTCCTCCAAGGAGCTCAAGGCAACATACAAGAACCCTATGAGGTAGGTTAGGCTGAGAGATTGTGACAGGCCTAAGTTTGCCTGGTAAATTTTAGATCCTAGTCCAACGCTCTAACCAATATGCTACACTGGATCCAGCATCCCACAGTGGCCAATCGGATACCTCCAGGAAACTCAGAGGCAGATCAAAGGAGCAGTAGGCCTTGGCTTCTGTTGCTCCCCAGTGACTGGTATTCAGAAGCATAGTACCTGTGATCCTAGGTGAAATCTAGACGCATATAAAAAACGCTGCAAAAATGATTTTTAAAAAAAGTTTTGAAAAAGATATTGCATTTGCCATAACTCACTATTGCCATCTAGTGTTGCATTTGTATAATGCACTTTACAACACACTTAAAACGTTTTATTTGAGGCTGTATAGCTGAGTCCCTAGTAGTATGCAGCCATCATGACTGCAAACCATTGGTAGGTTTGTTCTCCATGAATTTGTCAAAGCTTCTTTAAAGTGATCTAAACTGGTGGCTGCCATCACATTTTGCAGTTTTTGTTGTGAAAGCTGTGGAAAAAGTAAACTATGGGGAAATCAGCATCTATAGCTGGGTTAGAATTCAGAAGTACTTGAGGCCTATCACAAGAGATGGAAGTTAAAGGGCCGGATTCAACAAACCCAGTGGGCTAGCAGAAGCTAGTGCAGTGGGGCTCCCCCCCCCCCGCGCGCGCCCGTTTTCCTTATGTACTCCTGTGCCTTCCCCCAAATCTGCTCTGGGGAGGGTAATGAGAACCCCGCAAAACGGGGCATGGGTAGGGTTGTCATATGTCTGGAATTTCCTGGACATACCTGGAATAGTGCAGTTGGAAGAAGTGTCTGGGAGGAAACCAGGAAAATCCAGATCATATTGCAAGTCATGCCGGCAGTATCATCTTTGCCGATTCCCCTTAAAAAAATAGCTGAAAAACAGCAATTTTTTTCCTCAGTAACTTTGCCTAAAAAAGCTCAACAACTACTCTTGGGGTGGGTCAGAACAGCGGTGCTGAATTCCTCCCAAAGAATTCTCTGAGGAATCAGAGCCCATGATGTGGTAGATTCACCACAGGAAGGCCCTAAGAACATATGAAGAGTCCAGCATCCTGTTCTCTCAGTGGCCAGCCAGATGCCTGTGGGAAGCATGCCAGCAAGCCATAGCATTCTTCTCACTTGAGATTCCCAGGTATTCATGAGTATACTGCCTCCAATACTGGAAGCAGATGGACAGCCTTATCCTCCGTGGAGTTTTCTAATCCCCTTCTGAAGCTACCCGAGGGGGTGTCTAAACCTGCAAAGCTTAAAAGAGAAAGCATTCCTACTTCCCTTTTAAAACAGGACTTACTCATGCTAAATTCATTTCTGGAGCTGACTGCCTTGGTTGCCATGGTGAATGCTGAGGAATGGACAGGGGAGGATGACCTTGCTGATTCTCCTGGATCTCTTTGTGCTGTTTTCGTGGTGCCTCTAGGCCTTCCTGAAAAGTATGTTCCCAAAGGTGGTGCTGGGGAATTTCCGTTCTACTCAGTGGCCTTTGGCTTGCAGGATGCTACAGGAGTCCGTCACCAGCATGTCCCCTGCTCTCTTTAACATCTCCATGAATCTGCTGGGGAAGGAAGGGTTTCTGGAGCTTGGAAGCACAGTGGCATCAATATGCAGGTGACGCCCAGTCATGCTCACAAAGATCAGAAGACCCAGCCTTGCATAAAATGGTAATAATGCTGCGGTTATTTTTTTAATACTTCCTGATAGCTCTAGCAATGCTATCAGCAGAGGTCAGACTGCCGCTTTTTCGGGTCATTTGTTTGGTTTGACCCACTCAAGCACAACTGCTAAATCCATTTCCTTGCCAGAGAAACACTCTTGACAAGCAATCACAGGCAGTCTGAAGTGAGACGGAAGAGGCGTCAGACACGCACCCTTCTAAATTAGACTTCGTCAACCTGCTGCCCTCCAGATGTTTCAGGTGGCGACACCTATCAGCCTCAGCCAGCATACCAGTGATGTGAGCTGCAGTCCCAAAACATCTGGAGGGCGGCAGGTTAGTGAAGGCTGCTCTAAATGGTATCCCTCACTAACCTCCAGGCTTGTGCATTTATGCATTAGTTCCGCGCACAATAATTCCTCAAGTAGCAATTAAACCTGGCTCCCTCCTGCTTCTTTCCAACAGCTCTGAACACTGGGAAACTAACCCAGATCCCCTAAAAGGCAAAAGACAGTCCAGACAAAAGGAAGGGGGCATAAAGTATGCTTTGGCTTTGATATCTGAACTATCTGGTCCCTACGGCTGGAACATCTACACTGGTGTCCAAGCACAAAAGCACCCTGGGGAACACAAACTAGCTAGAACATCATGCTCTACTGTGGAATATTTTCAGCACTTGTTTAGCACCAGACATGTAAAGTCTCTGAGACTAAAGGCATTTTGGGGGCTAAATACATCACTAAAAGCAGGTCAGAAGTGTGAGTCTGGAGTACTCTGATGGGTGCAAAGCATGTCTCCACCACAGATTTTCATGCTTCCCTTCTACTTTAGGCTGTATTCATTGGTTCACATATCTAGAAATACTTGCCTATTGCTTCCAGTGCCTCCAGAATAAGAAGTGCATCATGTCCTGGCCCCTGGAGAATTCTGTGGGAAGAGATTCTGAGCAGTTTTGGGCTCTCTTGAGATCCAATTCAAACATGCAAAAATAGCACATGGAGGAAGATATCCCTCCGGAAAGGCACTGCTTTAGAATGCAAAGGGGATTGTGTGTTTTAATGCACCAGTTATGTAAAACAAAAAATTCACTACATGTAGACAGGGAAAAACGCTAAACTTAAATTATTCTCTCTGCCATGTTAGCTTTCCACAAGCAGAGATGTTTGGTGGTGTTGTTTTTTTAACAGGGCTGGACCTTTAGAGGCCCTAAGCACTTGAAAGATTTGGGTGCCCCTATATATATATATATATATATATATACAATAATAAACTGTAAAATATAATTTTATTTTTCAAAAGGAAACAAAATCTACAGTAAGATGAAAAATAATGTTTATTTTCGTATACTTCCACTTTATTTATACTTGAAAATAATTCCCCTACTTTTTGTAATGCAAAGTCTTTAATCAAATCCTGAAAACTAACCTTACGTAACACATCTGCTTCTATGCTTAGTAGAGATACAGCATCCAGCCTGCCTTGTTGCATAGTTGTTCTCTTGGGATTTTAATATACTTCAGCTCAGAAAAGTAACGCTCAGCTAAGCAATTTCTGACCATGAATGTTAAGAATCTGGCAATGGAAAATTTCAGTGGTGCCCCCCTTCCCTTGATGCCCTAAGCACATGCTTATTTTGCTTAATGGTTCAGCCAACCCTGGGGTTTTTTAACATGGGGAAACCTGCAGCCTGTAGTGATTCAATCGTACGGGGATACCATCAATATGCTTGTTCTGCACATTTAAAATAGCCCAAAATCATCCACAGCTTCTTGACAGAAACTGTCAGTCAAGGCCTGTTTTACTAACAGAAAGCAAAGGAAGGTGGAATCTACTGTTCACTGGTCTAGACTAATACTATTTCTAATTTATTAAATGACAAAAAATGCAACCTGTACTTCACATTGTATGCACAGTAGTCCCAAATGACAAAGAAGCACCATGGGCTTCCCTAGCTCTAACCAGGTCTGCTACAGAGTGAGAATTTTGATTTTGTATGTTTTGTCCACTTTTTGCTTTCAGTGGCAGGAATCTGCCATAGCAGGCATTTCTGCTTGGCCCCCAGAACAATCTCCCCTCTCCTCCCTTGTGTGCTGTTGCGGCGCTCTTCCTGAGACACACACCTGAGCCATTTTGATGACAGAGATGGGGGGAGCCCTGTTGTGATAGCTGCTCTTCCTCCAGTGGGACCACTCAGTTGAATTTGGCCCTATAAGTTGTATCCTGAGCCTAGCGCTGGTCACTAAAAAATGCATCGCAGCACTTCTCCCGTCATTTCTGAAACCTTGCAGCCCTTCCAGAATCCTCAGGAGTGCTCAAAACTGCAACTGCAGTTGTAAAAGTGCCCTCAGCTGCTTCTCCCTCACTGTAGCAGCTCTTGCTTTGCCCCTTGCCTAACCTTCCCTGATGAGGGGCAAGGGAAGCTGGTGCCATTGGCACTCAACACCTCATGGTACCTGGAGTACCCTGAAGTACGAGAATATAGGTGGGTATATGTATGGGGGACGCAGGTGGTGCTGTGGGTTAAACCACAGAGCCTAGGGCTTGCCAATCAGAAGGTCGGCGGTTCGAATCCCCATGACAGGGTGAGCTCCTGTTCCTCGGTCCCTGCTCCTGCCAACCTAGCAGTTTGAAAGCACGTCAAAGTGCAAGTAGATAAATAGGTACCACTCCGGCGGGAAGATAAACGGCATTTCCGTGCGCTGCTCTGGTTCGCCAGAAGTGGCTTAGTCATGCCGGCTCCCTCAGCTAATAAAGCAAGATGAGCGCCACAACCCCAGAGTTGTCCGCAACTGGACCTAATGGTCAGGGGTCCCTTTACCTTTATGTATGTACATGTCTTCACCCTAAAGGAAAGCAATGCCCAGCCTGGTGATGACAAAATAAATGATGTAAGGAGGGAGCTGCTGCCCAATATAAGAAAGGAGGTGATAAGGGAACACCTAACTACTTTAAATGAATTCAGATCTCCAGGGCCTGATGAGGTGCACCCAAGGGTAAGAGTACCAAAGGAACTTGCAGGTGTGATCTCAGAGCCTAATCTTTGAGAATTCTTGGAGAAGGGAGGTCCCTAGAGACTGCAGGTGAGCAAATGTTGTCCCCATCTTCCAAAAGGGGGGGTGGAGAAGAACTAGGTAACGACTAATACCAGGAAAGGTCCTAGAACAGGTAATTCAATAGTGGGTCTGTGAGCACTTAGAAAAGGACGCTGTCCTGCTGGATGACCTTGGGCCAGTTGCCATCTCTCACAAGGTTGTTGTGAGGTTAAATGGGGGGAGTGTGTCTTGCCACCTTGAGCTCCTTGGAGAAAAGGTGGGGCATCCTAAGTCTTGACAAACAAATAAAGATCTACATTTGGAGAATTCGTTCGCTATAAGGTTTTTAATAAATACATTCCCTACACCTCCTTCGTGAATGTCCTTGGATTTTCCCCTACCCTTCTTATTCCTCCACCACTGTTTGGCCTCCAGAAACCTTAACAAAGACACTTCGACGACACCACCCGATGCTTTGTACGGAAAGGCAGCGAGGTTTGTGGAAGAGGAGCTGAAAGGCGCGCGCCGGGGCTGGGGGGGGGGCGGTGTGTGCGCCGGAGCGGAGATGAGGGAAGGGTCCTCCATGGCTGTGCTGTGGAGTGTCACGTCTTCCTCCCAGGGGCTCCCCTCCACTTCAGGAGGTGAGAGTGGATTTTCTCAAGTGCATTTTGACAGCTGGGAGCAAGGGGATCGCAGCAGCAGCAGCAACAGCTGGAGACATTCCTCGCCGCGCCCCTCCTCCGGCAAGCCGGCTGTCCCTGGCGAAGAGAGTCCGAAGGGCCCGCCCGCCCGCCCGCCCGCCCCCTCGGCTGCTGCTGCTGCTGCTGCCTGCATTACAGCAGCCAGGCAGGACCCGGGCACTCCGCGCCGCTCTCCTCCACTGGAAGACCGGAGGGCAGAAGTTGCAGGAGGTTGGCGGCGTCTGCCTGATGAAACCTCTGAAAGCGATTGCTGCAGCGGGGCGTGGGGGGGTGGGAAGGAGGAAGGAAGGAAGAGGAGCCACCCCGATCCCTGGCACACACACCCCATCGTCACCTGCTGAAGGCTTCCATCGCCTTCCTTAAGGAAAGCAGCTGCTGCCGGAAGGCTTTAGGTGGGAATCCCGAACGCGCCACCGGGGAGGGCGGGCCGCCTTGCCCCAGAATCCGCGCCTCTCAATGCGGATGGGAAGGAATGCGGGAGGATCGGGCTGTGGATGAGGGTTGAGGCACAGCAACCAGATGATGCAACGACTGCGGTGGGGTTACACAAGAAAAGGATCGCCGGTTCTCCCCCACCCCCCATAATATCCCCAAAAATCTGGGCGAAAGGGGAGGCGTGCGCTAAGGTTGAGGATGGAGACGGTTCCATGGGGGGCACAATAAAACCGAGCTTTCCATTTGAATCCCCCCTCCACTTTGCATTAGGGTCCAAATCTATGTATCAGGTGTTATTTTTTAATGGGGAGAGGGCAGTGCGGGTTCCCCACCCCAACATTATAAACTGCTCGCTGTGTGTGACATGTATGAAGAAAACGAGCCAAGATTAATAAAAGTACTGCTCTAAAATGCAAATATTAACCGCAGCGTGCAAAGGGGTTCTTCTATCCAAAAGGCGAAAGTGTCCTTTTGTTCGGGTTCAGGTGCTACACCGGATATCAGATAAGCTCCCTGCCGTGCCCGTCGCCCCCCACCCGCTTCCGAAGGAACACGTGTAGATTGGCGACGCCCTGGGCTCCCCTGGCTGCAAAAGCACATGGCTCCGTCTAGATCGCCTGCTCGAAATCCGATCTTCGCAGGCCACTCGCTGGCTTCGCTCGGTTGCCGCGTGTGCCATACATACCGTAGACGCGCTTGCATGGTGCCCGGCAGGCAGGCAGGCAGCGAGTCTTGCTGGTGCTTAGCAAAAGGTATCGCTAAATTCATCACGGAAACGACCTGGCCCCGTTTCCAAACTACTCATGCAACCACTCCCCACCCCCCAGTTAGCAGCGCGAGTCTTGCAAGCACCACCGTCCGCATCGCCTGCAAGACCTTCCCTTTTCCCGCCGCCGCCGCTGCTTGCAAGCGACCGCCCTTGCAGAGCCACGCTTTTGTTTCTTAGCGTCGCCTCCCCCCCTCCCCTTTAATCGACTTCCTAACGACCGAGCATATAAGCGCTCCGCATTGGGAATGTGAGGACGCTGCAAGGCGCAGGAAGGCGGAAGCGCGATCCACTCGCTGGACCACGCTCGCCGGTGCATGCTTTTGCAACCTGCTGCACTTTGCAGCGACTTTCCCGTCCCGAGATCTCCGGAGTTGCTCGCTGGAGTGTGTAGTAGTTGAGCGCAGGCCACGCCCCCCGAGCGTGGTGTCAGAGTGAAAGAGAGGCTCCGGTTGGTCGGCTGGGCGGACAACATCTGCTCGACTCCTTCATTCAAGTGACACCGGAGCTTTGAGGGATATTTGAGGCACCATCCGTTCCCTTTCCTGGCCACTTCTCGCACTTGTACCAGCGCCGATCGCACGCTCCGAGCGAGGCTTGGGAAAGATCCGGGATCTCTCGTCTTGATCACCCCACGCTGCGCGCACACTTTTTTCCTTGCAAAGAAGTGTGTGTGTGAGAGAGGGCGAGCTCTCCTCCGGTCAGTGCTGTTGGCGTAGAGATCGGGGCCATGCATGCTGCAGAGTGGTTAGGGAAATTCGTGACCCTGGCTTTGGTCTTTGCAAGCTTGGATCCGGTGGTGGGCACGGAAGCCACCAACCCTCCAGATGGTGCCCAAGATAACAGAGCGCCTCAGCAAAAAGGGCGCCTGTCTTTGCAAAACACAGGTATGTTGGGCTTCCTTTCCAATATCATCAAACCGTATCGGCATGTGAGTCTAAACTCGGAAGGGGAGCAAACCGGCATTTTAAGTTCGGGGAATTGGCTCTCTGCGTTCCTGTGCAGCGTGGAAGGCTCAAAAGAGGCACGGCATCGCAGGGAGGGAGCAGAAATCGGTTTTTTTAGAAAATAAAAATGCTTCCTGTAGTTTGGAAGCGCACGTGCTTGTTCCCCTGTTGGAACTGCAGACCGCCGAGCTGTGTTGCCATCTAAGTAAGGCAAAAGGAGCTCATCGCAGACAGAAGACGGGGAGGACCAGAGTGAAAGTTAGACCAGGTAATAATTATAAGCCGAGGAGAATACGTGCTTGCTCGCTCCCTCACTCTCGCTTGCTCACTCCTTTTTTTCCCCTTTTGCTATAAAAAGATTTTAATGACTAGTCCTTTGCGTGTCTTTGCACGTTCCATACTGGTCAGCTCTCTCCCATCCTTTAATTTTCAGCAAGATTCCGGAGGCAAAAGTCTTAAAGGGGAGGCGGGTAGGAAACACAGTAGAAAAAACCGCCTTGCTGGTACAAAGGATGCTTCCTGAGCGCAGGTTTAGGAGCCGATTGAGAAAGAAAAAGAGCACTTGGAACGTGCAGACCTAAGTAGAACTGCTGAGTCTTTCTCTCTATTTTTTTTTCTGCCAGGAGAGGCGTGCAGTGATGCAATTCACCACAGGGGGTTTCCTCTCCTTTTCCGTCTTCCCTCTTTTGTCGGGGGGGGGGGTTGCGCGTGATCTTTTTAATGCATACTGGTCGCATAAGTCACAATGCAGTGCAGTTTCCTTGGAGGAAACCTGCCAGGCCTGAATTGAAAGAAACAGGGAAGCAGCACACACACCCTCCAGTTCTCCCCAGGTTTAACTGTAGTGGAATTTGCTGCTGCAAAGCTTTGATTAAAACACACACACATGCAGGAGTGCCCAAGTGCCACATGTGAATCTTATAGTTCTGTGCAATTCTCTGCACACTGACTGAGGCCAGGACGTGTGATTGGAACCGCATTTGCACCCTACCCAACACAAGCACTACAGCTGGCCTCCTGGAACACCTACACAGAGAGAGAGACACACACACACCCAAGCTGCATACTTACACAATGTTGGACAAAGAGCCCCTTTTCCCCATCTGCTATGCACAGCTTCTCCTGTGTCTATAGAATTCAATACAGTGAGGCTTCCTTGAGAAGGGAATATAGGAGATGTAGCTGCAAAATCCTGCTCTGGGTCTTCTGGCCCTTTGTCCAATCAGTGTTTTAAAAAAGGAGGAATTCCTACCTGCTTGTTATTTATTTTGCTTAACTAGGATCCCTCTCTCTTAGCTTGGCTTCTGTGTGCCCTTTTAAGGAACGCCCATTTTCTTTCATGTATGTATTTTAATTATATTTTTTATAAACTGCTTCATCATTGGAGAAAACCTAGAAGTGGTGTATGCAATATAAAACGAAAATCAAAGGATCCGTGCCTTGAGCTGCCAGGGTTAGATGAGAAAGGCTGGAAATAGCTTGCAGAGAGTGATACATATATGTGTACTAGGGCAATGGCTATCTATCTGGCACTCAAAATGTTTCCCTTTTACTTAAAATGTCACAGTGCTATTTGACTTGAATTTTTTAGACTTCTCAGCAGCTGCATCAGTACACATTAACACACTATCAGTATTTGAAGTTTACTGGCAATGTTTAAAAAATCTGCACAAATCATGGAAGGAAAAGCTGGCTGGTTTTACTGTTGCATGCATGCGTGTGAACATTGTCCTGTGGTAGCTGAATTGGGTTTCAATGGAACATATACTTGCTCCATTTAACACTACAGTAGTACAGTATTTACTTCCAAGTAAACGTGTGCACAACTGAATTGCAAATGTGTAATGAATATCGGGGGATGGTAAATGGCAGTGCAGCAAAAGCTTGTAGCAAAAAGACTCTTTCTTCCTGTAGCTATACAGTATTAGGAGTTTTGTAATTGACTTCAATAATCTGGGGGAGATGGGCCCAACCGTAAACCAATCATCAAGGCACTTGTTCAGATTAGAAAATCTTGACAATTCACTTTCTCAGTATCTTCAGGTAGAAGAATCTTGGAAACCTTGTTGCGAATATTGCTTTAAGAGCTCTTTGGATCAGATTTGCCACATGAGACAATGGCTCTGAGTGGCATGGGAACACCAAACACTGACTTTGCATTTCTGTAACTAAATGCTTGTCTCTTAATTTCTGTGGAAGGCAAGGACAGTTAATGTGTGTCTCATGCACTTTCTCCCCTTTTTCTTGAAATGATGATGCTGTTAGCAAAGCAAAACCTCCACCTTCTAGTATATTTTCCAGTTTTAAACATGCATTGTGATGGATGTTCATTTTCAGCTGAAATCCAGCACTGTCTGGTCAATGCTGGTGATGTGGGGTGCAGTGTATTTGAGTGCTTTGAAAACAACTCCTGTGAGATCCGAGGCTTACATGAGATCTGCATGACGTTTCTCCACAATGCTGGAAAATTTGATGCTCAGGTAAGCATAAATGCTGCAGAAATAAACAGTGCAGAGTTTTGTTAGATTTTGTTTTGTTCTGTTTTCTCATCACATTTTCTGCTTTCAGCAAAAATGAACAAGTCTGTAACACCTTTGGAATAGGGGATGTTCATAACACAGAAGGTTCATTCATAAAGTCTCTTATTATACTTACATCTTGCCTTCACACACACACTTGTCACTCCTTCTTAGTAGCCCAATATATGTACTGCATGTCCACTTCAAGTCCCACCACCCAAAGAAAAACACCATATGGAGATTCCACAGCATGCTAGGTGAAAGAGTATGGGGGCACTTGTTTGAAAAGACAGCTTGTATTACAGACTGTGCAGTGGTTCAGAAGTCATCTTCATTTAATGAAATGGGTGTGTATCCCCAAACCCACTTGCTTAGGAGTAGACCTCATTGAACTCGGTGGCACTTCACTCAGACGTTAACTCGCTCTGTAATGTTCTTGACTTGAAGTTCTAGGACCTAGCATCCTTCAACATACTTCCATTACCAATTGCTTGCTGAGCCCAGGAACCAAAGACTGCACTGATACGCCCATATAGAATAACATTTCCCATTGACAAAAAGTTAAGCCACAGTGTGGTGTAGTGGTTAAAAGCGGTAGATTCGTAATCTGGTGAACCGGGTTCGCTTCCCTGCTCCTCCACATGCAGCTGCTGGGTGACCTTGGGCTAGTCACACTTCTCTGAAGTCTCTCAGTCCCACTCACCTCACAGAGTGTTTGTTGTGGGGGAAAAAATTCCTTCCAGTAGCACCTTAAAGACCAACTAAGTCAGTTCTTGGTATGAGCTTTCGTGTGCATGCACACTTCTTCAGATAGGTATCTGAAGAAGTGTGCATGCACACGAAAGCTCATACCAAGAACTGACTTAGTTGGTCTTTAAGGTGCTACTGGAAGGAATTTGTTTTGTTTTGACTATGGCAGACCAACACGGCTACCTATCTGTAACTGTTGTGGGGGAGGAAGGGAAAGGAGAATGTTAGCCGCTTTGAGACTCCTTAGGGTAGTGATAAAGCAGGATATCAAATCCAAACTCCTCTTCTTTTTAAAGGGGTTGTCCCTCAAATAGTGGGGATTGTTATGACACAGCATCTAAATATCCTTCTAGCTCCATGCATGGCTCTTCCTTACACACAGAATTTATTTTAATCGCAACCTGGATCTGCAGACCTCGCATTTCTAAGGATGGCTAGTGAACAGCCCTAGTTCAAAATAGTTTGGCACTTGAGGCAAGCAGAACCTCCTGCAGAGTCAATAATTAAGTAACTCCATTTGTCATTCTTTTAGTGTCTGGGTTCCCAACATGGCAACCATGGGCACCTTGTTTTTTAAACTGAGTGGGGAGTTGGCTTGTTCCATTGCCTTTTTTTTTTTCAGGGGGTGCCTGCTTTTTTGTCTTACGGTTTATTTGTTTGGGGATGTCTGCAGCTGCTTTGCCTGGGTTTGGGACCTTTTCTCTCCAAACCATTTGTACTTCGTTGAAGCATCCTGTTATTATGTCTTGTACAGCTGCTCTCCAATTTCAGTGAAAGAGGGAAGGAGCACATTACGATGGGTCAGTGGCATTTGGCTTGACTAGGCAGTTTACAGAACATACACACATATATTTATGTGTAAAGATTTCAACCCCTAGCTAGCGGCTCTTAGCGTGGATAGGGAGGAGAGCTGTCTTGCAGACAAAGGTGTTCTGTGCAGCTCAGCTACAAGGCTACTCCTCACTTTGGACTTGAAAACAAATCTTTCTAGAAATGTTTAAGCTGCTTCTTCAGACATGTAAGGATGACTGCTTCCTTTTAAATGAATAGGAATCTATCACCTATTTTCTAATATTGAGACACCTTTGAAAACCTTTCCCTTAGTTTTTTTTTTAAAAAAAAAAAGAACGGAAAACAAAATGCTCATTTTATATTACAATACTTCACACATTTTGTACCATAGGATTCCCATTATGGTCCATTGCCATAATTCTCCACATAATTCTCCACATTCTCCAGCCCCCTTGATGCCCATGCAGGTTGAATTAGATTCTGTTTAAGTATTGAAACTTCTTCTAGGTATAGCTTTAGCAATTACAAAATGAAAATAATATACGGAATATTGGTGCATTACTCAGCAAAGAGCATCCCCCCCCCCAATGCCCTCTCATCGTTTTAATGGGGGAGGATTGTTCTGTGATGAAAAAAATGCTAAACCAAAGGAACTTGCGTTCTCACGCTCAACTGCTATGATTGGTACTGTAAATTTTGAGTCAAATTTTTAAAAGAATGTTTGCCCTATATGGTGTACAGAACATGAAATGCTCATCAGCTCGGATGACCTGAAACGTTAAGGAATGGGAAGAATGTAGGAGGATTGCCAGCTGCCTGTCATTCACCAAGGAGAAGAATTGCTGACCAATTATCCAAAGAATTGTAACACCATTGAAGCATGACTGGACTTCAAACCTAATGGCAGAAAAAGAGGGCAGAATAAGGATAAGGGATCATATAATATGAGGCATTTTTTATCTCCGAAATCTAACCCTGCTTACTAGGCCTTTTTGGAAGTTTCAGAGTGGAAGGTGTGCCCTCCAACTTCTACTAATGCCATAATGCTATTGTGACATGCTGAATGCTGCATTTTTTCACGCTAACAGAAGGTCTCTTTTGACTGACACGGATAGGCAGGGTGAAGGATGAAGGGCCTTTTGTTAAAGTATATAATAGATAATGACAGGTAGTGACTGCAGTCCTACAGATACTTAACTGTGAATAAATCCCACTGGTTTCAAGGGACTTAGTTCTGAGTAGACATGCATAGGTGGCATTAATGGTGTGATTAATGATCTGTGATGGGACGCGGGTGGCGCTGTGGGTTAAACCACAGACCCTAGGACTCGCCGAAGAGAAGGTCGGCGGTTCAAATCCCCGTGACGGGTTGAGCTCCCGTTGCTCGGTCCCTGCTACTGCCAACCTAGCAGTTCGAAAGCACGCCAGTGTAAGTAGATAAATAGGTACCGCTCCGGCGGGAAGGTAAACGGCATTTCCGTGCGCTGCTCTGGTTCGCCAGAAGCGGCTTAGTCATGCTGGCCACATGACCCGGAAGCTGTACGCCGGCTCCCATGGCCAATAAAGCAAGATGAGCATCGCAACCCCAAAGTGGCCACGACTGGACCTAATGGTCAGGGGTCCCTTTACCTTTACTTTACTAATGATCTGTGACGTGTAACTCTCTGAAGGCTTCCCGGAGAAGAGGTGGCAACTCAGCTTCTAAGTCATGCTTCATGGAGATGAAGACTTGGTGTGCTTTTTTGTGTGTCTTTCTTCAGGGAAAATCCTTCATTAAAGATGCTCTGCGGTGCAAGGCTCACGCCTTACGGCACAAGTTCAGCTGCATTAGCCGCAAGTGCCCTGCCATCAAGGAAATGGTGTTACAGCTGCAGCGAGAATGCTACCAGAAGCACGACCTCTGCTCGGCAGCCAAGGAGAACGTCCAGGTCATTGTGGAGATGATTCACTTCAAAGACCTGCTGCAGCACGAGTAAGTCAGAGCTTGGATACTGCAGTGGGAGGTGGCAGGGGAGCTCAGATGGGGAGCCCGCTCTGTGTTATCACCAGTTGCTCCAGGGACGCTCCAGTCGTGATAAGCCTGCTATTGTGCGTCCTCACGGAATTGCACATACCCTAATTTTACTGATCTGGGAGTGTAGGGACAGCCAGCGGGAAATGAAATGCTGCTGAGCCTTGAGAAGAGAGGGCAATGAACAGGTACATTAGGATAGCACACTACTGGGTGCCTGAGGGCTTATCCACACTTAATTCCTCCACTGTTTCAACGCACAGACTGCTCTTTAAAGCTCTGTGTCTGAGCTTTTCCTGCAGAGTTTTCCCCATAAAAACCCGCTCTTTAAAGCTCAAACACAGCAAACAGCAATCCATGGGAAACCCGAATGGACGTTTGCTCCAGTTGAATGCTAAAGAGCAGGTTTTTGCTTGGGGGAAAGCCTGGGGCAGAAACGAAACAGTGCTCAGTCATGGAGCGTTAAAGGTTAATGTGGATAAGCCCCCAGTCAACAGAAAGAAATCAATGGCATTGCAAAAGGATTTCCTACTGTCTTGCTAGGCTGCCACTCCCAGATTTATCCCTTGTATCTTCTTGGATGTACTTGGGGACTGATTTATACATTGCATTTGAACTAGGTACACTAAATTTAGTGTGTTCTGGTTTTTTTCTTCAGCTGCCCTCCTGATAACAACTGTCATCAGCTCCAGCTGGCACAGCCAATGGTTGGGGATGATGGAAGTTGTCCCAAGCATCTGGAGGGGTTGGGTGTGGCTGTTCTGTTGTAATATATGGGCTGTGGTTCCATAACCATCTACAGAATGTCTGTGCAACCTCAGATGTATTTATTATTTCATAAAATGTATACACCACCTGATTTGGGGGAGGAGGAATCAAAGCAGTTTACAAAGGGAAGCTTCTTGACTCTGTTCAGTTGCTCTTAGGGGTTTTCCCTTAAGTGCCCAAGATCAGAAACATACCTCTTGAGAACTATCCCAAAATACATCCTGTGAATGCTTCTGTCACAGAATTTATTCTGCGGTATAGCATCTGTAGTGTAATTGTTGTTGTTTGTTTCTTTGTTTTTTGTAAACATGACACTGATTACTCTGGATCTCTCTACCGTATTTCTAAACACCTTCACACAGGTATAAAAGTGTGGAAAGATGGCTGGTGGTCCAATTACCTCACATGTACTGTGTGGACCACAGCCTGGAAAACCAGTTTGGAACAGGGAAGGAATGTGTGTATATTATTAATGGCATGCTTAGTCTTTTAATTGAAATCAAGGCTTGTATCTTCAAAAAATTATATACGGTGCTTCTTAAATTAAAAGATGAAAGGGAGTGGTGGTGCTGGCATGCAAAAAGAACCCTAATTAGATTTCTCCCAATACTTCTTGTTGGTGCATTGTATCCTCACATAACTGGCTTATATATTATAAGGGGAAATGTCAGGCTTCACAAACACACAAATCCCCAGAACATACTCTAACTTTACACACGCAGAATCCTAGTGAGGCCAATTTTTGTTGAATGGTTGGCAAAGACTGTACTGTTAATATCTAACTTGCCAAAATATAGATACAAACGCTCCACTTACTTCTCGTTTCTCTTAAAAGCTCATTTCCCCCGCTTCAAGAATGGCAACAAAGGGACTCTCCTAAAACCTGTCTTAGGTTGAATATATCAGTGTTAGTTCAACTTCTTATTCGGATCAGGATATGCTTTTAAAAAGAATGCAGCTTTGACAGCTGTTTGTCTCTAAAATGTGGAAGCATTTGTTACTCAGTGTAACAATCAACAGTTACTGTTTACAGCAGTTCACTATGAAGGAACAGCTCTCCCCAAAATCCTGCTTTTAATCCTTCTGGGATTCTGTACAGGATTGAGACCGTTGTAGTATTCAGGAATGGAGCTGTTGTGGAAGTAGTATAGTCCAGTGAAAATAAACTTGAACTTTTAGAAGTAAAGAGAAAAGAAATGAGTGTTTTTCAAACTATATTCTTTCTTTTTTTAAGAGAACCACCAGCGTAGTGGTTACGAGCGGTAGACTCATAATCTGGTGAACCGGGTTCGTGTCTCTGCTGCTCCACATGCAGCTACTGGGTGACCTTGGGCCACTCACGCTTCTCTGAAGTCTCTCAGCCCCACTCACCTCACAGAGTGTTAGTTGTGGGGGAGGAAGGGAAAGGAGAATGTTAGCCGCATTGAGACTCCTTCGGGTAGTGATAAAGCGGGATATCAAATCCAAACTCTTCTTCTTCAGCCTAGCATAAGACACAATATACTGAACACTGTGATGTACAGCTTGATGCAAAATGGGGGCCTTTTTCTCCCCAATTGTTATTGGAAATGGCTGAAAAGTATCAACTCCCTTAATATCTTCACTCCCGTGGAATCAAATGCCAACCTCCTCAAATTTTTTATTTTTGTGAATAAAAATTTCAAATGTTGAATAGTCAAGCATTTCATAGGTTCTTTTGTGTCAATTGTCAGCACCACAATCATGAGAAACACCTTTGATATTTCTAAACTAATCTTGTAAATTTTCTTTGCTGTGTAATCATTAGCACACCTTGATGATGTTAACAGTCACAATATTGTGGTCTACAGCCAGGTTGTTTGGGCACCAGATGAGATCATGCATGACACCCCATGCCAGTAATAGCCAAAGGTGGTACAAATGGATAAAGAATTGGGTGGCTGCACCCTGTGGCAAGGTTTGTAAGGAGGTAGCTAGTCAGTAAAAACTAGAACAACGTGACTGGTTGCCACAACTTAAAACAAAAACGAAAATTCCTTGTGATCCTCAAATTGAATATTACGGCTTGTCTGTATGACAGATGTGGAATGCAGCTAAGCTCATTAGAAACTAAAAGTCTTCTGCTATGAATAAATCAGTATGATATTATGTTACAGCAGTTAAAAAAATACTCTTGACAAAAATGCCAGTGGTGTTTAGATGATCAAGTAATACAGTATATCCAGTTTTGGTGGTGGTTATAATACTATTGGAGACAAGGGAGCAACCACAAACCTACATACACATTCTCATAACACAAATGGTAAAGGAAAAGCACTATTTGTTTGCCAACTGGGTTTAATACCAGCTGTCATACTTGAAAATAACAGCTAAGGGGAAACACTCTTACTTCTCTGCCCCGAAGGTATTTTGTCAAGACTATAGGCTTGCCTCTCAGAACTGATCTAAGCATATCCATAGGAAACATCTGCTGTGGTTTCTAACAACTTAACAGTCATTAGCTTTAATAGTCAAAGCACTATGTTCCACATTGAATTATTCCACTCCATAATGCATAGTACAGTTTATCCCAGCTTTAGCCACTCCTCTGATTGCCATTGGCAACTAAGAATTTTACCCAGACTAGTGAGGAGGCTGACGAAGAAGAGATTTAGTGTTCTGTCCATCCTTCAGTGGTCTCTTATGAGTAAAAAGTAGGTGTGTTCATTGAAAGGGGAGACAGTAGTCATGTTCATTAATTTCAGTGGGATAAACATTTCCCACAATCCCATATTCTGATATTGCAGTGGATATTTCCCTCTTCTACCAGAATCAGCCAATTATGTAGAATGGGAGTAGGCTGTGTTCCATCATTGTAATGACTCAGAGGAGATGGGTGTTGTCCCTCATCAATCTGTTTGAAGGAGTTTGAACCAGGCACCGGCCATTTTGTGGAAAAGTCACTTCACAAGAAGTCTCCAACTTCTCAGAGATGAAGTAATGTGTAACAGACACTGCAGCTGCCTGGCAGCAATACGATAAACGGATATGGTTCTCCTAACACAGGAGCCCTTTCTGAAGCCACACGTGCATGCCCCACTATTACACTATTACACCACCACTGCCTCAAGGGTAGGCCTGGATGCATGAAGCCTGTTGAATTTGTACCTCTATGGATTCCAGTTCATGGTGGCTGCCTACTCATATTTAGGTAGACTTACCACCACACATTCACACTTAACACCATCCCTCAACACATTGATGGTATTGGGACAGGGGCTGGCACAGGGTGAGCATCTCTCCCCACTCTGTCTCTCCATGTGATCTCAATTTCAGGGAGAGAAGCCTCTGAAGAGGGCTAATATGGCTCCAATAACTGGTGCAATTCTCATAATATTGGGGGGACTGGTTCCTGTATCATTTTCAACATCCAGAACCCACCCAAATTCCACTGGGAGCACTGCTCTGGCAATAGAAGATTTCCCTCCAGGAAGGCTCGCCTAATATTTTCCGAACCACTATCTTATCACCTCTCTGCGCCAAGGTGAATGCCTTTTGATCTGCCCAAGTCTTTTTCTTTGTGATTTACACTGAGGGTTTGTTGTTGCTGTACTTTTGTTTGTTTTAAACCTGACTTCTATTGTTAATGTTATTTTAAAAAACTTTTTAGAAACTGTTCTGAAAGTCCTAGAACTGAAGAACAGGGTTGCAGGAAACCGCAATTCAGTGTGGGGCTGCTGAGCTGCCTTTGGGGTCAGGCCTGAAGTATATTGAACTACTCAAGCTGCCGTTTCACCGTAACCTTCCGTTCTTCTGATTTATTTTTTTTCTCTCCTAGGCCGTATGTTGATTTAGTGAACACCTTGCTCACTTGTGGAGAGGAGGTTAGAGACGCCATCACTCGGAGCGTCCAGGCCCAGTGTGAACAGAGCTGGGGCAGCCTGTGTTCTATCCTGAGTTTCTGCACCTCCGTCCCACATGGAGATTTCACCCTTGAACCAGAGAAGAAGCCAAATGAAGTCCCCAGATCCTCTATTAGTCAAGGGGACATTATAGTCCACCCTGAACCTGACGCCAGAGAGAGCTCCCGAAACCCCAGAGGGGAGAGAGGTAGCCGGCTTCCTGGGAATGCCCAAACCCGCACTAAAGCTGGGAGCCACAGTCCCAAAGCGGCTCATGGGATTGTCGAACAGGCAGAGGAACTGTCTGACTTCTCTGACATCCGGAGGTGAAAGGAGGATGTATCTCTTCTTTCCCCCTGCACCAGAACCTCCCTCCATTGAGTTCATCTTCTTATCTAGGGGCATTCCAAAATATGTACAATATAGAGGGGTGGTGTCAGGCATAGGGCATTGTGGGATATGTGGCAGTGACAGTGTATGTATTATAAGTAACAGAGGAAAAGCAACAGCTATTGGTTATTGATTGTATCCAGCAAATTCAATGTGTAGGTGCAACAAAATGTATTCATGTAAATCCTTTCATCTCTTCAAGAAAAAGAGGGGAAACGGGAGATTTTAGATGCAGGTTTGGGGTGGTGGTTAAGGGATTTGCCCACATTTTAATTGGTCAACATGTAGACCAGGTTCAACATTGAGTCTCAAGGCAGAAAATAATCTATAGTCTCCACTCCGTTAGAGGCAATGAGGGCTCCAGATCAGCTGCAGAGAAACTCAGATACAGAGCTCTGCATAGGGGACCTTGGAATTGCAAACTAAATTGTCTGAGCCATTGATCCTGTCTAAGTGACACCACCTGCCTTAAGTATCCCTTGCATTGGTTTGGGTGGCTCTTAGCTGACCTCTTCTGCTTTTTGTTCCAGTTTCCTTAGGAAATAGGCTGATGAGGGAATCAGTTTCTGGACAAGGACATTTTTAACCAACTCAAAATCATGCCAATTTCTTTTTTCTTCCCCCCCCCCCAAAAAAAAAACATCATAAAAGAATCCACCTGGCTTCTGACTGCAGTGGGTTTCCCAAATACCGGTAACTCGCATCTTATGATTATTTCACTTGCACGATCCTGGCTGAGGGAAAATAAATAAAGAAATGGAGAGCAGGGGAAGCCTGTTCTCCTTTTATTTGTTTGTTTACGCACAAACACACTGAGCAAAGCTGAGATCACAGACTTGCCTGCCTTTGGGAAGCATCCCAGAGCCCTCGCTGCGCCTGCAAACTTCCTGAAGCTGGGTAGGGGAGGCAAGCAGGCACCTGGCTTTGGGAAGGAGGTGTGAGGCATAAGGGCTCTGGCAGGGTCCTAGAGCCCTCCATCTCACGTAAAGCTGGGCAAGTGCTTACTAGGCTTCGGGAAGGAGGAGTGAGGACTCTGTCAGAGCCCTCATGCCACCTTCGCAAAGGCAGGCAAGCCTTCAGAGAGCCTGAAGGAGGTGTGCTTTGAGAAGGTGGTGGAAGAGCTTTGGGACACTGCCAGAGTCCTCACACCTCCTCCCCAAAGCAGATATGTAACCCTCCACCCTGGGGGGGGGCTTCCAGGGGTTCACCCTACAACCACTGGAACCCAGCCCTTGTGTGAGATGCGAGTTTCCTGTACAGCGTATATATGGTGGGCTACAACTTGCTTAGACACGAAGCTCTTTTTTTCGGAGGCTGGATGAAAAGTTCTTCTCTCCCTGAAAGCAGGACCACAGTGTTTGCTGAGCTATAGAAATCCTGTGCTCTAAGGTTGACTGTATGTGTGTGTGTGTGTGTGTTGCCAAAGAAATGGTGATGTAGAATAAGCGCAACCCAGCACTGTGCAATGATTTAATCAGGTTAACTACAGGAAGCTTAACTCGTCTTGACACCTCAGCCCCAGCCACATTTTCTTGGAAGTAACTTCCCATATATTTCAGTGGAACTTGCTTCTCCTAAGTGCATTTTGGGCTACAATCTCTGTTATTATCCAGAGTTAATATGCTTTATTCCATCTTTACTTCTAAATAAATCTCTTTCTATCGTTAACTAAGATCACTCAGGACACTACATTGCATGGGAGGGGCTGCAGTAGTCCTTAAATCAATGAAGCAGGTTTTGGTCAGAGACAGTAATACTACATTAATAGCTCCTGTGGCTTCAGAACGCTTTGGCGACAGTTCCCTCAGCGGGAATGCAGTATCAGAACGAAATCCCAGTGTAGTGGCTTCTTCTGCACACCGACCTCCTAGGTGCAGGGACTTCCCCAGTCATGGCCATGTGCATTCATGCACATTGCATAAGCAAAGCTAGCCCTGGCTGTGGGACCTAGCCTCACCCGGACCAGGAACAACATAGTATAAGCCTTTCCTCCCTTGAGGAACAATAGAATTGTTCATGCAGCCAGGGAATTTTATTTACACTATTTCAAACAAGGGCAACTTTTGTGATTGTGTCAAGCAGTGAATCCAGGTCCCACTGAAGCAACGATATAGATGAGGTCCCCTTGTTGATGTAAAATTGTTTGAAATGATCACCATACCATCAGCTTACATAGGTACAACCAAAAAAAAATATCAAGCCCCTATATTTTCATGTCATTAATTGGATCTTATGGAAGTCAGATTTACTTATGGGAACCAAAACACAGAGACACCACTGAATGTCTGTCAACCGATCACCTCAGCATGCATATAATTTATCTTCATTCAGTAAATATATGTTCCCCTTATAGCTTACACAAAGGAAATTCAGGTGTTTTTTGAGGAGGTGGATATAATACCATTTTCCCCCTCTGTGTATGAAAATTGGATGTATGTGTTCACCTACTGATTCCACATTTTCTTTTATTGTAAATATTTAACGTTTCTATTTATTATAGTTTCTCCATTTAAAAATAATAATAAATCTGAGCACTGCTGGCTAAGGTAATTTAAATATATTTCAGGACCTGTGTTGTATATATTAATGCCACTAGTAGATTTTTGTTATTGTTTAAAGCAAGGGAAATATAATTTTATACACTCCATAATGTTATTGACAGCATAAATCACTTATTTATTGTTAACTTTCATTTCTAACAGATAACAAGTGCATTTAACCTGATAGTTTTGTCAAGACATCTGTATAGCCTTACTTCTTGAAAATAAACAAATTATCAGCTGTCCGCTCAAGGAGCCAATAATATTTTAACCCACATAACTTGTGACAACAAAAGAAAGTTCTTTTAAAATTATGGACACAGCGCAATTAATGTTAAGCAGTTCTGCTGTATACTTCTGTGCCTGTTTACTCAGAAGTAAACCACAGGGATTGGCCACACTTCTGCTTGTCCTAACACTTTCCCCCAGAAAAACCCACTTTTTGCTGAATTAGAGCAAATGTCAATGGGTTTTTTTTGTGGGTTGACATTTGCTCAGATTCAGCAGGAGCAGGTTTTCCCGGGGAAAGCAGCGGGGCAAATGTAAAAGCAGAAGGGTGGGTGAGTCCTCTGTGCATTCAACAAGACTTGCATCCAGGAAAATGGACATTGGATTGCAGCCTTTATAATCTTGCTGGGTTGTATCCAATGTTGGTCATATACAGCGAGGACTCATTGAAACTAATGGGCTTAACTAACTTGAATTCATTAATTTCAGTGTGTCTACTCTGAGTTGGGCTTAGTTGGCTACAACTCATGGAGCTCAGTCATTTCAGCCTTTGAAAGCAGAACTGAAAAGTGCTTAACTGGCTGAATCATGCCAGGCTGGTGGAAAACGTCCATTACTGCTGCTTTACAGTTTCCATTCATTTCAGTACAGAGCTACTATCCCTTCAAACAGGTTTCACGAATCCACTTAGCACAACACGGGGATCCCTCCCGCAAATCTGGAGAGCAGAATCAATGCGACCCTCCCATTAACTCCAGAGTAGATGCAAGGCTGCCTCATATGCTGGGCTCTGGAGCAAGCCAAAGCAATTTACACTTCTGTCTGCCTAAAGCTCCTGTATGATGAGAAACTGTTAAAAAGATGCATATCTGAACCCACATATGTGTCCACCACATGTATCGATCCATCACACACTTTTGAGAGGAATGGAACTTTTTGCGTGGAGTCAGGACATGCATCCATTTAAAATGTGTGTAAACCTTTAAACCTTATGCCTAATAAAGAACTTGCCACACCAGGACGTAGAAGATTGGTTTATTGCACAGAAAATAAAAGCAGAGCATATGTGTGCTGCTCTTAAGACAGCCAAGTTACAAATATGCAAGGAGCAAATAAACATTCAGTACAGACACCTTAGTCTGGAAGTGTGAAAGAACTAACCAAAAGTCTAGAGAAAATGAGCAGTGATGGGGTATACCTGAACTTGAAGCATGCAGAGTGCAAAGTTAGATTTGAGATCTGTATGCAAAAGTTAAGCTCATCCCTTTGAAATCCCATGTCAGCAAGGCAACAAATCTTTCAGTTCTTTTGGTCCAGTTCCAGTGAATATAGGGTTGATCATTGAGATTATTTAAGAAGAAAACAGGTGTCCCCATTAGAGCCTTGGCTAACTCTTTGAAACCTGGGGTTTATGAATATTTTAACTCTTGGCTAACTTCTATGGAAGCAAGCTAGCAATCCCAAAAGGCGCTGAGTCCAGCAAGCAAGCAAGCAATCCCAAAAGGGGCGGACTCCGTCAAAGAATCCTGATTAAATGGGGCCATGTGGAATGGTATTTTTGATGAGGACAATGTCATGTGGCTGCTGTGGGGGGGAAAATCCATTGAGTAGCACCAACTCCACAATAAAATTTTCTGCAAGCCTAGATCTAGCTAAAATGGAAAGAAAAAGGAATAATTCAATCCACAGAAGAGGAAGAGGAAGCTCCCTAAAAATTGCAGACATTTATAAAGTTGTACTTTCCCCATAAAAACAGGTGGGTGGATAGGGTGGGTATTCAAATGTGGACACATTTTGCCAGGAATGCGCATATCAAATCTTGAGGCTCTTGTCTTGATATTGCAATTGCAAAGGAGATACTGCATAACAAACCCAAGGTATTAAATGTAAGAGTTAAACTAGAGCCCCTACTTAACTTGGCCAGAAATTGCAGAGTCGTGGAGGGGCTCAAAGCTAACAATGGCAGCAGTGGTTTCCAGATCAGAACGTAACAAGAAAGGGAAGGAAGGAAGGAAGGAAGGAAGGAAGGAAGGAAGGAAGGAAGGAAAGGATAGGATAGGATAGGATTTAGGTGGTTTTATAACCTGGTGATTCTTAGGTGACTGAGTTGCATGCTACCTTCAACTTTTTAGAGTATTCATTCCAGTAACGATCTCTTTAAGGAGTTATGGGTAGGACTGAGGGTTGTTGGTTTCATATACATATATATATATATATATATATATATATATATATATATATATATATCCTGCTGAATTCTGGTAGAACAGCAGATCCTGGATTGTGAAACAAAACAAACCCCCACCCACAAGTGAAATCTGAATTCTCTAAAGCCAACAATCAGCAAAGGCAAGTAGAGTGCCTTGCTGTGCCTTGGCATATTATTTTCTGTCTCATCACTTGGGGTTATTTAAAGGGATAGGGAGAGGAATTATGAGCAGAGCAGCCCATGCCCTACGGCAGGAATTGCTTATGGCTGCTGGAAAAGCACATTTTAATGCCCCTTCTGTGAGGTTTAAAAATAACTAATCCAATTTAAACCCTCGGATGAGATGGGACTTTGCAAGCTTAAGTTTGATTTGCAGGAAACTATGACCTGTCATATTCATGCTTAAGGTGCATTGCCATCCGCAGTTTATATGAATAATCCTCCATGGATTAGTTTTAGCCATTGGATAAAGAGGAAAGGGAATGTTTCCTGCCAGATATATGGTGACAGACCTTAGTAGGAAATGGTCCCTAGCCAAGCTACAGGATTTCTGAAACAAGATGAGAAGCTGACTTACTTGCCACGTGTTGTTTGCTTCTGTGAGTGCTTTTTGCAAGCCTTGGTTTGGGGTTCTGAATGTAAGAGCCCTTGATCAGACCACAGGGTGATATATTTCAGCATCCTGTTCTCATAGCTGCTAATAATCAGGTCCTCCCCTCCAAGCAGGACATGAGTGCTATAGCATTCTCCCTGCTCATGTTCCCCAGCAATTCAGACATCCTTCCTCTGATACTGGACCCATTGAAGCCTTATCCTTCATGATTTAATCTAACCCCTTTTAAAGCCATCCAAGCTGATGGCAATCACTAAATCTTGTGGGAGCAAATGCCATCGTTTGACTGTGTGGTGGTTGAAGAAGCAGTTTCTTCTCCGGGGCCAACTGTATGTTGGCCATTGCACTGTGTGTCCCATTGTCTCTACCTGACATCAGCAGCTGGTAGGCTAGGGGAGACACACTGTGTGATGACAGCATAAGGTGCATTGCTTGCAGTAGATACCACAGAGAATAGCAGGAAAAGAGACCCAGATCTGCAGCTGTTCTTATATCACCCGTTCTGATTCTTGGCCCAAAACCAGTTTGTAGGTCAGATTCAGCCAACTCATTTTTTTAAAAAAATAATTATTATTTATTAGCCGTTTAAAGATTACAAAAGAAAAGAAAAAGAATTAAACAAGACAATACAATACAATACAATACAAAAACAAAACAAAAACACCACACAACCCAAACCATAAAATATTGAATCAACCAGATTCAGCCAACTCCAACTGTCCCTGGAAGACTGAAGGGAATTATTTCTGTACACGCTCTACCTTAGGAGTGGCTGAATTTTGGTGCCTTTCCTTTCCTTCAAGGGGACGAGTCTGTGAATTAATATAAAAATACATAAATAATGCAAAAATATCTGTGTTAGTAGTTATGCACAAAGAAGTCAAATGCACTGGCTTCCATTTAGTTTCTGAAAACATTTCAGTAATTTGTTTGGTTTTATATTTGTGCATTTAAAGCCTAAATAATGCAGGAACATGAAAAATATAGGAAAGTGAACACCCAAACCATAGCTATGTACAGTACTACCTAGGAGAGGTCCACAGCTACCTGTGTAGAGGCCACTTTGACATGTAAGCAGCATAATAAATAACAATAAAACATTGGATATGATTCTAAAGGAGTAAGGGCCCGGCTACATATCTCCATGACATTTGAACTGTTCG
The DNA here is from genome assembly GCF_964252035.2 of Podarcis erhardii. NCBI lineage: Eukaryota > Metazoa > Chordata > Lepidosauria > Squamata > Lacertidae > Podarcis > Podarcis erhardii. Next base: position 52,916,729 of record NC_138498.1, on the reverse strand, counting down.
TTCCCACATGGCACCTCTGCCATAGCTGCTACCCAAGTTAGACATCTTCTTAACCATTATTACCCTTTGTTCCATATATAGTCAGCCACTTTGACAATGCCAGAGAGGAAAGAGATGGCTACAGTTGCTTAGCAACCATAAAAAACAGTCCCCAGACTTCCCCACTGAAGCCTTCACTAAGCAACTGAAGACAGAGGGAAAGAGTGGGTTGCCCCCAAACTAAAAAAAAGGTAGCGTTCTGGTTTTTGTCATATTTGTTTCACTAGTGTAAAAACTCCTATGTTAGCATAAGACATGATGTGTAAATCCAAACCTCACAACCAAGGATTGAAAACCATGACTCAGGAATTTGAAGATGAGGCATTATGCAGAAGCCACAAGGGACTTGAATCCCTACCTCCGTCAAAGCCTTACGGCTGTAGCCCTAAATTATGAGATTTTCTACAAATACCATGGTCTCTTACTAAAGAAGTTGTGGTTTGGAACTGAGCTGGAAATTCAATTAAAAACAGAGTCTGCCTTCCTTGCAAATAAAAAAAAAAAAATCTGTTTCATGGGTTTCCAGTGCAAAAACGGACCATGCCTTAGAACAGCAAAGACTAGGAAACCACAATGTTCTTGTACAATGAGGGAAAGTAGTATTTTAATCCACCTCAATGAGGAGGAGTCTGATGTTAATGTGTGATGGAAATGTGTGGAAGTATACAGTATTTTGATTATGAAGAGATAAGTGGTATCCAAAAATTATATCCCTGGTGCCTTATTGATGGCTTCCATAAGAGCCTGAATTTGCATAATAGACAATATTTTGGCTTGTTCGGTTGTGTTTATGTGGTAGGTGTTATATAATGGAAGATGAGCTTATTTTTTGACTATAGAGATAAGGCAGTGAGGTAACCTTACCTTACCAGGCCATGAGGTCACTTTGGGCTAATTGCCAGGATTGATGATTGATTCATGGGTTTACAGGATCAAAGCCATGAGAATGACAGGGACTAGTGCTTCTCGTGCTAATAATAGAAGAGGACAGCTTGCCAACTTTTTGACATACCTTAGAGTGGTACGTGATGATGCCATTGGTACTTCTCCTGGCTGACCACAGAGACAAGGGTGCCTGTCATATTCCAATGCTCAGATAGTATAAATTTGGGAGACTGGAGCACTATAGAGACCAAGGGGATCTGAGACCAGAATGTAAATCTCAACGCAGTCAGAGGTTCCAACCCAGACCTTGTGAACAGAGAGAGACAGAGAGAATCCTGCTCCAAGAGTGACCTTTCATAAGAATGGAATGCTCTGGCAAGGGTTATGCTATTATAGTGCTTAAATGCATAATATTTTGCCTTATTGATTGTGTATATCTATTTTATGTCTAATATTTGTTGTGTAGCTAATACAGTTGGTAAAACGTCACCCATATCGGAAGTGTTGGTTTTTGCAAATCAACAACAACTCAACAACTTTTGTGTCCGGATTTTCACTTTGTGAAATACGGCAACCCTATACCAAATGCAACCTATTATTGCATGGGGGCTGGAAAGGACCGTCATTTCCTAAGACAAGTACTTGATGAAGATATGGAACAGAGTCCTTGGGTGTGTTTTTAGCCTCCTATTTCCACTAATCCTTGGAATCCTACAAAAGATACACAGTTTCATTAACAGGGCCCCACATTGTTACCATCAGCTTTTGCTTGTTATATTTCTCCACTTGGCAGAACAACATTTTGAGGGCCTACCAATGACAATGAGCCCCCTATCCCAATGTAAGGGCCAAGTCCTCTATTACTATGTCCACATGTTGAATCTAACTGCATGGCAAATCTAACTCTAACTCAAAAGAAAGCCAAGAAGTCCTTCTGGGTGTAAGAAAACCTTTTAACCAAAAGGGAAATATACTTCAGGAAGTTGATTTTTTTTGCTCAACACCATCGTTTTGACCCTATTTCAAGTTCTATGCACATTGTTTTGCACCATGCTCTGCACTTGAAACATGTACATCTCACCCCTGCAAGTCTGTATGGCAATTATTTCAACTCTTCACCCTCCTGTTGACAAATCATTCATTTAAAGGCTTCGGTAATCTGAACTCACTAATTTGTTTAGTGATGTCACCAAAGTTCACGCTTATCAGGCTCATAATACAGTTTTGTTCCGTTAAATATGCTTGGCTGCATTGTTAAGTGAGCATCATGTCCCTGACAGTTCTTCAGATGAAAAATGAGCCAGAGAGTTTGTACCTTCTCCTTTTCCAGCATTCAACAATGGCACTATCCCAGGTGTTAGGTATTTTGGGAAATATAATTTTTCCAGGATGTTTGAGTCATGTAGCTGTGGGGGTAGAATAGAGGTCTCCTAACAATTCTCATCATCCTTAACAGTCCCTAGGATTCTTTGTGGGAAGCCATGACTATTTAAAGTGGTATGATACTGTTTTAAATGTATAGTGCAGATGGGCCACAGTCCAAAATTCTTTCAAACATGGGTTCTTTTTGGGTTGCAGCCACAGTTAATCCTACTCAGAGTAGATCTGTTAAAATTAGTGAATATGAGTAACTTAAGCACATTAATTTCAGTAGATCTACTTTATGCGGGTGATGCTGTGGTCTAAACCACAGAGCCTAGGGCTTGCCGATCAGAAGGTTGGCGGTTCAAATCCCCGCGACGGGGTGAGCGCCCATTGCTCGGTCCCTGCTCCTGCCAACCTAGCAGTTCTAAAGCATGTCAAAGTGCAAGTAGATAAGTAGGTACCACTCCGGCGGGAGGGTAAACGGCGTTTCCGTGTGCTGCTCTGGTTCACCAGAAGCAGCTTAGTCATGCTGGCCACATGACTCAGAAGCTGTATGCCAGCTCCCTCAGCCAGTAAAGCGAGATGAGCATCGCAACCCCAGAGTCGTCCGCGACTGGACCTAACAGTCAGGGATCCCTTTACCTTTACTTTAAGTAGGACTAAGTTGAACAGTACATCCCTTCATAAGAATGGAGGTATTCTGAGCTATAGGAGAACTGCACCTTTAGTAAAACTTTGAGCACTGGAAGAATTCATCCTTACTTAAGTGTGCAGGAGAGATTTAAGCAGACAGTTAATTTTCTATGAAGGGAATTAGGTTTCTTGGCTGTGTGTGGATGGGGCGGGGTGATACAAACATAGCCAAAGAGGTATGTGTTGATAGGATTAGGCACTCATGAGGTGGGCAGGCCCAGGTTCAGGCAATGTGCATCCTTGATTTCTAAAGGAAATGAGGGTATTTTTAGCTGTTCTCTGCTGACAGATCCAGTTCCTGGGGACAGGAAAGAGGTTGAATATAACACCATCCCTCAGGCTGCAGGGGCCTGGGAGATGTAGCCCAACTACTACAGCTGAGCTAGCATTAAGCATGAAGAAACATTAGAAAGGATTGAGTGAAGGAGGAGGGTGAGCTTGAAAGGCATATCTTACAAGTCGGTCAGTTAAAAGAGAGGGACTGCCCTTCCTTAGGCCCAGTTCCAGAAAGCAGACTCCTCTTTAGTAAAAATATTCATCTAACTTACTTTCCTCTCAGCAAAGAATTAGGTAAAAATAGCCTGCCCTACCCCCATCGACCCTCTCTCACACATACACAGTCCAGAGCTCTAATATGGCCCTTCTCTGTAGAGACTGAGCAAGTTTTCCTCACTTAGAAAGGTTTTTTGCTGCTTCACTTCTCTCAGGAGTGTCGGAGTCACACAGCACAAAGAAAGGGCAATGAATTATCATCCACCTCTTATATTAACGACTCTCTTAACAAAATTCCAGCTGCATTTCTTAATGGGTGTACACTTCCTTCAAGGAGTAAAACTGCAATGGCCTCTAGGTTTTTCAAACAGCACACTACACATTTATTTTATTAATTTTTAATTCCATGAATTACACTCACAATATTGTTTGCATTATTCTGCACAGCTCATGATAAGGAGAGGTTTACAGTGTCGTAGTCACTGCCTTCCAATAGTTTCACGTGCATGGAAGTCCTGTGGGTATTCATAAATATGGGAGAGGCAGAAGAATCACAGGGATTGAGTTCATAGGAGAGTGTGGAATTTAATTACAGTCTTTTATGGACGAAAATAGTGACCTTGACCAAGTGAATATGGTATCCTCCCTAACCTGCTTGGCATATATTATGGCTGTGTCCTACTTTATTTGAAGAGCTGTCTGATCCAAGCCTGATTTAAAGATAAATAACCATAAGAAGAGAAAGCAAGGTAGAGGTGGGAAAGAAATTACATTCACATTTTAAAGTGCACCTACTTAATTCACACTTCCCAAACCACTGTGCAAACTAACATGCATCTGTCCTTCAAAATCCTCACTTCTGTAGTGCAGTTTTCCAACAAACAAAAGATGCATACAAAAATGTGTATATTAGAGAAGAGTGCACACACTAATGCATATATTGGTGGAAAATAATTCAGGAAAATTCAGTACACTAGGGGGAATTGCTTGCAAACTATGTATATTAGGCAAAATTGCGTACAAAATGTATATTCAAAATGGGTCTGCTTTTTCATGCTGAGTTTTGGATTTTGTTTTTGTTTTTCTTAAAGCAAACTGTACAGAAATGGAGAGGGCTGAATTTAAGGTTTTAAAAAAATGAGAATCTGAGAAAAACTAGAATTCACAGATTTGTCCATCTCTAGAGAAGGGGTCTGAAAGTTGCACATCAACCTCCTTGGCAGTAGACTGAGCAGGTACACAGGTCACTTGGTCGCTGTCTTCCACACTATGATGAGATGCTTTTCTTTCTCAGTTACAGTAATTATTTCTAACTTTGCATCTATATGCATATAAATTAGCATATAGTATCTTATGCAAATGTGTTTTCTTTTGTCCTCTTTTTATTTTTATTTTTGAGTGACTGTCCAACGTTCCCCGGTATCAGCCCCCCATACCTCCCCACCCCACCCCCTGGAAACCAAAAGCAGCCGACATCACATCTGATAGCAGCACTGATGAAAATGAAAGAAATGAAATTTATAAAGCATGGGAGGCAGCAAATAAAGAATTTGACCAGTTGAATGCCAAAACCTTTGATATACTGTAAGACTGGTATTATCTTCATTTCCCAAGAACACCTAATGATAAGGTCCTCCATTCAGATGAAAGATAACAGTGGGGCTGCTAACTAGTTGGTCTTTAAGGTGCTACTGGAAGGAATTTTTTTATTTTGTTTTGACTATCGCTGAAGAGGCAGGCTCTTGTGGGAACCTAGTTATCTTCTTGGATTCCAGTTCCTAGAAGCTGTTATCAGTGCTCTGAGAATTTATCCTGTTCCAGGTGATACAAACATACTAACACTGCCTGGATAGCTCAGTTGGTTAGAGCATGGTGCTGATAACACCAAGGTTGCAGGTTCAATCCTTGTATGGGTCAGCTGCATATTCCTGCATTGCAGGGGGTTGGACTAGATGGTCCATTGGGTCCCTTCCAACTTTATGATTCTATTATATCTACCACCACCACAGGATTGTATTATTAGTACTATAGGCCTCCTAGCCTTGAGCCATGCAATATCTGGTTCTCAAGTAACTAATGGAGAACAGCAATTCATCCTTTAAAATATCAGGGTGTATGCATTCCAGCTTCGCTTTTAAAATAATATAAATAGAGCTAAACACTTTCAAAGCAAATGTTTGTGAGCCATTGCTACAGAAACACCTTGCATTCACTTGCCTTAAAAAACGGGTGGGGGGATAGGTTCGTTTTCATGCCAGGGTGGTAATTCATAAACAGTCAGTCTGTAAAAAATAAAATAAAATAAATTAACAGCTTTTAGAAACTTTTCATATGAATATGGTGTAGTGCAGGTTTTATTTTTAGGTGGGCTGCAATACTCACAATTGTTTATTTTCAAGGCAGTGTCCAGTAGGTGCTTGAAACACGCACATTGCCACATAGTGCCTGAAACAGCAATGGACATACAGTAGTTGTTGGGGCAAGAATCACAAACTGCCCCCACTTGCCCCAGGTACAAAATGTGCTTGTGGTGAACTGGGCGTGTGGGTGGCTCATCATGAATTTCAGATCCCAGTTTTTCAGTTATGCTCCTGCTGTGAGGGTTTAAGTGATATGGGAACTTTTAGTCTCAAAACAGAAGACAAGCCCAATTGGATCAGACACCCAGGATCCATCTGTTTTAGAACCTTGCTTCCAGAAGCCATCACTCAAATGCTTCTTGGAAGCCCATAAGTGGGGCGTGAAGGCATCAGTCTTCCCCATTGTTTGTCCTCTGGCACCTGGCCCTCAGCGGATTCCATTGGACGATCATAGCTAATAGTCTGTTGTTATTATTAAGAGCCATTCACAGAACTGGTTTATCATAAGCACTCTTTGCCCTCAGAATGAAAATGGGCAGGTTTGCCACAAGCCCAAGGGGCTGTGTAAACTGGTTCTAATTTCAAAAAGGCGCCTGCTATTAACCTTTTAAAAAAAAAACTGCAGGAGGTTGAGTGATCACATATCATATGTCATTTGACCCTTAGACTTGTGTAGTGCAGTAATTTCATTTGAGGCTCCCTGGGCAAGAGGCTTTGTTATAGGGCAGCTATAGCTCAGGCCCTTCTTTTTCCGACATGTATCCTCTGTTTCCTTATTCTCCATCGCCATCTTGCTGCCATTTAGAGATCAGCACCTATTGAACTAGAGTGCCAACCGGAAAGTGACATTATTGTAACATGCGCTTTATTTTTAAAGTCAAAGGCAAATACAAAGCAGTTTAACAAGACAACAGGGTGGCCGTGTGTCCTTCTTTGCAGAGGACACTCCTCTCTCTGAAGGGCCATCAGACATCAGCCCTGTTTGAGAATGCCCCCTGTCTGAAGCAGTCCAACTCTGATTGAAAGATGGAGAAGCCATGAAATTTACTATCAACAGTTTGTACCTGGACAGCAGACTGAGCAGGTGCACAGGTCACCTGACTACTATCTTCCCCACAATGCTGAGATGTATTGTATTTCTATTTAAATTACAGTAACTATTTCTACATTTGCATCTATGTATATAAATTAGCACATCCTAATTTTATGCAAATTTGTGTCCTCTTTCGTCCTCTTTTGTTTATGTGATTCTTCTTTTTTGGTGATGTGCAGGTAGCCACCCTGCCTGATGCTGAAGCTATCGTATACCCTTGATCGAAGAACGGTACACTCCTTCTATCTGGGATGGTCGTCCTCTTCCACCGAGCACGCAGCTTCAGGAGGGACGCACATGGAGCAGTGAGGGAGGAAGGGGACACCCGCCTAGCCAGCCAGATCAGCCGAATCAACCCTGGTGATCAATGGGGTGACAGATGTCGCAGCCAGTTCGCCCTCACATCCAACCTGATGCTGAAGCATCCGTATGACCAGATCACTGCAAGCACTTGGGCGCAAGTAGCCTGTTCTATCTGAACATGTCCATCCACAATTTAAATCTCACCGAGTTCAGCTGATTACTTCCTTAAGATTATGCTTAAGATGAAAACTTAAGGCTGACCTTCTTTTCAATATTTTAAACTTAGCTCTAGAAAGAAGAGGAATGGGGGAAGAGTCTGCATGCATTTGTTACAAATCTGTTAATCACCTTTGTATCCCACAATAGTAGCAAGGCCCAGTAAACAGGTGATGTGTATTGGGATCGCAGAAATGCAGCATAGAGCAGACAATCTCCATCTGGAAGCAACCAAGGAAGATAATTTATTAAGTTATTTAGGCATTTCACAAAATTTCCATATAGCTTGATGGTAAAAAAGACAGCCATCAAAGTGAGATTTCAAGGACTTTAACAACCCTTGTTTGAAGAAACTATTTGAAGGGGCTCTTTTCTCCAGATCTCAACACATGTGGAAATTACTTGGAGACTTTAATAAAAGTACATAAATATGGCCTCCCTCCACCCCCTGCACTCAATACCAATGTCTTGGCAAGACCTCTGTGACAGACTCCCTCACGGAAGATGGGAGCTGGATTTTCTGGGTGTTCAAAAGTTTCAACTCTCCTTGTTAGAAACTGTTTGTGGTATCATTTCTTTATTATACTGCAACCACTGTTTTACTTGTGTGAAGGATGCCCTGTGTCCACTTATTCCTCACACCAAGTGGTTTGAAATATGAGGAGGCACTTCTGAAAGAAACGTAGACTTTTTATTTAATTGCACTCAGTGAGGTTATGCATGAGAGGCACAATTCTTAGCTTCAGACAAACACACTTTACAGAAAACTATAAAACCTTATTCAGTACTCTTATTTAAAACTTGTCTCAGGATGGACTATTTCCACACTAGCTATAAATATTACTACACCGGCAATGCTCTCTGAGGCCCTTCTAGAATTCTTACTTTCTCTCGGGGAATTAAACCAGGTTGCCTTGTGTTATGTACTGAGTTGAATAGGATCCAAACTGCAGCAGTCTGATTGGTCCTAGAACAATAGGCTCCAAAAGGCAGCAGTCTGATTGGTCCTAGAACAATAGGATTCAGAATGCAGCAGTCTGATTGGTCCTAGAACAATGCAGCAGTATGATTGGTTAGCAGGAACCACCCAATCATGCTCCAGATAGAAGTGAATCCACAACCTGATTGGCCTACAGTAGAATCCTGGAATTAGCCAATCATGTGCAGCCCATTGTGTAAATAATGTATATAAAGCAGATACTTTGAGGGGACATTCATTCATTCCTCCTCACCACTATGAGCTGAATAAAGAGCATGAAATCACTTTGCGACTCTGAGCATATTTCACTGGCGACGAGGATGGGATCCCGCTGAGCTGACTGCCACACACAGCACCGCAGCACCGCCACCTGCCGCACCGCTGCCTCGCACCGTGTATCCAGGCTTCAGCTCCGGGACACAAGGAACTCAGAATGGCAACTGACAGCAGCTTCTCGCCATTCAACCCAGCATCTGGAGACTGGGAAGCGTACGCCTCCCGTTTCACCTTCCTCCTAGAAGCCAAAGGGGTCACCGATGAAGAAGACGCCAAGAAGAGGGCAATATTCTTCAGCGTCTGCGGAGAGGAGACATTTGAAATCGCCCGGGCTCTCCTTGCGCCTGAAGACGTCGCTACTGTTCCATACAAAACAATAATGGAACAGCTGAAGGGGCACTTTTCGCCACAGCCCTCAGTGGTGGCTTGTCGAAATGCCTTCTACGCAAAGCGGCAAGCCCCTGGGGAAACCATAACTGGGTTTGTGACCTCTCTCCGCCAAGCTGCCCGGTTCTGCAACTTCTCAGAGCTGGAGAACATGCTTCGTGACCGCCTCGTCGGTGGCCTGAAGGATGAGAAGCTGCAACGACGCCTCTACGCTAAGAAGAACCTAACGTTCCAGGTCGCTCTGGAGGAGGCCCTGGCAACGGAAGCTGCTGAGAGGTCGACGCAAGAGGCACGGCTGAGCCAGCCGTCCCAACCGAGGGTCCACCACGAAGACCTCACCAACGACTCGGGATCCGACAGGGAGGAGGTGCACCGAGTACAGCAGCGCACTCAAGCAGCCCACATACCACAGCTGCCTCGACGAGAAGGAGGGAACTGCGCAAGCTGTGGAGAAAGTCACGAGAGGAGGACCTGCCGTTTCCGCAACGCAGAGTGCAGGCAGTGCAGAAAATTGGGACACATCGCCCGGGTGTGTCGGGCTCGGCCCACCCGAAGCCAGGCATCAGATGACCAATCCAAGAGCCCCAGGTCCCGGGGCCCAACGCACCAAGGCAACTCGACGGAGCTCACAGACTTCCAGGTATACCAGTTGCCCCACCCCAACGTAGAGAAAATTTATGTAGAGGTACAGATAGAGGGGGCCCCATGCCGCATGGAGCTTGACACGGGTTCAACTCTATCCATAATCTCGGCAAGGACCTTAAGGAAACTGTGTCCTACTGGGGGTCCCAAACTCAGGCCGGCCCCATTCACCCTCCGGGACTTCCAGAAACGTAAGGTCCCCACAATGGGGGTAGGGACCTTCAGGGTGCAATACCGAGGGCGGACGCGGCAACTGGACTTGCTTGTGGTCAAGGGCCCCTACATTAGCTTACTGGGGTTGGCATGGTTTGGACCACTGGGACTAGCCATCACCGGGGTGAACCACATGAGCTTACAAGTGGACGTGGACGCCATATGCAAGGAGTTTCCGGGGGTTTTCGATGGGAAATTGGGACAGTATACGGGCCCCCCCCCATTGCTCTACAGCTTGACCCCGCAGTACGACCAGTCAGGCTCAAGGCCCGCCGGGTCCCATTCGCCCTGAAACCCCGTATAGACGAGGAATTGGACCGACTCGTGGAGCAAGGAGTGCTGGAGCCGGTGCCTAATGCCCCCTGGGAAACCCCAATCGTCACACCCGTCAAGCCTAATGGTTCGGTCCGCATCTGCGCAGACTACAAATGTACCATAAACAAGGCCCTCATGGCCCATGCATACCCAGTGCCAGTGGTCAGCCATGTCCTTGCCACCCTGGCTGGGTCGAAAATTTTTGGCAAGCTGGACTTGGCCCAAGCATATCAACAGCTGCCAGTAGATGAGGCCACAGCAGAGGCACAGACGATTGTGACGCACAGAGGAGTGTTCAGGGTAAAGCGGCTGCAATTCGGGGTCAGCGTGGCACCAGGCATATTCCAGAATCTAATGGACTCTCTCCTTAAAGGGATTCCTGGTGTCACCCCCTTCTTTGATGATGTGTTGATTGCCGGGCCCACACCAGAGGAGTTTGAGGACCGCCTCCGCACTGTTCTGCACCGTTTCCAGATGGCGGGTCTCAAGGTGAAGTGGGAAAAATGTCTACTAGGAGTGCCTCAAGTGGACTTTCTGGGATTTATGGTGGATGCAGAAGGGGTTCACCCGACTGGGGACAAGGTACGGGCCATTTGTGATGCCCCAGCGCCCAAGAACAAGACTGAACTTCAGGCCTTCTTGGGATTATTGAACTTTTACCATTCCTTCCTTCCCCACAAGGCGGCGGTAGCGGAGCCCCTACACAGACTCCTGGACAAGCGGGCCCCTTGGGTGTGGGGCCAGCGCCAGGAGGCCGCATTCCAGGCAGTCAAGGACTTGCTTGTCTCAAACTCGGTCTTGGCACACTTCGACGAGAGGCTGCCGGTGGTGCTAGCATGCGACGCCTCGCCCTATGGCATCGGCGCTGTCCTGGGACACCAACTCCCGGATGGAAGAGAGGTACCGGTAGCATACTTTTCCCAGACACTCAACGAAACCGAGCGGAACTACTCGCAAATTGACAAGGAGGGTCTGGCAATCGTGAAGGGAGTAAAAAAATTCCATGATTTCTTGTACGGGCGGCCCTTCACCGTGGTGACTGACCACAAGCCGTTGCTTGGCTTGTTTGCCCCCGAAAAGCAGAGCCCCCAAGTGCTGTCTCCTCGCGTCCTCAGGTGGTCAATTTTCCTTGCCAGCTACCAGTATGCACTGATTCACCGCCCTGGAAAGGCGATGGGCCATGCAGACGCCCTCAGCAGGCTACCACTACCGGAAACAGGCCCCGACCCAGCACCTGCACAAGAGGTTATGAGCCTGGAGCTGCTTCCTGACCGCCCCATTCAGGCACAAGAAGTTGCACACCATTCCAAGAAAGATAGGGTCATCTCCCGGGTCCTGGACTGGGTGTGGAGGGGATGGCCCAGCCGCAGCCCCGGGCCAGAATTCGCCGGCTACACAACCCGCAAACATGAACTGTCAGCCCACAAGGGGTGCCTGTTATGGGGAAGCAGGGTCGTTGTTCCCCAGCCCCTCCGCAAAAGGGTCCTCACAGCCCTACACGAGACACACCCAGGGGTAGTAAGAATGAAGGCCCTTGCCAGGAGTTATGTGTGGTGGCCGGGGATCGACGGAGAGATAGAGGCCTGGGTCAAACACTGCCAGGCCTGCCAGGAATCCCGCCCAGATCCCCCAAGGGCCCCAGTCCAGTCCTGGGAGTCCGCCCGAGCACCATGGTCACGCCTGCATGTGGACTTCGCTGGCCCCTTTCAGGGGAAAACATTCTTCATAGTGGTGGACTCCTACACCAAATGGCTGGAAGTCGCACTGGTACCGTCCACTTCTACGTCCACAGCCATCCGGGTACTACGCAGGCTGTTTGCAACCCACGGGCTCCCTGACACTCTCGTCTCAGACAACGGGACTGCATTTACATCAGGAGAATTTCAAACCTTCACAGTGCAGAACGCCATCCGCCACATCCGTTCGGCGCCATTCCACCCTGCCACCAATGGCCAAGCAGAACGCATGGTGCGGACCACCAAGGACACCCTTCGCCGCATGACGCAAGGGGATTGGGAGTACCGCCTTGCCACATTCCTTCTAGCACAGCACAGCACCCCCAGCTCAACGACTGGCCGGAGCCCCGCTGAACTACTAATGGGTCGGCGCCTGGCAATCAGATTGGACCGCCTTCACCCCGATAGAGCTCAGGATGAGGTAGTGGTGGGGGAAGGCAGGAACCCCCGGACCTTCGAGGCCCAGGACCCAGTGTACGCAAAGAATTTTGGGGCAGGCCCTGCATGGGTACCTGCCACAGTCACCAGGGTCACGGGCCCCGTGTCGTACGAGGTGCTAACAGATGGGGGGCAATGCTGGCGCCGCCACTGCGACCAGATACGGCGACGATTCCCGGGAGAAAACCAGGAGGAGGAGGACAGGTCAGAGGAGTCCCAAGGGAACAGTGGGGCAGTGAGGCCCATAGAGCAGCAGGGGCAAGCAGGAGAGGCAGAATCAGTAAATACAGAGAGGACCCGCGAGGCCGAAAGGACACCGGAACCAGAACCACGACTGAGCGAGCCGGTTGCGCCAGACCAAACAGCCCCATCCTTGGAACACGAGCCAGAACCTGAACCCCGGACCAGGGAACACCCCAGGCCGCAACGCACACGTAGGCCACCGGCGTACCTTGAGGACTATGAATGCGACCTTCCGGGCAGGACTGGAACTTAGAGGGGAGGGGTGTTATGTACTGAGTTGAATAGGATCCAAACTGCAGCAGTCTGATTGGTCCTAGAACAATAGGCTCCAAAAGGCAGCAGTCTGATTGGTCCTAGAACAATAGGATTCAGAATGCAGCAGTCTGATTGGTCCTAGAACAATGCAGCAGTATGATTGGTTAGCAGGAACCACCCAATCATGCTCCAGATAGAAGTGAATCCACAACCTGATTGGCCTACAGTAGAATCCTGGAATTAGCCAATCATGTGCAGCCCATTGTGTAAATAATGTATATAAAGCAGATACTTTGAGGGGACATTCATTCATTCCTCCTCACCACTATGAGCTGAATAAAGAGCATGAAATCACTTTGCGACTCTGAGCATATTTCACCTTGCATAGCCAACCCCAATCCCTATCTCTCCCAGGTCCCTAACTAGGCACTTTTCCAACCCCAATTGATTCCTGTCTGACAGTTTAACTGTAAAGTTCCAAATTTTTGACTCACCAGCCCCTTCTGATTGGCTGCATTCTAACCGGCTCTGCTTGGTTGCTGGGTCACTAGGAGGCTGACCCAGGGTGTGTCCATCACAACCTTTTTTTAATCAGAACTCCAGTGTTGTTAAATAAGAGTCTTGCATAATATATGTGTTCTGTTAGTACTATTAGTATTATTATTCAATTTAAAATGGATGTTGACTTCTCCCTGCAGACACACGCACCCAAAGCACAAGCCTCCATTGTGTTCATTGTAGAACATGATAACAAAAGGCTGGTAGCTTTTGCTCTTATGCTCTCTTCCTGTATGGAGTGGATTTAAAGGAGTGCACTCAGAGGAACAGAAATACCTGAATGCATGCCCACAACAGGAAAAGGTGGTGAAAGGCAGAGGAGTAGTTAATGAGGGAAGGGGCTAAAATACACCGCATGGACCACCCCTGGTGTGCATGGGAAACAGTGGAATACCTGTGAAAAGCATAAGACATACGCCTCACATGCCTATTTCACACACTGACAAATCAGATATGAATGAACCAATATGAATGAACCAATGAACCCATTCTGGAAACAGCCTTCATTTTCAAAAGTCACATTTTAGTCTGCAATTGTGATTCAAAATGGCAGCTGGCATCCAAATGTTGAAGAAGAGTGCTTTCCCCCACCTCAGGAACCCTCATGCCAAGCTTTCTGATGATATCTCAAGAGGCTTCCAAACACAGAGAGAACAAACCAACCAACAGACAAACCGCTTCCCACACTAAGTGGCAGATAACAAGCACATGATCCAGAAGTCAAGGTTCCATGACCAAAGCAAGAAATGCATAAGTGAATGGAAGCCTTAAAGATGTCCCAACAGTTGACATACCCCTCCTGCTAAGCTTTTAAATGTGAGGCAGGGAGAGCTCACTTGTGGGACTCTCTCACCCTATAAATCTGCTGCAGGCACTCATGTCTGCTACATCTGGGCAGTTGTGTTTGATCTCACACCCATCAAGGAAGTGCCTGACTTTCAGTGACAACACTGTCCTGCCCTTCTGCCTCCAGCTCCTCCACCACTACCATGAGCCCCTCTCTCTGGCTTGCTGAAGTCTTCTCTGCTCCCTGATGAGGCTCTGTACTCCACTGGAGGGGTAGAAGAGAAAGCCAGGAAATCTGCTTCTCTCTCTCTCTCTCTCTCTCTCTCTCCCTGTCATACAGAGTCACAAGCAGAGGACCTCTTTCCTACACCCTTGGGTGCCAGCCTTTCAGGCCTCCATCTGCTCCTTTGTCTTCCTCCTCTTGGTCCATCTGAAGCTGCCAAACCTGCCAGGTCCTGATGGAGCCAAGGCGTCCATCACAAGACCTCCTGACATGTGATATATAGGAACTTAATATACAATTCTCCTGATAACTAACTCCTTTGGAGTACATCTGACCCCCAATGGCAACAACCTTTGGTTGAGCGATGTGTGCCAGCAGGGCCTCAGGGACTGGTGGGTGGCAGGGTGTAGTCCTTCTCTGAAGGAGAGGATGTTCAGCTGTAGGTATCTTGGCGGTGAGACCCCAGTTGGGGTCTCAGGTAGCGGTTTTAGACCTTGGTTGGTAGTCTATACAGTTGGTTTAAGAACAGCTTAGTTTATGAACAACTTGGATTAAGAATGCTGCAAACCTGGAAGTAGGTGTTTTGGTTTGCGAACTTTGCCTTGGAATCAGAACATGTTTCGGTTCCTGTTGAGTATGTTCCGTTTGTAAATTGAGTCCCCCGCTGCTATGGGACAGCATGCCTTGGTTTAAGAATGCTTTGGTTTAAGAACGGACTTCCAGAACAGATTAAGTTCGTAAACCAAGGTACTACTGTAGTCTATCTGTGAGTCAGGGGCAGCATATTGATGCACCCCCATTCAGCAGCATTTGCAGGACCCATTAAAGGGTTGATTGTGGGAGTCACTGGCCCTATAGCGGTGGCATATAGGTCAGACTCCTGGCTTTGGTGAACTGGGAGGGCACGCTGTGTACGTTCATGCTTTACAGTCCCCTCCCAGAACACCTGACTGACCTGCGCATCCTCAGCCCCTGTTGAGTATGAGAGGGATACCTTCCAAGGCCTAAGCCAAGGTTCCTACACCTGAATTTAATAAAGTGGTGGCCTAATTTTAAACCCATACATTATTTCCATTTTATCATTTCTGGGTGGTGGGTGCCAGGGACAGGGTTTAGTGTGTGGGCTCGCAATTTCCAGCATGCTGAATGATATAATCCCAGATATGTTGTTGCCAAGGTGAATTAGTTATGGAGCTCGTATCTCATGAGAAAATTGCACATTATATATTTTTAAAGTTCTGTGCCTCTGCCTTAGTTCTTTCCCGCAGATTCTTTTATTGCATATCCCTCCAGTTTCCACATGAAGGCACCACCACACCACATAATACTCTACTGGAAGCAAACAAAAACTAGCAAGGCAAAGCTCTCTTATATTGGTTTTTTTCCCCAGCACATTGTCTGCGTTCGACCAATCAGCTGAGAAAGCTGCTAATCCCCATGTAATATCTCAAACTGAAGAGCTTGTGTGATCGTTTTTTATAAAAGTCTATCCATGAGTTCCAAGCATTATGCTGGAAACAGCCCTCACAGTTTCCCACAGAGGGGGAAAGCCAAAGGATTCTTAAAGGAAGCACACACCACCTCGCTGTGAGTATGCAAGCCCCCAATTCAGTGCCAGTGCTGAGAGCTGCTGGAAGACAAGCTTGTCTTCTACTGCTCTGGAGGGTAGGGCTCAAACCAATGGCTTCGAGTTACAAGAAAGGAGATTCTGGCTAAACATCAGGAAGAACCTTCTGACAGTAAGAGCTGTTCAACAGTGGAATGATCTCAGGAGGTTGTGGTTTCTCCTTCCTTTGAGGTTTTTAAGCAGAAGTTGGATGGCCATTTGACATGGATGCTTTAACTGATATTCCTGCAATTCAGGGGGTTGGACTAAATGATGCTTGGGGTACCTTTCAACTCTACGATTCTGTGATTCTAAGACTCCTATTCCCCTCACAGAGCTACAGTTTCCAGAGTGGTTTATTGGTCAAACCTTCTTCCCAGGGAACTCTGGAACTGGAGCTCTTTGTGGGGAATGAGGCCCTTTTCAACTGAAGAGGTGTACCAAAAATGTTATATGGTTCATATGGCTTTAAATACCTTTGGCGCAAGTTTATCATTTTCTCCTTTGTATTCTCACAATCTTTTAACCTCTTCATACATTACCTCCTGGCATCTTATCTAATTCTGCCATATCATCTTTTCACTCAAGAAGACCTGTGTAAACATTTTTAAAAACATTATTCTGATCTGTTCCAAATCACAATGGATACTTTTAAGACCAGGGCCAGCCTAAGCATGAAGCTGTCACTTTAGCTGCTATACCTCTGAGAGGGGGTTGTTTACTTCCTCCAACATCCATTTCTATCTGCTAATAAAAATTACAGAAGGTGGAGCAGGTACAAAAAGATCTAAGCTGGCATATGTACAAATTGTTTGTGAGAATTATACAAAAAGTATACAGAATACAGAAACAAATCCAAATGCAGAAGAACTAGTTTTTTGCCTGGCTTTAAGTCTGCAATGGGGCTGTGAAGGTATTGTTTATATAGTGCCCTAGCCCCCTTGTACCTAGTGTTGCTTGGGAATTCTAAGAAACCAAAATATTGCTGCAGTTTTGAAATCACTGGTTCAGGTCAGTGCAGTTTTTAAATGTTCAGTCTGTGATCTTGATTCAAAATGGCATCCAAACAAAACTACTCCTTGAACTCGGGAACCATCATGCAAAGTTTGGTTATTATATCTCGAGTGCTATCCAAATGCATAACAAGAAAATAAACAACTTTCCAAAATATATAGTAGATAACAGTGTACACACACAAGATTATTTTAGGCTGCAATCCTAACTATATCCAGGGAGTAAGCCCCATTGAATTCAATAGGACTTACTTCTGAGTAGGCATGGTTAGGATTGTGCTGTAAGCATTTGTGCCAAGGGTGGGGAAGCATTTGTGTCAGGGGTGGGGAAGATGTGGCTCTCCAGATGTTGCAGGACTTTAACTCCCATCAGTCCCAGTCAGCACAGCCAAAGGTCAGCAATGATGGGAGCTGTAGTTCAACAACATACAGAGGCCCAAAGGTTCCTCATTTCTGGTTTACACAGTGCTAAACTTACAAAAACCATGATGCAATGCAACTGTAAGTGAAAACTCCTGAATTACAGCATCTTGTTGCTACATTCAATCAGAGCTTTAGGAAAGGAGTGAGTCATGGGAACACACAAAGAACCTTGCAAATGAATCAGCCAGTGGAGTTCCTGTAGAAATTCATTCCTTGGTGCTGGGGCAAAGAACTGGCTGTGATTCCTTTTCAGCCATTGCTGCTCCTCTGTAATGTTAAGGGAACAGTGTGTTTCTTCTGATTGCTGTAGACCACCCTGAGATCCTAAAAGGATGAAGTGTGATTTAGATATACTATCAGCAACAATCTTTGGGGGCCTGAGGGTACATTTGGAAATCTAATAAACTGTCATAAGCACCACAAAATATCTATTCGGGGGGGGGGAGGGGCGGGACCTGGTAATGCTCAGAACCCCCGTCGCCCAAAACAGGCAACCTCCCAACCAGCTAACAACAAAATACAGTCCCAAACCCTTCAGTTTAAATAAATAAACAAAACTTAGGTGGAATAAGAGTCATTGGTGAGCATCAATAAGGAGTGATTTGATGCCCAAGGATGCCACATTAGGGATCCCAGTACGGTTATGTCAAAATTGGGATAAGAGCCAGATGAAATATAGCTCAGTTGGTTAGAGCATAGTGCTGATAACACCAAGGTTGCAGGTTCAGTCCCCAAACACGACAGCTGCATATTCCTGAATTGCAGGGGTTGGACTAGACAATCCTCAGGGTCCCTTCCAACTCTACAGTTCTATGATTCTATGAATAGAATAAGGCTCCAGCCTGCAAAGAAGCCACATAATTTCACCATAGGAAAGGCTACATTTGCCACCAGCCATGTTCTATCATGTAGTTAGCAAAATCTCTGATTCTTCTGCCTGCACCATGCGATTGTCCTGTTGCTCAGCTCATCAAAGGTCTTGCATCAGAAGCATGTGATTATAGTTGAGAAAGTATATCAAACCAATTGTCCCTGATGCGTAAAATCTGAACCTTTAAGCAGCCATTTTTCAATGCAGTCAACATGTCGCTTGATGCCACATGAGAGCAACAAGTGTTTCTCAAAACGATGCTGCAAACTGACCCCAAGCTATGGTGGCTTTTGCCAAAATACCTAGTGAGAATTTTTATAGCCAGCATTTCAATCTGACCTGCCCATAGTGCAAAGAAAATACAGAAGCAGCCTGCCTCACATGTACAGAAATGTGGGCTGACAGATGGAAGAGCCATGGATTCTAGACTGTTGAGCTGCAGAGGAGTAGAAAAAGCACAGGCATTGTATCTCCTGGCAAAGTCGCTTTTTTAGAAGCACTTCAGCGCTAAGTTTTGTGCCCCCAAGGTAAGTTTTGAGCTATTTTAAGTTATCGTTTTTTGCCACCCAGTTACAATACAGACTGTTTGCCCAACTCATGCCACTGTAGCATACTCAACCACCATTACCAGCTAAAAGCACAGCTGAGTCATTCTTTTTCTCAATTCAGATTGAAGTTGATTTGGGGAGGGGGGGATGCATCAAATGAAATGACAGGACATATACAAGATAGATATGGATTGTGGCCAATATCCGTTCCCAAACCAGCACTGGAGACACAATGGTTGCAGAGTTAGAGGGAGTGATTACACAGCCCTGGTCTTTTGAAGCTACTGACACTGATCTATGGGCTCCGAGAAGTAAGAAGATCGGTTAATGATCCAGGAAACAGAACCCTTAAAACAGTTTTGAGATCTGCACACAAAGAGCAGCAAAAGAGAGAAAGTTGGTGGGGGAAAGCAAATAAAATCAAAACAAACAACTGAAACAATGTAAAGTCTTGCAAAAACTAAATCATTTTAAAATTCTGCTACCAGGTGAAACCAGCAACCAAGTCTGCTAAGCCCAGAGGGGTCTCTAGGAGTGGGGCCATGGCAACAGGTGGCTGATCATCTGTTGCCTGTTTTTGTTTTTAAAGAATGATTTGTAATCAGACCGACTGAAATCAATGAAACTTCAGTTAGTTATTATTTCAGTTGGCATTATCTAACCATGAGCAAATCTGGATCCAACCCATTTTTTATTGTTTGGTATTTGAGTTTCTCTTACATCCTGGGAATCAGGGAGCAGCAGACCAGCAGCAGCAGATTATTATTACTATTAATTCATTTCATTTCTATACCACTTTATATTTTTAAAGGGGGGATCTCAAAGCGGATTACAACACATTAAAACATTAACTCAAACAATCGGAATGAAACATTACTTAAGAAATGTGGTGGTGGTGTTGCTCATTTGACAGTGAAAAACCAAGGCTGCATCAGTAGCTAGGAATTTTGATGGCGCCTCCATTTTGAGAAGCAGTCTACCTCTGATTACCAGATGATCAGTGTTGGATTTATGTATAAGGTCAACGCACTATAGCTTAGGGCCCTTGGGGGGACCCCAAAAAAATTAAAGGAAAAAAGTGTTTGCATTATTAAGTTTGTTATGAATAAAAGAATCATTTTAAGTTAGAGCTTAATAATTATTTCACTATTAATATACTTCTTCTTAATTGTATTTCCCTATTAATATCCTTCTTCGTAATTGTATTTCAATTCAACAATTACTTTGATAAAATACATATTTCGTTATGTGCAAATGACTTCAGATACCTATTAGGTCCATAAATTACCATATAGCATATATTCAACGCGAAAAACAGCGACAATTTGCTGTTGACAAAGGACAGCTGACATATAAAGGGCCCCATTACCTTCAGTAGCTTAGGGCCTCATCAAACCTAAATCTGGCCCTGCAGATGATGGGTACAAATGATGGGCGAGGGCTCATCCCATAGGAAGCAAGGAAGTTGCCTTATCCAGAATCAGACCAATGGTCCATCTAGTTCAGTGGTGTCTACACTGACTGGCAGAGGCTTTCCAGAGTTTCAGACAGGAAACTCTCCCAGCCCCACCTAGAGATGCTGGGGACAACATTTGGGACCTTATGCATGCATGGTTAGGTTTTTGAGTCACCCCTGTGCTGGAAAGCAATTCCTCTGCATCAGAAAGGAAGTTCAAGGCAAACAGCAATCCTTAGTCAACTGGTAGCTGAGATCAGTGGCAGGAAGCAGCAGATTAGTCATCACTCAAGGGCAGGTTGATTTGTTCCATTTCTTTTTCAGTGCGATTAAGGAAGAGCACTCTCCAGTCTGCGCAATGCATAGTGTTTGTGTGGATTTGTCAGAGGAGAGAGGGAGAGTATCTTCTACATACACATAGCCCAGGGTTGCCATATTTCCAAAAGTGGAAATCCAAACAAAAGTGTTGAGCTTCTTCTGTATCAGAAGAAGAAATTTGTAGAGTTTGTCTGCTTTTAAGCAACTTTTCAATACAACTAATCGATGTTACAGTATCTATGTATTTTAACCTCCCCCCCTTTCAGTAACAAAAAAAAAACAACCAGTTTTCCTGTGCGTTTTTGTGTGCACTGTTTGCGTGTGAATATTTGTGTACCCATACTGTGAATATTTTCTCTCTTTTTCTCTCCTTCTGAGCTCATAAGGGAAGATTAGTTCAGTCAGTAGAGCATGAGACTCTTAATCTCAGAGTTGTGTGTTTGAACCCCATGTTGGACAAGATTTCTGCATTGCAGAGGGCTGGACTAGATGATCCTTGTGGTACCTTCCTACTCTATGATTCTATGATCAGGGCTAGAAAATACCCAACTAAAAACAAACACTGAGTAATTTATAACTTTAGATGTTGGGGCTTTAAGAGAGAAAAGATAGATATTCTAAGACTTGGGATGAAATCATAAGTACACGCACACAAATTACCGTATTTTTCGCTCTATAACACGCACCAGACCATAACACGCACGTAGTTTTTAGAGGAGGAAAACAAGAAAAAAAAATATTCTAAACAAAATAGTGGATATATGATTTTTGTGGTTCATGCTGTGGACATGTGATCTGACAGTGAGTTTGGAGTAGCCCAATGCAAAAATCCTGAGGATCCATGTGGATCCGTGCTTTGTAACCACGGAGGAGGGAAGGAAGGGGAACCATGGATCCTCTGCTCACGACTGCAGCAGATCCCCCCCGCCACCCGCAGGCATTCGCTCCATAACACGCACAGACATTTCCCCTTACTTTCTAGGAGGAAAAAAGTGAGTGTTATGGTGCAAAAAATACGGTAACTTCTACTCAGACAGCAGGCACATTGCTGTAAGCTTTCTGACTCCTTCTGGAATGTTCAATGCTGCAGATTTCATTTCATTTTTATGTGACCATTAAAGAACTCATAAACTACGAAACAATATCAACATTAACCAAAAAACAAACTAAGCCCTGTTGAATTCACCCACACACTCTCCCCATCCCTGTAACTCATAATCTTCCAGTGCTGTTGTGGAGTATATAAATGCAGCTCCTGCCTCTGAATTTAACAGCAGCATGGTGGGGACTTTTTTTTGTTTTGTTTTGCCTTTGGCCTTCATCTCTGCCAGGCAGCTGTAATCTAATCGCACTGCTTTAGCAGCCATCACTTTTCCTCCCACACTGTCACATATGCCATCACATTGCATCACAGATTCCGAAAGTATGCCCAATAGGTGTAATATGCTAGGATCTTTCTCTGTGACACATCCACAGATTTCCAATGCTTGCCTTTGTTCTACGCATTCAGAGAGACCAAAATAACAAAAGCAGACAGACGGCAGGTTCCACAGGGGCAGCAGATCCCGGTGTCGATATTTACTCCCCCCGCCCTTGTTCTTGATGTAGATCTTCACTCACCCCTTCTTTCATGGCAGGGAGTGGGGTGCCATTTTGTGGTTCTCCTCAGGTGCCAAAATGTCTTGGGCCAGCCCCGGCTGTGTGGAATGAATTCATGCAGCTCCTCTTCCTCTGATGTTTACTGCCTGCTAACTAGCAAGTCAGACTGTGTGCCTCTCAGAGGTTGCCAGCCTTTGAGGTCCTGTGGCCACATTTGCAAATCTGGGGAATTGTTGTGGATGCACACACACAACCCACAACCAAGCACACAGCACAACCTATCGTACTGGCTACAGCAGCATGCTTCTTCCAAGCCAAACTTCAGTCGGAGGAGGGAGACCTCTGTGGGCACATGTGTACCTGCTGGCACCATGTTGGTGATCCCTGGCCTGGTAGAATGTGGTTTGCTCTGGAACAGTATCTTACATATTGCTGCTGCCATGTGCTTGCAGTTGCCATGACTCACTCTGGTACTGCATGTTTTTGTCATCTCTGTTGGCAGCTAAAATTGGCACAAACATGTCTCCATTGCTTTCAACATCTCTGTCTTGCCTAGTCCCTGAAGAATCACAAAAAAATCCTTTCAATGCTGGCTTGATTTTTTAATATATATTTTTAGTATTGTCTCTCTGTCACTTAAGTATGTTAGCATATTTATACATACAATTACTAAATCAAAGCAGATAAAAAGACATCCCCTTAACCCGGAGACTTTGAGAAGCACAAGAATAGCTCAAGAATATATTGCTGCCTCCATAAAATCAGCACAGTACAACAAACTGATCAGCTGATGTTTGTGCCCTGCCCAATAACCGATTTGTGTCCAGGTACAGACAACCAAGATGTTTGTTAAAAGATAGGAAGAGCAGTCGGATGGGATAAGGGAAAGTCTCAGCGAAAAGCAAAATATAAGCATGCTAGTTCTTCTAGTCTAGAGAAGGAGACATCTCAGCATGATGAACCTGTTTGACCAGTATATTGTGATAATGAATCTCCTAGATAGTCTTTATCCCAGGTCAGTGACCATGAGCTTATATATAGCTCTTCGTTTTATCCCTGAAATTCATAACCCCTCCCAAATGAGTCGACCAGGATAAATCCATGATCAAAACAGAACTAGTCAATGTGGAGACCCAAGGCTTGCAGTGAGATGATCCAAGGAGGGGGAGAAACCCATCTTTATCTATTCTGTGTTGCAGCCTTTTTGACCCAGACTAGTTAATGTATATGGTACAGAGCAAGACCAGATTGCCATAGAAAATAAACTTGCTAGCCAAGGCATCTCCTGAAGGCTGGTGTAGTGAGGACAAGGTAGAAACTGGGTGTTCCTGCTGCCATGAGTGCCAGCTTTTCACTGTGTGAATTTTAATAGGATTCATTTGTCAGCTGAGAAATGCAAGTGAATCCAAAGTCCCACATCCCCTCTTAAAAAAAAAAAAAAATAGCCACAAGCATCACTGTCAACCTTTAGCTGAACAGCTTCCAGAGTAGTCTGAGAGATGACAGATTCCCATCAGTCCCAGGCAGCAATGAATTATAAATACACCACCAGCTCTCTGCCACCTGACAGGGTAGTCCTTGAGTCCTACGACTTGTGAGGGAAGGAGCTGTCAACTCTAAATTTGTGCAGAGGCACATGTTATATAAAATGCATTAATCTTTGACCCCTTAATCGATCGCCACAAGTGTAGCGTGGCCAAGCCAAATCAACCTGAAGGAACTACATCAATGTGTGCTCAAAATGCTTATAGTGCAATCCAACCCCTTTATAATTAACTGGAGTTTTGCCATGGAATGCCATGAAGAGTGGGCTGTGAGTTAACCAACATTAGACTAGCTGCAGGAATCCCTCTCAAACAGGCTTACAGCTGAGACATCGGCACAGGGGCAGCCAGATAGCATAAATGGACAGGGAGGAAGTTGTGTTTCTTTCCGTGTGTGTGTGTGTGTGTGTGTGTGTGTGTGTGTGTGTGTTTCAAAGCAGCACGTGTTAGAAGATTCTTTTAAATATTTAAAATTCAAGTGACTTTTCAATATCACAGGCAAATTACCATATCTATAACCAAGTGTAATACCCGACACTAAATTAAACACAGATTTAAAAATGATGGGGGGGGACAACTTGGGGTGGGGGGTGTTGAAGACCTTTAAAAACATAATTTGCTACAGATGTGAAGGAAACACTGCTTCCCCATCTACATACTCCCTCTTACCTACAGCACAATTTTTAAAAATTGTTTTAGAATGTTTTTTTGTAAACCACCTTAAGGATTTTGGCTGAAAGGAAGTTATACATAAAGCAAAATAAGTGTATATAAATATGTGGTAAATACATACAGCCATGGCCACATTCACACCATATTTTTAAAGAGCTATGATACCACTTAAAACAGTCATTGCTTCCCCCAAAGAATTCTGGGAGCTGTAATTCGTTAAGGGTGCTGAGAGTTGTTAAGAGGCCCCTATTCCCCTCACAGTGCTGTGATAATGTGTTTCCCAAAGTTCCTGTGAAGAGGGATTGGTTGTTAAACCACTTTGGGAACTGTAGTTCTGGGAAGGGAATAGGGGTCTCAGCACCCTTAAGAAACTACAGTTCAAAGAATTCTTTTGAGGAAGCCATTACTTTTTAAAGCAGCATCATAGC
The DNA here is from genome assembly GCF_964252035.2 of Podarcis erhardii. Classification (NCBI taxonomy): domain Eukaryota; kingdom Metazoa; phylum Chordata; class Lepidosauria; order Squamata; family Lacertidae; genus Podarcis; species Podarcis erhardii. The sequence continues at coordinate 52,891,754 of NC_138498.1, read as the reverse complement.
ACTTTACATCTGTGGTGTGAATGTGGCCACAGAATGAAAGGGGGGTTGGCTAGGATGTGAACAGGATAAGCTCCAAAGTTAGAAACTGAATGTAAATCCTATAATGAGGCATGCGGGCATAACCATACTCCCTCCCTTGCTTGCATTGTTGCTGACAGCAGTATGCTCAATGAATGGGCTGAGGGTGCAGGATGCTGCTCGTTGTTAAAGCTAAAGAGGTCTCATTCTGGTCAGTGCCAGGATGGTATACTCATATAGGCCACTCTTGAAGGAAGAGTAGGATATAAATGTATGAAGACAGAGTCTGACAAGATGAGAGCTCCCCCATTAATTCAAAAGACAGCTCTTCAATTAAATTTCCCTCATAATGAGAGAAGCTTCCAAACTGCTTATTTGTGGGCTTTTGTAACAATATGTATCTATCAAGGCACAAAATGCTTAACCCTTCTCAGATCTGACAGTCCCATATCTTCAGGATATGAGAGTCCTAGGTCTGCTAGTACCATGCTGAGAACTTAGTTCATGTTTTATTTTGGGATTTTGCAGCTCTACTGTTCTTTCTGGTGCAGCAAACTAGATTTGTCAGCATGGTCCGGTCTTTCTTTTTTTCCATAAATAGCCTCCTCAAGTAGAGAACGTTGGAATATTAGGCAATGGTAACTATCCACCCATAACCAAGGCTCTTTCTTATCACTGGTTGGATAACACTTTTGGTAGGGTTGCCAGATGCCTGAGACAGGCCAGAACAGCACAAGAAATTGCTACCTTATACAGTGTCCAGGCCAACTATAATGTTCCAGAATAAACTGGTACACATATTTTGAAACCATTTTGGAGCTGTCAGTCACAGGCTCTCCTGGCCTTCATCTGTGACTGCTCTGATTCTCTTCCCTGACTGCAAGGCTGAGGTTAGTTTCTCTTACTTTCCAGTGGTGCCAAAGCCTAAAATAAAGTACAGATATTTGCACACCTCTGATCCCCTCAAAAATATTTGGATCATGTCCAAATTATGTCTCCTTCAAGATATCCTAGTATTGTGTCCAGAGCAAACCATTTTCACAGTGTCCCAATTCCAATTATATTCCTTCACTTACTTATTATAAAACATTCTGCACCAGTCCCAGTGAGGTTTGCAACCTTGAAATAAAGATATTAATAAGAACATAATCTTTCTAACAGAAAGTTGAATAGTAATCCATAGGTGACTGTCCACTAGTTTTTCTACCAGCAACCTAACTTTCTACTGTGTTTGCTTCTGGCTGGGCCAACTGGCATTGGGCCCAGGAGGAACAAAACTAGCCGATTTTGCTAGGCTGCCCCAAAACATTTTGCTTTCCCAAATATTTTGATGTGTGCATCAGGATCTTTTGCAGAGACAGAGAAGGGATGCTAAAGTACAACTCTCTTGTTCCTTGCAATGCTGCAATGAATCCTGAGCCACACCTCACCATTTTGGCATTTCTAAATACGTTCCTGCCCCCCAAAGTAAATGTGCAGGATGGTCCTCCATTTCAGCTCTCTATTTTGCATCCCAGATCTCTTCCACAATACTGCAGCAGGTTGTGGATAATGCCATTATATTGTTTACTCAATAGGTGGTGCTGGACTTTGTTGTATTTGGGTGGCCTGAAATGTTCTCTAAGCCTCCTGCATTAGCACTGCACAGCCACAGAGCTGCCCTCCCAACACCAGTGTTGCTACATCTTACTTAGATGGTACTGGGGTGAGGTAAGGCAGCAGCAAGGTCAGAGATGTTTCAATGTGCTGGCACAAGCACTGCATTCTCTCCACCAGTGAATGCACACAGCCACTGCTCTGCCACACCTTAGTACTGTCCAGGTAAACTGTAACAATGCCAGTGTTTGGGAGGATGGCTCCGAAGCAGAGGCTGGTATGGACATCTGTCAGAGATGCTCTGGTTGTGATTCCTGCATTGCAGGGTGTTGAACTAAGTGATCCTCAGGGTTCATTCCAACTTTACAATTCTATGATTCAATGATTCTGCCCCACTATACAGACCACTAGTGGCCTTCTCTGGCACAGCTGATCTTACCAAATCTCACAACTGTTAAGTTTTTCCAGCAAATGAAATGTTATTTAAACTAGATATGCATTAAAAACATGGATGGGTGTACAACCGTAATATTAGAAATCCCCACTCGATCATGAATTTTTTTACTGGGTTACTGCCTCTCAGCCTAACCCAGCTCACAGGAGTTTTGTGGAGATTAAATGAGGATCAGGAGAACATTGTACTGTACTCCACCTTGAGCTCCCAGAGGAAAAAGGTGGGTGGGGTATTAATGCAACAAATGAAAATAAAGAAAGAAAGATGGGTTGTGGATGGGTAGATAGACAGATAGAGGAAATTCTGATTGTCTTAAGGTCAACAGCATGTGGTTGTATATAAAACTCCTAAATCTAGCTCACCTAATGAGATGCGGGAAATGACTATAAGGTGAGCCGATTTTAATATCTGTTTTTATTAGCAGCATACTTAGGAACTGTGCTAGTGGCCTCAATCCAGGTTCTAGCAGGCAGCTGTCTCCATCACAATAATGCATCACCCCAATTGACACCACTAAGTAGCCCTTGAGTGGCATTCCTGCAAACTACTTACATAGCTAATGCTGAACCAGCAGCTACATTAGGGTGTGTGTGTGTGTGTGTGTGTGTGTGTGTCCCCAGACATGGCAAGCCTCACTACCACCTGTGAAATATTTCGCTCTACTATCTAAGGCTACTTTGATGCAGGTCAGTTTTACAATATGAAAGCTGGTCGTCTCAAAAATAAATCAGAGCTGTTTGAATGCAAAATTTTCTCAGACTATCCAGAAGTTGTACTTGATCCAATTTTTTAAAGGGGCCGGGAAGAAAATATGCATCCTCTCATTATTACTTATTACGTTGTGAAAGCCAAGGGCTAGTGTGTAGCAAAAGAAAAAAATCAACTAAAAACCCAAATGAAGTATGATACGCCTCTTAGTAGTTTGCATGTCATTGATATAAGCCAGAGAATCCACCTTTTATAGCAAATGTATCGCTTATCCATTATTTTCTATGACCTTTATTTTGTTTTGTTTTTTGCTAATGAAATCAAACAACAAAGGAAGCTACTGCAAAAGTATAGTTCTTCCCACCTAACCTTCTAGCAAGTATCTTTCTGTGAGATGTGGTAAAGTATTCATGAGTTTCCAAAAAAAGGAAGCAGACTGGGCTTCCTAAAATAGAGAATAACAGATTATGTTATAGAGATGATTCCCTGTTGCATCCAACACCACTGTACTCTCCATACAGAGACACAGAGAGATTATATCTTCCCAGACATGTTATATTTAGAAACCTTTAAAAAACATAGGATGTAGTATGTCTTCCCTATTCTTTATTTTGAAGGAATTGTATCCGTGGAGAAAAATGAGATGCACTTATCGCTCTTAGCTCAGGCTAGGATTCAGTTCCCAGCCTTTTATTTTAAAAGACAGCAGCAGTGGGGCCTGGCTATAAAAATTCAGAAATGGCAAGTCTCCTAAGGCTGAAAATTCTATTTACGTTTGTCCTTCAGAGGATCCTCTTTATGGCAGAAATAATTAGTATACTCACTTCACATCTCCAAGCAGTGAAAAATTCTAGGGGCACAGGTTTGGTTTTCTTTGGAAAGAAGTCACTAGAGGCTTATTAACATTGTATAATATTTGCAGATATACACGTTGAGCATAGGTGAATGCACACAATTTAAGCACTTCTGCAGACAGACACAGCCCACTGCTCCCACTTCAGATCTGTAAGCAGAGGCGTATTTAGGGCAGTGCAACCAGTTCCGCTGCACTGATCCTAAGGGGCGCCACAGAGCATCAAAACTATGGTGTAGCAGTGAATTGAGCAGAACAGAAAGCAAGAAGCCGGGGGGGGGGCGAATTTTGGGCTCACACAGGGAGCCAGTGAAATTTGAAAGACCAAAGTCTTCCCCTGCTCTAGAGCCTCAGATGCTTACTAAACCCAAAATCAAATTTCTCTTTCTCCCTCCCCGCCTCCTGAAACTTCAATCTGCTCTTATTTTCCTTCGCAGACACCTATGGATGATGTCATCCTTAGCTAAAGTGGGGTGAAGTAGAATAAGCTTGCTCATTTACCAAAAAGACTCTCCACTTCCAGAGGAGTCTCCAACTGTTTCGCACTCATTGTAGGCAATTTACCTGTAATGGCCCTAACAAAGAATATATTTTCCTAACTTCCAAATGCCATGAAGACAGTCTTCCACACCAATGGGAAGAACATAAGAAGAGCCTGCTGGATCAGACCAATGGCCCATCTGGTCCAGCATCCTGTTTTCACCATGGCCAACCAGACGCCTATGGCAAACCCTCAAGCAAGACCTAAGCACAAGAGCCCTCTCCTCTGCCTCCCAGCAGCTGGTATTCAGTACTTCTGACTCCATCAACCCGCTTCCTGTCCAAACTCCTGAATGTTACAACATACAGCATAACCCAGAGAGGAATGTTCAGCAAAGAATTCAAGGCTGTGCATGGTGCCTATAAGTGAGTGCTAACCCACCTCCATCCATAACAGGGCTATAACGATGCCTGATAGAATATTAAGTGTGGTCTAATATTGGATGTGGAATTTTTGGCTCCTGGAACATCCTCAAGATGGTTTTAGTTAGCTGCAGCAGAGACACGGGGCACTAGCAATTAGAAATGTAGGAGTCTCTGGCCCTGCCAGGCAGCAGCTGTGCCAGCCCTACATGTGTTCCAAGCATGTCTTGGGCACAATCTAGCCACAATTAAGCACTTTTTAAGACCCAAGGATTCCAATGGGACAGTTACTCATGTGCAAAAGAAAATTTAAAAAAAAACTCCTATTACAAGCAATAGCAGTGGAAAGTGCTCAGCCTTAGCTGGATTATGTTCCAACAATGCAGTCCATCTACTTCATTATACTAACCAGAGCATCTGAATTTTCCCACCCTCCATAAAAAATAAAGAAGAGAATGGTTTAGAAATGTGGTCAGACACATTTCTCTCTCTCTCTCTCTCTCTCTCTCTCTCTCTCGGCACATAGTTTATTTGCCATTTACTTTGTTTATATCATGCGAACTAAAAATCTCGTTTTTAAAACTTGGCCTCTTCCCCATCTCCTAGCCTCACTACTCAAAAGAATCTTTTTAAAATATGGAAAAATCAATGATATTGAGAGACAAATGCAGCTGGAGCTACTCCAGTAGCAGCAGCTGAGCAGACTGCAAGAAAGGGCAGTGAAGTTTGGCCAACTCTTAGGAACATTCCACTTTATATTATATTTTCTGCTTTTAACTTCCACATCTGCAAATACAGTTGTGGTGAAAAGAAATGGTAAAAATGAGAGTTCGAATCTGGGCACCATATGCACTGAAATGCATGTTTAACCAAGTGAATACTATACTTAGTTGAGGTCGGCAACTGTTTGATCATGTGGGAGTGGTCCAGCCATAAAAACCAAGGAGACTACAACTCTATGCACACTTACCCGGAGTAATTCCCATTGAACTCTACAGACCTTACATCTGGGTAGACAAGTACAGAATTATGCTGTAACAGGTTAAACTTTGATTAATTGACTGAGACACGAGAGCCAGTGTGGTGTAGTGGTTAAGAGCGGTAGTCTCATAATCTGGTGAACTGGGTTCGCGTCTCCGCTCCTCCACATGCAGCTGCTGGGTGACCTTGGGCCAGTCACACTTCTCTGAAGTCTCTCAGCCCCACTCACCTCACAGAGTGTTTGTTGTGGGGGAGGAAGGGAAAGGAGAATGTTAGCCGCTTTGAGACTCCTTAAAGGGAGTGAAAGGCGGGATATCAAATCCAAACTCTTCTTCTTCTTCTTCTTCTTCAATGGAAGCTTCCCAATGTTGGGAACTCACACCACGGGGAAATATGTACAAAGACCACAGCCACATGGCCGGGGCCAATTGCAAAGGTCTTGCCAGCTCAGTCAGCACTCTCCTTCCCAGCAAGGAATAATGCAGCTGACCCTGTCCCTAACATAGTCTCAGAATGCTAGCTATATACCATGTCAGACCTTTGGTCTACCTGCTTCAGTATTGTCAGGACTGACTGGCAGAAACTCTCCAGGCTCTCAGGCTGGGTCTCTCCAGCCCTACCTAGAGACACCAGGGATTGAACCTGGGACCTTTTCCATGCAGAGCATGTCCTCTACCACTGAGCCATGGCCCTTCCCTGAAAGCAGCTCCCATGCAGGTGTGTGTATGGGCATGTTGAAGCTTCTGGTTTTTGTGTGGCTGTATTTGTGACCACCTGCATATATATAAGAATCACTTCCATCTCTCCACCCACTTTTGACTGTGACTCCGCCTACTGCTTGCATGTGGACCCTAGAACCCTGCCACACAAGGGAATGTGGCCCTTGGACTACAATAGGTTTCCCACCCCTTCTGTAAACAACACCGTAGCCATTCTACAAACTGCACAGTGGTTTGTAAACATATCATCTTTCAGAACGTTCTAGTTCTGCTTCAGAGATGCCTCAAGCTCATTAAAGCCTTTTGGAATAAATGCTTTCGAACTCCCAGATCGTTCAAAGATTGTCCAGCCTGTCTGCCTGTCGTCAAACACAGAAGCCGTGGCAAAATAAAGGAACAGTTTAAAAGCCTCTCCATATTTGAGGCAATTCATCCGTGCAATAGTGGCCCCAGTGTCCATCCTCGTGGGGCAGGCCTGACCCTTGGGAGGCTATTGCTGACAATGAAAGGAGAAATCAAATCTTCTCTGTCTTTTGGGAGTAACTGGGACAGAGGAGGTGGGGGAGGGAGACGACACAGAGAGATGGTGGGAGCAGGAGTCACAGCAGCAGAGCGAAGGGGAGTCTATGAAGCATGACATCTAAAGATTACTACAGATGTTTTCATCATTATGAGGGGGAGATTGTGGTGCCTCTTTGCCCAGAGAAGCAGTGGGAGAGGAAATATCCTCTTCAGTTCTAATTACAGCTGGACATTGACCATGAAAGACGATGACAATACTAAGGGCATTTGTACGAGAAGGCTAGCAAGCTGTTGTTCCCCTTTTCCAAATTAACTCCTGGCGTCCTTGCGACTCTTAGATTCCTGTCGGCAACGGCCACGCCGCACAGCAATATTTAGGGAAACATTCTCAAGGTCTTCATTCGCATTCGTTACCCGTTTCCATCCTTTAATCGCACACTTGTTTCCACTAATCAGTTAAAGGGTTGCATTTCCCCACTCTTTCAGAATGTGTTGCATGGATGGAATGGGAATTCCAGTCCCATGAAGAGCCTGTTATGCAGAGTGAGGCGGTCAAATATCTACTGCTAGGTGGACAGGCAGGGGTGTTGCTGGGTACTTCACAGGGCACAAGAGCCTGTGCATGACATTTGCATATGCTGATTTATATATACATACATATGCAGAATTAGGTCTCTGAGGAAATTAAGATGATGGGTGGGTGGATTTTCCAGGCCAGGGAATGTTTAATTGTGTGAAGCTTTTAAAAAGAGGGGGAAGGCAGATGAGTCAGCACCTGACACAGAAATCTGAGGGCTCCATCTCCCCAAACCACCCCTGGAAAGACGGGGCTATAATTTAGACTGCTTAAATTAGAAAAGACCTGGCACCAGGAGCAAAAAGGGTTAGATTAATGACTAGTTTAGCACACATGTAGAACTTTTTGCACTCACACACACACACACCATGAGAGTAGTCTAAAGTGGTACAGTCCATAATTCTGCCATCTCAGTCTACTAGCTAATTCTGAATAATCAGTATAGGTGTTACTTATATTAATTCATGCTGAATAGAGTGATATGAGGAGGCAGGGGCATAGCTCAGGGGTGAAGCACACACCTTGCATGCAGAAGGTCACAGGTTCAATCCATGGGGAAGTCTCCTTCCTAAAACCCTGGAGAACCACTGCCTGTCAGAGTAGATAATACTGCACTAGATGGACCAAATGTCTACCTTGGTATAAGGCCATTTCTTCTGTTCCTTATATGACACAACACTACAAAGCTGTGTTTCCTGTGCTAGGTTCACTCAGACTCACCCCATCCAAGGGGAGGGTGAGCAAAGGCAGCCAAATCAAGGAACACATTGATATTTTTCTTAACCCCCTCCCCCCCAAAAAAGGCTTTCAATCAACCTTTGCAAAATGAAAGATGGTTGATCTGGATTCCCTCAAACCTACAAAAGCCCTTGCCGGAGTAAAACCCAACATGACTGAAACCACCTCTGTACACAAGGCTTGCCGAGCTTGGCTTCCCTCTCCCACAGTGGAGGGCTGACCACCCTTCAGCATCCACAGAGGAGAGAGCCGGCTCTGATTGTTTCTGTTCCAAAAGCAGAGCTGCTGCCAGCCAGGGGCCATTGGATCCCCCTTATCGACCACCTCTAACCCCTAATTACCACAGGCCTGATAAGACAGGCAGACTGTGGATAGCCCTGACAGTCCCCAGGCCTAGACATCAGGGAGACTGGAAACCAAATTGGGCCAAGCAAAGAAGCCCTTTGCAACGCCACCTTAGAATGGATGTTTTCAAAATGATTGACCTTCAAGGAACTCTTTCCTAGTCAACTTGCTGAGGGACATCTGAACGTGGCAGCAGAGGATTTGTGGGGAATTTCTTTCTCAGTTCATGGAGAACTCTGAGTTGGTAATCTGAAGGAACCCAAAGACAACTCCTTCAAAATTGTAAGGCAAGATCCATAGCAGTGGCTGGCCCAACTGTTTTTTGTCTTCCTCCGATGAGGATGTTTTCACCGAAGAACACCCAGAAAACTTGAGGAAAGTGAAGGCCCCCTTGGAACACAAGTTGTGAATGTGTTTAGACAATAGGGAAGGGAACATAGGTGCCAACTCCCTGGGGCCCGGGGTGCCTGATCACCCACAAAATTCCCCATGAGAGGGCTGAGCACCCACAAATTTCAGTGCCGGGGCCATGCACACTGCATGGCACCCACGGCCCTGGGGCTAAGTTGGCATTCCTGACGGAGAATTGAAAGAGAGACAGAGCTTATACACATTTATTTGGAAAGAAGCCCCACGGAGTCAATTGGACTTCCCCTGTGCATATTTACTTAGGAGTAACTACCATGATAGGATCTCCTTGCCCTCTTCCTCTCCTTCCTCCTGTATTTTCTCTAAGCACATGTTCTTTTCAGCAAGCACTCATGGGTCTTTCGCCACCAAAACAGAAACCCCAAACTGTTGGAAGCTTGTAATGAAGACCTTTCACAATCTATTCCCAACCCCATTTCTCTTTTAAACTGTTTGTTTCTGTGAGAGCTTCTGTGCCTTTTACAGCAGGCAGAAATTCAGCAGGTGGAGATGCCCAGCTCTGCATCTCCATGCTAGGCAATGCTTTTGCTGTTAAATTTCTGCCTGCCATGCAACTGTTAGAAACATGCTAACATGTCAAGCTGGGGGAAGGGGTGGCTTAAGAAAATTTAAGAAGTACTTCTCCTGGAATTGCCTTCAGCACAGAGTTACTAAGATGTGAATCCCATGGAGGTTCCAGATTCAAGTGCAGCCTGCTCTTATGCAGGTGGTGTCAGAAGTAAATCATACTGAGTTCCATGAGACTTTCTCCAAAGCAAGGATGCATAGAAGCCTTTCACTCACAGCTATGCATGTTATGAATAGGGCCAACTGAATTTAGGAAGATGCTTGCTTAGGATGGATGGACAGACATAGGAAGCTACCTGTCTATGTAGCTGACTAGCAGCTGCTCAGCAGACTTTCTGACAAAGGATCTCTTCCAGACCCCCCTAGGGATGACATGGATTGGACTGGACCTTATTTTTTTCTGCTCTGAAGCTGCTCCTGTGCCTTCTTTAATTTGACACACAGAAAGTAATCGGGAGACTTTGGGGTTCTATTAAAGCCTGCTGCAAGATTTTGGACAGGAATGTGAGAATGAGCAAGGACCCCTTCCCCCCCCCCCACACACACTTTGTAGGTCATAGGTTTCTCTCCATGCATCCTTTCTGGAAAACTATGCTCACCCTTGGGCTGGGTGGAGGGGCTGGAAAACAGATACTGTGCTTCATTAATGCAAACATGGGCACAATTTTAAATTTTTCTCCAACAAGATTCAGGCTCCTATCTTTAAGACACAGAAGTGCAAATCCCAAATTTATCTCATGAGGAAATTCAGAAGTGAGGGCCTAATAACGCAAAATATTACTTAGAGGCATTATAATTGATTAAATGTGATGACGGTGGTGGTGGAAAGGAAGAGGCAGAGGTATGGACCAATAGATCTCAGCCAAAATTAGGCACTTTAAGGTCCTGTTGATTTCAGTAGCATTTCTGCTCCGAAGTCTCGCTGAATTCTCCCTGGGAAGTGTGCACAATGGTGGTCTTAGCTTTGTTCAGTTTGCCCCTTTATTTTGTAAATCTGCTACCATCTAGTTTAATTATCAAACATTTTTAGATTTATTTTTTTTAAAAGCACGACCTTCTTCTTTTAGGTCGCTGGCCTCCTCTCAACCTCCTCTACCTGCTCTATTATTTAGACCTCAAGGGATGGTTCGTTCAAAGAGATATATAAAGAAACGTGGAAGAGAAAGGGAAGAGAAGCCAGAAGTTTGGAGGCGTCTCTTCAGGCATTTCCTGAATGTCCATTGCAGTTTCCTTGAAATTATGAAAATCTCTTGCGAGATTTCTCAAAACAGATTCACCAAAATTATTATTATTATTATTATTATTCTGAAACATATAGCCGTGCACACGCACTTTCCTGCAGCAGCAAACAACGAGGATCATCACCATCAGGTTTCAGCAACCGGAACGCGGATCACGAGTGTGGTTATATAACATTCTACGACTGGAAGCGCTTTACAAATATGCCCCATTTCACTTCGCTCGCCGCAACTCCTTTTTCAGGCGATTTAGCAGAGTAAGTTTTGGTTCTCCCGCGTGGGGAGTTAGCGCCCTTATTCTCCCAACCCGTCAACCCCATATCGTCAAAGGGTGCTAATCACGTCAGTGCGAAATAATTTATTTTAACGGGTTTCCCATTTCCAGATGGGGAGCCGGTGTCAGCTGCCGCAAAAACAACAGCTATAACGAATTTGTTGGGGCATCAGTTTCTGCAGATTCCTGCCTGCCTGCATAAAGGAGCTGGTGTCATAATGCTGTTCTTAGTCCTCAGAGTGCTACACAAGACCCTCGGTGATTTTTCCTTTGACAGAGCTACTCTCCAGGAAACTACGCAAGTCCTGCTTTAGGTCAAGGGCAAAGGGGTGAGCTAAAACTCTTGTTAAAGGGTAGGTGATGGGCCAATCAATGGACAACTGGTGTGATCCTGGAGATCCATTCAAAGGGTGCTTTCGCATCGCACCCGAAACACCCGGTTCCGACGGATCCCGAATCTCCATTTGGTTCCTTGTGGCGCAAAGACACCGTGCTTTTGCCTGCGCCCGATTCACCTTCCTGACAACCATCAGTCTGATACGGCAGGATAGCCATTTCTCCCCTCCGAAAATAGTGTGTTGTCCATTTCTGGCACGAGTTCGGAAGGAAAGGCCCAAATCCAGAGCTTCGATGAAAGTGGGGAGAACAAGGCTTTTTACGCGGTCGCTTCCAAGGACTGGGCAGCGCTCTCCGGATCAGAGGTGTTTGCCTCCACGACAAACGTGTGTATTTCCAAACACGTTTCTCCCTCTGCGCGCGCGTCTGTCTCTGTCCCTCCCTCTGCCGTGCCTCGAGGTCAGCTCGCAGCCCTCGCTGTCATGGGGCTGTCACCCATCTTCTTCAGAAGAGGTTCTTCCTTCTGCGTCTCCTTTACCCGCCCCCCAGTAATCGCCCAGACCCTTGCAAGCCTACAGCACTTGAGCTCCAAAAATTCCGTCATGGGCAGGGGTAGGCAACCTAAGGCCCGTGGGCCGGATGCAGCCCAATCGCCTTCTCAATCTGGCCGGCGGACAGTCCGAGAATCAGCGTGGTTTTTACATGAATAGAATGTCTGCTTTTATTTAAAATGCATCTCTGGGTTATTTGTGGGGCATAGGAATTGGTTCATTCTCCCCCGCAAAAAAAAAAAAAAAAAAATGTAGTCCGGCCCACAACATGGTCTGAGCGACGGTAGACAAGCCCATGGCTGACAAAGGTTGCTGACCCCTGGTCTAGGTAAATCATAAAAGGTGGATGAAATGAGGCATACGCTGCAGCAACGGATGCCGAGCTCGGGGTGAACAGCGAATGGAAACGTCCGCAAGGCTTTCAAAAGTCACTCTCGGTTTTAAAAATAAAATAACGACAATCGCGATGTCAACCAACCTTTATAATGAAGCCTCTTAACCAGGACGGCACGCCGTCATTTTTTTTATATAAAATGGCTGGGAGAAATGATAAATTAAACTTTGCAATGCGAGTTCACCATTTCCTTGTCCCATTCCACGGCTAGCAAAAGCAGCCCTTCCTGGTGGCCACGCTCCCCCCCTCCCGGCTTATGCCTGCTTTGATCCGAATTCAGGGATGAGACGGATCAAAAAAACATTTATTTCTCACGGAGTTGCTAGCAGATAATTTTCTTTTAAGTCCTTTAAAGAGGATTGCAGGGCTGCTACGCGATTCTTTAATTAAGCGGGGCTATTTTTGATTCGAATTGGCTTCGCTTGCGGAGAAACCCGAACATACTTTATTTGTGTGCGGTGGTGGTCCACCTAACGTGTTCTCTGAGCAAAATGGTCCTCTGGTTAGTTTCAAACAGCCGATCATCCTACGAACTAAATCTTAACATCGTATGTTATACATACATGCAAGGCTTGGAAGTTGAGTCTCACGGAACTCGGTGAGTCTTACTTCCGAGTAAACACGCGTAAGGATGGGTGCCAGAAGGACCGTAGAAACGGAACTCACTGGAGGACATCACCCTTCCCTCCGGATGACGATCCACTCTCCCAAAATCTACGGGGCTACTTTATATCCACAAAACCGCAATCTGTGGACTCCAGTCAGCTTGGCTGACTTGACAAACAGATTTCTCCTGTCCCTCACACCTTCCTTGCGATCAGGGGTGCCAACTTGAATAAAATATTTGTGGGGAGGGGGAGTAGGTAAGCCCCGCCCCGTATCATCGATCACATGATATGGTGCACATACACTCTCTATTTGAATGGCAATGCCCATCAATTTGGGGGGGAGGCCCCCTCAAATATTTCAGGGGGGGGGCGAAAGGACCTCGGCCCCTAGGAGTTGGCTCCTATGCTTGCGATTCAGGATCTTATAAAGGCTGGGCAGGCTTTTCAAACTGCAATGTGCTCATTTTAAACAAGCCGCGGGATAGAATATTATGACCTAACTCCGCATCCCTTCCTGCCCCCCAAAGAGCGGAACATGCTGGAAACTGAATTTTTCATCCCGATCATTTGCATTCCATTCCTGTTTCTTTGATCCCAAGAGATTAAATCAGGATCAGATTATATTTCTGGTGCTGAAAGCATTTGTCGGTAGTATGTATCAGCAGACGCAATTATTTCACAAATCGAAGGCAGCCTTTAATTTTGTCACACACAAGCTATGGATGCGTTTTACCCGACCTTAGGCGAGCAGGGTGGGGAGATTTCACTGCTTTATATAAACGAATTAAATCAGAACTAGCGAAATTTAAATCCTGTCCTGTTCTACACGTTTCAAATCGCGTTCAGATCTGGTTGGCAGTATTTTTGGTATGGTTTTCCGCGGGAGGACGATTCATCAATAACCCGTTGTTAAATCTGTTTTCTTGGGAATTTAGTCCCATTGACTTTGATGGAAATGTCTTCAAAGTGACTGATCATGTGCTAAGAACCTTGTCGTTTTCGGTGTTTCTCTCACCTTCCGTAATAAATCTCTTTCCACAAGTTATGAAGATCCTAACCTCATCAGACGCTTTAAAAAGAATTAAGAGCCCCAAGCTACTCTGTCGACATTTAAAAATAAAAACAAAGGAATTAGGCATGACTAGTTGCACTGGAATGAAAATTAATATTGGTATTAGATGTGCACCTAATGCACATGGATTGCATTGCTGAAGACAACAGAAAGGGAGTAGATATAATACGAAATGCTTTCTACACTTCCAAAATTCCTATTCCAGCAAACGATACATTGGCAGAAGCCTCCTCTCTCCCTATATCTCTTTTTCGCCGGACTGAATATAGTGGCTCTCGATTTCAAAATCTTACTAGTGTCTTAATGGTTGCATCAAGGAGATTTCTCAATTTCTACTGAAGATCGAAGTAGTCAAAATCCAATGAATAATTAAGCCTACTGATATCAAGCACCTTATTCTGCGTCCTAGAATTCTCCGCTTTTTATTTTACATTTTAAGAATATCATGTAATTGTATACAGTCTGTAAATTTTATTCATGATATCCTCGGTACTGGAATACTTTTTAACATAAAGGTTTCCGAATGGCGAGTTGATAGTTTTAATAGGATGAAGCACCAAGCTTAGACACGCCACTTACACCTTGGGGAGAAGTTCTGTAGAAGAAAGTGGGATTATACATCCTGGTGTTGAAACATTTATTCAACCGTCATAGATTTCAGTTGATTTATTCCTCAACTACTGTTAAAGAAAAACTGGGGGACCCTATTGCAGCAACAACCACAAAGCAGAACACACAAAAAAATTCTCAGAGGTAAGTCCCGTTGCTTTATACAGTCTGCTGCCTTACTTCCATGTAAATATGCTTAAGACTGCAGCTTTGTATGTGTGTGTTTTAAATAAATAATTGTACTGGAATATACAAGGGATACCCACGCTAAATAACGTGCCTGTGGAACTGTAAGGAAGCCACCCTCGAAGCGTGTCCTCCGCTTGACTTTCTCCAAAGACCTGCACGAGTTTGGCTGAGGACAGACTGATCCCAGTTGACATTCCCACCTCCCACCGCTCCTATGGTCTCCTCCAAAGCTTGCTTTCCTAACTGGATCCAAACGAAGAGAGGTTAGAGAACGACGGTAGCACCAGAGATCAAGTCACCCACCATCTCCCCATCGCTCCTCTCTTCATCCCCTTTCAGCTCTGAGCTGGAGCCTGCCTAATACTCCTGGGAAAGAGGAGGTCTTGTCTTGGGAGCGGGGGCTGGTGAGTGACCGAGGACGGAAGGAGTCCAGTCTGGGTCCTAATGCGGGTGGCGTCTCCCCTGACAAGGCAGCGTTTGGGGACGGCAGCCAAGACCACAGATAGCATGACCTGGCCCTGCCCAGCGGCACTATCTCCCCCTGATAACGCCAGGAAAGGGGGAGAGGGGCGGCTATTTAAGAAACTCTATCGCCGTCTTTATCTTCCCCGGTGGGAAGTCATTTTTAGGTGGGGGGAGGGGAGAGAGAGAGAAGGAGAGAGGGGGCGGATCTAAACTAATGGCTCTTAGTCGCTGCCTGGCATTTTAGATAGAGAGATACCGCAGATTCCCCCCCACCCCGAGAGAGAGAGAGAGAGAGAGAGAGAGAGAGAGAGAGAGAGAGAGAGAGAGATCTCCTCTCCACTTGGACAATTTCACCCTCCTCCTCAATCTGTTCTGTACAGATCGAGTTTCTCCCGGGCATGTCAATTTCATTCCTTCCAGTTTTTACCGGTTTGGAAGTTCTCATGGGGTAAACAAAGCAAAACATTAAAAAAAAAAATGAACTGGTGTTTCTAAGAAGAGGTGGAAGGGGAGAGGGATGTTGGCCAAAGAGATTCGGTTTCTCAACGCCCATTACCAGAAAGCTTGCAAGACCAAAACCACCAGGCCCCCCTCGCAAAGCATCGTGTGCGGCAGACAGACCGCAGAGTCTCCATCGCTTTGCAGCTGAAACCTCGACGACTCTGTATTCTATATGTACCGCGTGGACGGCCTGTTTGGCAGAGAGAGAAGCATCTCGTAATACACCCACAGGAGAGCTGCCCTAATAGGGCTACACTTGTGGTAGATTCTTTCCTTCCCTTTTGCAACAAATGCCGCAGAAACAGCTGCCTCCCAGCAGTGGGTACTACAGTTTAAATAAATGCAACAATGCAAAGGGTCTCATTAAACGACGGCCCCATCACACTTGCTTCGAAGAATCTTATTTCCAAATTAATTGAGTGTGCTCAAGATAGGGACGCCGGACAGCTTACTTTTGCGCGTGCGTCTCTTTCTATGGTTCCAGAAGGAAACCGGGTGTTTCCCCCGCAACTTTGATAATAACTGTCGGTGTCCAGCCTCTGAACAGTTACCTAAGCACCAGTGAATGACAAATAGATATCCTTTGAAAGCCACTCTCACGCTGACCAGTTAATCAGAAGTACTTTCCTTTAAGTACATTCTCCCCGACCTCCCAAACAGGCCGCTGACTAACATACACGTCTATGAAGCTATTGACTTGGAAATAAGCCTCCTTTCATTCAGCGCATCTCCTTCCTGTTAGGAGGACGGCGTACAAAGTGCTTTCCCTACAAATACTTCGCAACTCTAATGTCTAGCTTTATGCGTGCTGGTTGCTGCTGGCGCTTTATAATGTCAGCTGTTAGTTTGAAGAATGGCGTTTCCGGCAATGCAAAATGGCTGATAAACCACTTGGTGTTTACTTGCTCGTTGGCCCTCCACCGTTTTTGAAATGCATTTTCTCTTGCTTTGTTATACCAATTTAATGTAAGCTGTCTTCTGCACTTTTTGTAAAAAAAAAATAAGTGAGGTATAAATCAATGTAGAATGACAACCATATCGAAAACCAGGATCAAATATCCAAGCCTCGGCCAAATTACTATTTTCAAATATTGCCAGACTCTGACCTTGAAACTGTGGGATCCCACCTTAGCAGGGTCTTTAGGGATGAGAGATTTGGGCTGTGATCCTGTAGCTGCTTACCTGTGCCTAAGTCCCACTGAAGTGGATGGGGCTTACTTCTGAGGAGACATGTATAGGATTGCAGTGTTAGCCATTTGTTTCTGACTTTGCAAGACCTTTAGGTTAGTGTTGATCTTCTTTTCAGTGCTTTCCAAGCACAGCAAAGTTCACCCAATGCACTGTTGGCTTTCTTACTTGACATTTGCCAGAGACCACCTGAGGATTGCCAATTTTCTTTTCCTAGTGGGGCTCCCAGTCTTTCTCAGCTATGACAAACATAAATTCAGCAAGAGGAGCTGTCCCCCATCACTGCCTCTCTGGGTGAATTTCTGCTTGCTGTGTAGAACTGGGTGGCTGCAGAAACCACACCTGAGGGGGAATAGCCGCCTCAAACTTTTGGTATTATGTATTATTTTTCATTGCGACCTGTAGATTAATGGTATTTGTACAAGCCCTGTTCTTCCCATTTTCTTATCAATAGGTGTATTGCCTATCTTGAAGGCAGATTCCCATTTAGCTGCATCTGTCTGATTTTCTGATGTTTAACAAAAGCTGTGAATAAAATTGGATTTATCTGAGGCAAGCTCTCCTACTGCTGTTTTTAGTTCTCCTTAGTCTTTATTTTCAATGGGAAACCTCCCTTAACATTTCTAAAATACTTCAGAGTTAAAAGACCATGTTAAGATAGATCCCCAGGATGAATGAGGGTATTGCCTTTTAGATTATTTTCCCAGCGGCAGAGAATTTGTTACGAGCTCACCTTTGTCCAGTATATGTAGAAGTTGTACATCATCCAAAATGTTTGTCAATGAATTTTGACAAGCATGTCAGAGCTATAAAGCTGTGTTTATAAAAAGGGAGCATGTACACTACAAGTGGAACACAGTGTATTTGAACTGGCGCCTAATGTCCCCATAAGTGTTAAGAAGCCAGAAGCAATGTCAACAAGACCATTTTCTCCAGTAGCTTCTGCAGTCAAGAAAATGGGGGAGGTGGAAAGCAGGAAGAAATCTACAAAGATTTACTCAAGGAACTGCTAATAGCCTGCTGCTGGAATCCTAGCTCTTAATACACCCACAACACACAGAAGTGCTGGCTCTCAATTAGGGCTAAGGAATCAGAAACTCAGAGTTTACAAACAGAGACCTCCAGCAGACTGCACACAGTTCAGAACCAGAGCCAGCAACAAACCACCCCCACAACCTTCTCTAGAAAATTAAATTGCCTAAAAACAAGGTGTGACTTTAAAGGTTTCTGGTGGTTTTTTTTAAAGAGAATACGCTTGAAATAAAATTTAAGTACTGTAACTAAAATTGCAACCCTGTGCAGACACTTTCATAAGCTCTGTTGAACTCAGTGGAACTTGCTTCTTAATAAACATGCCTAAGAATAGACTGTGGAAGTTGTCAACCTTTGTTGATAATTGAGCTGAAACTTACAAATTAATAATGAAAGTGTTTACATTTGTATGAGGGTAAAAACAATATTTCTGAAAGAAGAATTTCTGAAGGAAGCAGCACACTGTGTTTTCAGATAATGTATGAGTGTCCTAGCAACCATAATCTTAGAAGCGGCATTATCCCCTATGTGAAAGAAAAGGCAGAATATCTCTTTTAAGATAGTGCTTACCATAGTTAGACAGCTTGTATAAGTACTTGCATTTTTGTTTGTTTGAAAAATGCTGTTTGGTCAATGAATGTTGCCCTTTCATTAAATTATAAAGGTGACTTAGCTGAAATTAATTCATTTACTTGATATCTGAGCTGTAGGTTGTGAATTAATTTTCATCTTGGCAGGAGAACAGCTGGGTTTCAGCTTTTCGCTAGCCTATAGATGCATGCACATATCAATCAATGAGCAAATTTTGGAAACAAAATGAGTTTCAGCTAACTGATGTCATTTCCCCCTCACTGCTTCCTGGGAATAAAAATACTAAGTATGTTTGTGTAGTATTATCAAACCTTTATCTGGATCAGATAGACTTGATTTCCTAGATACCCCACTCCTACAACTGGTTGATGCTATAATTCTTTTCTTGCTGCACTGCCAACCAATCCGTAACTGGATATAAAATGTATGTGAGCCATAATGTAGATTCTATTATATAACAGCTTTTTATTCCACGTTAACAATATTGATTTATGGTAAATAATATGCAAGAGATTGCTTACAGGATTTCCTTCTTAGTAGCAAAAATAATAACTGGACAGATTTCTCCATCCATCAGTCTTGGATGTGCAACAGAATATACCCTTTTATCTAAAGAACCTGTGGTATTCATGAGCTCCTCCTACAAACAAATGGTTATCCCAAGGCAAAGCTAGTTCCACTGTTTGTGTCTCTAGCATCTTTCCCAAAGAGAGATGTAATATTTTATTTGGGCTCTAAACATTCCACCCCACTCTATCTTGGTCAACCTACAGGCAGTGCACGCCACCCTGCTTCTTTTTCACGCAGGCCTACACGAACAAACCCACTTCTTTCCAGGCCTACTTTCATTTTCCCTTCCAGTTAGAAACCATCCCACTTCCCTTTGCTTTCTTTTGCTCCTGTTACAGGTCCTGTCCCCATGCTCCGAAGATTTCTTCAGGAGAGCCCCTGGGACACACCAGCTTCCTGCTCTTGGGCTCCCTAAGGCCTTGTGGTGGCCCCCCAACAGTGAGCTTCACATGTCCTTTCTCCACTCTGCTTTTGGCATCGCAAAAGGAAACTGAATTAGGAGGAGCGGAAAGTGAAGATCCTCAAGTCCTTGCAGTTCTGTTAAGCAGCCCAGCAGCCTTGCACGTGGGGAAGGGTAGCAGCCTTTAGGACCTAAGTGTCGGAAGCAGATGCGTGTGCGGCAAAAGGCCCTCGTGACACCCCCGCATGCGGCCCCCTCCGATAAACGCAGGGTCGCCCCGTGGCTCCTGAGGCCTAGCGGCTGCCCATTTCCCCAGCGACCCCTGCGGGCCCCTCTCTCCCGGGTTTCGGAGGGGGGGCTCTAGGGGGGCCCTAGCGTCTTCCTCCCTCGGCTGCGTGTTTGGGCTGCGCTGCCAGGAGGCTGCCGGGCCCCGCAGCCTCCCGAGCCTCGGCCTGTCAGGCCCGGCTCATCCATCAGGCGGACACAGAGCAGACGCGCCCAATCTGGCCGGACGAGTGTTTGCTTTTCCCGCCATTATTGCGGCCCTGCAGCTCTTTTTGTTGATACAGTAGTGCGAAAAAGTGCTAATGTCCATTCATCAGGGGGGCGTCCGCCGAAGGGGGCTGTAAACAGGGCGAGGCGAGAGCGCCCATTTGGAGTATTAGCAGAGAGACCCCGCCGGGAGATAAAGCGCCGGATAACGCCTCTCTGGCTCCCGGCTGCATTAAGCGAGAGGCGGGCGAGGGAGGGAGCAGCCTCGCCTCCGCGGCCCATTAATCACGGGCGCCTCGGCCGCAGACCCAGCGGGGATTCCCGGAGCCGCCGCCCGCGGCCTATTAATAACGCTTTATGGGCGCGCGGCTCCGGGGGACTCCCCGCGGAACAGGGCTGGGCTTGGGCGCCCCCTCGCCCCGCAAAGCATTTGGGGTGCCCCGGCCTCGACTCTATATCTGTCGTGCTAATGTTATGTTTGATCTGTTTTGCTTTGACGGTCAAGACTGCTCCTGAGGCTGTTAGCTCATTGCCCTCTTGTCCTCTGCTCACATTAAACACGCTGTAATAGCTGGTTGATCGCAGTCCAGTGATCTGTTAGGAATCCCTAGGCACTGACTGAGGCTCTAATCTCATGGACGCATGGTTGGGATCAAGTGCCGTTGGAAACTGGCCTTTACTGGAGAGCAACTGACACCCGTAAGATTGGGATGCAAATACAGTAGATCTCTCTGTTGGGAGATCCTGTTATATGAGCAGCAACACGGAATCTCCCCATTGCACGGTAGCTGCCCAGGTTGCTTTTATTTTCCACGCTAAATATTTTGTGTTTGGGAGTTCTTATTGGTAGTAGCGATCCCTTAATTTAGGCAGCAATCCTACACACATTTACTATAGAACTCAGTGGGACTTGTGTTTTGAGTAGGCATGCATATGAATGTCCTGCCAGTTAGCTCAAGCTGTTCCTTAGCAATGAGAAAGAATAGGATGTAGGATCTTCTCCAGAAATGAAAAGTTGCCTGTTTTTCAGCTACTACTTTGACTAGCAAACAAAGCTAAAGAAAAACCTCCAAATCCATAGTCATGCAATGCTTTTATTAGGGCCAGGCAAAATACCTTCGTTAGCACTTACCAAAATGTCACAAAATAATGAGTTCTGAAAAACTGACTTGATGCAGTCTGTATTTGGTCACAGTCTCGGATCTAAGATGGAGCACCCCAAGTCCATGACATGGTGATCACGGGCTTGAAATACCCTTATTCAGGGAGGTGCCCCATTATTATGAATAGATTGTGCTCACTTACCTCACATAAGTGTTGTAAGAACAAAGCAGATTACCTTTTCTGCTGGTTAGAATGCCAAATAACGTATTTTTCGCTCTATAACACGCACCCGACCATAACACGCACATAGTTTTTAGAGGAGGAAAATCCGTAGGCATGCCACCCGTAGGCATTCCCTCCATAACACGCACAGACATTTCCCCTTACTTTCTAGGAGGAAAAAAGTGAGTGTTATGGTGCAAAAAATACGGTAAGTTGTTATTAACAATAATAATATCACACATGGTATCATAGTGGAGTCTCCTCCTTAGGCAGAGGCAAAAACCTTTTGCCAGCCTCTGGGCTCTATTGAACTAACAGATCCTGAACTTACCTGAGCACAATCACAAGTAAAGCCAACAGAACAGAATCAGCAAGGGTTGTATCAAGTATACCATCTTAAGAGTCCTTGCTTTTTGAGTTACATAAAAAGACCAAGAAGAGATTTTCAGCAGCAGCAGCAAAAGAGCCTTTTCTCTCGGTTTACATGTCCCACAAGAAATGCCAGATATGTCATGGGAAATATCCTTAAAATCCATATAATACAGAGGATTGAAATGAGAGGATTACATTAGGAAGAGTGGGGTAAATGGCATGATACATCAAATGGCTGTCTATCATAACCACAAAAGAAGTGTTTGACCAGGGGCAATGCTTGGGGCTGCTGTCCATGACACACATTTGCCTCTGAGCAAATGAAACTGGTAGGTGACAGGAGTCTCACCAGAAGTGCACCTTGTGGGGCAGTTAGCTCCCCTATAGGTCTAGGGTCCCCATTATGAGCACCATCACACCCTCAGGCACACCCTTGGTGCACACCAAGCTCCCTTAAACTTCCAATATCTTTTTTAAAAAACACTTTTTTGATGTTTGTTGAGGGGCTGCTTGTTTCTGCTTTTTCTGTCTGCATTTTAATCATTGGGGTGTAGGTGTTTTTGCCTGTTTTAGGGAGAGGGGTGCTGAGCAGTGCCCTTCTGTAAATAGATATTTTGTGGTACCCACAAAAGTTTATTAGATTTCCAAATGTGCCTCTGGTCCAAAAATGTAGGAGACCAGTGTGTGTGTGTGTGTGTGTGTGTGTGTGTGTGTGTGTGTGTGTGTGTGTTAGAGAGAGAGATACAGAGAGAGAGAGAAAGGGAGAGAGATTAAATTTGGGGCAGGGGCAGGAGATCTGGGGCCCAGTATGCAAAACACACAGGCCAGTGCCTATGCCATTTGCCTCTGATTTTTCTCTGAATATCATTAACTGAGAGAGAACATCTGTGGAGCTTGAATAGCTGCAGCTTGAAACAAGCTCCAGTAGGAGAGGGTCCAATCTCTCCCTTTTTAGGTCCATTTCCCTCAGCTAGTACCTTCATTCTTAAACACATTAGTGGAAACCCCTGGTGTTTGTGAGTGTGGACAAAGGTGAGCTTAATTAAATGTCATTGATTTCATTGATCTGTGGTTTACACTAATTATGTAAATCACTTTCAAACCTGTTTGAACTAGGATTAGACAAATCCATTAAGAAAAAGCTTATCAGATTTCTACTAGCCACGATGCTTGTGTACTAACTCCAGCAATGGAGGCGGCCTATGATTCTGACTACCAGTTGCTAGCAAGCACAAGGGGGGAGAGAGTAGTGTTGTACTTAGTGCTTTTGGTGTCGGCTTCTTCCTTCCCATAATAAGCATCTAGTTAGCCACTGAGAGAACAAGATGCTGAACTAGATGGGCCTTTGGCCTGATCCAGCTCTTCTTATGGGAGAGAGCGGGGAATACCCTTTTCAAGACTGTGCCTGCTATCTGCAGTTTTTATCAGTGCCTGAATTTTAATAAATAGATGCTATTCTTTAAATGTTAATTCGGTTAAAAGTTTTAAAATCCATTAGCTTAACGAATGGATTGAACACTGCCATCCCAACTCAAAATACAACCTGGTTTTATCTATTCTTCCTATGCTTTGTCCCAGTCAAGATACATGAACATAGCCTGAAATGTTTTGATAGAGATAAATTTGTTAATGCAAGGTCGATCCCCTCCAGAGAATACTTTCACGCTGGGATATTCTGTCCTAACTTCCTAGGCGTAACTCCCATTGAACTCAGCTTGGCTTCCTTCGCCATGGACTGCGCTGTTAATTTGTACCAAACGCACGAGAACGAAGTGAAGTGAGACATTTTAATCCTTTCCCCCCGCCCTTTAGTTTTGCTGGACAGAGTGAACACGAAAGAGAAGAGCTGCAACGGGGGGGGGGTGTTGGTGGCTTTGCCGCAGCCCCCCCCCCATCCCTCCAACATTTAAATAGACATTTTGGGCCTCTCTATACACCCTAATCTCTCAAACTGTCATCGCGACTTCGGATCCGATACGCCAGCCCCCAAAAACCCTCCCAGGGCAAGAATTTTAATTGACTCGGATGTTGCTGCTTCCATTTTCTTGCGAGATAAAGAGAATTCCACACTCTGGGAGAAGCCGAGAGAGGAGAGAGATTTGGGCAACCTTCTTCCACCGCGGGCGGGGGGCTAGCCCTGCTTTCCGCTCCAGGAAGGGCTTGCAAATGGTCGACCATTAAGCAGGGCGCGGAGGGAGGGCCGAGGACCAGAGATCGCGGTGGAGGCGGGCAGGGGCGCGTCCTAAGCCAGAGCCCTAGACGTGGCAATTAGTCGCAGATAAGTGCGAGTAGTCCGGTTTAAGAGCGCCTGAAGCTCCGCGCGCTGCCAGGTTCGGCGCTGCCTGCCCAAGGCAAGCGCCCCTCGGGCAGATAAGCCGGAGGGAATCGGCCTCTTTAGAAATGGAACAAGAAAAAAAACATACCA
Organism: Podarcis erhardii; assembly: GCF_964252035.2. Taxonomy (NCBI): domain Eukaryota; kingdom Metazoa; phylum Chordata; class Lepidosauria; order Squamata; family Lacertidae; genus Podarcis; species Podarcis erhardii. The sequence continues at coordinate 52,867,711 of NC_138498.1, read as the reverse complement.
GAAGGTGGGAACATGAGCGTTGCCACGAGGGTGCAGCTGCCTCCCCCATCAAGTAAATAAATAAAAAAAATACTTAACTAGCAGACAAATTGCGTCGCAGATAACCCCCAATAAATCATGGGTATGCCCATGGGTGGGAATGAGCTCCGTAAAGCTCCCGAAAGAAAGATCGATTTCGTCGTACAAGGAGGTCGTGGATGTAAAATAGCAGGCACCCCTCCAGAAAAGCACGCTGTGCTATCAGGACACGAGAAACAACCATTATTATTATTGTTGATCTTTAAGCTCCTCCATTAAATTTAGCTGTTCTTCTACTTGTCCCCAAGTACGCTTTGTGCGCGCTGTTTTGTTTTGTTTTTTGAAAACAATACAACAAATGCCCTCTCTAATCATGCTGAATTCAGTCATCATGAGGACTAGAAACTAAACCTACTGCTTCCAGAAACCGCAGAGGGCAACTGAAAACCTCCTATTGTCCCAGCTAGGCCCAGATCAAGGCATGGCTTGGAGAGGCGTAAAACTGCGTCGCATGTGGGCCGGAGTGGCCGGGTCCCACCGAAGCCAAGTGGTAGCCCACTTAGAAATACGATCGAGGAGAGAAGAAGGGCGGGTACAGCGGGATGGGCTCGGCGAGACAGGACTGGGACCAAGGAGCGGCGTTTTCAAGGAAGGAGGCTTTCGTGAACCGTTAGGTATCCAACGTAGATATAGCCCTCCTTTCCTCGCCAAGGAGCTCAGGGCGGCGAATAACACTACGGGATGCTTCTTAACCTGTTTGGCAACTACATGGACTTTTATGGGGCAACAGGATGGGGGTGACGTGGCAAACGACGGGCCTTGTTCCCAGCGCCACGCTCAATCCCTATCTAGGGATAGGGCAATGCTGTCACATAATGCTGGTCTGTTATAATTGGGGAGAACTTTCCTTTGTATTATACTGCCTCGTTTTCTCTCTCTCCAAACACTATGACCCTTTTGGAGCAGGCTGCCTGGGGAGGTAGAGACCTCTTTTTTTGCAAGACTGTTTTGCCTTATCATGAATCGGGCTGTTGTCGAAATCCCTTCAGTAGCAGCCGGACGAAAAGGGAGCGTGCGCACGATTCTGTATGTCTGGACACACACGTCCAGTAAGAAAGGAAGTAGGAAGCTACTCGACAGTGCCTACACTTGCATCCCGAGCTTTGATGGGGGGTAATTCCTTCTCTCACGGAGACCATCATATTCCCTTTATAGCCTTTTGTATCCGGATAACATGCTCTGTCCAGCAAACCGAAAGGTACCCCCCTAAACAGTGTTGGCACAGGAAGCCGCCTAACTCAGACCCTTAGTCTATTATCCAGCTCAGTATTGCGCACATTAGCGGGCAGCAGTTCCTCGCCGTTTCATACAGGAGTCTTTTTTTCCTAGCCCTACCTGGAGATGCCGGGAATTGAATTTGTTGCCGCCTGCTTGCAAGGCAGGTGCCCCACAACCGACCTACGGCCCTTCCTTGACTTGGAAGTAGGGTGCGCTTTATCAGATCCACTTCCTAATAAGGATGCAACCCTAAACCCATTCCGAAGCAAACCCCACTAAACCCCACAGGGCTTGCTCCCAAGGAGGTGCATAGGAATACAGTGGTACCTCGGGTTACATACGCTTCAGGTTACGGACTCCGCTAACCCAGAAATAGTACCTCAGGTTAAGAACTTTGCTTCAGGATGAGAACAGAAATTGTGCTCTGGCGGCGCAGCGGCAGCGGGAGGCCCCATTAGCTAAAGTGGTGCTTCAGGTTAAGTACAGTTTCAGGTTAAGAACGGACCTCCGGAACGAATTAAGTACTTAACCCGAGGTACCACTGTACAGCCTTACTAGGAATTTTTTTTTTCATAGGATAGATTTGCAGTCTCTATGGAAAACCGCAACAATCCCCTTATTTCGAAATCATTCCGCTGATTTTTTGCTGCGCGCGCGCGCGCACACCCACACCCACACGAGATACTAGATTGTGGGCACCAAAATCGAAGCGGGGGAAAAAGCATCGGACCGTGGGCACGGAAGGAAGAAATATCCGGCACAGCAAGACGCAGATGCGCTTCCACGCGCCAGTGCGGGCGCTGCAGACACGCTCCTCAAGATGCAACATCTGTCTCTGCAGAGACGCCCGGAGCCCTAATGGCAGGTGGCAGTTGTTGTTAGAAGACACACACCCCGCTAGCTGGATCCTACCTAACACGGAGATAGTTTAACTGGTAATTTAGTTCAAGGGACTTGCTCCCTAATTGGTGTGTCTTAAATAGGATCCACAGAGGCACCACAATTAAAGAAAAGAGGGGGAGGGGTTAGGCGGGGGGGTTGTCATGGGAGGGAATGCGTACACGTCACGTGACTATTTCTCAGGAGGAGCGCTTATACTTCTTTGGTTGTGATTATTATATTTTATTTATTTTTTAGTAGCCACACTAAATCCTCTCAAGATAACAGTAGGTTCGAGGGGAAGATTTAATACAGTATAACCCAGAGGAAGCCTTTCACACTCTTGCCAAGACTTCCACACTCTCCTGAAATCCCCGCTATTGCTTTTCTGTCTTTTAGCACTCTGGTCCGTCCCTTATTTCTCAGCCTCCTTGGCTTAAGTTCTCCAGATCCCAACCGGACAGATCTACCAAAACCGCCCGTAAGCAGTGGAAGGGCCCAGGGCAACTCACCAGCCGCCGCCTCTCTTCCGCTCTCGGGTCCGGATTTCTCCGTGGTGAGGCTCTTATCGGTCTTTTCCGAAAGAAAAGCTCGCCGTGGGGATGATGTGCCTGCCTATAGTTCTTCGCTTCGAAAGAGTTTCCCAATGAACTGGCTCCAGACTTTCCCCGTCTTCCTTTTCCCCCCTTCCTTCCTTTCTTTCCCTTTCTCTGGAGCAGCCCACATTATTGCTCCCTTCTGCAAGCTGGGTCATCCCCCAGAGTGATTATTTGCCACTTCGGATTTGTTAAGCAATGCATCAATGTAAGTGCTTCTTAAGGGCCTGCTGCGGTCACCCGCATTTCACCGCCCACCACTAGAAGAGCCAAGGCTCGGGCTAGAAAGAGCCTGGAAGCCTGGAGGGAACCAGGGGGGTCACGCGTCGCCTCGGAAGAGCTTTGGCTCCGGGCCTGGCTTCTGAGAGAGGCCGGGCTGGGGTCTCCCCTGCTCTTGGTGGCCCTTCCGCGGCAGCCTTGCCTTCTGCTTCCCAACACCCGCCCCCAGCTCTCCATTTGTCGTTATTGTCAATAATAGCGCTTAGGAAAAGGTGGGGGGGGAGGCGGACTCCAACTCCCACCCACCCCAGCCAGTCAGCGGGACCCACGGGCAGAACTGATGAGGGGATGTGTAGTAGCCCGGCTGCATCTGGAGGGCCATACGACCCTTGCCCTTGTCACAGAAGCCATTGCCTGGCAGACGCCAGAAGCAGGGAGCAAGGACAGTGGAGGAGACCCAGAGCTTGCCGGGCCTCGGGTCAACCCGCCATTCCGGCACCCTGAGTGGTTAGGGAGCTTAGCGCTGTAAACCGTCTTTCGTGTGTTCTGTAAAGGCCACTGCTGTAGATCGAAGCCACCGCTAAGTTCATGGTGCTGTAAAAGAGGAGGCTAATTGCACTGCAAGCGCGAGGCTTTCCCCGCTGGATCCACAGGCCTGGTGGTGCGCCGCGTTTGATCCTGGCTGGTGGGTTGGATCTTGCTGCGAGCTGATCTTGGGGAGGGCGCCCCTTGCCGTAGCCAGAGGAAGTGGCCTAACTTCGTGGAACAATTAAAACGACGGTTTTTGTTTTGTTTGGTTGGGTTTCTTTGGAGTGGAAACTAAAAAACGTGCCTGTTGTTGCTGACCCCTCCCTCCTCCCAGTTTCCCACAGTCGGGCTGATTCCAGGTTTTTTTTTTTAAAAAAGGGTGTTTTTTCCTTAGGGAAACCTTTCCAAGAAGGGCGCTCCCCCCGCCGCCCCCACTTCCTCTCGCAGCCCTCCTCTTGACACGCCATTCAGGTCACCCTGCGCGCCCGACGGCGCTCTCCTTGCGGCTTGTTTATTCAACCTGACGCCAATGATCGATGGCATCCCGGAGCGCTTTTGCGCGCGCCACTGGCCGGGCCTCGGCGTCCCTTCCGCGGCGCTGCTCGGCGCTCCGTGACTATATTAGGTGGGCCCGGGACGCGGCCCGGCGCCGGCCAATGGGAGAGGGCTCCCTGCGCCTCGCTCCGCCTCCGTCCCTGCCTCCCGAGTGTCCAAGCTGCGGCTGGCCGCGCCGGCCCTGCTGTGCGCGCCTTGGAGACCAGGCTCAGCGCACGCCGGGGGCACCTGCTCTGCCCTCGCAGGACGCTGCGCTCGGGCACAGACGCCGGCGCCCGCGATGTTCCCGAGCCCGGTGACCACGACGCCTTTCTCCGTCAAGGATATCCTGAGCCTGGAGCAACATCCCAGCGGCTTGGCGCCCATGGAGCTCTCGGCTCTGGGCTCGCCCTCGTCGTGCATGCTGGCCACCTTCAAGCAGGAGGCGTATCCAGCCGACGAAGGCCCGATCGCGGACAGCCCCGTCGGCCTCGCCAAAAGCAACGGCGCCGCTTTCCCCAGCCCCTTTTACGCGGCCAAAAACTACGTAGAAATGGAGTCGACCAAGGCGCCCAAAGGGGACAACAAGAAAGGTAAAAGCAAGGGCCCGTCGGGGACACGGAGAGGGTCCCTTCCGCGGCGGCCGAAGCGCCATCTCTCTCTCTTGAGCAGGGCAGGCTGGGAAGGGGGCAATATTTGGGGGCGAGGGGGGGAGACCTCTGGCCGGGCTAGGGGGCTCCGAGGCAGCTGGAGCTGGAAGCGGCTGCTTGGTTCCTGGATCTCCCGCCGACTCGAGTTAAGCAAAACCACCGACGGCTCAGAGGAAGGAAGGAAGTCTCCGAGGGCCCAGGGAGTGCGCGGCCAGTCCCGCTCCACGTATGCACAGCCGCCCGGAGTCTTTTCTGAAGGAAACCAGCTGGATTGTCGCCTTCATGTCGACAGGCTTGCAGCTTGTCGGCTGGAAACGGCAGTAGCAGTGCGTCGTCTTATTTACGAACCAACCCTCTTTGTCATTTGCTGGAGGAGCGGGATGGTTCTCCATCCTCGCGCCTCCTAAAGGAGAGGGATTCAGGTAGAGTCGGCTGTGCTGACTGCTAGTTGGCATCCCTTTGCGGGCAGACGGGGTGTTGTGCTGGAGTCGGACCCTCCCTTGACTCCTCTTAGTCTAAGAGGGACATTTGCTGTACATTTTCCTGCAGATGTCTTCCTCTTGATGAACCATTTTTTCTTATTATTTACGAGGATGAGGATAAGCTTTTTACAGAGCGCTTTTGATTGTCCAAGGCGTATGACAACCATTATCTTCTTGTGAGGATCACAAGCCTTTAGTCCACTGCAGATAAGGAAAGAAAGAAAATATTTTGCCTAGGGTCATGGCAGGGATGAGCCTGGGCACTTCCTGGTTCTTAGCTCGTAGCCCGGTCACATCCACATCTACTCAAGTAACTTCAGAGGTACTTACACCAAGGCAGATGTGCAGAAAGTTGCAGTCGATGTTCTGCAGCTGGACTCCAGCTAAGAGTCCGAACTCTCTTTTCTCGCGCGCCGAATTTCGGTAACAAATGAGCGGAGAGGTAGCATTGAGAATAGGATTACTATCCATTACATTATTGCTGTTGTCAACAATCATTTTGTAAAATTTAAAATATGTATAAGATGTATAAAAACTACAATCCGTATTAAACATGCTCGTATTTAAATTTAGTATTTACATTTAAATTTATATAGTTCGAAATTATTATTAGCAGCAGCACACCCGTTGCTCAGCTGTCCCTTTGATGTAGGCTGAGAGGCCTCAGAACTCCTCAAAAGGCGCAATCCGCAAACTCACTCTAAGGAAACTTCCTCCTTGGAGGAATATAATGTATGTGTATGTACAGTATGTAACTAAAAATTTCAATAAAGATCATCGGGGGGGGGGGGAGAAACTTCCTCCAAAAGTGTCTGGCGTTGGTAAGACAATCTGAGATTCTTAAAATATTCCTTGATAAATCGAGGAGCACAATTCAACATTACGACCCTTCCCAGAAGGAATAGACTCCAACCATCTCGATTGGATTTATTTTCCAACAGAAGTAATAGTACTACTAGTAGTAATTTCACTTCTGCTCAGGAGTTTGATTAACACGCACAAGAGTTAAGTTCCATCGAATGCACTTTTTCTCTGGTCCTTTAGGAAGTCATGTTTACATTAATTGCAGCAATAATTTCTTAGTAAGCCTTCGGAGTATTAACGTTTCAAAAGTTGCCTTTGGAAGTCACGACTTTTTAATCCCCCCCCCCCATGAGGTTGCCATCCTATGCACACTTAATTGGCCTCAAGTTCCGCTGGACCTCTTGAGGCTCACCGGTTCTAAGTAAGCATGCATTGGATTGCTCTGTAAGATTTCCAATTCATTGTGTGGAAATTGACGGAAAGGATCAGCTCCCTGTGTGAATCGCACTTTAATCAACTCTCTAGTGGAGGATGTCCCTGCTTTTTTTGGAATCACGAGTTCATTTCCATTTCCTTAGGAATCTTCCCAGATAGAACATCCGACCGATTGAGCTTTGATGTGTTCATACTTTGAGCAGCTCATTTCCTGGGAATCTCCGGCTCGGATTTTGGGTTCCTAAACTAGTTAACATTAGTCCTAAGTAAATGGCGTAGAAATAAATAGCACTGACTTGGAAATGGCTTGTATAAATTGTAGATAGATAGAGAGATAGATAGAGAGAGAGAGAGAGAGAGAGAGAGAGAGAGAGATAGATAGATAGATATAGTAGATAGATAGATAGATAGATAGATAGATAGATAGATAGATAGATAGATAGATAGATAGATAGATATAGATGATAGATAGATTGTCTTTCTCTCTATCTATCTGTCTCTCTGTGTGTAGGTAAATGTGTGTGTAGTACTGAAGTGCAGATAAAATCCACATTAATTGTTCGAGAAAAGAGCTTGAATGGGACTCATCAGTGTCTGTGGTTTCTTCACTCGGGAGGCAAATGTGACGCTACCTGAGGTCGCTTCTAGATGACATATTTATTGAGCATTCGTCCTGCACAAAGTTTGCGGGGGAGGTTATGGCTTCTTTTACTTTTTGATAACCTATTATGATTTGTTTGAGGGGCTGCTATGCAACCTCGTGTGAACAATTGTTATCCCACACTTCCCAGTACATTTTCTGGCAATTTCCTTACCGCAAAAACTCCGATTATGCTTTTATTTTCGGGGAGCGATTTGTTGCGCAGCAGTTCCTAATTTACTTCAGTTGCTTAACCTGAGTTTACCTGTCTGCGGCTGATTCCCACCCGCAAATAGCGACAGTGTGGCTGCGTACGGACCATACCTTTAATCACATTCGAAGCACGTTGTTCCCTCAAAGAATTCTGGGCAATGGAGTTTAAGGGCTGCTGTGAATTGTATTCCGTGAGGGGCAAACGACAGTGCCCAGAATTCTTTGAGGCAATGAATGTACTTCAAAGGTACATTGTGTACGCAATGAGGTCTTGAGGTCTACCCAGCTGGGCGTGATTCAGCCACAATTAGGATTTCCGAAATCTGATAATATATATACGTCCTCAGAAGCCAGCCCTGTTGATTTCAATAAAGCTGTTTTCAATAAAGATAGTTTAGGATTCATCCTTTAAGTCCTATAGATTTGTAATGAGTAAAAAACCCAAAAAACCTATGGACAAATAATTAAATTTAAGTTTTTAACGTGTTCATTTAAAATTGGCAGTCCTGTTGCCAGGTCTTCCGCACGTTTACTTGGAAGCGCCCTACTGATTTCAAAAAGAGGTTGTCCCAAATAAAGTGTGCAAAAAATGAATAAAAGTAAAAATTCAACGTACTGAAACGTGGCCAGATTTTGCCCATTATCTGCAGTTCCACGATCCTGGGATCCCGCTGATTTCAGTGGGACAATTTTTGGGAGTGCCTAAGTCATATGCCTACATCCAGTCTTTAAATTTCCAAAAAGAAATAATTCCGATATAATTTTCATCGCTTTGAGCTGAGTTTGTGCCCTGAATATTAAAATTGAACTAAGATGAAGATGAACTAAGATTGAACTAAGATGAAGGGCAGTGCTGTATTTGAATAATTAAAAAATGTAAAAACAACAGGAGCAACCACCTAGTCCGCAGATTAAGGCCTTCAAGTCTAAATTTCTTTGGAGGAAACAAAGCACACCTAAGAATATAGCTCTGCTTGGAAAAAAGGCAAACGAAAACAGAGGCTTTGCTCCATTTCTGCAGAAGCAAATCATTGGAGTTCAGCAGTATTTCCAAGTAAGATGAGTTGACTTCTGAATAAACACGAGTGGGGTGACTTGTGAAATCTGTTTAGGATCGACTTCTACTCCCGCTGACCTAAAAGAGTGAACTTTTCAGCGGATACAATTCAGCCAATGTTCAGCACTTTTGTATCCCAGGGTTTAATTTTATCTGGATTTGAGCCCCCAAATGTAGGCTTGATCTGTTGCATTAATTTTAACTGGCCGCATTTCGTTTTAGAATTATATACTGCAGCTATCTGTAGAGAAAGAGAACTGGGACTTTAGCACCTCTGAACATGGCAATCGATATTGTGGTGTAAATGGATGTGTTTATCGGGCTACAGAATGTAGACACAGAACGTTATTTTAACAGCCAGAGCCTTTGGGGAGAAGGGTTGGTTCAATGGGATTTACTCCCTAGTGTATATAGGACTGCAGTTTTAGGGCGCAATGCTCTGAATATTTTTTTGGGTGGTGGAATAAATTGCACAGAGCGCTGCTGAACTTACTAATGAGTAAGCATCCAGAGGATTCAGTCATTTGCTTCGAAAGCTTGGGGGCGGGGACGGGATTCAGGTGGGCAGTAGCGTCAGTGAAAAGTGTTTTGAGACCTTAGCTTTGGAGGGTGGGATCCATTTTAGAAATGGAATTGAAAGCAAATCCTGTTGATTTCTATGGAGCGCAGTATTTAGCCTGACCTCCCAAACACAGATCACAATCCAACTCAGAGGGCCGATTCTCTGTGCAGGAGGCTGGTAGCCAATACTTTTTCCCACCCCAGAGGCACCGTCGTAAAATGGTTAGAGCGCAGGGCTAAGTTAGAAGAGGGCTCCACTGAGATCTCCACTCGGTCCTGCTCACTTGTGTCAGTCTCGCCTGCTTCACGGCATAGCTGTCAACGTTTCCCTTTTTTAAAGGGAAATTCCCTTATTCCGATAGGATTCCTCGCAAGAAAAGGGAAAAGTTGACAGCTGTGCTTCACGGGGTTTTTGCTTGGGAGGTCAAAATGGGTGGAAGATCAATGTGGAGGCTGAGCTCTTTGGAGAATGCAAAGGAAGGACTTATACAGGCAATCAAATGAATGAGACTTAATGTAAGCGATCAATATAAAGGGATCGGAGGTTCCGGTTGAAATCCTCAGTCCAACCAAAATAATAGAATCATAGAATTGTAAACTTGAGAAAGGACCCCGAGGGTCATCTAGTTTCACTCCCTGCTATGCGGGAATCTCAACCAAATCCAGAGGACTAGTGACTTGGAAATGTCCAATATATGACAAGCAAGCGCCAGGCTCTGACTGCCCCTCTGGGCTTCTTTCTCCTTGATTCTCCGCAGAGCTGTGCGCCCTCCAGAAATCCCTGGAGCAGGAGAAGCGGGACGCCGAGGATCCGGAGCGACCCCGGCAGAGGAAGCGGCGGAAACCCCGCGTGCTTTTCTCGCAGGCGCAAGTCTACGAGCTGGAGCGTCGCTTCAAGCAGCAGAAATACCTCTCTGCCCCGGAGAGAGACCACTTGGCCAACGTGCTGAAGCTCACCTCCACGCAGGTCAAGATCTGGTTCCAGAACCGGCGGTACAAATGCAAACGGCAGAGGCAGGACCAGAGCTTGGAGATGGTGGGCATCCCTCCTCCGCGGAGGATCGCCGTGCCCGTCCTGGTCCGGGACGGCAAGCCTTGCCTGGGGGACTCGTCGCCCTACAGCTCCCCCTACAACGTCAGCCTCAACCCCTACAGCTACAACTCCTACCCGGCCTACAGCAACTACAGCGGCGCCGCCTGCAGCGCCAGCTACAGCTGCAGCTACCCGGGCGTGCAAGGCGTGCAGCCCGCGGCGCCCGGCGGCAACTTCATGAACTTCAGCGTGGGGGACTTGAACCCCGTGCAGACGCCCATCCCGCAAGGGAACAGCGCCCTCTCCACGTTGCACGGCATCCGGGCCTGGTAGGCCTCCCAAGGCTCCCTCCCTCCTTGCGGCGGGGGCTGAGTGCTTGGGGGGAAGACTTTTCCTGGACGGACTCCAAAGCGGGCATTAAAAGCGGCCGGGCTGGACCTCCTGCTGGAGAGAGGCGGTCTGTCAGCAGGGATCACTCTGGGCTCAAGGACCCGGGGGCGCCAGGGGGCGCATCCCCCCACCCCAGGTTTGGGGTTCTTTCGAGGTGGGCGCACAGAAGCTCCCAAGGCGCCTCCCAGCACTCGCTCATTCGCCCAAGGAAGATCTTGTCTACACTGCTGGACACATTTTCTGCCCCCCACTGCCCCGCCAGCCAACTTCTGCTCCAGGCCAGGATTGCGCGCACTGCGCTAGCCTTTTTTATGGTTCAAACTACAGGGAGCAGCTTGCTCTGCAGATCGCAACCGTACAGCGGATTTAAGAGACGGGCGTGAATCCACTGGGCTCTCTTTTTGGATCCAACTAGAACATGAATTTCCAAGGGGAGTTGGCGTTTTCAAGGGGGGGCGGGTCTTGTTTACTAATAGACATACTCCCACTCGCGCGCTCTTGTCTGTTTCGTTTTATTCTCAACACGTCCAGAATCCTTTTCCTATACGGTATTTAAAAGCTCGATGTCAGGATCTTCAGGGGTTGCTCAAGTTGGCTGCGAGCTCAGGTTTTGAAACAAGATTTTTCTTGCTGGGTTGTTCCGGTGTAGCTGGGGTTATGTTGTTCTGTTTTTAACTTGGACACGTCTGGCCTTTCCTTCTCCAGACCTTGCGTGGGAATATGTGTGTGTGCGTGCGCGTGTTGGGCAAGGGGGTGGGGTGGAGTGAAGACTCTTTCGCACTGTAGCCGAGGCCCCACCAGAATGAAGGAAGTCAGACGCTGTTTTCGTTCCAGATCCCCATTTAGTTGTTATGCACTAAAACAAGTGATTGATTTTGATAGTATTAAATGCACTGTCTGTTCTTTGTCCAGCCGCTTGGTTTGATGTACGTGGTCTCCCCCATCCCCCCCTTTTTTGCTGTACAGTCCGATACAACTGAGTGTCTTGTCATTAAAGAGAGTGGCTTGAGTTTGTGGGTCGTATTTGCTTTCTTTCCTGCAACCGAGAATTTAATGACTTCCCTTAATAGGGGTCGCGCGGGGCTAGCGATTCTCTCTTGCCACGGTCAAAACGAAGCACTTCCTTTTAAATCTAAAAGTAGTCCGTGCCATTGAGCGGCGGGCGCAACCGAGCCAAAACCAGGCACTTTGAAAATTGGGAGAGATTCACAGGGCAATTCGATGCATGCTCATACATGTATACAGTACACACAATAGAAATGCCATCGAATCCAATGGGACTTACTCCCAGGGAACTGTGTCGAGGATTGCAACTTCAAGCTTGTTTTTTTTCTACGTGTAATTTGCCTATTTATCTGGATTTCGAAGTGGTCTACTGTGAAATAAAGTAAAAACAAAAATAGAAGCTTAATTTTTCCGACTCTGGTTGGATCTCATCCTTTATTCGAAACTCAGAGCCATAACCACGTTTACTTAGAAGTAAGTCTCGTTCGTGGTTAGTAAGTATGCTTACCATTCCAATCTTAGTATTATTTAGTATTATCCTAGTATTATTTACAACCTCCTACTCCACACGTCTCCACTAAGAACGAAGTAGCTTTATGCCGAGTTCAATGGGGTTTTACTTCTCAGCACCGTCATTTGGAATGCGCAGCCCCATCCTGCGTGCGTTCACCTGGAAGCCAGGCATCCTATGCTCAATCTGGATCCCTCCAGGTGTTGCCGAACTCCAACTCCCATCAGCCCCGCCCCCAGTCAGCACGGCCAATCGCTAAGGTGGATAGGCAGTCTAGTCCAGTGGATCCCTATTAGCTACGGACCCCCTGTTTTTCAAAAGCCAAGCCGCGGACCCCCTACTTTGAAAATGTGGTGGTTTTGTTGTGTGAATGGTGCCACAAACCCCGTGGGGTCCCACCAATTGGGAACCACTGGCCTAGTCCAACAACACCTGAAAGGTCTTAGATTCTCCGCCACCGTCCACGCCCCCGTCCAGTATGCGGGTGACTTGAATAAAATATTGGGGGAGGCCAGGTAAGCACCGCCCCGTATGATCGATCACATCATGCGGCACACGCACACCATTTGAATGGCAATGCCCATCAACTGGGGGGGGGGGCTCAAATATTTCATCGGAGGGGCAAAGGGACCTCGGCCCCTAGGAGTTGGCTCCTATGACCACCCAAATCGCATCCAGACCAACTGGGCTTCTGAGTGGACGTGTTTGGGAAATGGGAAGATGAACTTCAACGCCAGCGGGTGGGGAGGAGTCGCCTGGTTCAGTCAGGCCTAGCAGGGAAACTCCCAAGCACCCTTGGGAGCTCTGGGACGATTTTCTCCCTGTTGAACTCGCAGAGTCGGAAAATCCAAGGGACACCATTTCCTCTTGCCAAGCCTTAGGTCCTGCTTCCTGGCATTCCCAGACCATTTCCACACCTACACTTTGCTGCTTAGGCCAGGAAGCCCCATCCGAATGAAAACCGGAAAGCACGTCCAGTTAGACTTGCTGCGTACAAGGAGCGCCTGCGGGGAATAGCAGGTCCAGGTGTGTAGGAAGGGCCAGAACAATCTGCTGTGCGTTAGAAAAAGGCTCCTTGCCGAGACACACCAAATGCAGACAGGTGACACCATCCCATCCTAACAGAGGATACCACTATTCTAGCGGGCAGCGGGTATATTTTCCCAGGGCCTGTGGCACACTCAGCCAACTTCATTTTCTATGCGCGCAAAACGCCGAGCAGCTTCCTTTCGGATCTATGTTCTCTTTACACGGAAAAGAGCGCCCTTGTCACAGGTGCTTCTTAATGTGTTTCGTTTTACTAGGATCTGAGTGCAATTGCCTTTTAGTGTCCCATTAGGAGAGAATCAGTGATTTTGAAGTGCACTTGATGTTGCAGCAGCCTAAATAGCACGTCCACTCTCTGACAGTAAGAGCTGTTCGACCTTTCCTCGGAAAGCGGTGGACTCTCTCCTTCCTTGGGGGTTTTAAAGTAGAAGTTGGGTGGCCATCTGTCTTGGAGGCTTTAGTTGAGATTCCTGCATTGCAGCGGGCTGGGCTAGATGACCCTCGAGGTCCCTTCCAACTCGACAATTCTATGATTCTATGAGTACAACAGCGCCCCATCAACATTTGAGCTCACTGGATTTGAGGAGGCTCTTGCTTCAATGCGCTTAAGCCACAAACTGTTTGGGAGGGAGCTGGGCTAACCTATGGCCTTCCAGATGTGGTTGAGCTTCAGCTCCCATCTGTACAACTAGCGTGGCCAAACGATGGCCAGAGGTAATGAGAATTTAAGACGAGTAATGTCTGGCGAGCTATAGCCTCCCCATCCCTGGTTGAGAAGGCTAACGGCCTTTCCAAACGCCTCTCCCCCGGTTTTCTCCTCGGCAGGAAGAACGACCACTCCAAATTCACCGAAAGAGCGCTAGAAAACTTGGAAGGCGGTCTCAGCACCCCGCGTGGAGCTCTCTGCTCAAGATCAAGAGCCCCTTCCACCCAGTTTTGTGCGCGCACCATAGCCCGCTTCCCCCTAAACACACACACACACACGCTTATCAAAGCCCCCCGGGACGATTTCCTGTCTTCGCAACGAGGACTGTCTTCAGCAGGGAGAGTGCGATTGTGGAGGGGGAGGAAGAAGTGCTGCTGGTGGGTCTGAGTTTGGCGACCTGGCGCTGTGACTACTCAGCCCCTTATCGGATGTCCCTAATCGGAGCGAGGAACAACAAACAGGGGAATGAGGCACAGTCAAAACATCCTGGGGGCTGGGGGCAGAGGGGCATTGTGCCGCGGTGGAGAATGCCATTAGGGGAAGGAGGGGACCTCTCCGGAGTCCCCTATCGGACCCATCAGTAAACAAGGATGGAGACAAGAAGCAGCCAGGGAGGAGCAGAGCGAGGAGAGAGGGCGGCCAGCAGCCGAGGGCCATCGCTCAGAGAGGGCCACGCCTCCTCTCCCCTGCGCAGTTTGGGGCTGGAAGGTACACAAACACACACACCGAAAATGCAACTCACAGGAACCCTTGAGTCCAATGTGTCCCCCTTGGAATCAGTTTATATCCATGGTTGTAGGACTGTGTGTGATTTCAAGTACGAATAAATTTCTCAACATCTGTGTGCCTAATTCATCTCCCTCCCTTTTGTCCCGCACGCAAAAGAGATATTTTGGCTGCTTTCTTGGTGACTGGCGGAGGGATTGATTGCTGAAATCGCAAAACACTAGGTAGGGCGTTGTGATTCCACAGCTTGGGCGCAAATAAATAAAAATACTTAATTAACTGACCAATTGCGTGGAAGATAACTGCCCCCTAAAATAAATCCTGGTTACGCCCATATCCCGCATGTTGACGCGCGTCTGCCTGTACCTTTAATGGCTCGTCGCTTGATGGCTTACCGGCGGGAAAGGCGTGAGCTGTTTCCGTCGACTGGCGCTGCCATCGAGGCGGCCTTTAAAGTTCCTGTTTGTTGAGGATACAGCTCGGGAGTAATGAGCAGGCGTGCCTAAATCACAGAACTGGGGGTTTGGCGACGAGGTCAGGGACACGTGGTGAATTCTCCTGGTGCCCACCAGGGCCTCTGATTTCCCACCCCCCACTGCCCCTTTCAGGGCTGTGAAGGTGGATACCCGCCCCCCAAAAAAATTCATATAGAGGTGAAATAAGAACTAGGAGAGCAACACCTGACACCACACCTGATAACATGAAAGGCTTCAAGCAAGGGGCTGGTAGGAGTGGTTTGTGGGATATTTAAAGGTAAAGGTAAAGGGACCCCTGACCATTAGGTCCAGTCGTGGCCAACTCTGGGGTTGCAGCGCTCATCTTGCTTTATTGGCCGAGGGAGCCAGCGTACAGCTTCCGGGTCATGTGGCCAGCGTGACTAAGCCGCTTCTGGAGAAACCAGAGCAGCGCACGGAAACGCCGTTTACCTTCCCGCCGGAGAGATACCTATTTATCTACTTGCACTTTGACGTGCTTTCAAACTGCTAGGTTGGCAGGAGCTGGGACTGAGAAATGGGAGCTCACCTTGTTGCGGGGTTCGAACCGCCGACCTTCTAATCGGCAAGTCCTAGGCTCTGTGATTTAACCCACAGCGCCACCCGTGCAGTTAAACTAACAACTATTGTTTGCTAGAAAGGTACACACAGAGGAAGTTGGATCTCACAGGGTCTACAGGAAATCCCACCGGTGAGAGCCCTTCCCATTGTGTCCAGCCAGCCAGGTAAAAGGGCTGTATATATAAGCTGGTCACGTCAGGCCTGCTTTCTCTCTGCTTCCTGATATCCAGTCTCTCTCATCTCTTCTCTTCAGTGTCTCATCAGTGACTAGGGATATAAGCCCAGACTCCATGTTAATCTAAACTACAATATATGTCTGTAACTACCTTTTAAGCCTGCCTCAAGACTGCTACTGTGAAACGCGAGTGAGTAAATCAATCTTTACTTCTAAGAGGACTGTTTTGAATGTTTATTGTTTTAAGGGAGAAAAGTGGAAATTGCCAGGAAATCCAGTCTGCAGTAAAGCATCCTGGATTACTTAAATTGAAAGGCTGATCAACAGCTTCCTTATTTTTGCTGCAAAGGTAGATGTATTCCACTGAACTCACAAACCCAAGGAAGGATAACATATCCTCTGCTAGATTCTGTACACATCCCTACATGGTTTGCAAGGAATGGCCTGGTGGACCAGCAGTGGGCCATAGCTGGGCTTTAGCTCTGTGGTAAAGCATGTGTGTTGCCTGCACACAACAGCTCCCTGGTTTAGTCCCTGGTACTTTCAGGTAGGGATGTGAAAGACTCCTGACTAAGACTCTGCCTGTGAATGTCAGCATTTCTGACCTAGATGAACCCATGGGTCTGACACTGCAGCTTCCTATGTTCCTATGGATTTGCCCCAGCAAAGGTATATGTCTCACAATTCTGCCCCACAACTCCACATTCCTTTGGTAAGAGGTGGGAAGAGAAGGGGCAGAGGAATATGCTGGGTTCAATGTAGCTTTATGTCACTGAATATAGTGGGAATGTGTATCCACGCATTTCCATTAAGTCCAATAGAACCCCTGTTAATCTTGCTCCTGAGATGTGGGCTATGCATTCAGCCACAGCTCCATCAAAGTATTTCCTGAGTGGGAAATGGAAGCTATGAAGAGCGAAGTACATTTCAGCTGGTGCAGAGAATATGTCTGAGGTGCGCTCTGGACCAGCTGCAGGTGGAGAATTTGTGCTATGTTAAAGCTAGTCAGCAGAGGAAGAGAAAACGAGAAAACAGGGAGGAATGAAAATCCTAATAAATGGAAACTTAGTGAAGATGGGCAGCTTATTAATAATAAGAATAAGTCAGAACCCTTCTTAGTATTTCAAGTTGCAGTGTGCCTCTCTGGTAGGGTATATTGTTTTTATCTTATTTTATTATGCATATTTCAATCCAGAGGTTAAGTAGTTGTTTTTATCTCTTGACACTTATATTGTCTTGTTGTCATAAATTGTTTCAAGTGTTTTGCTGAGAATATGACCCATACTTTTTATAAATCTGTCAATTCAGGCATTGTATATGGAGAATATTTTATAAAAACTGTACAACTGAGTTTATCTAAAAACAACCATTGCTGATCCATTATTCTGGTTCTGACTGAAAACGGAAGGGAGTAGGACATTCTAGCTCATGTTCAGCTGATGCTCAGTAGTCTCAATGCATACAGGGTATACCAGGTATGAAAAACTAGCCACACAGTCTGTCAAACCACTCATGTGACTGTAGGTAGTAAGAAAAGCTTGCAATGCCCAATACATCCCAATGGCTGGGATGTATGTGTGCTGAGCAGGAAGTGTTTGCTCACCCTCACCTATTTTGCTATTAAAGTGTGGATGGTCAGGCTGAAGGGCATGCCCTTTAGGGAAAGACAAGCGATGCTAAGAATATTCCCAGCTGAGTTCCATGCTGTTTCTGGTGGATGCAATATCCCAGGACACTTGGAGTGGATGATGCTTCATCAGACGACAAAGGAAGAGACATCACAGTCTAGGCTTGGAAAGATCCCAGTAGTCATCTTCTTTAAGTTTGCTTTCTAATTTCTAGGGCTATTTCAACCTTAGCCTTGACCTCCACAGGTTGCCCATAGTGTAGCCTTCTCCAACCTGATGCCAGCCTAGTCAATGGCCAGGGAAGATAGGAGCTGTTGTCTGAAACGTCTGGAAGGCCCCAACTGGGTGCCTTGATGGTGAAATACAGGTTCTAAAGGGCTGTTTTGTTTGGGGCATGACACTGATATGGTGGGTGGAAAGAATAGGACTACTATTAGAGCTGAGATCTTGAACATACAAGTGAGGAAGCCCCACTGAAAACCTTGGGACATACCTCTGAGTAACAATGCATTTAATTGCACTGCATGGCTACAATCCATCCAATGCACAGTGACATGAAAGGAAATCCCATCGAACCTGCATAGGACTGGGGTATAAAAGAGGCAATTTGGTGACATCACCTACTTAGTCTGGATATGCTACAGTGCCCCACACCCTGCCAAGTGCGATAGCACTGGAGAATATCTGGATCAGCAGAAGTCTGAAATGAACACCGGAAGACCATGGAGGAAAACATTTATGCTTGGAAGAAATCACACTGAGACTTTTGGTATGGAAAATAAGAAGGTTTATTACAGAAAATACGTTTCATAGTAAAGAGTTCCCAGTTCTATCTAACTACAGTGGAGGTGCAAGGGACCATGCTTGGTCCTTTATCTCAGCAGAGACACATAAGAGTGGTGCACCCTGGCCTCTTTGCCCTGCTGCTGAACCCACACCTCTGCTTAACTCACCTTGACACTTTGTCAGCTGGGCCTTCCTGCAGCTCATGGAGCAGGCTGTCCTCATTAGGTTGCTCATGGTGTGACATATGCAGCATGAGCCTTACTGAACTATTGGACTACACAGGGTGAAGACATGACTGTGTTCAACAATGAGTAAAGATCAATGGTCTGGCTTCTGTTTGTTGAGTGTCCATAGGAAAATGTTGATCTATTCCCCAGCATAAATTTATAAAAGGTCTGATTGAGTGTTTTGCCCAAGACATCCAAAGACTCCACTTTTTGTTTAAAGATTGATCTATTTTGCATTACATTTTCCTTTATCTTATGGACAGACAAACCTTAACAGAAAAAAGTCTTACTGGTTGCAGGCTTTCTATCTGCTGTTCACCACAGCCCAGGCAGATTCTGTGAAAAAGGGGTGAAATTCAGCCTTAGGGTTTTCAAATTTGGCTTAGAGCCCTACAGTATTGTTCAATGGACAAACTGCAATTGTATGTCTTTCTAGCAGCTTACTCTGCTATATTAAGAAATGATAACTTATTACTTGTACCCCATCCAACTGATTGGGTTGCCCCTGCCACTCAGGGTGGCTTCCAACAGACTATAACAAAACACAGTGAAACATCAGACATTAAAAACTTTCCAGTACAGGGCTGCCTTCAGATGTATATGGAAAGGAGTTAATTTCTGCAACATGCTCAGCTCCCTGTATCACATTTAACTGATCGCTGTTAGTACAGTCCACCATTATTTCTTGTTGCATCTCTTCAGCAACAGGTAAAGGTGTGTAGCATTCAACTATAGAAAGACTGCAAATAGTCAAGTCAGCAAACTGTAATTACATGTCATAGACACTCCCACCCACCCCAAATTATTGCTGTGGACACCCATGGATACCACCCACAAGGGGCAGGTGTTAATACCTGCAACATGCTTAGCCCTCTATATCACATTTAATTGATTGTTAAGAGAAAAAAGAAGGATTAAAAAGCATCAAAATCCACCAGTAAGGGTCTATTGAGACCACTTTTTCATAGTGTGACCGGTTTAATCTGCACAAAACCCCTAGCATTGTATTATTATTATTATTATTATTTAAAAAAGACTCCAATGGAAGCCTCGTGCCTATTCCTAGAGACTTCAGAAAAAGTGCTTCGCTTGTTCCTGCTTGCTTGCCTCCCCTCCCTACACAAAGGCAAAAATATTTCACTCCCCCCCTCCCTGGGAATTCCATCACAAACAGATGCATAAGAGGAGAGACAGGGAGCGATTGGGCAAGGGAGTCAAGGCCCTGGAGCCTGCTCAGAAAGTGACTGAGAGAGAGAGGGCAGGATTGCAGCTGGCTTGGAGAACAGCTTCAGCCTGGCAGTGGATCAAGGGTCTGAAGAGTGAGGCACTGTTTGGGACTTCCATCTGCAAGTGCTGGGAGACAGAAGCAAGTGGAATGCATGCAGGGGCATTAATCTGGCTCCAGCCACAAGAGAGGCCTCTATCCCAACAGCTGCCCCCTTCGACTCGCTTTACCTATTCCCTTCTTTCAGTCAGCTGTTGGGTCCGGTAGGGAAGCATAGGGCTCATTCCTGGGTTGGTGGGGGAATTAACCTGCATGATAGGCCAGGAGGAAGCTGTACCCTCAGCTGGGAAAGGGAGAAAAGGCCATGGCAAGATGTGTGAGAGCAGCATTACAGCAGGGTCACTGAGGCAGGAGTGGGTGTTCCCTGAACTGTGGGGATGGCTGGGAAAGAGGGTGCCAGCCAGCTACTGTTTCTGAAAATCTTCTGAGGAAGGGCAAGCAATGATCTAAGGCATGCAGCTCATCCCAGAGGTGTATTTACTCAGAATAAATCTGAGAGATGGGCAGTTCTTGCTTCCTTTTACTAGAAAGTCCCAAATCTGCAATCATGCATATTTTATTGGTTCTATCAGCAAGTTGTTCTGGTGCTCTCTCATTACTGCTATTTCATTATTTTTATTTTATTACATTTTTATTTCTCTAGCATTCAACACGTACAACAGATTTTGTTACAAATCAAAACAAGCAAACATACCCATCTGGATTCTTGTTGTGGTTGTTAATTGGTCATTTTCCATGATCCAAGGTGATGTGCAAAATATAATTACACATAGTTATAAAACAGCACAAAAAAACAACAGAATGAGTTTTAAAACTCAATGAAGTTTAAAGGCCATAAAGAATATTCAGTACAAATTATTGCTGGATAATTCTGCTTTTCCTATTGACACCCAAGGGCATTCTCCTATAGAAGACTATATGTGGAAGGAAGCTGGCAGTTGTGCTTCTTAAGCCTTGCATTTGAAACAAAACACTTCCAAGTCTCATTAATAAAATGTGGCTTTGCAAATTATTCCTTCCTGCTCCAATGTGTTTAATCAGGTTTTCCATTAATGCAATGAATTGCAACTGGTGATATCAGTCAAGCATCAGGTCACCTGTCAGGGACCACCAATGCCTACTTGTCTCTACTGCTATTTGAAAGGGGTTTTTTATTTAAAAAAAGTGCTACTTTTTATTGCTTTACCCTTCCTGTGTTTTTAACATTTTTATTGTTTTCGTTTGTTACTCGTTATCAATCTTGGGCATTCTGAGCAGGAAGGTAGTGAAAAACGTTTGCAACAAAGTAAAAAGTACTGTAACAGAAAGTGGTCATAAGGATATTAACTCAGAATGAAATCCTGTTGCAGTTAGCATAGCATTAATGGCTAGAAGATTATAGCCTTAAGAATCAATGAAGTATGGAATCCAATAACCACACACACATACACACCCCTAGTTTCTTTTAGTATTTTGCTTTTGCTTATATTGCCAAAAAGGCACCGTGCAAGCACAGGACGGAGATAACAGGAGACTTGAACTGCATACACACCATATATTTAAAGCAGACCCACCCGGACACTAAACAGAAGCATGCTATTTTGCAACTTTTCATTGCAGGTCCCACTTTTTCTAATATCTGCTCTAGGAGCAGGCATTGGCTAAGCCCGCTATCTTGTGGAACAGAGAGGTTAAGGTTAGTTTTAGTGTCTTATTTTGCCTGTTCTTTCCCCTGAGAGTTCTATAACTCTCCAATGGCTATGCTTTAAGTGTAACTCTGTGGTCAGAGGCAGTATCTCTTTGAATACCATCAGGTTATGGGAATCCCAAGCAAGGGAACAGCAGTTGGGTTTATGTCCTAGCTGAGGGCTTCCTATGGGTATCTGCTTGACCTCTGTGAGAGCAGGATGCTGGACTAGGTGAGGTGCTGGTCTGATCCATAAGGACTTTCCCTACATTCTTTGCATTTGGACAGATAATGAGAAGCCCTTTCTTCATCAGGGGGCGATGGGAGCTAGGCATATCATGCACACAAAACATATGCTAAACATTATAGCACCCAAGAAACTGCATGGAGTTAAATGTTAATGGACTACAAGTTCAGAGAAGCAGGCATTACACCTCAAAGTTACTCAGACACCATGATGACCATTGTTAGAGCTTTTGAAATGTTGATAGAATTACATCCACATTACACTGGGTGACATCTAATGTCAGTCCTACTTAGAGCAGACCCATTAAACTCCGGTGACTTGATTTAAAGTGGTCTCCTCTGAATATGACCAATGTTGGCCATCAGCCGTGGTGTATAATCTCAGCTTCACTATGTCATGCTGTAATAATGGAGCCAAACCCTTGCTTATTTTTGACAAATGAAAGGCACTTTTCTCATCCAGTTTTGCACACTGATTAGCTTTGCATCCTCGTCTAAATATGCTGCATATTCATGTCTTGGCTAACTCTAACATTCACAAAAACTTTGCACCATCGGATCACTACATCTTCAGTTACTTGTGCTATTAAAGCTTTAGCTTCTCTGCAAAGTGTTAAATTTCCACGAGGAGCTGTGCCCAGCCCTTGGAGAGCACCTGGCAACATCTGTTGACACATCAAGGAACAGCTGAGCTTTTGAAAACTTTCTGTTTCATGACAGTCCTGCTTCTTTTTTAAATTTTATTTAAAGGCAATATTCTCCAACAAAATAGCCCCTTTGCCCTTGCGGCCAATTCTGGAGAAAGCAACCTATCATGTTCTCCAGAAGCCTGCTGTTCAAGGCTAAATGACTGTAGCCCACAGAAAGCTTCTTAATTACTGAATGTCTGTTTCTGTTGCATTCTTTGCTCTGGACTTTGAGATACCTGCCTTCTCAGCTTCCAGGAACCAGTTCTCTTGTACATCCACATTTATTTATATGGCCTTTTGAATAAGTATCTTGGAAGACAGGAAATTCATGCTTAGGTAGACCGTCGGAGCATATGTCTCCCTTCACACCAGAGACCTGTTCCTTTTATGTCCCTTACTTACAGCAGTTTCAAACAGTGCTGGAATCAAGCTGTTGGAGCTCAGCC
The DNA here is from genome assembly GCF_964252035.2 of Podarcis erhardii. Taxonomy (NCBI): domain Eukaryota; kingdom Metazoa; phylum Chordata; class Lepidosauria; order Squamata; family Lacertidae; genus Podarcis; species Podarcis erhardii. The sequence continues at coordinate 52,845,196 of NC_138498.1, read as the reverse complement.
ATTCGAAAGCCAACTCTTGACAGGTAGAGATCAGGAGGTCAAGTTTAAACTGAGGGGCAGGTGTCGTGCAGAAAATTAGTTTCTACTTATACCACTGTGTCCCATTTCATATTCATCTAAAGCATTTATGAGAGACACGTTGCAGGCTTCAGTGTGTGTGCCACCTGAAGAACTTCACCCTCTTAAGAATGTGTTGTGCTGGCAGATCTTTTCAACCCAAGTCTCCTCTGAGAGAGTTTCCCCTTGAAGTTGAATCAACAAAAATACTAGGATACCATCTGGATAACAGGAGCAGGTTAATGCTAAAAATTCTGTCACTAACAGGAAGACTAACATACCAGGAGTTCCCATCTCCAGGCTCACCATTACTGATCTTCTTTAAAGTGTTGAAATACTAGGGAAACATACGTTCCCATAAAAAAATCATATATCATAACCTACTTGCCACCCCAATTAAAAATGCACTTCAGATCTATTTACTCAAAGCAGATGGTTGTTTTGTTGCATCACTCTGATTTGGCTATTTAGGTACCTTTGCACTGGCCACCAATTCCCTTGCCCTTCAAAGCAATCTTCCTAGTGATGGATCAGATGGGACTAAGGGTCAAGTTTATGTTGTACTGCAGGTGTCAGAAGTTTATTGATCTAACAATTGAAGCCTGTTGAAGGTCAGCATAGAGCCTCAGGGAGCTGCAAACACCCCAGTGCTTCCTATGTTACAGAATTAAGCAGATAAAATGAGCTTATTGTAAGAGAAAGTGAGAACCAACAGTGTTGCTTTGGTCTTGTGATTCTCCTTTGCTGGAGTGATGAGAAAATAATTTGTACAATCTACTCAAGGTCGATTCAGGGGGAAGCAATAAAACCCATTCATCTGGACACAGGATGCAACTTCAGAAGGCTCAATGAAGTTCCCACTCATATGGGAGTAAGACCCACTGAATTAAATAGGACTTACTTCTGAGTAGGCATGGACAGGGTGGCACCATTAAGATGCACAAGCCTGTGTGCCTTTCTATAGCATCTACTTAATGCACACATTAGTTCAAACACCACCATGTGAGAAGCTCAGTAGCAGAGGAAGGTTAAAAAAGAAAAAGACCACAACAGACTTTAAGGAAATGATGTGATTCCAAACCTTATTTAAATATGATCCCATTTTTTAAAAGGTAAGCAGCTATGCTGATGAACTAGATATGGGGTGTTCAACGTTATCCTCCATGATACTAATCTCCGCAGTGCATTCTGGGTGTAATCATCCTACTCCAATTAATGCTAGGAGAAAATAATTTTTTCAGCTTGCCATTATGGCACAATCGGAATTATATTCTCTAGGCTCTGTTAGGACAAAATGTTCCTTGACAAAAGGCATATAAAGACATGTTCATCCATTAGGGAAAAAAATCAATCCAAAACTCACAACTGGGCAGTAGGAGTTCAGATTGTTATAAATCACAGTCTTGGGGAGCAGCTACACAACTCCCAGCTTGCACTCTCTTTTGTTCAATGTCTTGTTGCCCATTATTTTGTGGCATTATGCTCAGGAATTATCACCAGCAATGGAATCCAATAGAAATACATTCCCACATCTCTTTTCATGTCCATTACATAAATGTTATATATATGTTCACTTGAGCGCTTCAATCTGTGGAACTGGCCCTATTACTAGGGCACATAATATCTGTTCTGCATTTGTAAGGAATTGATATTTTAGTGTGGGAGCACCTACACATTGGAATTCCCTGTCTATTGACATCAGGCAGACACCATCACTTTACCTTTTAAATGCCTGCTAAAAACAGTTTTGTTTAGAAAAGCCTACCCAGAAATGTAGACTGTCGACATGTGGATCAAGAGATAATAATAATAAATTTAATAACAATTTTATTATTAATATGCTGCTCAACTGACTGGGTTGGGTTTTGGTTGGGCAGCTCCCAACAAAATATTAAAAACACAATAAAACCTCAAACTTTAAAAACTTCCCTGTAATTCGTTCTGGAGGTCCGTTCTTAACCTGAAACTGTTCTTAACCTGAGACAGCACTTTAGCTAATGGGGCCTCCCGCTGCTGCCGTGCCGCCACCGCGCAATTTCTGTTCTCATCCTGAAGCGAAGTTCTTAACCCGAGGTACTAGTTCTGGGTTAGCGGAGTCCGTAACCTGAAGCGTCTGTAACCTAAAGCATATGTAACCCAAGGTACCACTGTACAGGACTAGACTTGTCACTGGCTCTGGAAATGGGAGAACTGACTATGTCTGGTACTTAAAGCTTTCAATAGCTGATGAAATTTCTGCACATTGCTCTTGTATTTTAGTTCCAAACTGAATAATCTCACTTAGCACATTATTAAGATAAATTCTGTTTTTGTGAATAATGTGCTGTATGTCCCATTGAGCTTCGTGTGACTCAGTCCTCAGCAAACATGCACAGAAAATCCCCCGCTGCCCAGTAAATATGGGAGCAGTTGCCTTTCTTACTAGTGCTTTTCTGCCTTTAACAACAGTAAGTCACAAGTAAAGCAGACAGAGGAAGTTTCCCCCAGTATTAAGACTAAATTATAAGGAAAAAGTGCACCTGCTTAGGGCCAGGCCAGACATAACAGTTGGCAACATGCCAGGTGTTTTTTTTAAAAAAATTAAATAGCACATTGAGGGGCAGAGAAGTGATTTTCCTATATTCCTCTTTGTCTCATTTTCTCGCCTCACTGCATGTATCAAATAACTTATTGATATATTACTGAGCTACAGTCATAGGTCATTTCAAATTAATGGAGACAAAGCAACAGAATTAAATTGCATGTTATACTTTTTGCTGTCTCTGTCATTGTTTGTGATCCTCAATCTATCAGGTAAGGAAGGAATCAAATTGAAATTGTGAGTTCCAGAACCGAAGTCACTAGGGGCGGTTAAATGCACTGTACATATTTCTTCTGACTTTCTTTTCTTTTCTTTTCTTTTCTTTTTTGGACCACTGCAGTCCGGCCACAACCTGCTCCTAAGCCTGTTTCCTCAGAAGTCAACAATGAACTAAGTTACATGGGCTTTGTACAAATGATTTGAACTAAGACACTTCTAAAGTTGCCCTGGACAAGTGCTTCAATGTTGGGAGGCTTGGTTTGAATTTTAGAGTGCCCTGTCACCTAGTGGCTGAAAAATACATAGCACATTTGGTAGGCACTAACTAAGCAAACAACGTCTTGACAAAACAGGGCAGGGTCTGAAGCTACCCGATGCAGCCATCTTGCTGAAACAAAGCAGGTCTAGGGTAGGGCAATATCTGCACCAGAAAAAAGGCCACACAAAATCCCATGCACACTGCTCCAAACCCCTCAACAAATTTGTTGTTGTTGTTGGTAGTGGTGGCATCCATCTGTCTTGAAAGACAATGGAGTATGCCACTAGGGGTGAAGCACCAAAGTGACCCATCCGGGGCACAAGCCTGGGCAGTGTGTATGGAGGTCCTAGGCTGCCCAGATGACAAGACCAGCCCACCTTGGCCTCAATGGTGTAATCCAAAGGAAAGCAGAGCAACACGCTTGGCACCAGCTTGGTTGCAGGGGTTGCGGGAAGGAGACGTACAAGACACCATCCAACCGTCTTAGAGACTCCATTCCAGATATGCGTAGGGTCTACTCCTGACCCTTTTCTTCTCCCAAAGGTATCCCACAAGGCAGTGAAGGTTTAGGATCAGTTTTCCTTCTCCTAGGTGGTCTACCTTCCTTAGCTGATGAGCTCCTTTTGCCCCTCACTTACCTCTACAGCACATGCAGAAACTGCCTTCTTGATCCTTGGACCCACTCATCTCATCTGCTCAACCTGCCAGAGCCTGTCTTCACATGCAGGGGAAGTCCCTAATCCCCTGAGGGTTTGCAAGCCATCGGCTACCCTCACCTGATTTAGGCAGGCAGTCAAAGACATTCCCAGGGTGTGGCCACCGTTATCACATGCTGACAGCTTCTAGGAGCCACAGGTGAGAGCTGAGTGCAGGATGGGGACCAAAGGTGGACAAACTACTGCAGAAGGAGCACAATGTGTACCAGGGCTACTCCTCCTCCCCTAACACCCCATAAACCCTGATGGAATGCAAATGTCAATGAAAAATAAGAATGCACGCAGCAAAGAAATGATATATGTAGTAAAGACATGGTTTTAGCCTTTTTCTAATAGAGCAATCCTATAATTGGATTGGATTGCAAAATCACCTTTGTTGAGGTGATCCATGCAACTAATTTGACATCTTTCTCATGATGCTGCTAGTATCCCTGTCTTGCAGAGGAAACCACAATGAAGTCCATGTTAAAATTATACAGTATAGGCAATATTGGAGTTGAGAGATTTCCAGGTGCTTGTCGCTAGCATCCTGTCAACATGATTTACTTACTACCTGTCCCGCAGCTCTCTGTTTTACTCTGGTTATTAAGAAAATCTTTTTGATTAAGAGGCTATACAACTGCACCCCTAAAGATAACTACTAGGGAGTCAGTTCCATTGATCTTGAGGTAAGTAAGTAAGTAAGTAAGTAAGTAAGTAAGTAAGTAAGTAAGTCTCTTGAGGTTTCGGGCTGCACACAGACTCAGATCTTTCTGCTCTGCAGATCTTCTGTTTCCACTTCAGATGTGACTGTTTATGAGTTGGTGGTCACCTAAGTATAACATTTTCTTTGCCTCTCCAAATTAAGGGGCACTCACTGCCACTTGGTGCCAACCACATCTGGAGTCCAGGCGAGCCGGCACATGGGACAAAACGCAGCAAGCCTGGAGGACTGCATGGGGCTCGTGCCAAATGAAATGCAGCTCTGTTTATTTAGAGGAACTTTCTTCCCCTTTTGAGTCCCAGACAAGGTATCTCCGAGGAGGAGCCGCGTTCCAATATTTCAATGAGCAATAAACATGTCTGGTTATTGTTACGGTGACACTTGGAAAAATAACCAATATGTCAGGAGGGAGGATTGTGGGCCGATGGAGAGGAGATTGTTAATGTCTGCTGGCTTTTGGCTGCAGAGAAGAAAAGAAAAACAGCTAAGCCACTTTCTCTGGCCTCAACAGTGACAGAAGTTGACTAAAAATTAATAATTATTTGGCTGGGAAGCTTTCTGCATTCGCTCTCCCTATTTATCTTTTTTAACGCTTCTGGAGATGTGATTTCTACCTGCATACGGGGATCTTTTAAAACAGGAATATAGGGGGCTGCCTTATACCCTTGTTCCACCGAGCTCAATATTTTCTGCATTGGCTGGCGGAGGCTGTCCAGGGTTTCAGAGAGTGGACATTTGCAGTCCTACCTGGAAATGCTGGGACTGAACCTGGCCCATCTGCAGCATGCAAAGGAGATGCTCTGCCACTGAGAAACAGTCCTTCCCCCAAACAAACCTGGTCAACCAAAAGTCACAAAGCAAGGTGTGCTCCATCACCAGCCTGTGGGTTCACCAGAACTCTTATACCGACTGAATATGAAGCAAAAATGTGGGACCCCCACAAAACAAGGGCAGGTTGAGAGAAAGAGAATTTGCTGGATGCAAAGGAAGCCCTAGCCTGCATATTCTAACAGTCTTAAAGCAGAACTGAGAAAAGCTTGCAGACTGCATTTGATGCACTTGGGAATCTATAATAGCAAATCTTTCAACTCACACGACATTTGATCATTGTTATCCCATTGGCTTCATGCAAAAAACTCTGTGGCCAAGCCTGTATACAAATGACACTATGTCATTTCATTCTCGGGAATCGGATGTAATAACTCTCCTACCACCTGGGAGTGTTGTACAAAGGGCAACAGAGGGAGGCTTGCTTCCTTACAGCAAGTGACACTCAGGGGGTGCTAAGGGAGCCTCCTCCCTGCCCCCATCTCTGAGTAGCAGGTCTTCGTTGAGCAAAGAGGCTGAAATGTCACCTCCTCTGCCTCCCATCAAGTATCCAAAGCAGCTGTGAGATTGCTTGCTGCTTGAGATGATTGACAGACCTGAGAGCCAATGATAGCCCCGTTTTGTTTTTCATGGGCTTTCCCCACCCTCCAAACCCTACCACTGAAGGAAGTTAAATCACATGCTGAGCCTACATGGCTTTTCTGCTTTGATCTTCCTTCCAATGGCTCCAGGGTGAGAGGGAGCACTGTCATCTTAGCTATCTCCTTTTTATCTTGTTTATGCTTAGAGAGGCCCAAGTTTATTTTTCTTCGGCTCTGGAAGGTATTTATAAGTAGAACACACTTCAAAAAAGGCAATCCTCCCAGCCTTTACTTTACGCATATCCACTGTGTTCTTCTGGTGATTTAGTTGCTGTTGTGCATTACAATGAACACTAATATTACCTGTGTATCTTTATAGCATGGCATTGTGGTCCATGCTGTTTGGCCTAGAAGGAGCCAGCACACTATGAATATCTACAGGAGGAGAAAGTGTCGCCACCAGGGAGCTGCAGTCTTGCACTAACAGAGGGGAACAGATCAGGCTTCAGTGTCTAGAACTAGTCAATCTGACTATGATTGCCTGCCTAAATGTTTTTGGCAGCCAATCCCAGTCACCAGCACAGTATTGCCAAATGCGTGAGAATTCTTGAACCCACAACAACTTTTGCATCCAATTCGAAACCATACAAAAAAAGATCATAGCAAAGTGGTAGGGCATCTGTTTTGCATGCAGAAGGTCCCAAGTTCAATCCCCAGCATCTCCAGGTAGGGCTAGGAGAGACCTCTCTTTGAAATCCTGGAGAACTGCTGCCAGTCAGTGTTGACAATACTGAATTAAATGGACCATTGGTGTGACTCCAGATAAGGCAGTTTCTTTGGTTCCTAAGAATGTAGAGCGGCAGGAGTAATTTGGATGGCCTAGGAGCAGTTCGTGGAAGACAGGAGTGCCTGGCGTGCTCTGATCCATGGGGTCACGAAGAGTCGGACACGACTAAATGACCAAACAACAACAACAAAGGAGCAGTTCCTTGTACGGCCTGCAATTTTCATACATGATCAGAAGAGCACACCAAAGGAGTCTGGAGAGAAAGGATCCGTTTTTTGTTGTTGCTGCTGCTGTGCATCTGGCAGTGGATCGTCTCTTCCACAGCAGCGTTGGCATATGGGAGGGAGGAGAAGGAGGACATGACGACACAGGCAAATTGAGAAAGAAAGAGGGCACACCCTCCAATATTTCTCCAATGAAAATAGGGACATCCTAAGGAAAAGCGGGACATTCTGGGATCAAATCAGAAATCAGGATGGCTTTTCTAAATCAGGGACATCTGTGGAAAATAGGAACACTTGGAGGGTCAGAGAGGATGTGCCGCCTCTTTCTCTCCCTCAGTTTGCCTCAGTGAGTTGCCTGTGTCATTGTGTCTTCTGGCAATGCGTATCAGGAAGTGGAATGAAAAAGGCTGAAGATGGCTTTCTTTCTTTTTTGTGAGAGTGGCACAAGTACAAAAACTAGGCCTGAGCCTAGCACCTTTGGAGAACTGACTGCTCCTCAATCCTGACTCCAGTCTTTCAGAACCAATTTTATTATACATGAAAGAGTTACTCCCAGATCTCCCAGATGTTGCTTCCTGACGTTTCCAATTGAACAAGCGGGAATCAGAAACACTTTGCCTGTCTACTGCAAATGTTCCAGCAAGTGGTATTTCATTGGGTACCAACCATTGGGTACCATCTTCTAGGAATGCAGTACTGAAGTTGCTTGGGGACTGGGACTGCCCATGGGTGTGTTTGCCTTCCACCTGCTCAACCTTCATGCTTGGAAATGAACGGTTGATTACCGCCATAAGTCTAACCAGCACTTCCTTCTCAGGAGAAGACTCATCCTGTAAAAGGGTGCCCAGGAACTTCTTACTGTGAAGGGAAATGAGGAACAGGGGCGTAATTTTTTACCTGTTGCTATTTCAGGCTTTGTTCTCTAGTTGTTGAGGCCATTTAAAAAGTCAACATTGTAAAGTAATCCCAGTTATCATATGTGTCAGTTCCATTTTTCAGGGTTCTCTTCTCTCAGTTTGGATTAGAACGTGAAGCTGAACACAAAAAGCCAGACCCTGCAAAGGATCAAGATAAAGCATCCCTGTATGCGATACGGTTAAAAAGAAGAAAGTGAAACACTTTCATCTTGTTCTATAGATATATCCCACGTGGGCCTGTCTATGGAGCCTGGTGTGCTCTGATCCTTCCGGAGGCCATCTCCCTGCCTGCCCTCTCTGCACTTATCACAGGGATAGAGGGACACAAGCAGCATTATCGCCTTGAAAGGCTCAGAACGGCATTTTCTTTTCATGCAGAAAGTGACACTGAACACAGAGCAAAACATGCTCACTCACAGTGCGACAAGGTGGCCTGCCATCTGGGCCCGGCAGGGTTTAAAAGGTGGAGATAACTGGGCTTTTGGTGTGCCATTAGAAAAGCTGACAACACAGTCGGATTTGATCAGTATCACTTTCTGTATCTAAAAATAAAAATATGGGACGGGGGGGGGGGGGCTGGCATAAGCAGCGCCAGGAAATGTCTCACCTGCATTACCAAGGCACTGCGCTTCACTGAGGGAACTCTCATTGCCTTTCTCATGACATATCCTGCTAACATGCTATTCCTAAAATAGGCAAAAGAGGATGTCTTTTGTTGAAGCGAGTTGCTGGAAGATGCAGCCTTGCAAGCCCATACAGGGCCCTTTGTTCTATCACAAGTATTCAGAGCAAAAATGCAGTCAAATGGAATGTGGCATCAATACTGAAGTTTGGCCTTTTGTGGCCTGCTTGCCAAGGTCATTGTTGAGCAGGAGGGTATGCAGTCCTGCCTATCGTGTGATATGTAGGTGTTGAAGTCCTTTCCAGTTCTTTGCTATGAGTAGTTGTGCCACCACCAGAAGAAAAGTGGAGAGTTCCTTATAAAGTAAATTGAGCTGATTTTCTTTAAACATTGTTCCTTGGATTACATTGTACACAATGATTTGCAATATTGCTTATTTCCACATATACACTTTCCCAGAATGGTTGCACATCAACACGTGTGGAATGTCATACCAACTGCCTTACATCCTCTCCAACACAGTGGTGAAGATGTTTTGTCTATGTAACTGTATCTTAAAGGTGTTAAATGCCATCTATAACTTAACAGAATTATCTCTTATGCGGGTTGACACTGATCTTAAAAGGTTTTTTTTGCCCTTAAGATGTTCCAATCAGCCTCTTCAATTTTGGTACCCATAATAGTTTGGTTGCTGAGCATTGTCCATTGAGTATTTTGTACAATATCCGACTGATAAATTTTGAAGCTGCTTTCGCATGGGGTGAGCATTATATTTTGTTACTGCAGAAGTTCCTGATGCTAATTCTGTCCTTTCAACAGAACAATTTTACCATGGAATACTCCATAACCTGACCCTGTAGGACACTGCCATATCTGATCTCATTCAGTCATATGACTTCCTTGGCTTTCCTGTTCATTTGGACTAATGCCTTTGTACTGTGCTAGTGTGTTTCTTTTTCCCCACACACAACGCTCACGAAATAGCCATGAAAATTTTGAGTTCAGCACATGTCAAAGCCAGACAGTATTTGCCTTTATTTGATCTTTAATTAAATGGGTCATCTAAAATAAACGACCAGGAACTCAAACTAAAGTTGCTTTCAACAACTACTTGAACATTCAGTTTCCACAAATATTAAAGACAGCTTAAGCGCTGAAATGTTTATGGAAAATTTGAATGAAAACGGCAGATCTGAATTAGGTCCCCACCCCAGTTCACACAAGTGTGTGTGTATGTTTTAACACTGGCCTTACACTAATTCCATAAGTATTGACAGAAGGTAAGGAAAGGATGGTGTAAAGCCAGCAAATAATAACATTTCCAATAAATTTGCCCATCAGTTGTTGAACAAACACAGCAGACAGTTTTGAAGCAATAAAAAATATTTAAATATAACCTGAGCCTTGGAGTCAAATGAGAACTACAGCTTGTTTTTCATTCTTAAAAACTGGATGTGTTTCACAATGAATACAAAGTTTCCACTTCCGATAATACTTTACAGCAGATTGCCAAATTTAAAACTGTTGACTTACAGGAGTAGAAGGTCAACTGAATTATCAAAAGGCTGAATGACTTAAGACAAGGCAAGAGAGCTTTTCACTGATGGCAGAACAATACCTTTTACCCTGCAAATTGAATGTTAAATCTAGGCGTCCAGGACAGCCAGAGTCTGTTTCTACTCAGCTGGGCTGCCTAAACTTTTAAATATAGTTTGGAGGGTTTTCTCACTGAGCTTTCACTGAGCTCTCAGTGAGCTACTTTGCGATCATTTTGAAATGCCAGTTTTGTCCAAAAAATCTGGAGCAAAGTGAGCATAGACACATTTATACCAGTCCACTGAGAATGCAGTTCTCAGTGGACTGGTATAAAGCTGTTTTCCATGTGTGGATTGCTCTCCATATATGACCCTTCAGGCCTGGGACCAAATTCAGCTTTCTGGCCCTCTCTGTCTGCCCTCAGGTGCCACCTCCTCCTCAACCATGGCCTCTCCCCAGACCACACCCCTCAGCTGCACAAATTTGCACTTCCCTTGAGTGCTTTTGCCTGACTGGCCATGCCCTTGAACTCTGATAAATGCCTCTTGCTTGATGGGATGGTAGATAGATAGGCATGTGTGAGCTTCTGTAACAGTAGCCTACTGCATTAAGGTAAAATTTACATTTGTTGCTGGCCTCCTTTTGCATCTGGTCCGGCCCTCCACTGGAATAATAATAATATGCAACCCATCTGACTTGGTTGCCCCAGCCACTCTGGGTGGCTCCCAATAAAATAATAAAAACTCATTAAAACATCAAACATTAAAATCTTCCCTATACAGGACTGCCTTCAAACATCTTCTATTTTGTCAAATAGTTGTTTGTTTCCTTGACATCTGACGGGAGGGCATTCCATAGGGCAGGCACGACTATGAAGAAGGCCCTTTTCCTGGTTCCCTGTAACCTCACTTCTCGCAGTGGGGAAACTGCCAGAAGGCCCTCAGAGCTGGATCTCTGAAAGATGCTTGGGTTTTGGAAAGTCTCCAGGGGATCTTCCTCTCTGTGTACTTAAGCCTTTGGATGTGGTGGTGACGATAGCTAACGAAAATAGCAGCAGCAACAGGGTGTGGCCCACCTGGCTTCCTCCCTCTGTTTTCGAGAGGAGCTGTGCATACCTACAGGCAGGCTTGAATTTGCAGCTTGTCTATTCTCAGCCTCGCTGGATTGCAGCCAGCCAGCCATTCCCAGCCCTCTCCCAGCTGGCATGCGCGCCTGAGCCACTTGGCAGGCGACAGCCACCACATGCATCTGACGGTGGCATTTTTAGAAACACCACAGCGATGAACTCACCCTCCCGTTTGGAGGAAGCATCTTAATGCGGAAAGCATCTCTCTCCAATAAGCACATTCCCCATCCCACATCAATTCATTGAAATGTTATTTATGTTCTCTACACACAAGTCATTCTATTGTCTTTAGGACAGTCTAATTTGAGACGGATACTGCTTTGGGTGCAGGGTGACTGCCCCCTCACCCCCATGTGCAACATGTTAAGCGGTGCAAACATACGTACTCTGCAACTGAAAAAGGAGGTGGGTGATCTAAGCAACAGCTTTCGCCACAGCCATTTATGGCAAGTGGTTGCCAGCCTTGGTTCAGTATAAGCAACTGCCTATGGGCAAGCCCGTATTTCCTGCATGATAGTTGTACGATGATCAGACCTCCACAACAGTGGCTACATGCCACCCTGGGTAGGTTTGGTATAACAGCTAATTGTTAGACAAATTGTTTTAAGTGATTGTTTAACTAAGTTGCTAAAAAATAAATGAATCATATACTCTCTTTTTTTTTTTTTTTTTGCAAAATTGTGCAGAGATTTTTTGTTTTGCTTTTACTTCCATTGAAAAATTAGCACAACAAAATTACATTGAAACTTATTACAGACTGCAGGGGTCCACGTTGCCTCTAATGACAACAGTTGCATTGTATTATGTGAAGACAGCATACAAATCAGCAGCTAAATTGCAAGTTAGCGTAAAATGACAAATAGGAACCATGCCTCCCTAAAGTCTCCTTCTTGTATTTTCCCACTCCCTAGCCTACCTTGTTTACTTTTCAACATGGGCTGGATGCCAAACACAAACGACCCCCTTCAAATAGGGTTAAGTTTCCACAGCCTTCCAATTCTGCTGTATTTTCATGCATACTACAAGCAGCATACACTGCAATGAGCCTTTCAACCTTAAACAATAGCTACCCCTTTTGGACATCTACAATATGGGTTCCATCTGAGGTTAAGCATCAGATGCTATGGTGGACAGAGAATACTTGTGCAAAGGTCAGAACTTACAGGATTTGGGGTACCAAATGTCCCATGAGAATGAAGAGAAAAGGTTCTGAGATGGACCACACAGCCAAGACACTGAAACAGGCTGGGCAGGCATTTCAGCCATTGATTTCTTGGGCATCTCTTCATCAGAGGCATTTACACTAGCACAAGATGAAATAGCGCTGGAAGTTTTATGAAAGGAAGGAAGGAAAGAAGGAAGTTATTCAGCTACAAATAGATAAAGAAAAATATTTGAAAATACACTCAAAGCTAAACCACAGAGCCTCGGACTTGCCGATCAGAAGGTCGGTGGTTCAAATCCCTGCGATGGGGTGAGCTCCCATTGCTCAGTCCATGCTCCTGCCAACCTAGCAGTTTGAAAGCACGTCAAAGTGCAAATAGATAAATAGGTACTGCTCTGCCGGAAGGTAAACGACGTTTTCGTGCGCTGCTCTAGTTCGCCAGAAGCAGCTTAGTCATGCTGGCCACATGACCCAGAAACTTTACGCCGGCTCCCTCGGCCAATAAAGTGAGATGAGCACCGCAACCCCAGAGTCATGCACGACTGGACCTAATGGTCAGGGGTCCCTTTACCTTTACGATACTAGAAAAAAGAGAAAAGGAGAGGGGGTTTGCTTTTATAATTTGTGATTTTAATAAATACATTACACTACCATGCAGTAGTGCTGATAATGAAGATATGCATGTCTGCTTTCATCTTTTGATCAAATCCATATTCGAAAACCCCCCAAAGAATGGCATTCATAAAGAAAAATTATCCACATTGTTTGCTGAGCAACAACACAATGTTGGAATTGCATCAGCAGTGTCAAACACTTTTGGACAAAAACTATTAATGGTTGAAAACTTTTTTCTAGGTTGCTTCCACGTTGCCAACCTAAATTATGCAGTGCAATGCAGAGTCTTTTAAAAATGTTTAAAACATTTTAAATTTAATTTTATTTGTACTTAGTATTAACTTTTTGGTGCTTGCTGCCCCAGTCTCCTTCGAGAGGAAGGGCAGGCTAATAATAATATAATAAGAAACAAATAAATCTATCATGGGTGCAGAGCTGTGCATATGTGCAGAACAGTTAACAGCTGAGATCCTTCTCTACTCAGCAACTTAGCTGGATGCACATTGTTTGGGGTGCATGGCAACATGTTCAGCCATTACCTGAAAGACGCTGCTCGTAGCAGCCAGTGGCCCAGCGTAGACCAGATCCCAGGAAGCAAGCAACTCATGCCGTGCTAACATAGCCTGCATCCATAGCTTTGGGCTCAGCTAATGACTATCTGTGTGTCATGGCTGTGGACAGTATCTGACGCTGCACAGTATCTTCCACTGGCACAGCAGACTTCCATGGAGCAAACGTCTTCCTCTCTTCTTCCCTCCAGCCGCTCACCACAAGACCAAGTCTGGAGGGTTGGGGGACCATCCAGAACAAATTTAGAGGCTGCGCAGGGGGAGGAGAGAACATGGAAGTTCTGTCGCATCAGTGGAATGCTGCTGGCCTGACACTGAATACAACCCCATGTGCTTAGGCCAGTATGCACCCTGTTGAGAGACGACAGGGAAGGAGGAGGGGCTCTATAGTGTCTTACAGGGATTTCCTTCCATGCTCACAGGCCTGCAATGGTGCAGCTGTGGCCACAAAAAGGGATGGATGATGCCACCAACTTGTAATCCTGCAAGATATCTCAATGCCTTTTAAACTGACGAGGAAACAGGAAAAGGACAGGGAAGTTTCAGGAGCTGATATGCCAAGCAATTTACATCTCTATCCAAAGCAAATCTTGGAATGAATCAAATGGACTGACCTGAGCTGCACCCTTAAGATAAACAGATGGACAAAGGAAGATACAGTACATTTACAATAATGCCAGTTATGGAGAGATTTTAGAAATAGCCTCGTTGCTTCTTTCATCTGTGGAAACAACTGAAGTAAAAGTCATTTTTGTAACTTAAAGGGTGAAGTTTTCTCCTCCAGTTCATAAGGCATTTTTTATTTAAAAAATCAGGACTCCCTGCTCTATCTGTATTCAAATACACTTTATTAAAGGAATGTATCTAAATGTATTTTCAGTAATACCGTCCCCCTCCTCTCAGGAACAGATCTCTGGAGGAAGGAAGTGGAATACACATTCCAAGCCAAAGACAAGAGAGAGGCTTAATATGTCTTCCACCATCCAGTTCAGAACTGACACCTGCCATTCTCAGAGAAACAGGTCATATTCTTATTGTTCCTTGCCCTAACCTGCAGCTCATTTAGCTTACATAAGCAAGTCTAAATCTTCACAGACTGCTAATATGTTCTGTTTATGAACATTTGTGAATGTTCTCTTGATTAGAAGAGTGTCAGGTCTTTGTGAGAAAGCCTTCATTCATCCTTCCTCAGTCATGCTTCCTCTCCTCATCTGAGAATTTTACAAAAAGGGGAACAGTCTCTTCTTCAGGATGTAAAGCACGGTGGCCAAAAACAAGGCAAGGGCGAGAAAGATGAGCAGTTTATCTGTCAGCTCCCTGCGGTTGTACTTGGTAATGAGCTTCCGTCCCAGCTGTATTGTCCCGGACATGGATTTGAATTCCTCATTGGCATCCAGAATGGTTCGTGAAGAACTGACTGAAAAGAGAAAATGCAACATTTCAGCCCAGTGTTTCAAAGGCACTATCAAAAGCACACATACTATGCAAGTCCACTTTGGGTCCTGTAGCACAGAGTACAACACACAATGCAATAGGTACATTGGCTCAAAGCCCCATGGAAACAGGCTGTAGAACTTTTCCATTTGAGAAAAGCTGAGGACAAGTCTGGTGAAGACAACACAGCACAAAGGAGATTGTTCCATTAGTGCAAGCATATCTGCTTGCCTGATGGAATGATGTCCCCTCTTCTTCCCCAACCCACCAGAGCATATTTGGGGAAAGACATGCAGCAGGAGGGGAGAAATCCTGTTGTGTCAGAAGTCTAGCTTCCATTAGCAAAATGGGTTAGCTGAATACAGCCCAACATTTGCCTTCATCCAAGGGCCACCACAGTCCAAATGGCCTTGCATTTTTCTGTGGAGCCCCATTCTTAGAAGACAAAAATCAGAGCCAGCCCATACCCATAAATGAAATTGATCGTGATAAGCAAGTCTCCCTGTTGCAATTAGAAAAATCTAATCAGTCCAAAATATCATAATGAAGCCAGATGGAATGATACCAACTTGCTAAGTAGAAAATACATAATTGGCAATGGGAGTAAATGTAGATTTAGTGTCAATGGTGTGCTATCCGCTGCAAAAAAAATGACAGATACTGCAATGTTGATGTTACTTGATAACAGGCTTTGTGAGATTTCCAATGTGGCAGTTTAAAAGCCAGAATGTCCGTTTTCACCAGCTGCTAATTTAGAATGGAGTGGAAAATTTTGAAACTGAAAAGAAAAGAGTTAAGATGATACTGTTTTGATACATTTCCAAACGAGGTTAGAATGTGGATCAGGAGCTGTTTAAAATCAATCATGATAATACCTTGGGGAGAAATTTAATACAGCACTAAGGAGATCACTTTATCAGTGCAAACATTTTTGCTTGCCTGATGGAACTATCTCCTCCTCACTCCCCTTGTGGGTTGTTCATCGGTTCTCCCAATCCTCAAGGAAGGCACAGGGGGAACACTGGGGTTAGGGGAAGCCCTGTTGCACTAGCAGCAGTCCTTGCACAGGCTTCCACTAGCAGGACTAGTGCTACATATTCCACTAGTTGAATATGACCTACGGACTTCCTAATACATACAAGTTGCTCTGATGTCCAGCACCTTTTCTCTGAAGTGAGCAAAAGGTCATTTTTTAGTCTTTCTCTCTTGCAGAAATGTCAAGTAAACTAAAAACATGTGTGCTGATCATAATAAATTACACAGCTTTGCAACCAAGTACAAAATATATTGCAAGAAGTGGCCCTAAAATGAACCACTGTGCAGGGCTTCAGTTTCCATTATGGGAGGTAAATTAAAACACACACTAATGGCAAAATGTTTAGAAGCAAGCAGCTAAGGAACCAGTATATTCCTACATAGGTGGCCCCCAAAAGGGCATTTCAGTTTGCAAATACATTTTGCTTGAGAATGAAACTTTATCAGAACCAAATATGTTTCTTTGCCACTTTATTTTCCAACCAAAGAGAAAAGTTTTGTCCTTCTCATGGTACATGAAAGATTGAGGTTGTTTATCATGGGAAGTGACAACTGTGGGCTTCCTGACTCCAGATTATTTATTGCTTGCTGCTGTAAGGACTTCTTTATTTTTCCATCGTGGCAACATTTTAATGGTAGATTAAGTACAGCTGGCTTTTTCAAGACGAGTGACCTTTGCTAGCTATACCTCAACCAAACAGGATGGACTCTTTAACAGAGGACAGTCTCACTGCCAAGACTGTCACTTAGTGAGAGAGGAAGCATACACTGAGGAGCTGCAGACAACCATCAGCCCTGGAGGGAGAAGGAAGAGAAGAGGCGGACACTGCGTTTATTGAATCCATCCCTTCTGTTTCTCCCAGCAAAGAAAAGGCAGAAGGTCCAGCTGGTCCACTTTCCAAATGACCCACAAATTTTAACAGATTTGATATACAGTTTTGAGGGCTGAAAACTGTCAGGCCAAACTCTGTCTTTCTAACGCAAAGCCCAAAACTCTTTTAGAAATGCTTTAAGACATTGCTTGAGCTGAGTGAAAGAAGTTAATGTGGGTGGGAGTTAACTATTGGTGCACTTTAAAAAGAAAAGCCCCATTTGAAACACATGCATGTTCTTCAGAGTCCATGCTGTAGAGGTCTGGATTTGATACATGGTACCCTGATGTATTATATGATATGATGATATGATATGACATGATATGACATATTATACTATAATATCAACATGCTGGTTAGGGAGAAAGGAGCGTTTCTTTTTCCATAGCTAGTGAAGTAGCCAAGAGAGCTACTGGAGGAGGGAATCAATCATGTTGTTCCTCCTTTGCCATTTCACTGCAATTCTGTGCTTCCCGGCATAGGATTAAATATTTAGCTGTAGGAGGCAGCAAGCGAGAGAAAATGAAGTGGGGGAGCGGGAGAGAGGGAAGGTATGCAATTTTGTGTTTTTATATTGTAAACCATCCTGTGATCTTCAGATGAAGGGCAGTATAGAAATTTAATAACTAAAGGGAGTTTAACATGAGAACAGGCCTTTTCAGTAATATATTCCTGTATGTGGAAGGTTTCTAAATTTTTATTGGTTGGCTTGCTGTAAATGTAAGTGTTTATGCTGTGTTGTAAGTTGCTTTGATGAGTCAATCAACTATTATTATTATTATTATTATTATTATTATTATTATTATTATTAACAACAACGACCAAAACTGCACACTGTGGTCATTTACTTACCTAAGGTCTGCATCGTCTCCTCACTTTGCCGTACCTGCTGAGACATCATCCTGCTAATACCCATCAGGTTCTCTGTGATGTTACTGGCCCCCTCTGCCAAACTTTCCTTTGTAGTTTTTCTAAAAGAAAAGAAGGGGGTGGGAACCAAACTTAATATAAAAACAAAATTATATTCCCGATTACTCAAAATGCTTCAAAAGTGATGGGAACCATAGAGCTGGAAGATATCAGCCAAGCATTCAGATACACATACAAATGCAAGCATACGTCTTTAACGTTCTGTTTCAAAATGAGTCTTAAATTAGAAATCAGGCAAATTATTCATACAAGGTTTAGGTTAATCTTTAAACATTTCGTCCAAAATAGCCATCTGGCAGAAGTACAGGGGTAAAATTAAAATGTAATCAAAGATCAATACATCTAACTTGGCACAATGGCAAGCAACCATTTTAATGATCTGAGATTCTGTTTGCTCCTTACTGTGCAATCCTATTCAGAAGCCAGTAAGTTAAACGGGGCCTGGTCAGTCAGCAGAGCATGACACAGGGTCACAGATTCAAGCTGCGTGTTGGGTGGAAAATTCCTGCCTTTGCAGGGGGTTGAACTAGATGATCCTCGTGGTTCTTTCCAACTCTACAAGTCTATGATTCTACTCCTAGGAAGGTGGGCACAAGACTGCAAATAGTGACCTCCTAAAGCAGAGCTTGACACAAAAGGCTTAGGAAGTCCCACCACATAACACCTGGCAGCCGAATTCCACAGTTATAAAAAGACTGTGTACCTTTGTCGTAAAGGATCTCCACCTCGAAGCAGTTCATCTTTCTCTGCATTGTCAATGGCAATTTTACAAGCTAGATTTGCCTTCCTCCAGGCTGTCTGATTGCTGAAATTATTAATATAGTGAGATTTAGCACAATGGTGATAGAAACACCCCTGTCTGTATCAAGAGCAAAGCAACAAAGATAACTGCATACATTAAAAATGTAACACTCCATTATTATTTGACATAATTAACAACGATCCTTAACGGGCATGCAATATCAACACTATTAACAGCTGCATCTTGCATTTTCCTCACCTTTTTATGTTCCACTCTTTATCTGAACACTATGAGAATGCTGTTCCTGGCTCTACTGTCTGTTCAACAATGAAAAGGTCTGGATGTCCAAAGAAATTAATAACAGTCCATCCTATTCTCTGGAAGGTTGCTAAGGACACTCACAGTATTGGATGGATGCCCTCAATTATGCAGCTATCATTGAACTCAATGGGACTTACTTCTGAGTAGACGTATAGCCAGTACAGTGCTGGGAGTCTAACCTAGACACCCTCCATGCTGTCACTGTTGCACACAAGTGTTATCTATACCAAACGTGTCGGAGCTCTAGGTTTGTCAATGTTGACACCAATTGAGTGTTGGGAGGAAGGGGCTACAAGATCTCAGCCTAAGCACTTATTGGGAAGAACCCTATGTTGCACAATCAGACTCCTGCTCACACAACAGGACTTTACCCTCCTTGTCTCCTCCCCTGCAGGCCCCCACATGCCCCCAAAATCTGCTCCAGGGGTCCCCCAACTCTCAGGAGTAGATTATGAGGGCTGCAGGAAGGAGGAAAGGAAGGTGGTCTTGTTGTGCAAGTGAAAGTCCATTTTGCTTGCACATGGACACAGCATTGGATACAGCCCAGTGGTAAACAATATTTAGGGTTCTACTGACCTGAGCATTTGCTTCTTATGGTTCTCTACTTCTTGGAGCAATGCTTGCTTTTCTGATTCTCTATCTTGCTCCTTCGCCATCTGCTCAAGCTCCTAAAGCCGTGAACAGCAAGTGCATATTATCATTTTTAATATTATTTTTATTCAATTTTAATACAAGCAACAACATAATTCATTACAATGTTGTTCCTACTTGGTAATAAAGTCTAGCTGTTCTTTTGGGTATTTCTTTCCTAATCGAATTATACACAATTATTCTTTTAGCACATCCTTTTCAGCAAAAAGATAGCTGGGTCTTTGGGGCTGCTAAGGTCACATTTTGCTTATGAGTGACAGAAATGGGAATCAGGTTTCTAAAAAGCTGTTATGCTTAGTGACATGCTATTTTCAACAATCAGTTTTGCTGTAACAGAAAAGGGAGCTTATTTGTGGCTCAGTCAGCAGAACATGAGACTCTTAATTTCTAGGTTATGGGTCCGAGCCCCACATTAGGCAAGAGATTCCTACATTGCAGGGGGTTGGACTAGATGATCCTCGTGGTCCCTTCCAACTGTACGATTCTAGGATTTAGCAACTCTCCACCCCCCACCCTAAAATCTATTTAGTCCTCACCTGTATTCTCAGCCGTAAATGCTGAAACTTTTCCTTTACTTTGGCATTCAGTTCTGTAAGTGTACTTACAGGTCCCATACAATCCCGAATGTCCTAAAGGAAATAACAAGCAGTGTATAGAATAAACCACATTGTTACACTGATGTTCTCTCTGGCTGTTTGTTCAATTGCCAGCTTGATTGTTTTAAATATAAAGTGTAACCTTTTTAAGAAAACAAAATGTTTATTTTAAATGTTGAAATTGCAACCACCAATAGGCTGCAAATTGACACAGAAATATCATCCATATTATCTGCAAGCAATGTGAATTTAGTCCTAAAGGCTGCCCCAACTGCTACAAAAAGTTACACAGTAGCTGATGTGCTTCATGCAAAGATAGTTACATGACAATCCTACATATAAATCAATTATTTACAAGGATGCACACTCACTGTGCAGGTACACCTATCCATGGCTTCGCCATGTGTGAGCACACAACAGTAAATGCATGCAACGGTTAACATTTACAGCTCTAAATCCTACTTGGATGTGCCTTCTCTTTATAAATTTACTAGCATATAAAGTGGCCCCCTCTGAGCCTATTTTTGGAAGCTAGGGAAGCCTGGCATTGTGAGAACTGAACTGAAGGGGAAGGGAAGGAAGGAGCAGAGGGCATGTTTGTTTCATCACATTACTGTATAGAGAACCTAATCAAACTGCTTGCATGCAAAACTGATGCCCAAGTTGCCCGCATGAAGTTGTAACCATGCCAGTGGGTACCCCCTGATGGGTACTAAATATGTTTTTCAGATCATTAAGAAGCTGGTTGCCCTGGAAATCTACGGCAACATCATTGCGTTGTTGCCTGCCAACCGTGGGAAAGAGCAGGAGGCAAAGAAGAATTAGTTATCTACAGTGTGATGAAATTCTCAAAGGTCTTATCCCTACCAAAGGTTTCTCACATAGCAACATTGCACGAGGCCCTCCCACCATCAGACACCCCAGCTCCCAGTGCCGCCTCCAAACATGGCACATAAGAGAGAATATCACACTGTGAGCAGATTTTTTTCCAACACAGAGCTGAAGCTGGGAGAAGTTGCAGGAACTTTCCCTATCCTGGAAACTTTCAAAGGCTGAGGAGGCACCTCTCCAGGGTCTGAGCCTGACACCTCTGCAGCCAAAAAGCTGTGAGGAAGAACTGCCATCGCACCACCAACAACACAATCATGCGGCGCCTTAAAGACTTAACTGCATCTACTGTGGCACGTGGAAATTTGTGTGGATCATCAATTGCGTGGAATGTCACCCTGAACTGGCATTTGTGTGCATCCTGAGAAGTGCACGCCAGCGCCCCACAGCGGGCATCGTTGCAACTGCGTTGGCCTTCAGGTGCCACGTGACTACGCTAGGACGCAGGCGGAGAGGGCGGCGCTAAGGGAACCTGGCTGCCCAGAGGGGGCGTGACCACGAAGCCCCACCCACCCCGGCGTAACAAAAGACGGAAGTGCGTCTCTGAAGATAAGCGCGTAGCTACCCGTCGCCCGCGATGTATTGACCGAGGCCTGCTGTACCTGCACCGCCGCCTTAATCTCCAGGTCGAATTTCACGATCTCTTGGTTGCAAACTCGAACCGGCACGTCACCGGCGGCCGCCATCTTGGGAGGAACTACGGCGAGCGCAAAGGGGACAAGAGCAGAATTTCGAAACGCGGCCTCTCCGCCCCGCCCCGGTAGGCGGTGCCAACAAGCAGGAAGAAAACAAACCGGCGGCAGAAGGAAGGCGGCGGAGGAGGCTCCTCCCTTTGAGGAGAGCAACCCCCCCCCCTCACTCCGGGCGGCCACCCCCAGTCTGCATTCGTTAGTCTTTTAGGCGCTGCAAGACTCGTCTTGCTCTTTGCTGCCCGGTTGCATTTGCTGCCACAGGGGGAGAGCCGTACATCTCCCCAGCAGAGCCATTCTTAGAGCAGACTGGCTGTGGAAAAACAAATGGGGTTTTGAATTAGCCACAATTAAATTAACTCACATGGGTTTCAAAGGGTCTGCTCAGTGCACGACTAACTCTGGATTCAACCCTATATTGCTATGGCACATGCCCTTGGAATGATCTCCCCAGGGAGCCTTAATTTGGCACAGAATCTGGTGACTTTTTAGCGGGACTTGTTTTTACTTAGTACGGGCTTTTTAGCGGGAAACCGTTTTACTTAGTACGGGCTTTTATGTGTGTTCACGTTCTCCCCCGCCCCCGATCATTTTTATTGTACTTTACAGATTGACTATTCCTAAATTGTATGTAACCTGCTTTGGGTGTGTTCACATATCTTCGTTTAAAAGGCATAGTTAACCATGAATGCCCAGATAACTGCAGCTTCCCTCCTCACCCCTAAACCATGATTCTTGCCTTAAGAAATTCCTTCCAGTAGCACCTTAAAGACCAACTAAGTCAGTTCTTGGTATGAGCTTTCGTGTACATGCACACTTCTTCAGATACACAGTGTATCCTTCTTCAGTGTATCTGAAGAAGTGTGCATGCACACGAAAGCTCATACCAAGAACTGACTTAGTTGGTCTTTAAGGTGCTACTGGAAGGAATTTGTTTTGTTTTGACTATGGCAGACCAACACGGCTACCTATCTGTAACTGGAATCTTGCCTTAAGAGTTATGTTCAGTCCAGGGATTGTGGTTTGTTGTGATGCAAGCCATGAACCGAGGCCAATGATAGTATCCAACAGAGTCCAGGTGTGGGTAGCACAGACTTCAGTCTCGGGCAAGATAACTGCACCTTCCCTCTCTCTGCTCCTGCAGTCCTTCAGAGCAGATTTGGGAGTCATTTGGGGGGGGGGGAGAGGAAGGTGAGGTTATTTTGTGAATCTCTTGTCTTCCTTCTGCATTAGCGGGAAGGTCACATCTCCCATTCTACACATTAAAGGGAGATGGAGATTTCTCCGGCTTGCAAAAGGTGTCCTCCGTCAGCCAGTCAGACGTGAACGGCTGGTCCCAGCCACCGGTCCGGTTAACGACCTATGTGAGCCAGAAACTCTTTAAAAGGTGACTGTTGCTGAAGAGTCCTTTGTCCCTCAGCTGACTATCTATATGCTGACACATGAGCTCAGAAACTTGTTTCTAAGTAGCTGCATTAGGGTAGACTTGAATGAAAAGGTTAGCTTTGTTATTTTCTTGAAGCAACATTCTTCCTCTTCCGTTTGTCCTCTTGCTTCATTTTCTATTCTGTAATAAACACCATCAAATTTGGCTGCTGGGGCGTTGGGTGAATTTGTGTCAAAACTCTAGGGTTATTTCAACCTTTCTCCATGCCTAGTCACTTGGTTCATGTTATGTGTGAGTGGGGTTTGGTATAGAAAAGCAGGCTACTTTGGACTCTGGGTGCTATCTTTGCTTCCCTTTGTATTTGCCTCTGTTCACTGCAAAACATACTCATTGGGGATTAAAGGGAGCATATGGGTATAAGTGGCAGCCTACTTTATAACCTCCAGCATGACTGGCCTACCCTCACAGACAGTTGCAGAAGGTGCCGAGGTGTAAAAGTTTATGATCTTTTCATTTTTGCCGCCACCTTGGATGACTTTTTAAAGGGTTTGGACAAATTAATGGAGCTAAGGCTATCAAAAGGACGCGGGTGGCGCTGTGGGTTAAACCACAGAGCCTAGGACTTGCCAATCAGAAGGTCGGCGGTTCGAATCCCCATGACGGGGTGAGCTCCCGTTGCTCGGTCCCTGGTTCTGCCAACCTAGCAGTTCGAAAGCACGTCAGAGTGCAAGTAGATAAGTAGGTACCACTCTGGCGGGAAGGTAAACGGCATTTCCGTGCACTGCTCTGGTTCACCAGAAGCGGCTTAGTCATGCTGGCCACATGACCCGGAAGCTGTACGCCGGCTCCCTCGGCCAATAAAGCGAGATGAGCGCCACAACCCCAGAGTCGGCCATGACTGGACGTAATGGTGAGTTAATTTAATTGTGGCTAATTCAAAACCCCATATGTTTTTCCACAGCCAGTCTGCTCTAAGAATGGCTCTGCTGGGGAGATGTACGGCTCTCCCCCTGTGGCAGCAAATGCAACTGGGCAGCAAAGAGCAGCTATATGGATCTAAAGCTTTGAGGCTGGGAAGGATGAAACAGCAGTTCTTGAGCAGATAATGGCAAATAGGCTAGACTATATTTAATTTTATCTTCTTGTTAAGTCATAATTCCAAAGGGCTTTTTCTTGATGTAGTGATTAGAACTCCTAACTGAGGGGGTTCTGTTGGAACCTACAGTTGCTGACTGAAATAATAAAACATTTTCATTACTAGTATGGATATTTCTGTTACTTCAAACGAGTAAAAAAGCTTATGTGGTAGCTGTAGTTAATGTTACTTAGCGGTCTATGAGCAAAGTGCCTCAGACAGAAAACACAGAAGCCAGCATACTGTCAGAACTTCTCTTCACAATTTATTTTCAGTTACAAAGGATGTTGCATACATTGATGAGTTTGTATCTGAATAGAAGTGCTCGGGCCCCAGGGTGACAGGAGTAAACAAAATCAATGTTTTAATTGTGCCTCTTTTTTTTTTTTTTAAAAAAAAGAAAAATTACACAACATTAAACATTATAAAAATTGCAAACAGATCATGCTTTTAACAGGATAAAATTTTCTGAACAGAGACAAGACCTTCAATACATTTGTCTGAGCTCCACTTGGAAATGGACTACAGAACATTATAAACAGCATTACAAACATGATCCCAAGCATAAGATCACCAAGGTTGTTAATATGCTTTTTTTGTTTTTGTTTTCAGAAAGCTTTGCTGTGTTTGCATATGCTGTCAGCCTTGTGCCCCAACCTAAACCCATTCATTTGGAAGCAAGTCCCATTGATTGCAATGAGAGTTGGCCCTGCTAGCAGTTAAGTTAGGTTAGAATTGCAGACTTTGTTCATTCTTAAGCATATATATGGGCCAAAGGGTGTTGCGAATGTTTAAGGCAGGAGAAGAGAGAGTGAAAATTATTCATGCATTATACTTCTGTAAAAGTGAATTGTTTCATTATTCCCTAGTTCATGGAAAGCTGTTGGGAAATGAGGCATCTTGTTAGCCTCTGAAGATAACGATGGGTTAGAAGAAGCTTTGGCCTGGTCTCACAAGACAATTATTTTCTTCTTCTCGTTTCTTAGCTAGGCCTAGCTTTGGCTTAAACTTGCTTTCCAGAAAGATTAAGTCTGCAATCCTAAACTGAAGTTTCACCAGAACAAATAGGGCTTACTTCCAATAAAGTGTGTTTCGGTTTATGGAGAAAAAAATGCATGACCAATATGCTCTTGTGGAAGTTCATTAACATCTTAAAAGGCTGAGCATCACATTGCACAAACACCTTTCTACTGCACTAAACCAATTGGGGGAAATTAAATAGACTGAAAATACGTATCCATGAGACCCAATCAAGCTTAGAATGCTGTGAAGGAAGTATATGCTAAAGTGCCATTTCTGCAATGTTGACAAAGCATTCCATTTACACTGGAAAGTATCACTAAGCGTTGTACTCTCAATGTGGTAATGCCCTTAAACATTATTTTTTTTCAAAGGAAAGGATCAGCTTTTGGATTAGGAACTGATTGAAATGTACTTTGTATAATCCCTCAGGTAAAACAAAATAAACTGCACTTTTGTGCAGCATTTCAGCTAGCGAAAATATAGGCTCCCATCTGATAGCAGACTAAACTAGACAATTTGACAGCTAAACCTTACCCTAAAAAAGAAAAATAAGAAAGCATGATTAGATGTATGAAATTCAGGTCGGAAGGCTGAATTTCAATGTTATGTATTTTGACTGTGCCTCAACAGAATTCCAGGAAGACTGCTAAATAAGTCAAGGAACAGACTGGCTATGCTATTTCTGCTGAAGGCAACTTGTAAGTAAACCCATCAAACACAGATAGGAGGTGATTACCATTTCAAAACTAGCTGTATTAAAAAGACTTACATAAGAGAAACAATACATCATTATTGACATTTGTGAATAAACAAGCAGATTTATTAATGAAGGCAAACATCAGAAAAATGGTATAGACTTATGTGAAACCCACACTGACAGTACGGTATTTGAGAAATGTCTGTTGCTTTAAGATTATTCAAGAGACCTTTAATCTGCGTTAGAAATCATTTTTGCTCTTTTCCACTGCACTTCAGTCTACATTTAAAAATAAATTACTGACCAAACTAGTGGACTTAGTATATCTCTGTGCCCAATTCCTACAACAGTGTCACTGTTTGCATTGATGCCAGAGCTGAGTGGAAAGAGCCAGTCCTTGACTAGCCAGAAGACTAGTACTTATGAGCCCCAGAAAGTTAAATATCAAGGTGTGCTTGATAAATTCAAGAAAAGGCAGAGAAGCTTTTGTAAAGAGATGTAGTGGAATTACTATAAAAAATCCTATCTTCCAAGACCACTGAAAAATTGGTCACCCTATGCCAGTACAAACTAATCAATACAACTAAGCAAATCTGTTTGAAGTTCCTTCATGATGCTTTTATTGTAGTTTGCTTCCAAAAGGGTTCAAGGGTTTAAGGAGTCCTGGGGAATGAAAAATAAACTTGGTTCTAATATACAAGTAAGGCACAATATAAAGCCACATCATAATCTGTCAATGGAGAAAATGGGTAAAGGACAAGAACCATACATGGTACAGAGTAAGTAGTTCATATCCATTCAAAAATAGAAGTGTGGCACTCAGTTTCAGACTGACAATTTTTTAGCAAGAGCATGTTTTAATATGGAAACAAACTCTAAAGTATCCAGTGTATGAAAGAGAGTTCGGAACTCCTTTTAAAAAATAAAGTGTATAATTGCTTTTGGATGACATGAGAATATTCACAATGCCTACACTTGTAAAGTGACCAAAGACTTCAATAAGATCCACATACTGTGTATGAACACTGAAAACCTTTAGAGAGCTCCTCTAAAGATAATCATCCAAAAATGCATGCCACAATTTCCCAAAACAAAACATGAACATTTGGTTTTTTTAAAATCTTTGTGATAAGTATACACTAAACGTATATTAAATGACACTAGAGGAAGCAGATTGTTACTGGCATTAAAAGTACAACCATTTTCTAGACTGTTTTAAATGCCACAGAGTCCCCTGGTTAAAATGTAAAGCTGCACAGCTTGCCTATGTCATCTTTACAATAAAGGTTAAACCAGCAAAGGTCTTAACTTTACTCTACATTTTACTGCCAGGTTTTATTTAGATCAAGTATCGCTGCAGCATTCTGACCAGCCCAGAGTTAGCAGCAAATGGCAGGAATCATATAAAATGCAATATCTTTTTTTTTCTTTTTTAAACAAAGTGCTTGTCTAAGATATACATACATATATAAATAGATACAAAATAAAGTGTCACCATTAAAAAGCTCAACTATTTCAAAGCTTTTAGACTATAACTTAATACATAGAAAACACTGAAATGCAAGGGTGTGGAATCCACTAAAAAGATTCAAAGTCTCTTTTCAATGCTAGACCAAAATCATATTCTGGTTTTCAGACATGCACAAAAAAGGCTGCAAACGCAGTATTAGCTCAGAGAAGCCTGAATTACTACAAAGGGGTATTGTATCTTACTGTCAGTTTGTCTTGCTGCACAAGTCCTGATTGCAAAAACAGATGTATCCCACTGTAACTATCCTATCCACGCTCTTCTGATCCAGTGTTAGAATCTTAGCATGAATCATATTTAAACGCCATTCTTCAATGAAGCTCAACACTATTTCAGTATATCAGAATAGGCTGATGTAAAATACTTGGACACAGCTCTATAACCAGCGTTAAATGGGATACATTTCTGATATGCCAGCACTATTGCAGGCTTGACACTTAAAAAAAAAAAAGGAGCAGCTCCATCATGACATGCAAATTTCTGCTGAAATTATGCAAATACTTTAGATCAATTTTTGAAAAGGTAGATAGCAATAAGCAGCAGTGCAGACAGAAAGAGCAAAAAAAGGCTTTGGGGCAGTACAACTCTACAGTGGGAGCTACAGCTTCCTCAATCTTTCTTTTTTTAAAAGAATGCATTGCTTGCCTATTACAGGAATGTAGCAATTCCCAATGTTCATTTAGATATAAGGAATCGCACTGTAAGGTGCATGTAAAGAATTGGAGGGGGGATAATGAGATTTTTGTATTTACTTGGAGCTGCATCTGAATTATTTGGTATCCTTCATAAATAGTGTTATGTAGTCACCTGTCTATCAAACAATTGGGAGGAAAGGCATCCATGAAACCAGATAATGATCCTGTCTTGACATAAGCAACTTTCTCGTCAAGAGATAAAGCTTTTCATTGGTACTTTAACACTGACTAAAAGCAGACTCTCGTGAGCCAAACTGCACACGCATTTGTATTCCCCCCAATCGTAGAAACTACAAGTTAACAATAAGTCACATAGAAGTTTGAAGAAGCTAGTTGAAATATCTGTACAAAAATATAAATTCTATAAATTCTTTTCTTTTTTTTTAAGCCTGTGTTGATCCTTGGAAACATCACATGCACAATAATACAACAACTGGAAAAGTGGCAACTAAGGAATTAGATATTTTAGCTCTTTTCTTTACATATATACACATTACAATAAAAATAATTTTATTTTGGTTGTTTGGTGGAAGTATCCTACAAGCTAAATTTTTAATTTCCAAAGTCAAAATCTACTTTACCAATAGCTTACTAAAATCCAAATATATTAAAATTTCTACTATGTGCAGAAAAAAAGGATTTACAGACTTCTAGATGGCCAACTTATCTACTATGAAGTGAACTAGAAGAACAGCAAAATAATAGTTATGTATGAATGCTCCTTCCGTAGACAATTGGACCCAAAGAGAAAAAAATTCACAGTTCAGTAAGATCCCTAACCCTGACCTTTTAAGTTTTTTTCTTTTTATACATTCAGTACAGTATCATGTAAGCTGTGCAAAACTTTACTTAAACTGGCAATCTGCCATATCAGTTGCATTTGTCTTTGGTACAAAAATAAACAATCGCATTAATGTGCAAGTATTTGTTTTCTTCCGGCCAAGTACCGAAAATGAGTTTTCTAGAGCCATCTTTTATACAATACATAGACTCTGTGGCATATCTACATTTTCAACATATTCCTATATACATTCAAAAATTTGTAAGAGCTGGAACAAATACATTAAAACCCATGAGACCATCTATACATCTTCTCTCCCACAAGGGTTTCTTACCATTTTATAGTTACACTTCTCCCCACCCACCCTCCCCCTCAATACAAGGCACAAAGAGTATACATTTTCTTACTTGCACAGACATTTAAATACCGTATCAAGCTCAGAAAACTATATTTTTTTATATGGCACACTAGCGTTATTGCCAGGTGTGCTATGTACAAGTTATGGTTGCAAAGAAAACTTATTGTTTAGTTTAGAACAAAAGAGCAATTATTCTTGAAAAAAACCTTCTTAATCTGAATTCTAAGTTTTTATTTTTCTTGGAGCATAAACCTGCCATAACGTTTGGCATTTTGCAAGATTTTTACTTGCAAAAAACTTGTTTTGCTCCTGCATGTTATATTATCTGGTCCTAGGTAAACTTAATTTAAAAATGAATATGTAGTCACCACATTTATGACAGAAGCAGATTTAAAACTACAAGATTTATGCTCCAAAATGCCAGTAAGCATTTTATACCATGCTTTCACTTATCTTACTACATTGTTATAAAAAGGAAAAAAATGATGGAACTGAAAACTGTGTTTTATAGAACGCTAAATTCACATGCAGACCAGAAATAATTTTACAATGTAGTACATGACACAGGCAGAGCTCTGACCAATGTGAATGGATCAAGTGATGTCTACTAAACTTTTGATGTTGGTATTCGTAGCCCTACAAGGCCTCCTGTAGGATCTCCTTCTGCTGTTTTTTCTAAAACTTGGTTCACAAATTCTGATGTCTGCCCAGATACAGGTGGCCCTGGAAAAATGAATGAAGACATATATTCAGATGTGTGTTTTCTGCCTTCTACTCATTGTTAATTCAAGATTTGTTAGTGCCTACACATATAAATGTGTATAAATGCCCCTCAGGTCATTCTTGGTCCACCAAGCCCAACTATTTGGCCCATGAGGCTGTTTTGGGCAGGCCATGCCTGTCTACTCTACATTTGTATGACATTAGATAATGGCAGAGCTTGGACAAAGCCCCCTTGTGCAACTTCCCAAGTACAACAGCTGTTTTACTGAAACAAAGGAAATAAACTTGCTTTTAGCAGCACTTTGCTGCCTAGATGCTTTGAAGTTCCAGTTTCACAACTTCAGAGCACCAAATCTCCTGATGTTGTTTGTAACATCAGGTGATTGACAGGTGGGGGGCCTCACCCACTTGTCGCATTTGGCCTGTGAGGCAGATCCTGATACATATCTGGTGTGTGCAGCCAAGACAGGTTCTGCTTCCCTGGAAAGGATCTTTGTCAGAATTAGTAACAGGTTTGGAAGTCAAAAATTAGGAAGATGGGCCAATAATGAAGAAAAAGAGTAAAATGCACAAACATAAAACCAGAGACCCTGAGTTAGACAGCAGCATTTCCTAGAATATTAAGGAAAACATTCTTCCTGGAATAACAGGTTTGGAATTGCCCAAGAAAGATGTTAAATTACTTTTGTATGCCACGACCAGAGCTAGAATTTTGTTAGCGAAAAACTGGAAAACACAAGAAGTACCAACAGTGGAAGATTGGCAGATGAAGATGATGGACTTTTCGGAGCTGGCCGACCTGACTGGAAGAGTCCGCGACCAGAAGGAGGAGGAGTATCAGGAGGAATGGAGGAAATTTAAAGACTATTTAGTTAAATATGTTAAGTTAAATTAACTGGAAAAGCTTGCAAGGACCAGATAGGCCTAGGATTTAAACATGCAATGTGATGAATTAATATGTTTAATGTTGAATTGTAAAGAAAGAAAGATGTTAAGTTATGAAGTTAGTTTTATAAGAATACTGGTTTTGGAAAACCGTTAAAATGATATATAATGAAATCCAACCAGGGGGATATGAGGAAGTCACTTAACAATGTTATTAAGTTTGGTTTAAATATGGTTGAGATTTTTGTTTGTTTATTTGTTTGTCTAAAAAACTTTTTTTGAAAATTAATTTAAAAAATTAATTGAATATTAAGGAAAACAAACAAGGCAAACAGTGGTTTGTTCAAGACCTACTCAGACCATTTAATGTCTGCTAAAGTCCTAGTAGCTCCTTGGTGCTGAGTTTGATCCACCACCTAAAATACAGCTTGTCATTGCAACATAATAGGGAGTATGTGAAGTGTACAACCAATGACCACAATCCTGAAGATGTGGGGGGTGGGTTGGTGTGGGGGTAGTTTGTGCACTATAGCACTGGAGTAATGAATTAAGAGAAAGTGTGAGAGGGAGAAGTGAAAGGGTGTCTAGATCAGGGTACCAAACATTTTTTGGGCACATCTTAAGTTGGAAATAAAGAGCACCTCTCTTTATTCAGGTGTCATTCAGGAGGAATGAAGATTATGGTGGGTTGGAGCACTGGCCAGCACTTCACTTGCAATGAATCAGCAGAAATGTGTTATAAAACATATCAGATGGGGGAGGGGCCTCACGGGCACTGTGGGTGTTGTACTGGAAAAGGTATCACTAGATCAGGGGTTGTTAACCTGGTCCCTACCGCCCACTAGTGGGCATTTCAGGATTCTAGGTGGGTGGTAGGGGGTTCTAGGGCACAAGCGGAATCCTCCTTCCATCGAGCACTGGTGGGCGGTAAGGAAATTTTACCATCAAGAAAGATGCATTAGTAGACAGTAGGTATAAAAAGGTTGACTACCCCTGGAGTAGATGATGGGGCAGCCCACAAAGGGAGTGGATAGTTTGTTGGTGTTTCACCATCCTTTTTTCTTTATACAAACAAGGTCAGGGGGAAAGTGGAAGAACAATTTGAAGACAAATGTGAAACCGATTAGAGGTGTTACAGGCAGGGCTTTTTCTCAGCTAGAACAAGCCGGAACTCAGTTCCAGCACCTCTCCGGTGGGTGTCACTGCCATTATAAGATAACAAGATTTGTTCTGGCACCTCTTCTTATAGAAAATTGGCACTGATCACAGGGCAATAGGTGATCACAACACCTAAGCAAAACATTCCACACGAAGTTGATTTGCGTGATTAGAGCAAACCTCTTATTTCCTCAGCAGTTGTTATGGGAAACTCAGTGCAATGGAGATGCTTGCTTTAAAAAAGTTGTTTGGAACAGTATTTTCCCTGCCTGAAACATCTGAATGTGGCCTCTGCTGTTGTGATGTTAGGTTGCATTAGTTAAAAGCAAGATCTCAGTGATTTTAAAAGTCAAGTCAATGGTAGTGTAGTAGGTGAACATACTCTAAAGTCATGGTATTTGTGCAAGAATTGTTTCCAACATTTAGAAAAACTAATGATTTTTAGTACCATCACACTAGATGTTTACTTACCAAGAGTATCTTTAATAAGTACATCAAGCTTCTGACCCATATTGGCTACTCTGTCATCTTTGGGACTCTGCACTCTGTTCACAATTTCTTGTTTGATAGAGTTGATCACAAACAGCAAGTTATCTGCAAGAAGAGACCAGGCAACAATGTAAGTCTACTGGAATGCACCCTTTGGGGAAGGAAGAATACACCTCCCTATTTATTCATTTAACATCTGCCATAATGCCCCTTTAATTCAAAATTTTCAAGTCCATTTGAAATAACTGATACAAACACAACAATAAAAAGTGGTGCTTAACACAGAACAGACGGAGAAAATAAAAAATGCACTTAAAAGGTATTAATGTAAGCCACAGCTAAACCTCCCCGGGAAAATTACACAAGCAAGGTGCTATGGCTAAAAAGGCCTTATCTTCCAGAGGTGCTTGCCAATAGCTATAACAAACATCTGGTGATCATCCAGTCCTACTTCTTTCTCTTTTTGTAAGTCGCTTTGAGTTGCCATGACAAAAAAGTAGCTAATCAATTTAATAATAATAAAAAACAGATGATACTCTTTTCTGTGGAGACAATAACCTGTACATTATATATTTGGACCCAGCGGCGTAGCGTGGGTTGTCAGCACCCGGGGCAAGGCAAGTAATTTGCACCCCTAACCCCTAACCTGCCGCCGCTGCCAGCTTCTTCTTGCTGCTGCCTGGGCTGGTCGGGTGTGGTTCTCTCCCGCGCTCAGCGCTGCGCTGGGCGGCCGCTGCACTGTCCCTCCCCCAGATAGTCCCACCCTCGCTCTCTCTCCGCTCCGCACCGCACCGCACGCCTGGCACCCTCCCCCTCCACAGTGGGCGGCGACCCGGCAGCTCGGATCGGATTCGCACAGCCAGCACTGCAGTGAGAGAGAGTGAGTGAGCCAGGTAGGGGCAGAGAGCTGCGAGTGCGAGCGCGCCCCCCCCAATGTTGCGCCTGGTGCAGATGGCCCCCCCTGCACCCCCCACGCTACGCCACTGTTTGGACCATCAGATTTCAAGCCTCATGAGCTGAGGCTGCAAGTAGACCCTGATGGCCTCCTATGTCCAGACAGCATGCTCACACAAAGCTACAAAGGAAGTTATTTCAAGTTTGCTAATTAAGCCTTTTTCTGTTTTAAAGGCTTACCATATTCAGTGTTGAGACCCCACAGTTTCACCTTGTTGGCTTCATACTGGGCTTTCTTTTTAAGTCGGCAAGCTCTGTGATAATGGAAGGCAAAAAAGAAGCTTAGAATATCCATCTAGTTGTCTTAGAGCATACCTGATGTTACTGTAATGGCAGTCATCAATGCTATACAGGTGCCCCTATCCCCACCCCACCTACATGCACCCCATTCACATGGGTCACCGCTAAATAAATAAATAGCCATTCTCTCACTCAGGTTTGCTGCCTAGAAGTCACCTGGGGCTGCTGCCTGAACGAGAGAAGGTGGCCTCTGATTGACCAGCAGCGCAGGGCAGGAGACACCTTCTCCCTGCCCCCATCCTGACACCAGTTCTCCTGGGCACCTTTATTGGCCATCGCCCTCTGTGGCCAGTTGCTGCAACCACATGCACTGGCTCTCCTCAGGGAAACAGGCAGGCAGGCTGGCTTGGGGCAAGCCGGGCAGCAGTCTCCAGCTATTTCCATTTCCCACATGTTCTCCCTATTAAACTGGGGTGCCCCCCACTTTACGCAATTTCCCTTATGCACATGGGGGCACGAAGCATAAGCTGTTGGGGGGGGGAAGGACACCTATAATAGCTTAGATGTTATAATCTAATAGTCAAGATACTGAACGATAATTCCCAACACTAATTAAGCCTTGACTGATAACACTACCATAGCCTTATGCAGATGTTCATTGCAAAATATGACAACTTTCAGACTTAAATAGCATAGCTTAGTGTGAAGCCATTTGTGTAGGCTGGACATGTTACACCATCATAATCAGATATGCCTCAAACATACAACAAAAGCAGGAATGGGGAGAGAAAAACAACCATGTGCTTCAGCACAACCTACTTTTTGCAATACAATACTAGCCTGCAAATGCTTGTCAAAACAGAAGAATCCACTCACCTTGGCATGTAGTAATCTTAACTACTAGTGGTATTATTATTATTATTATTATTATTATTATTATTATTATTATTATTATTATTATTATTATTACAGTGATGATGATGATGATGATGCCGCCTTACCTGGAAGCTAGCTTGTTTTTTTCTTTTCTTGACCTTGGTCTAGCTGTTAAAGGAAGTTCGCTGACTGGAGTCAAATCACTGATCACTTTATTCAGCTTTCTCAATTCATTCCCAATCTGTAGCAGTTTTTTAGGATTAGGTGTCAGATCTTCTACATCTGTCCTCCGTGACTTCTTAACAGCATATTTCCCTATGCAATTATATACAAAAGCAGGTTATCTGATGGGTTGCTAGAATACTGTGAATTACATTCAAATTTTAGAAATAGTTTTTATCCTACAACCTCCCATGGTACTGTTATGATTATTACCCGGTACAATATATAATCAATTATACAACTGGAAGACAATAAATAAATAAATATGACAAGCTTCTTGAAAGCTGCATATGCACCTGAAAGCAACAACATTTGTTAAGGGACTGCTCTTACCATGATGTAATCCATTCTTCTGATACATGTTACTTGGTAGTGTATCTCGATTCCATTCTGAAGGCCTTAACATTCTCTCCTGCTGTGATGGTGTTAGTTGCTCACTGTATTCCCAGAAGTATCTTCGCTTTCCTCTTTTTCGACAAGATATTGCAGTCATTTCTTTCAAGTCTTCCACAGAATCATTCTCATACCCTAAGAAAGGCATAAAAAGTTGCACTTAAAGCAGCTTCCCCCTTCACCACAGCAATTGGGGCAGAAAAAAGGTTGCCCAAACCTGCATTAAATGGCTCTAAAGCATTCCATTTAAACTCACCAGATGAGACCATCCTAGTTATTTCTAAACAAGATTCTGAAGCTTGAAAAGAGGGCTAGGAAGACAACCATGCAGCATTCTAAACTCTGCACCCTTCTGCCACATTAGTCAAAGGCATACTCAGCTGAAAAACAGATTCTCTACATGGACATGGGAACTGCCTCTAGAGTTATGACTGAAAAATAATTCACAACTCTTCCACTAACAAAAGTGTTATGTGGGTCATCAGCCTTGCCAACATACCCATTCAAAATTTTTCCTCCCCCCCCCCCCCAATACCTGCAGCAGACCTAGCTCTAGATTACAAGCTTAAAATTACCTGGTTCAGAGAAAGTATCACTGATGTCATCATCTTTGTCGTCCTCGTAATCTTCCTCCTCATCCTCGTTTTCAGAGAGTTCATGCTCACTTCCAAAACCTTCATCGTGATCTTCATCCTCCACCTCTTCCTCTTCTTCCTCCTCCTCCTCCTCCTCTGGATCAGCTTTGCCAGCACCGGCCTGCTCACCCAAACTGTCCGTGACAAAGAGGGAATAGTTGTGTTCTTCCTTTTTCTGCGAAGGATCTGAAACAGAGGTGCTGGCAGAGAGGCTGTTCTCCTCAGCAACTATTCCTGGAGTTTCTTGAGGTGGAGTGAGGAGCAGAGCCTGAGTCTCTTTAAAAGGCAACACTGGACTGTGACTCTGAAGGGAGTCATTCCCTTTCCGCTCTTGTTTCTTTGCTACAGCTCCACAGTAGCAGGTGTTTTCTTTTGCAGCATCAGCGTTTGCCTGGCTCATGGAAGACCTGCCCTGCGGTACTGGATTTATCTTTACTTTTGCCTTTTTAACATAATCTTTGCATTCAACATGAATGTTCACTTTCTCATTATTGTACACGTTGGTCTTCACCATGATTTGTGTGCTTGAATTGGGTTTGCCTCCTTTCAGGGCAGATTCTGATAAAGGTGCCTCAGCCTGGCCCGTCTTGGATGAACAAACGGGGGCTGTTGCTCTGGTTGCAATCTTCTTCGTTGGCAAAGAGGTTAACTGGGTTTGCTTTACACTGAACAGCAATTCTGGGTAGCACAGTGGATCTGAGACAGGCTGGGAGTCCTCACTGTTGAGCTGAGCCAGAGTTGGAGTTTTACTTATCACCTCTTCATCCTGGTACGGGCTTGAAAAGTCATCAAGGCCCAAATAGTCCACCTCTTTTGTTCCCCAGATGTCACAGCTGGTTAGTTTGGTGTACTTTGTCAAATCTTCACAGTAAGTGTCCCACTGCTCCCAATTTGCGGGGAAAGAGGTTTCAGTATCCAGAATGTCTGTAAAGGACTCCAGGTTCTCAAGATCTTTACAGTCTTCTACAGAAAGGAGGTTATCCCTGGAACTCTGCTGGTAATCCATTTCTCTGTCCTACAGAGGCAGATGTAAAAATGTCAGTAAATAATGGTAAATTACTTTTCTCTCTGGATTCACCCTCAAGCCACACCACAAAAAGCACTACTTTGCTGGTGATATGCACCATACATACCTACAAAAGCTATTCATACCTCAAGGGAGAAATACTTCAACAGTTGTGATCCTAAAACATACTTACCAGGAAGTAAGCCTCACTGAACACAGTGGGAATTTCAAGAAAACATGCATAGGATTGTGCTCTGTCTGTCTGTCAGCTTTGAATCAAAGGGTTTTAAGAGGTCAGCAGTTCCCATGCCCAGTTCAATGAAAAGCCCATCAATTATAATTGCCTAGAAATAAGTGACTCATCTAGTTTAAGAGCAGAGTTAGTTGTCAGTGACACTGCTAAAATTAGGACAAGAGAGAAAGGGATCACTGATCTCACATTTCTAAAGCACAAAGCTGTATTAACTAGTCTGAAGAATTTTATTTAAGTGCAAGAATAAAATACAAAATATCTTATTTGCTTTCTAAGCACCTTCATTTGTATTTAACTAATAGTCTTTGGCAAGTTCTGTTCAGAAATATTGAAACAAAACAAATTCCTTCCAGTAGCACCTTAAAGACCAACTAAGTCAGTTCTTGGTATGAGCTTTCGTGTGCATGCACACTTCTTCAGATACCAGGTATCTGAAGAAGTGTGCATGCACACAAAAGCTCATACCAAGAACTGACTTAGTTGGTCTTTAAGGTGCTACTGGAAGGAATTTGTTTTGTTTTGACTATGGCAGACCAACACGGCTACCTATCTGTAACCAGAAATATTGAAGGAATCAAGCACAATTAGCTTAAGGGAAAGATTTGAGCAGAGGCAGTAACCAGATACTTGTAAGTGCACCTACACTATGGACTCCCTGCCTAGTGATAACAAGCAGGCACCTTCACCATACCCTGTTTAGGCAAGTTCACCCAGATAGCTAGCACACTGATGTGTGTTTTAATCTGCTTTTAGTTCACTGCCGATTTTAATTTTCTGAATGTTTTAAATTCTTGTTTTTACTGATAATACTATCCTGCAACCATGTGTTTGGCCTTAAATAATTGTAAATAGTACTAATAAAGCTCAAATGGCAATAGTTTTAACTACTGAGTGTGGACTTTGGTTAAAGGCAAAGAAAAACAGCCTGAATGGGAAAAAACCAGGTTGGCAACAAGTTGCCAAGGGAGCTTGTGGCACTTTCTCACTTGGGGGATTTTTCCAGGAAGAAGAAGAAGAAGAAGAAGAAGAAGAAGAAGAAGAAGAAGAAGAAGAAGAAGAAGAAGAAGAAATTATTTATACCCCGCCCTCCCCGGCCAGGACCGGGCTCAGGGAGGCTAACATCAAAGTATGATACATTAAAAACATAAATCAAACAATTGATACAAATACAGCTTAAAATCAAATTTGGAGCAGAATAAAATCAGATGGCAACCCACAGATTATAACTATAGGAGATGGGAACCCTGAGTCCTCACCAGGCCCAACAAGAGATTCTACATGGGGCAGGACCAAAAGATCCGCTGGTTGTCTTCCAACTCTTTCTCTATTTCCCTCACTTTTAAAACGTCTTTTCTAACATCCAACCACTTCTGACTCCTCTTGGATGTAGCGATGTCAGCAATGCCTTGACGTCTGCTCAAGCACAGTTCTTTTTTTACTTCTTTCTTGGCCAGCTTTGTCAGCCTTTCATTGGCAAGAAGCCACTGTTGCTGGGCTCAGGAACTGAGGATTCCTCAATTAGCGATTAAATTTAATAGAGAAGCAAAGCACAGCAAACTGGCCTTCAGTGCACAGGTTGCTGCAAGCCACACCCCTTCTCGTTTGAGAGAGGCTAAGGGTGCTTTATGCAGTTCAGAGAAAAATACAAGCAACTTACCACTTCATACATGAAATCTGGATCAGAACTGTTAGCCAACAGATCTGTGCTCATCAGAGTCTGTTCTGAAAACATGTGGTTTCGAAAGGCATCCCCAAAAGGAGGGTCCATTCCACTCACACTAGGCTGCAACAGAATGTTAATAATTTGTAACACAAACAACCAGTTTGTAACAAAGAAACATTAAATCCTACTGGGCGATTGCTAGCATGTTCCTTTAATGTGGTACATATTCCATCTCTTCTTTAAATGGTAGCACCTTATTACAACAGTCACTCAGGAGCCACAGCTTGGGTTTAGCCAGTTTTAAAACATGTTCTGCATATTTGCTAAGCTAAACAAAAGAAAACTGGCTGGTGAACTATCCCTTTTCTCACTGCCTATACAGTGGTACCTCTGGTTGCGAACGGGATCCGTTCCGGAGGTCTGTTCACAACCTGAAAAGCCCGCAACCTGAAGTGCTGTACCTGCGCATGTGCGTGGCGCGATTTGGTCTTGTGCACATGCACGAAGCGCGATTTAGCGCTACTGTGTATGCGCGAGCAGTGAAACCCGGAAGTAACCCTTTCCGATACTTCCGGGTCGCAGCGGGACGCAACCTGAAAAAATGTAACATGAAGCAAACATAACAAGAGGTATGACTGTATATTAAGCAATTATCTGGAAATGTATATGTACAAAGGAAGGCCAATGCCTATGTTTCCCATACCTCTGTTCCCATTATATTGTCTTTGGCATCCTGAATCAGATAATTGCTACATGCTAGATTCACATGTCATGGAAAAGCAGAAGCAAAAAGTTCCTAAAGCACTCAACGTTGGCTGTATCCAGTGGTGTGGCTCAGTGGTGGCAAGGCTCCATCAGCGGAACAAGGAGGCAGGAATTTCCAGCAATTCTCTTTCCTCTTGCTGCCGCCCCCCCCCCCCATCAACTCTCTGAAATAGAAATTTGTTTCCTTCCCTATTCTGCTTAGATAAGCTCTACTGCCACCTCAAAACACCTAAAAACAAAACCTAAGTAAAATTTATTGACTTCTTATATCAGGTAAGCGAATATAATACTGGGTATTACCTGAGGCATTTCCAGGCCCAGATCCCCCAAGCCTAAGTCCAAACTTGTTCTTTTCTTTGCTTGCAAATTCTGTTCCAGCTTTTCTTCAGGGTCAATAGGCAACATATAACTCATGCAATGGAGATTCACAGATTTATTTTCCTAGAAAAAGCTTCGTGTTGACTACATGGAACTTTTCTCTGGGGACTTTCTGCATGAAATAAAACCAAAACCAAATATTCAGTTTGCATTGAAATGAAGATTGCTTGATAATTTCTGAACAAAGAAAGTTTCCACAACCTAATACCCATGAATCCTAATGTCAGAACTGAGCAAGTACACCAATTTCAGTTTGAACACTGTTTGTGAGATTTTTTACACAGCGTGATCTGAGTTCATGATTTTATGAAGTCCAAGAGAACAAGTCCCTGCCTTGAGGAACTTGGGCAGGGACCTGCTCTCTTGGACTTCATAATTTCATCACAGGGGAGAAAGTAGATAAAACAGAGAAGGAAGATGTGTTCAGAGCAATGAGAGAAGTGAATGATTTTGGCAGCAGAGCAAGGGCTAGAGCTGAGGGGACCACAGACTACCAGAGAGGAGAGGGCCTGAAAATCAGGAAGAGCTGTTGAAGAGGCACAGTGCAATGACTATATTTATGAAATGTTGAAATGGAGAATGACATGATTTGACAATGGACTGAATCTATGGACATATGAGGCAGTGGTGAAGGGGTTCCTGAGAATGATCTTAATAACTGGTGTTCCATTAAGCATCCATGTTTCAAGCTTTTCGGAACTTTAAAGGTCAGTACTAGCACTGAGAATTGTGTTTGGAAACAAATCAGGTGGCAGTGCTGCTGTTTTAAGACCGGCCAGAAAGGTTCTATTCGCTTAGTCACGTTCTGTAATCTAGTTGATGTATTCTGAACCAACTGCAGTTTCCAAACAGAATTGAAAAGCAGCTCTACGTAGAACGCATTGCAGTAATCCAAACAGGATGTTACCGGGACATGGTTAACTGAGACTAGGCTGTTCAGAGAGCTACAAGCCTCATTTTAATATTACAAGGCATATTCTAGCATATCATCTGTTTGTGCTCGCCCACACAAGATTTTAATATGTAATATTATTTTATAATGTGTGTTTATAAGACTGCTGTTATAGCTGGAAAAATTGTAGGTTAACATGTTTTAACCCCTCGTATTATTGGAATGGTTAAGGTATATTTTCTACTGCATGTAAACTACTTTTTAATATTCAGTGGTAGTTAAATTCTATTATTTGTTTTTTTTTTAATTGCCAGTGTGCCAGAAGAAGGATATTAAAATGTTCATATAAATCCCAAAGTGTCCACTCACAGGAGACACTGATCAGGGTGTCTCTGCATGATCGACTACTCAGGATTTCTCTTCTTCCAAGCAGCCTCTGCTGGTGACTATGTATTTGGCCCTACTCTGCATCAGGTGTGACCAAATTATCTCATAACTCCTGATACAGAAAGGCAGCAGACTGCCCTCAGAGGTGGAACACCTAGAACAGTAACTCATACAGAACCATGAGGTAAGAATGGATAGTTTTTATTCTAACACCTTTTAAAGCCAAAAGCTTTTCGTATGAGGGTGAAGCATGCCTCAAAATTCAATTAAAAGGAAAGGAGACATGACTCAGGTATGGTAAGTGGTGTCCTAAGATGCATATGGAAGATAACTGACCAGCTTTGTGCTGCAGCAGGAATAATTGTCATTAATATGAGCTCAGTAAAACACTCAAAAAGCCACAATGCACCATAATCATGCTTGAACAAGACAGAGTCCCAATAATGTCTTGCTTCCAATAAATCTACTTTTTTGACAACTATGCAATGGATCACCCATTTAAAGTTGAATAATAATACTTGTCCTAGAATTTCTAGCTACTCCAGCTTCCCTGCCACCCCTGAAACCTGATGTTTAAGCTTTTTGGCAGATCGCCTCAAGGCACCAACTGTGCAACCCTTCAGCATACCACAAACAGCAAGATTATGCAAAGGAACATCTATAGAATAACCCACTCAGCACCATGGCGCTTCACAATGGGTTGCTGTAATGAATTTGCTTGTTAGCTCAGAAGCAAAAGTCCCCAATTAAAATCAAATCACTGAAAAAAGTCCTCCAAGTTTCTTCTTTTTTATCCAGGAAGCTGGAGGTAAAGCAAATGTCTGCCATAAAACAACAAAAATCTTCTGCTTGTTTAAAGATTGTATGTTCATAAATTAAAATTGACATACCTATCATTCCAATATCCTGCCTCCATTCTACATGCCTCATTATGCCTCTTTTCCTGAAAAAGCTAAATTTAGTACAGTATAAAAGATGCTGCAGATCAGCTCGTGAATACAGTATAGTGGTACCTCGGGTTAAGAACTTAATTCATTCTGGAGGTCTGTTCTTAACCTGAGGTACCACTTTAGCTAATGGGGCCACCCGCTGCCGCTGTGCAATTTCTGTTCTCAACCTGAAGCAAAGTTCTTAACCCGAGGTACTACTTCTGGATTAGCGAAGTCTGTAACCTGAAACGTCTGTAACCCGAGGTACCACTGTACAAGAATTAAGTTTGGATTCAAACTGGACCATGAGTCACACAGCAGCAGGCAGGCAAACAAACAGAGTTGCACAAGGACAGGCCTGGTTCTGACCACCACTTAAACTAGTTCCTTTAGTTGCAAAGTGGAGAACATTAGAAGAATGCTTTATCTACATTTACTGGTTAAGAAAATAAAAGTCATTTATCTCTTACACCCAATTTATGTGAAAGAAAACTCCCCTGAAGCATTTTAATCCATGTGCCACCAGTATGATCATAGACCACAAGACTATGAAACAAACAAGAGCTCTAAAACTTGAAGCTATCTCCTCACACACAGCTTTAATTTTACAAACCTGCAGTCATTTCAAAAGCTTCTCTGGATCAATTAACTTCCACTGTACAATTTAAATACTGCCTAAGGATCACAACTTGAGAGCACTGAGCACTCTATGCAATACTTTGAAACATAAGGAACAGGATTAAAGGAATGATTTCTAATGTGATACCTGTGATAAATCTAATGTGATTTATAATCTAGAACCACAAGAGCAGAACTGTTTTACTGATATTTTAGAGAACCTTCTTCAATTTAAGCTTCTGCTAACGACAAAGCTCCACACTTTATGCAACAATCAAATTTGCCACCTGGCCACAGGGCTCATCACCTCCTGGCAAATAGAAGGGGAAGAAATGGAGGCAGTGAGAGATTTTACTTTTTTGGGCTCCATGATCACTGCAGATGGTGACAGCAGTCACAAAATTAAAAGACGCCTGCTTCTTGGGAGAAAAGCAATGACAAACCTAGACAGCATCTTAAAAAGTAGAGACATCACCTTGCCGACAAAGGTCCGTATAGTTAAAGCTATGGTTTTCCCAGTAGTGATGTATGGAAGTGAGAGCTGGACCATAAAGAAGGCTGATCGCTGAAGAATTGATGCTTTTGAATTATGGTGTTGGAGGAGACTCTTGAGAGTCCCATGGACTGCAAGAAGATCAAACGCATCCATTCTTAAGGAAATCAGCCCTGAGTGCTCACTGGAAGGACAGATCGTGAAGCTGAGACTCCAATACTTTGGCCACCTCACGAGAAGACTCCCTGGAAAAGACCCTGATGTTGGGAAAGATGGAGGGCACAAGGAGAAGGGGACGACAGAGGACGAGATGGTTGGACAGTGTTCTCAAAGCTACCAGAATGAGTTTGACCAAACTGCGGGAGGC
The DNA here is from genome assembly GCF_964252035.2 of Podarcis erhardii. Classification (NCBI taxonomy): domain Eukaryota; kingdom Metazoa; phylum Chordata; class Lepidosauria; order Squamata; family Lacertidae; genus Podarcis; species Podarcis erhardii. The sequence continues at coordinate 52,801,603 of NC_138498.1, read as the reverse complement.
AGTGGAAGACAGGAGTGCCTGGCGTGCTCTGGTCCATGGGGTCATGAAGAGTCGGACACGACTAAACGACTAAACAACAACAAAATAGTCAGCACCTGTTTTGAACCCATGGATCAGGGGTTGGGACCATCAGGTTGAAGGGCCAAATGTGCTCCTCCACCCCTCACTGTCTGGTCATTCTCTCCAGGCCACACCCCTCATTAGCTCTACTTCATACCTTGAAGCTTTTGCCTGGCTGAATTGTGTCCTTGAATTCTTATAATGTCTCTTGCTTCTCTGAGTGGATACAGAGAGGTATGTGAGTTTATGTAGATGCTAACCTATGGTATGAAAGTAAAATTTGCATCTAACGCTCTCACTGCGTTTGTCTCTGGCCCTGCCTACCACTGGCACATGGCCTCTGGAAGGTTGCCTAGAATGGAATTCAGCTCTTGGGTTGAAAACAATTCCCCATCCCTGCCATCTAACTTACCTGTAGCAAACATGGGCAATGGAAGCGACAAGTGTGTATTCTGAAAACACCCAGGTGCAACTCAGTCAAGCCATGGTATTCTCAACCTTCATGCAAAGTATGAGGCCACCTTTGGAAGCCATAAGCATTTCAGTTACAAAAGGGAAGAGACTTATTGGCTTATCACATCTAGCAGTTGTACCTAGAATACAGATTCTGTCCTTATTACTCATCTAACTTGTCAATGAGTTCTAAACTTTTTCCTGCACAAAACACTTTAACGTGGACAATTCTGTCAAAGAAATTTGTGCAAAACATGAAACTAGTTTTTTAAAAAAAGTTTTAGCATTATTTTCATCACCTGGTTTTAGAGATTTTGGAGGACCAAAATGCTAGTTAACAACATAAGGTATACATGCCCATATTTTCCCAATATTTTCCTTCTCATAAGATACCATCAGCAGTGGCGTAGCGTGGGTTATCAGCACCCGGGGCAAGGCAAGTAATTTGCGCCCCCTAACCCATGGATTTGCGCCCCCTAACCCGTGGATTTCCCTAACCCCCAGATGTTGCGCCCGGTGCGGCCGGCCCCCCCTGCACCCCCCACGCTACGCCACTGACCATCAGGGCTAAATTAGATATGATGTTAAATGTTTGAAAGCAATTAACTTGCACACTTTGGGTTATGTAAATAGCAGTCATAGCAAAGCCTGAGTAGCCAAAGGCATCATGGGGGAGGGGAGAGTTTCACACTTTCCCCCTGCCAGGTCTGACAAAAATCACATATCTGAAGCTGTTGTTCACATTTCTAGAGAAGCTTCAACTTGGAGATAAAAAATGTGCACATTAATTGCATTCACACAATTAACACTATGTCTAGTTCAACCCTCAAAGAAGTCCCAAACAATGACAAATTGTATCCAGATGTTTTACTCTTAGAAAACTTGCTTTTTCTTCTTCTTGATGATGTAGGGGACCATGAGGATTATTTTCCTCAAAATTACAAACTTTCTGGAAGCAAGTTCCCTCCTCTCTCATTTGTATCTGTGAGTTCTTGCTCCTACCATTTTTTTTACTGTCTTACAGAAGGTGGCCTTTCAAGCAGAGAGTGGTATTTATAGAAAAATCTTTTTTTCTGTCTGCTGCCTGGTGTACAGAACACTTTAGAGTCAAGACTTGAAATGCACAAAAGAATCATCTGCTCTATTAATAGCTTTCAAAAACAACTTTAGCATTCAAGACCGTGGTGCCAGATTACGAAAACTGTTTCATGTTATGAATGTGTCCTTATGAAAGAATTCATGTCCAGTAGCTAACTGGTTACACAGTGATACTTTGCTTCCGCACATTACATAAGCGTGTTGGCAAATACTAGTCCATATCACTGCCAGCTAGCTTGTCAGTCTATTTTAAGACAGAGTTACCTATCCCCAATCCTGTAGCCAACAGTCAAAATTTCATCTTTGTGGCCACTGTGAAGTGTGAGGTCTTCTGCGTTCATTACAAAGTTTTCTTCCCCTCAGTACTGTGAACAAACTCTCAAAGGTAAATTGATTATGGAGTTATAATTCTGTAGAAGACACGCCATATTGCACTGAACCCTAAACCATGAATTCAATGCTGTCCATTTTGAGGATGGCCATATGCCAAGCAGAGTCATTTTGTGGTAGTGCCCATGGTGCTACCTTAAAATTTCAGAAATGCTCATGGGCCCCAGAAGGTTGAGGACCCTATTAGGGCCTACATATTTTATTTATGCATGTCCGGGCAGGGGGCGGTGGTAAGGGATGATGTATTAAAACTACTTTCAGTGATGAGCCATTAACTCCCCACCAGTATTTACAAGAGTTGAAAAGAAATACTTCCCTCAGAAACGTCGTTTGCTGAAAACACCAAATTTGCTCAGCTGCAGTAAAAAAACACCACTATATAGTACTTTGAACGTTAGATGTACTTTAGAAATGAACTATGGAAACAGGCGAATTTGATTTTCATTTTATCATGGCTATGAATGAAAACACTTTCTGTTTCTCCTAAAAACTTGAAATCCAAACAGAACAGAAAGTGAAATAGCTAAACAATTATGCAACTGATACATGTTCCAAAAAAACCACACAAAAAAACCAAAACCCTGGAGGTCAATCTAGTACAAACTTTTAGTAGGGGAATAGTTTAGAAGCAAGGATTGGGAAATCTTCAATGATCAAATTATTTTCAATTTGTGCTCTAATTCTGAAGCTAACAATTGGTAGAGTGATATTTTAAATCTTGCATTCTTAGCTGTCTGCTGTTGGTACTGCCTCTATTCTGGCTTGATCATGAGGTAACTAGGAAATTTAGCATCCAGCAATTTGAGGAGGGAAGGTGGAGGATGCCTCCATTCCAGTTAATGCAGGTAAGGGGAGAATACAGGAATTACAGGAGTGACAGGAATTGCTGGTGCCAGTGAAAAGGTCAGCTAAACATTTGCCTAGCCCTTCTTCTAAGTCCTTTTCCCAGCCATGGCTCAAGATGCCTTGCTAACTTGTTCTTGGACTCACAAGGTATTGCTGCTTGATAATTAAGAAAATTTGATTTGATTATGGATGATGAAGCTATCCTGACTTGTATCACCAAGACATGGATCGATAAGCTGAGAGCAGATCCCTCTCAGTTGTGTACATCTGAGCAGTCTGTGCAGAACTACCACAGATTGGGCATTGCCATGGGCTATAAAGATCCCATCTGCCTCTGCACGCTTCTGAATGGATTCCAGTTCTGAGCATTTGTACCTGTGTTCATAATTCCAGTAGTGCTCCAACAACTCAGTCTAACAGTCTCCTTGTCTAAACTTAGGTGGTCTTAGATTGGTGCTCAGAACTCCCCTGCACATGGACCTCAACCTGCTGAGGCTGCTATGACAATCATGGGGGCTGTACAGATCAAATATTTTACTTGGGTTTTCTCATTTGGTCTAGGATGGTGGTTTAATTTGATTTCCTAGTCAAAGCCACTACTTCCTGTTGAGGTTCAGGCTGATAACAGCCATCCCTCTCTGAAGGGTGGTGTACCAATGTGAACAGCCTGACCCTGAAGATCACTCAAGAAACCTCCTGAGGAGGTTTTCATTGGCAAAGCTGGTTCCACACAGAGATGAGTCTGGGACTGGACATGGTTGCTCCTAAACATCTCTTCTACTACTCACAGCTCAATGATTTTTCAGTGAGCTGGAAGTAATGAAACAAAAGGGTGATGAAACCGAGAAAAGGATAGCGACATAGATGGTGGAAAACTCAGTTTGATGACATATGGCTAAAACACACAATCAAGCCTACTCTGTGAGAGATGGTAGTGAAGAAACAATGCTTCAGCCATTATTGCACCTGTCCAGTGTCATTCAATAGAACTTTCCTGACTAATTTAGGATCCACTGCAATCTGGCCACCAGGAAGACATTAAGGAACCATCAAAAGCCACCTATGACATGCTTACTAAGCACTTAAAGCAGGGGTGTATAATCTTTTTTTTTTTAATATATTTTTATTAAGTTTTGCACAAATATATTTCATAGACATACAAAAGAAAGAAAGAAATAAAACAAACATAAAAAAGAAAAAAAGAAAGAAAAAAACATACAATGCATACAACATAAACAACACAACTTAACATTAATTTTACAACAACATTGATCGACTTCCCTTTATCTCGATTTTGGATAATGTTATCTTAGTTATCTATCTGCTATATCTATTCCAAAATGAAATTTATAACGTAGTAAGCGTTATCTCATGCCTACTGTGATTTTTTTTTTTTTGGATAGATATATATTTCTGATTAACATTTTGATTTTCCCCTTGTCTCTATTTCCATGTATGTTCTAAATTTATCCCATTCATTACTAAATTTTTTACGTTTTTGATTTCTTATTTTCTGTGTCAATTTTGCCAATTCTAAATAGTCCAATAATTTAAATTGCCACTCCTTTAATGTTGGGATTTTTGGTGTTTTCCAGTACTGTGCTATGAGGGTTCTAGCGGCCGCTGTTGCATATTGAAGAAAGGTCCTATCTTCTTCTTTAATATCCTTGCCAATTATCCCCAGCAGGAAAGCTTCAGGCTTTTTGACGAACGTATATTTAAGAATTTTTTTTAATTCATTATAAATAGATTCCCAGAATTTCTTGAGAATCTTGCACGTCCACCACATGTGGAAGAATTCGCCCTCCTTGTTCTTACATTTCCAACACAATTTATCACCTGTTCTATAAATTTTATGCAATTTTATCGGCGTTATGTACCATCTGTACATCATCTTGTATATCTTTTCCTTGAGTGTCGTGCATGCTGAATAATTCATATCTTTACACCATAAAGCCTTCCATTTATCAAACTCTATATTGTACCCTAGATCTACCGCCCACTTCACCATCACCTCCTTTACTTCCTCGTCCTTGGTGTCCCACTCAAGCAACTGGTTGTACATTTTTGATAGTAATTTTGTTTTACTTTCTATTATTTCAATCTGGAATCTGGATTTTTTCTCACTTATTCCAATCTTTTTATCTTCCGTCCACATTGAATTTATTTGATGATATTGAATCCAACCAGTCAACTTATTTTTTATTTCTTCATATGGTCTAATCCTCCACCCGGATTCTGTTTTAGTTAGTAGGTCCTCATATGTCCATCGTTCCCCCTCAAGGTTTGATTTTTTAATTGTTAAAATATGAATTGGTGATAGCCACCAGGGTGTTTTCTGCTCCAACAATTTTTTATTCCTTTCCCAGACTTCCAGTAGTGGCCCTCTAAAGATATGGTTGGAAAAGCCTTTATGGACCCTTCCCTTGTCTCGCCATAGATAGGCGTGCCAACCAAATCTTGAGTTAAACCCCTCTAGGTCTAACATCTCTTTATTTTTAATGACGATCCAATCTTTTACCCAACAAAGGCATGCGGCCTCATAATATAGCCTCAGATTTGGAACCGCAAGACCCCCCCTATCTCTTTGGTCTGTAAGCAATTTAAATTTGATTCTGGGTCTTTTTCCCCGCCAAATAAATTTGGAAAGTAATCTCTGCCATTCTTTAAATATTGCAATTCCCCTAATTATTGGAATGTTCTGGAATAAGAAGAGTAATTTGGGTAATAAACTCATTTTAATCGCCGCCATTCTACCCATCCACGAGAGATGTAATCTGTTCCATGTATCCAAGTCCTTCATTATTTCTTTCCATGTTTTCTTATAATTATTTTCCATCAAATTTATATTTTTCATAGTTATCCAAATTCCAAGGTATTTTACTTTTTTAGCTATTTTAATTCCAGTTTGTCTTTCAAGCTCATTTTTGGTATCTTCTTTCATATTTTTAGTCATTATTTTTGTTTTTTCCTTGTTCAATTTAAATCCCGATAGTTTTCCAAATTCTTCCAATAATTTTATAGCTTTGCCGATGCTCTCCTTTGGTTCTTCCAATGACAACATAAGGTCATCTGCATATGTTTTCAATTTGTATTCTTGCACGCCGATTTTTATGCCACGGATCTCTGGGGTTTTCCTTATCTTATTTGTAATTGTCTCTAAAACCGTGATAAACAACAGCGGTGATAGAGGGCACCCCTGTCGAGTACCTTTTGCTATTTCAAACTGTTCTGTCAGGTTGTTATTTATTATTAATCTGGCTCTTTGTTGTGTGTATATTGCTCTAACTCCTTCTAGGAATGTGCCCTCTATCCCTGTTTTTTCCAGACATTTTATTAGGAAACCCCAAGAAACATTATCGAACGCCTTCTCGGCATCAACGAACAGTATTGATTTCAGTAAGGCGGCAGGAATTTCATTATGACATTCTAGGTATTCAATAATGTCTATTGTGTGTCTAATGTTGTCTTTTATTTGTCTATTAGGAAGAAAGCCGGCCTGATCACTGTGAATAAGGTTAATTAAACACTTTTTAAGTCTATGGGCCATTATGTCTGCAAAAATTTTATAATCATTATTCAGTAGAGAAATCGGTCTGTAATTCTTAATGTTAAGTTTATCTGAATCTGGTTTTGGGATCAGCGTGATGTAGGCTTCTTTCCAGGATGTTGGCATTTTTCCTCCTCTTAATATCTCATTCATAACATCACATAGTACTGGTGTTATGTATTCCTCTAGGACCTTGTAATATTTAGCTGATAACCCATCTGGTCCTGGGGCTTTTCCTAGTTTCATCCTCTTGATCGCTTCTCGAATTTCCTCTATTTTTATGGGTCTGTTTAAGGCGGTTCTTTCTTCTTCTGTTATTTTTTGGGGACTATTTTCTTCTAGGTATTTTATAATGTTCGTTAAATCTTCTTCTTCTCTTTTGTATAGGTTCTCATAAAATTTAAGGAAGTTCTTTTTTATTACATTAGGGTCTTCCAGAACTTGCTCTTCTACTTTTATTTTGTTTATGATGCTACATTTTCTTCTTTTTCTCAGTTGCCACGCCAAAAGTTTTCCAATTTTATTTGCCGATTCAAAAAACTTTTGTTTCACTAATTTTATTCCCCATTCAACCTCTTGGCTTATTAATGTTGAATATTGTGTTTGGAGCATTTTATATTGTTGCTTATGGCCGTCATCTTTTGGATTTTTTATCATATTTTTTTCACATTCTTTCAGTTGAAGGATTAATTCTTCTTTCTTCCTTTCCTTAGCCTTTTTTCTTTGAGAGTTTTGTTGTATCAGAAGACCTCTTAACACAGCCTTACTAGCATCCCATACTGTATCTATTCCAATCTCTTTAGTGATATTTAAGGCAAAATAATCTTTTATAGTGGCTTTTGCTTTTTCGATCACTTCTTCTTTTTCAAATAAGTAGTCATTCATTCTCCATCTGTATAGACCTTGGGTCTTCCATTTTAATTGTAATGTTACTGGGCTGTGATCCGATAAGGTTCTGGGTAAAATTTCACATCTCTCCATTCTTATTATTAATTCTCTCGAGATCCATATTTGATCCAGTCTGCTCCAACTCTGGTGTGGTTCAGAGAAATGAGTAAATTGTTTCGTTGTGGGGTTTCTGTATCTCCATATATCTATTAAGTCCAGGTTTTCTTCCAGATCATTGAACGATTTTGGTAATTTCCCTTGGTTTAGATTTTTTTCCCTTGTATTTCTATCTAGTTCTGGTGTCGGTACCGCGTTTAAATCTCCAAGTAGGACTAGTTTATTGTTATCTAGATCTAATAGAAGTTGTTCCAATTTTTTAAAAAATTCCATTCTATTTGAATTTGGGGCATAAACTGTTACCACATTTATTCTCTCTCCCTGGTAATTAATTTGGATACCTAGGATTCTTCCTTCCTCATCCTTGCATATTTGTTTGGGTTCTAATTTCTCTTTCGCATAGATTACTAGATTACTAAAGCAGGGGTGTATAATCTGCGCTCCTCCAGATGTTGTTGGACTACAAATCACATCAGCCACAGCCAGCACAGCCAGTGGTCAAGGAGGACAGATGCTGTAGTTCAACAACATCTGGAGGGCCTCAGGTTAGCCACCTTTTAAACGATAAAATTACTTGTAATCACTGTGACTTATGTCTCTGTTAACACAGTTCAGTCATCATGTGCCCAGGTGCTGAGTAAAGAGTGACTTGCCATATGTGACAGGAGTTGCCCTGTCCTCCTGGCCACTGCTCCTGGATGAGATTTTTTTAAAGATACTGACTGCTATGCCATTTAATATTCAGAATTTCTATGTGGTGCACATAAAATGTTTTAAAGGCCTTACAAAGAATAAAAACAATTAAAATTTATCACAGGAACGGAAATTGGGGGAAGAGTACTTCCAGAAGGCAAGTCAACCAGTCAGCCAGCTGCTGCTTTTCTAGACAGCCAGAATCTGCTTAGACACAACAATATAACTGTGCTATAGGAACTATGACTTTAAAATTTGTGCTTGCTTTCCCATCCTCCCACTTATTCTTTTTTTCTCATGTGTCATCTCTTTTTAAATTGTGACTCTGAGGGCAGGAGCCAATTCAGTACTGATTTTTGAAAGCTGCTCCGAGAGCCTTTTTGGCTAAATTGTGGGGTATAACTGTCTTAAATAAGTAAATAATTGTTCCTCCATCGCCTCTCACTGCTCATTAGCCTCAAGTAGGGCTTTAACCCTCAGGGCCCAAGAGGTAATAAGGGCCTCTTCATGATAAGTGGCAATCATGAGGCTGCTCCTGAAAAACAAAAATACTAAATTCTTTACAGTATTAGGAAAAAACCTCTTTAAGGAACAGAATATGTTTTCTTCTTGAATGATGCACTTAAAGTTCCCATCAAACCACTAAAAAGTGCTAAAGAACAATGGTATAAGTTGGTTTTCCAGTGCACTGGTTGTCTCCAGTTGCCTCAAACATGATTGAGATTCTATGCCCAAACAAGGAATATGATACCTTGCTATGGCAGGCATAAAAGCTGCCAAAGAAAGAAAAGGATTATTTTGTAAATTGAAATAATGTGGAAGTGGAACTGCAATTCATATAGAGAAATCCCTCCTCACTACTACCCCACTATGCACTGCTAACAAGTACTGTAACAGGAAAGCAGAATTGCCTGCACTTACAGCATCACCCGGCTTCTTTTCAGTGTTGGCATATGATTACGGTATTTACATGTAAATACCCAGTGTTACATGTAATGAAAGCACCTCACTTCCATGCAACTAGGACAATGTACCAGGAGGCGTACAGACTAAATCCTGCACCCTGTAATTAGACAAAGAAGGAAAAGGTTTGGGAGTCTTTTGATTCTACCATAATACAGTATTTAATATTATCCCATCGAGCCCTTAAAAAGTTTTAACTTGACATTACAGTGGTGCCTCAGTTCAAGAACAGTCCTGTTTACAAACGATTCGGTTTACGAACTCCGCAAAACCGGAAGTAGTGTCTTGGTTTGCAAACTTTACCTCGGTCTAAGAATGGAATCTGAACGGTGGAAGGGCACCAGCGGTGGCAGGCCTCATTAGGGAAAGCGTGCCTTGGTTTAAGAATGGTTTCAGTTTTAGAATGGACTACCGGAACAGATTAAGTTCGTAAACCAAGGTACCACTATACTTGTATTGCTTTTGCAAGTGAGCAAGCCTTCAATACAGGTTAGCATTCTAACTTTACAGAAAGAAAACCAAACAAAATAAAGAGCACATGGCATACTACTGTGCTCCACCAATACTCAATTACAAATGTTAAGCTTAAAAACAAGTTAAGAAAGGAACCTAGCATTGAGGGAATCCACAGTACAAAGCAAATCTGCAACACAGAACAGCAGAACTTGCCTTATATGGAATCAAACAACTGGTATATCTAGCTTGTATTGTCAATACCAACCAGCAGCTGTTCTCCAAGGTTTCATACAATAGTCATAGGAACATAGGAAGACCACTGGTCCATCTTACAATGGCTGTAGGTCTCCAGGGCTTCAGGCAGAAGTGTTTCCCAGTCCTACATAAAGATGCTGAAGACTGAAGCTGGGACCTTCTGTGGAGATGCTCTACCACCAAGCTACAGCTCTTTGTCAAACTCTTGTTTGTTTAGGAACTGCAGCATCACATGCAACAATGACTGTATATGTGGCAAAGAGTAAGGTACCAGAGCCAAAGCAGCAGCTTTAAACTCAAGCAGCAACTCCTTGGACTCAGCCATAGTAAATTCCACACAAGATACTGGCTGGACATACTTCATTTGGAAGTATTGCACCATATGCAGGATAGGAGACTGAGAGATAAATAGGACAAAAAGGAATCTTACAAGAAGCTTGCACAAAAAATTGAGGTTGCTTCAGTGACCTCTGCAGAGATAATACCGTCTGTCCAGTACTGGTTGCAGAAGAGAAGGTAGCCCTTCTACATCATCACAAAATACAGGCATTTAAAATAAAAACACATTAACCTCTCTGGTTTATACCTTAAGATAGTGGTTCCCATACCCCTTCTCATCACTTGAAAATTCCTGAGGGTCTTGGCAGACCACTTTATGATTTTTCTGCCTGTGGTACTGGTAGCAATACACTGTGCTAGATGCTGTATAATTTTTAATTGCATTTTTATTGGGGGGTTTTTATTTCTTATATTCTTTTCTTATATTGCACCTTATTGGATTACATTCTGAATTCAAATTGCAATAAAATACAATATAATAAAAATACAATTAAAAATCAATGCAAATATTTAACGCATACTACGAACCACCGAAATGAAGCTCACTGACCACTGGTGGGCCACAGACCAGTTTAGGAACTCCTGCTTTGAATGCATTGATCCTGAACAGCAATATAGAAGCCACTTAAATAAATAAAATCACTGAACTATAACAAGATATACAGACCTTGTCTCTTTAACTGTATTCATTTTATTCCATCCCTGGACTTGGTTATGTGTCTCGATAATGATTTATAATGGTGCACATTTTTCCTGCATAGTGTTTCTTTTTAAAGCAACAAAATATATTTAGCTTTATAATGACTTGCTGCAGGTATAGACATTCCTGTGCTTCTGCAAGGACATAAATAAACTGGAGTTCCAAATATTAAATAATAATACGAAAAATTACATGGAGCATGATTATTGCAACTCGTGTGAATACTAAAACCGTTCACGTGAAAAGGAACTGCCCCCTTTTCCAGAGAGAAAGGTGACGGGTAGATAGGAAACCGGCCCTATAATGGAAATGTGCTTCTCTAAAAACTCATGGCAACTGTGACCTGACTCTCGCCTACTTTTTGCTGCATGCCCACATGCCTGCCCCAAAATACTTTGGCGGCGGCACAGCAGAGTTGGCATGACTTTTTTTCAGTGCAGGAAAAGGAGCACTAAATTCAAGTCGTCCCTCCAGCCTACAGAAACTTGCTCTGCCCAGGGGTCGCCTGCTCTACGGGGTGGGGACGGGGCCTTCAGCAACCTCTTAAACTCCTGCCCCGTTTTTATTTTATCTCCCCGATGCCACAGCCCCCTCGGCTAGGCTGACCCACTAACACACCTCCCATCCAACATGGCCGCCCCACCAAACGCACCGAAACACAGCCGACCGAGTTGTCACTTGGCCCCACCCCCTCCCTGGTCGCATTGGCCCGCCTAATTCCAAGCCCCGCTGCCATTGGGCTGGTTCCCCGTCAGTCTCTCTGCCCAGTGGCCTCCCCAAGCTAGCATGAGGCGACATGTAAACAAATCACTTTCTGGATGTTCCGAAGCGAGCGGGACTCCGCCGGCCCACGCCCTCCGTCCTCCCCAAGCCAAGGGCGGGGAAGGGATCCAGGGGGAGGAGGGGGAGGAAGCCCCCCAAACACCTGACTCGCGAGGGCAGCGACATTCTTTAGCCACAAGATCACTTACGAAAGTCATAAGGAGTGAGTGGAAGAGAAGGCAGCTGTGACCTGCCTTTGGGGGTGGGGTGGGAAAGAGGAGCAGCGGAGAGCAAGAACGAGAGGGGGATCCGAATAGACTGCATGTCCCCCTGAATGAAAGGGGTGCCGGCAAGCCTCGGGTTCCGCCCCCTCCCCTTGTGGGGCCAAACTCACTTGTCACTTTCCCAAAGTCCTATCATTGCAACGAAACCGAGGATTTCTCTCGCACCTCACAGAGACAGAGTATCACGAGACTGAACTGACCGATTTTCATCCTTTTCTGCCAACGCCTCTTTTGCATAAGACAACAAATACAACATTTCTTTCTGGGACTCCGCACCGTTTACTTGGTTTCCACGTTCTACTCTCTTGGCTGGACCGTGGCAAAGACAAGAGGACTCAGGCAATGTCCCGAGAGGTTTCACTTCCCCACCCCTCATGCAGTCTAAGCAGGCAATAAAATGGGAACACGTGTAGTCTTTAGGTGTAACACGATTTGAAGCAGAAGGATTCTGGAAGTTTTTTGTCTCCAAATCTTGACGGCTATTTAGTAATAGTCCATCATTGACGATTTTTCCTTCGTTCCTTTTGCAACAACGACTTCTGGCAACACATTCATCCTTAAAGGATTCAGCTTTTCTGGGAGACAAAAGATGTGAACCGACACAACTGCACAACTCAAGATCTTAGCTCCTTTCGTTTTAGATACCTACCCCAGGCTGAGAGGAAACGTGTGGACGACTGCGAAAACGAGGCAAACAGCTCCTTATCATCCTCCACCTTGTCAGAAACATATCAAGCCACCTTTTGAAACAACCAAGTTGAACTACGTCTCTCAAGATGGAAATAGGACAGAAGGTAAGCACTGGATTATTCTAACTACCATTACAGAAGTCCACAGTATCACCACACCTACCATCAGCTACCTCCCACATCTTACAAGGAAAAGGAAACTTACAAAATCAAAAGCTTCCCCAAACTCCCCCTTCCCCACGCCTCTCCCTCCCATGCTCCTCTGCAGTCCTAGGAGAAGGCAAAGCCTCCCAGCGAGACAACCAAGCAAGTACAGTACACGCCCCTTTCTTCCATATCCTTTCCCATGTAGGGGCGAGAGGCCAAAAGAAACCAGAACTGCTTTCGCTGCAGGAATCCTGCACGATCGCTGCTAGGATTAAGGGGGCGCTCCGGGGGCGCGCAGCCCCTTGCCCTCCTTCCTTGAGTAAAGACCACACACACCAAGCCTAATCCTCCAGCCAGCAGTTGCTCCCGCAGCTGCCTCCACGCCCCCTTTCCGAAGCAAAAGCTGCGGCAGAAGAAACAGCAACTTTAGATCTCTCCTCCCGACACGATCGCTCTTTTCCCCCCGCAGCCTCCCCAGCAGAGGACTCTCGCCTCCCGGGGGCAACAGCAAGACAAACCCCGCACCCCCCCAAAAAAGGGGGTGCACGGCAACCCCGCCTCTCTCCTCCTGCCTCCCACCAGCCCGGGCCTTTCCGGGGAACTGCTGGGACTTTCAGCGCCGCTTCTCTGCCCTCCTTCCGCGCTGGGGCATTACGGCCACCGCTACACCCCCTTCGAGCTCCTGCCCCCCACCCTCCGCCTCGGGGGCTCCAGCCTTTTCCGCCTCACCCTTCGGCCCCTTACCTGGCGCCCCGTCCCAGCGGGGTAATGGGGGGTGTCTCAGTGGGGGCCCCCACTTCTGCTGAGGCTCCAGCCCTGGCCCGGCCCCTCCATGCCGCTCTGGGGTTTGTTTTGTTTATGTCCCTTCCTGACGGGTTCCCGGAAATCGCGTGACTCGCCCCCATCACGTGGGCTTTTTATTTAAAAAAAAAAAAAAAAACCGGGGGAAGGGAAAGAGAAAAGCAAAGCCAGGAGAAGGCAGAAAGTGAGGAAGCCAAGGCCACCAATCAGACAGCGAGGAGCCGAGAGCCAATCAGCGGCCGCAGAAACTGTTTTCCCTTCTCACGTGACCGCTTCAAGTGAGAAGGGCGGGGGAGGATAGAAGGAAGAGAACGTTCTGTTCTCAGCTCGGAGTGACGGCGGCGAGCCCGAGAGGCACGGCGGTGGCAGCTGCTAGTTTCGAGCCGCAGGGCGAGCTCGCAGGAGAAAAGAGGAAGAGGGATCAAACTCTGCATTCGGCCGAGCATTTGCTATGGCAGGGATAGGTTACCTGTGGTCCTCCAGGTATTTATGGACTACAGTTCCCATCATCACTGGCTGACTGGGACTGGTGGAAACCATCGTCTGCAGGCCACAATATACAGTGACAATTTATAGAAAATAGATTCAAGGGATTTTTTTGTTCTAAAAGGTACACAACTGAAGATACTGCAGAGCAAAAATGAGAATTCCTCCCCAGTGCTTAACTTTGCAAGTGCTTCTAGTGTCATGATGATGCTCCTCACAGGAAGGCATTAAGAGCTGTGCTTCTGTGGAAATCGCCACCAGGCTTTGGGTTTGGTGCTTCTTTCTCATTGCTTGATCTTTTGCAAACATAACTCTGTAAGGTGAGTTGTAACATTGTGCCAGTGGATGCAACACGACTTTCCCTTCCTCCACTGCCTCCTGGCCCCTGCGGTTCCCTATACCCTCCACAACAGATTTATGGGGGCTGTAGGGAAGGGAGGTCCACAGTTCAAATCCCTGCAATGGGGTGAGCTCCCATTGCTCGGTCCCTGCTCCTGCCAACCTAGCTGTTCGAAAGCACGTTAAAGTGCAAGTAGATAAATAGGTACTGCTCTGGCAGAAAGATAAAGGGCGTTTCCGTGCGCTGCTCTGGTTCGCCAGAAAGCAGCTTAGTCATGCTGGCCACATGACCCAGAAGGTGTACGCCGGCTCCCTCAGACAGTAAAGCGAGATGAGCGCTGCAACCCCAGAGTCGTCTGCGACTGGACCTAACCATCAGGGGCCCCTTTACCTTTAGGGAAAGAAAAATGCCCCTTTGTGCACATGGTAGTCTGTTGCACAAGCAGGATGCCACAACTGGATGTCACTCAAAGCAGCAAAGGTTTATTAGCTCCCTTTCCCTGTTTTCCAGAGCTAACTGTGGCTATGTGTCTACTGCCAGGATTTGAGCTTGTTACCAAACCATACCTCACCACTTAGTAATCTCACATTCAGTCATCCGTATAACTTTCCTACAGTGCTATTTTTGAAGAGGACCTTACAGCAGTCTAATAACTTGTTTACATATGGATTACTTGCTGACTTGTGCACAAACAAGCCTTCCTAATTCCAAACACCCCCAGCTAGGACTTTCCCATCATTGTCAGCTCAAGCAACGTTCTGCAATGAGTCTCTTTAAACATTCAGCTGCCAGCCATGAGCATGCATGTGTTCAGAATTCCGTTCACAAGCACATTCAAAAGCACAGCCCAAGTATTATTCCCACAATACGACATTTGCATGATCACTTTAGAAGTTTGCCATGCACAAAACGTCACAAAAGGTGCTTTGTAACCATATATGCTTCTAAGCAAACCAGCTGATGAAGCAAATTATATGCGGGTTACCCAGTCACTTCATTATTTCATAAACATTTGTAAATTCTATCCTGAACTTAAGGAACAATTACACTATTTGTACTACAGTTCCATTCAAACACTATGAAAGTATCCAAGTTCCCACAGTGAGTATTTCTCACAGCATACACACTTCATGAAGGGTGGGGCAAAACTTCAGTGAAGCAACTGAACTGTTCCACACAGGCATGCAACCAATCATTAAGTCCCTAACTTTTCAGATGTTATAAAAGTGCTGAATATGCTTATGCAAGAACAACGTGTTCTAAAGAAAGCCAGAAGACCACATTAAGAAGAAAAGAATTTTATTTCAGATTTGAGGAACACAATCATATTTCTTAAAGTTATCAGACACAGCATTCAGACTGTGCTTGTAAACTGGATCAGTAGACAGTCTAGTATAAAAATTGGTAGGGCAAATAAATGCTCAGAGGCAATTATCAATTCCATCTAGCCACTGTCAGTGCAGAGAAGAGGGATGGAATATTATTTATAATACTTGAAATTCAAGCACAACATTGTACTGAGTAGAAACATAGGTATCAGGCACTTGCATAGGTGAAAAAACAAGAAGATTAGGCAAACATTTCTTGTAATAGAACAAACAGTAAGGCATTGAGCAGACGTGGTCGGATTCAAAGTACGTTAGAAGGCATCTGGATCAACAGGGCTTTACATAAAGAAAATCTCTTCATATCCTGCAAAGCAAAAAAGCAGTTTAGTTTCTTTCAGTGGCATTTTTAATTCAGCTATTAGTTAAATTCTTGCAGGGAGGTGTTAATATACTAAGCATCACCGTTGCTGCAAAGAAATTTTTACACTAATAATTGAAGATCCATTTGGATCTTGAAAGGCTTACTTTCCAGACTCTACTCACTAAAACGTGAACAAATTGTGCTAAATGCAGTAATAAGTTAATATAAACTGTCGGCTAGAGTCCACTGGTATTAGCAGTATAAGAAAAAATTAAGAGCAGAAACCAAGTACCTAGTGCCAGAATATCATCTGTGAGCAACAAGGCTAAATTTTGCCCCCACCTCCAAGTTAATTCCAATTCCTTAGTTACTGATATACCACCAATTTAATTTTCAAGTCAAGTTGTTACTTGGCAGGATGCACTGCACTATAACAAGCAGATACAGCCAGGTTCACTGCTGTGTTGCACGAGGCCTTTCTTTGTAAAATACAAGACTACTGCCAGCTTGTATGAGTTGCTAAAAAAAGGGAAACCAGGCTCCCTATGCTCACTGCGGCCTGTCACTATCCCAATTCATTACAACCCTGATCTGAAAACACTAGAGCTTTGTTTCAAGGAAGCCTAACTGCAGACAATTAAAGCATAACATCAGCCACCAGTTGTCCTCTGCTATTCAGCTTT
Organism: Podarcis erhardii; assembly: GCF_964252035.2. NCBI lineage: Eukaryota > Metazoa > Chordata > Lepidosauria > Squamata > Lacertidae > Podarcis > Podarcis erhardii. The sequence goes on along the minus strand of NC_138498.1, from coordinate 52,784,914 downwards.
TTCAAACAGAGGAAATTATAGTTATTAAGGTGAATCAGAGCTGCAAGATAAAACAGCAGGTAGAACCCTTTTGAACTATTGAGGTTCACCATTACAGAATCCACATTCCTGAAGTTGCTTCCTGCTGTAATTGTTCGCATGGCAAACTTCTTGGTGCATTGAGAGACGAAGACTTACTAAAACAACCCACAGCCCTGTCAGGCCTTAGCCAACATTGCAACAGCAATGTTCAACCACTGAACTAAAGCAGAGAGAATAGTATACCCCCCCCCCCTTATATAACACATTCCTCATACAGGAGGTTTGGGGGGCACAGCTATTTTGTTCAATATTAAATAAATAGACAGAATAAACACTGGATAATTGATTAGTGCCCCTCAGAGCAAAAGCTCTTTTTGACTCTAGGAAAAGTAAGGCAATAGGCAGGAAGAAAAGCGAGCCAGTGCCGTTTGTTTGCTTGCATAGGAACAATTGCTTCTCACTCCCATGCAAGCAGACAATTCTTTTATTTTTGAACAAAAACTGAAGGGCACCACGTTGGCTATTCCACCTTAAAGACCATCATATTTGTTGAGGCATAAGTTCTTATGGACCACTGTCCACTTCATCAGATTCAGAAGTCCACCATACTTTATGCCATAACGAAATGCTATAAGCCTTTCCCTTCTTTTGCTGCAAGAGACTAACACAGCTCTCTTTCTAGAAACCCATAAACAGAAACTGGAATTTGCATTTCTGTAGCTCTGCAACAGACACGGAATATGGCATGGAGGAAAAACTTGCAGCATGGGCCAAAACCATGGGAGTCCAAGTTTTTATTAAAGAGAAAATGGCAATAGAGAAAGAATGGAAATTGTGCTGGGAGTTGAAGTACCAATTCCACTGGTTATATAAACATTTGTACTAAATAATCCAGTACACTGCAATCATTGAGATAGGGGTCAAGGGGGCACTAGCATTTATAACAATCACACATGAAATTATGACAAGATCAACAAGTTCTATTGCTGCAATCTCTGCAACAAAGCAAGTCGGTTTCTTCTTGGGAGATAACTATCCTCAACTCAATAAAATGCCATGGCTTTTTCTGCATGTTGTGCGATATAATAATAATAATAATAATAATAATAATAATAATAATAATTATTATTTATTATTTGTACCCTGCCCATCTGGATGGGTTTAAAAGAAAATACTCATTGTAACCCTTACAGGGTTGTTGTGAAGATAAAATGGGAGAAGGTGAACCATGTCTACCAACTTTAACTCCTTGGAGGAAAAGTGGGATGTAAATGTAATAAATAATTTAAAAAGTGACAATATTTACCCAGTTCACAAACTGCAGTAGAAGAGCACATCGGTTAAGGCCAGTGGTACATTAGATATGTAATTACTTCACTTTTTAACTGTGGTCCAAAGAGAGGGTTCAGCTGAGCCAGGATTGCAATCAGCCAGCTGCAAGACAAGAGCAGACTATTAACAGAATGACTAAAATTTATCAGGATACCCAAGGAAGAGATAGAATGGTAACAGTTACTTAAAACTAGTGTCCAAACAAAACGTTACCAAAATTAAACTTTGAAAATAAGAGATAGCCATAAAAGTTTGAGCAACTGCCCATAAATCAAAGTGTACTGCCCTACTTCATTTCAAGTAATTCTCATGTTTTAACTAGGCAGCTTCTCTTCCATTTTCACTGTTTAAAGAAGTGCTCTAACTCATGCCATCACCCAGGAAGTTCAATATGTATCAGCATCATTTCTATCAGCCTCCCCCAACCTAGGGCTCCTCCATATGTTTTGCAACTCCCCTCAGCCCCAGCCAGCATGGCCAATGGTCAGGAACGATGAGAACTGTAATAAAGAAAACAAATGGAGGAAGCCTGATCTACATACGAATTATGATTTCAAGTCTGGTAGTGCTCACACTTATGCAACCAGAACCACACTACCCATGTATAAGTGGGAGGTGTCAGCAAATTAGAGGTACCCCAGAAGATTATTTCTATACTACCCCTTCATAAAATACTGTGGTAGTGTACAGTGACCACCTCTTTGTCTAAATAGGCAATTTCCAGGATCACTCTGAGAAGTTATTTTTTAAAATTTCCCCAGTGATGGAACAGAAAGCTACTCATAGAAATCAAAGGAGACATCCAAGTTTTCTATGTAGCTGGGGCTGTGCACCAGAGTGTTGATTACACCTTGAGGAAGAAAAAACAGTCCAATGAGGAGAGCTTTGTGGGCAAAGAATGCTGACTGACTGTTGGGGGAGACAAGACAGAAAGCCAGGGGGAGGGACGGGATGGAATGGAAAGACTTGAACCTTAAACAAGCTCTCTACATTTTGATGCCGGGACCTACTGGTTCCCTCTAGTTCTCATGTTCAGAGGTGAGTGCTGTTGTTTATGTAGCCAAAGGCACCTTCCACACATAAAAATGGCATATGAGCAGGCCTGGAGAAACCAGAAGGTTTGCAACCTGGTAAAACAACCTAATAAGAACAGAGCATGCTGAACACAGAATGCTGAATGACAAGAGGCAATTGGAAAACTGGATGTGAGGAGTAATGGAATTAAGTATGGAGAAGGGCACGACTGACTGAACATGAACACTCCAAAGGGTAACATTTTGTTGCAGGTCTGACTGGTTTCTTCCAATATTAAAGGGCAACCTAAAAATACAGTCACTCGGCAGCCCTATTTGTCAGACCCATCATTTCTCTTGCTCTAATTGTAGTTTCACAGGGTTGGTGTGTCTTGTTTAGACATTGACATTGCTAGTGGACATACATTAGGTGCAGGAGACAAGCGTCAGGGGATTTTTGCATCAATGGTATACTTAAAAAAGCTTAAGTCTTCTACCCATGTATCTTTTATGACAAGCTAACACAGAATGTCTTTTAAGAGTTTGTGAAGCTACTAGCAATGGCTATAGAACAAAACGCATGCTTCTCAGAGCAGTGACCATATTAGCGAAGCAGGAGGACTCAATGCCCCAGTAGGACACAATACATTTTGTAGCACGGAAAACACTTAGAAAACTGCAACACATTTATTTATGGGTTACATATTTGGTATGTTAACAACGGCAAATAAGAAAGGGCTTAAGAATCTCTTTAATTTGTACAACGTTACTGTGTAGCTAAATGTTCAGTGCACAAAACATTTTGTGAACACACAGGCACATCTAACTGCTAATTCTAGAATGCTATAGAAGGAGGAGGAAGAGCAAAGCGGCTTTGTAATGTGAGCTGCTACAGATGCAGAGTGCTTAGGCAGTCATGGAAAATTCCACACAAACCTGGATGCTTCGACCAGAGAATGAAATGCAGGTCAGCTGGGAGATGGAAGGAAAAGCCATAGCAGACAGAGACAAGCAATACAGGATTAATCCTATTCAGAGTTCATTGGTCAAATTTCAGTACTGCTCTTAATTTTACAGATTAAACAGCCACAGCAAAATGAATGCACACTTTCAACACTGATTACTAACAGGACTCCTGGCAAAATCTAGCATTTTCATCATGAATTGCTATAGATATAGGATGACATCCTCTTTGATCCCAGTAGTTTCCCTTGAAATCATGTAATCATATAATTGTAGCATTGGAAGGGATCCTGAGGACTATCTAGTCTAACCCTCTGCAATGCAGGAATAATGCAGCTGTCCTGCAACCTTGGCATAATGAGCACCACACTCTAACCAACTGAGCTATCCGACCATTATTCTACAGATATGATTACTCATGTTTGGAGTCCCAACTGACATATTTGTGACCAGAATGAAGCTTAACCCATATCAAATAGTCACGTAGCAGTGTGTATATCATACACTGTCTCTTTCTCTTTATATAACCAGCATACATCTTTGCTTGTTTGCTTACTGTTTGCTCTGCTTAGAGCGTGCTATAGGTCAGCACTTTTCATACTGTGTCCCAGAGAACCCATGGGGTTCTTCAGAAGCAATCAACAAAGGGCAGAAGATTTTCTGAAAGGCAGCTTCTCTGCTGTTACCAATCTTCCTTCACAATGTACAGCCACAAACAGTTATGAAGGCATTCTATGGCACGTGCTCAGTTCTCAAGGGGTAACAGCAAAGACCAAAAAGCACGGCCAGTTAATTTCCTGCTCCAATGGAGTGTGGAACGTATTCTCAGTTATACACGAGGTTCTGTGACAGGCATGTCAATGTGAAAAGGGTTCTCTGAACGTAGACATTTTGAAAACAGAAAGAACACATATGCTCCTATAGGTTTATCAGGATGCCATAGGTTGAAATAAACTCCCTTTGTGGTGCCTGTTATTTGGCCTTTTCAAATGATAATCAGATTTATTTTTGATAAGTTATTACAAAGGGTTGTATCCAATGCTAGTCTTACTCACGAGTGGACCAACTGAAGTTAATAGGCATGGCTAACTTAGGTTCATTAATTTGAATGAGTCCACTCTGAGTACGACTTAGTTCGACACAACCCAAATTGCCCCAAATTTTGAAAATCAGAAAATAAAGTACTATAACAGTAGAAAACAAACACATAACAGGGCAATCTGTACAGCTACTATATGTAATCTATCATGTTACCAAGAGGCAAGCTATCCTGTTTCCAGATTAATCATGGAGCTCCCACAAACCTTAGCCACAGCTTCTTTCCTGGTGGAGGTTAAGACACTCCCCAGCATGCAAGTTAGTCGTGCCTAAACCAAAAATGGATGCTTTGTGCAGCAAGCATAGGGCAGTTTCAGGCCACAGTAGTACTGATTCCTGCAGATTTCAGGTAAGCCCATTACAATATTTTTCCACTGGTATCCTCACCATTATCTAGTACAGTGGTAGTTAACATATGGCTCTCCAGATGTTGCTGGACTCCAGCTCTCATCAGCCCCAACAAGCTGTCAGAGACAATGGGAGTTGTAGTCCAACCACATCCAAAGGGGATACAGATTTCGCATCCCATTTCTAGTACAGTGGTACCTCAGGTTAAGTACTTAATTCTTTCTGGAGGTCCGTTCTTAACCTGAAACTGTTCTTAACCTGAAGCACCACTTTAGCTAATGGGGCCTCTTGCTGCTGCCGTAGCACAATTTCTGTTCTCATCCTGAAGCAAAGTTCTTAACCCGATGTACTATTTCTGGGTTAGCGGAGTCTGTAATCTGAAGCGTCTGTAACCTGAAGTGTATGTAACCTGAGGTACTACTGTATACATGATGAAAGCAAACAAGTTACAAGTGCACTCTGAATACAGAATTCACCTACCCAGAGCTGTGCTACTAGGTACAAGGTGAATGCCGTTTCATTTTCAAAAGCAACCTTGCCGGAAAATTACTCAAGACAGAAATTACAAGGCAGCCTTAATGATCAGCACCCAGATTCAGACTTTGTTTTATCTTTGATGGGCGGAGGTCCCAAGAACTGACGAATGAGAGAACCACAAAGTTGTGCTCTTTGCCAAGACTGCCATAAAACATTTTGCCCATCAATACATATGAAGGAAATGTAATGAAAAAAACTATTACAACAGTAGCAACGAAGACATATGCAAAATGCATATGCTACATTAGTAACATCTCAGTGTTGCCAAAAGCAGTGCCATTCACAATTACCATTGATTTTGGATGCCACGCTTCCCACCTGTTCCAAAATAGTAGAAATATTTAAATATGGGGGAAGTGAAGATTTTATTATGAAATAGTAGCCACACATAATTATTTGGGGGAGAAAATCAGTTAACATAATTGCATTCTAAATCTCCCTTGAAAATAAGGATTAGCATTTGGTGTTAACCTACAGAATAGATGTGCAGAAAGTGAGCTGAAATACATAGCTAAAGTGGTGAAGTAGAAGATGTACTGCTCTTGCTTGGGAAGCAGAGGAAGAACTACTGAACTTCCACTGTTAGGCGGGGCCAGCTTATCTGGCTCTACAACTTAGGAATTCTGCACCATACTAATGTCACCTTCACCAATTCTGATTGTTCACAAGGACAAGGGGAGACCCAAGTCAAAAGGAAGCCTAGATCAGTGTTTCCCAACCTTGGGTCTCCAGCTGCTGTTGGACTACAATTCCCAACATCCCTGACCATTGGTCTTGCTAGCAAGGGATGATGGGAGTTGTAGTCCAAAAACAGCTGGAGACCCAAGGTTGGGAAACACTGGCCTAGATATCAACAGAAGCTTTATATATGGAGCTTCCCTTCTACTCTATTGAGAAGACACCTTCCTGCATCATTGCATGCTATAATTTTTAGATTTACAGAAGATAATTAAAACGGTTGACCAGGGCCCATTTATGTCCTCGCCCTACACTCCTTATTGAATCAAAACATATATTGACTGATACAGGGTTTGTTTGAGCAGTGTAGTACTATTTTTAAAACAAGAATAAGTTATGTTTGGAATGTCAGATGACAAGATCCATTTGGTGTACTGCTATTCACATATGTAGCCCATGGTGGCTATTGAAGGCGGTTATAATAGCATTTAATCTAGTTTAGGTTCCAAGGAGGAGGAAGATAGAGCTAGTCATTGTTTCCTTGAAAGTGTAAAAAAACTCTGTGGACTCGGCGGTCAACTGAATAAGCTACATTTTAGTATGTTATGTCACGATTTTGATTTTGACATTATGAGAAGCTGTATCTAATTTTGAGAAGTAGTTAAATTAACTTTACAATTGTTATACAGCCTATTACGTTTATGTGTTTTTTCAATTAGATTCGCACAATATAGGCATTCTAGTGGTTTTTATTTTTATTCCTTGAAAGTGTATGCAACATGGTCACCTCTTAGCAAGCAGTAGTGCTTACTCATAAGTGGGGCTCTGTGAAAATACAAACTAAGCCCAAAGCCACTCCCATGGAAGTCCAGTTGTAATCATGTCCCACATTGCAAGATGCTATTTTCTCACTTGGTGTTGTGAATGCAGACACTGTTTATCAAAGCCTATGATAAATTTGTACCAAGCCATAGAAGTGCAACTGGACTGCAATGGGCAGCCCTCGGATGTTTTCACAACTGTGGAAAATTACCCTGAAGCTATATATGAGCACCAAGCTGTTCCCACCACATACATAGTGGTATTGATTTAGCTGGTATCAGATTCATAAAGAAAACACATGGATGGGTGGGGGAGAAACAGATTTTAAAAAGGAGATCGCTCAAAAGGATCTCAGTGTTCCTCCCTTGACTCCTTATCTCCATCCCATCTCGTTTTTTCCTCAAACATCTTACTTTTCACCTTAATCCTATAAACAGTTTTTAAAAAGAAAAGAAATAACTAGTGCCACAGAGCTACAGGTACTATATTGTAGCTTTGTAGACCTGGATTCTTTTTTTTGTTGTTTGTAAAGATGACCCTATTTACACAAAGGGAATATTGCAAAAAGCCCTGTGCCCCATGACACTTAGGCCCCGCCTGCACTTCTAAAGCACTGTACAGAGGTACATTGGTTTACGAACTTAATCCGTTCAGTCGTAAACTGAAACCGGTTGTAAACCGAATCGCACTTTCCCCAATGAGGCCTCCCGCCGCTGGTGCCCTTCCACCGTTCGGATTCTGGTCATAGACGGAGGTAAAGTTCGCAAACCAGGACACTCTTTCCAGGTTTGCGGAGTTCGTAAACCAAAAAATTCATAAACTGGACTGGTCATAAACCGAGGTACCACTGTATTGGAAACTAGTTTGTTAAGGGCGCAGGGAGCTGTTAGTAGACCTCTAGTCACCTCAGAGCTACATTCCTCAGAGTGGTACAACACTACCTTCTCGGCAGTGGCACCCGCCCTGTGGAATGTCCTCCCATCAGATGTGAAGGAAATAAACAACTATCTGACTTTTAGAAGACATCTGAAGGCAGCCCTGTTTAGGGAAGTTTTTAATGTTTGATGTTTTATCACGTTTTTAATATTCTGTTGGAAGCCAACCGGAGTGGCTGTGGAAACCCAGCCAGATGGGTGGGGTATGTATGTATGTATGTATGTATGTATGTATGTATGTATAAATATTATTCTTCCCTCTTCCCAGGGATCTAGGAACTGTATAGCTTCTGTACTGCAAGGTCAACACTCAGCCCTTGATCCCAACAACACAGGAAAGCTCTCATGTGGGTTAAGATGTTGGAAGTCTCATGATACTATCTGAGTCAGGTGTTCTGAAATGTTATTTTATTTTCTAAAGCAAATTTTACAAAGACATGAATGGGTTAGTATCACTTACACAGTTGTACCCCATAGCTAGTTCTGACTGCTATATTTGCTATGTACTGAATCCTAGCTCCACTTTTTTGGGCAGGTGGGGGGGTCTTAGGGAGGCTTACGTGCTGTCACTTGGGACCCCAGGTGGCAGAAGTGCTGCAGCTGCCAGCTTACACTCACCTGGAACTGCCAGGCAAGTTTCCTTGAGAGCACAAGGTTAAGGGGCAGCCACCAGCTCTTCTCCATGAGCAATACTATTCACTCCCATGGCAATAACACTGGCTCTGTAATAGGCCAGGAGGCAAGCTCTACTACAGTTCTACAAGCTCTACTGCAATCTACTATAGTGTCATGGCTGCTGCCAAAGCACCCGGCAAACCAGATCACAACAAGTTAACAAGCAGAAGGAGAGGTTCTCCTGTGTGGAATCACTGCTGCCCGAGGCCCAGGTGATAGGAGGAGCTGAGGGGGGGGGGGCAAAGCAAAGCAACAGCCTTGCTGTGGTGGCTTAGGCCCCAGCAAATACTTCACGATATTGAGTGCTGACACCAGGTCTATGTGTTTACCCACCTTTTTCCTGGTTTAGTAGCAACCCCTTCTTCCTTCTTTCCCAGACAACATACCACCACAACAACTGCTTTCTAGAACTCTTTATGGCTGGATGTCCATGCAGAAAGTACTGTCAAAGTCATGTATTTGGCAGGATGTTTAATGATAGCAAAGAATTTTGGGATAAAACAGCTTTTTGATCTACCCGCTTAGCAAAAAAGAGAAAACGTCCATGCCTGTAAGTGACTAACCTTAAGTTGTCAGAACTTTTTACTGCCTACATGCATCTATATTTATTTGTGCTTTGAATAAAAGCAAAGGAAAAACAAACACATCCTGGTGTGATGCATTTTTAAGTTAGTCAGGTCACAGCTTCACATCCATGAGTCTTTGGGTTTGTTGAACCATAAACAAGCAGGATGTACTTGCACAAAACTTGCTTGCCCTAGCACTAAACCAAACACAAACAGGCCTATACCCCAGGGTAGTCTAGCTAAAGCAAGGCAGTTCTTGATGGAAGCATGCTGACTGTAAACTCTGCAAGATGATCAATCTAGACTTTGTGTAAGCAAAAGCAGAGGCAAATTCTTCAGATTAAACTAGCACTACACAATGGTATTCTAGCTGACTAGCTTCCTGTTAGTACAGAAGATCAGTTTACTCCCATTGCTGAACTAGGAGCCTGTTAGCTGGTAAAACTAGGCTGAAAATTTTGTTATGGTTTACTGTTTTAGCAATACTCTGAAAAGTCATTTTAAAGCAGAAATACAGGAAGCAAAAATGGTTTAAACACATTTCCTAGAAAAGGAGGAAGCACAACTATTAAGTATTAAAGAGCACAGAAATCAGAAGGGTGATAAGACTTCAATTTCTGCATCTCAAAAGACTCATGTACAGTCAACTCTATTATAGAAAAACTTAATGTTCCCATCATTTATGATACCCTGGTTAAGAACTAACAATTGATTTACATCAGAGAACTACCGGTATATAAAGTTCTTTATCCTACATAGTATGTTCATATTTTTGCAAATCAGCCAATCACATCAGACACCCAGCCAGGTTACTAAAATAAAAAAGGCATTGTAGTTTTGTGCTATCAAAGATTTGGCTACATCTGGACTGAAAGGAGAAAAATGGATACTTACAAGAGGTAGCAGCAGACAGCACATGTCACCAACATTGTGTTAATAACACTGTAGAAAGAGGGGGAAGAAAGAAATGGTTGACAAAATGGAAGCAATATTTACAGACTTTCTTTGGACAAAAGAAAAGCAATAGCTGAATAGTTTCTCAATTTTTTACACATGCAGACAGAGGATGATTCAATGTAAATCTATTGCAATAACAATAATAATACTTGAACATTCTAAGGTGCTTCATACATACCAAGATTATTTTCATATCAGGAATCCTCACAACCACCATGTCAGGTAGGTCAGGACTCTCCCTACATTGAGGATGGGGGAGTGGGGGGACTGAGAGACAGTAGATTGCTAGGTGCCATCTAATAAGTTCAAGGTAATACCTGAACTAGTGATTTCTAGGTTCACAACTCAAGTCTCTTGGTCATTACAGTACTCGCAGTAAATTAAAGCTACCCCACAGCTGTAGTTTCAGATAACACATATAATTGTTTAGAATCAATTCTCAAGGTTCTGCTTACTCCATGATCCCAGTTGTGAAATTCAGTATCATGTAAGATTAATGAGCACCATAAGAAACTCGGGTTTAATTTTTCCCTCTCTCCTATTTTAAGCAACATATTTTGGACCTATATAACTGAATGATTGTTTTAAATGCATTGTGTATCCTGCCCTGAGATCAATGCATATAAGGCAGGCCATAAATATTTTAATAAATATGATCCTAAAGCACCATCTGTCGAAAGATTTGCACCCAAGTCTGTTGTCCTGTCCTCAACCCACCAGTACTAGATTCTGACCCACCAAGGATTTAGAGCACCCTGTTTGCAAAGTAAGAGGCTGTTAGTACCAATGCTAAAAACAATATAGACCACCAAGTGAAGTAGGTCTTCAAATCAGGACAGGAGATGAAACCTTTGCATGAATAAATATAAATTCAAAATAGATATCACAAGTTGGATGCTTGGATACTACTGCCTAGGCCTCTTGCCTAGGTAGCGAACATAGGATGTGTATTAAAAGGGATCACTTTTTACTCTGGTGTATCTAACCAACACCTTAAAAGCATAAAATGCAGCGCTGAGCTGCACTTAGTTCTGCTCACATTTCATTATATGGTTGAATCGCTAATTCAAGAAAAAGAGAATGCAGTGAAGAAAATAATATGTCAGGAGTGCTCCGAGGGTGTTTCCTGCTTGGCAGGGGGTTGGACTCGATGGCCCTTGTGGTCTCTTCCAACTCTATGATTCTAAGCTTGTTAAGTATTGGGGGGGGAGAATCCCCCTGCCTAATTAAATGTCGTAAAGCTGGGAACATTGAGTGGGAAAGTGTTTTCAGAAATGCAGGCCACAAAATTGATTTTTCCTGTTTAGAAAGGAAAATGTGACAATCTCTAGCTTTGGAAGCTAATTTCAATCTTAGCATCAATCATGGCATATGCTGGAAACACAAACACTGTTCAGGCCCACTTAAACCCGACTCATAATGCAACTTAGATGTCAAGACACCTACTGCTAATTGTGTGTTATTGTGCTGCTCTCTCTTATGTCTAACTGCCTCCCCGCCCCATATGTTATCATTCACTGCTTTGTAGGTTTTTGCTGAAAAACTATACATTTCAGAGAAATAAACTAGTACTGTTGCTGGTAATCCTAGCTGGACATTTAGCACCAGTAATGGAAAAGTAGAAAGAAAGAAAATCCTCAATGGCACTGGAAGAGGAAGTTATCAGAGAGGAAAATGTGGTTCAATTGGAAAATCTTATTTCACATCACAAAGAAAACCTCTAGAATGAACAACCAGAATGCAGTTAGGAATTCAGCAGTTTGCCTAATGGATTAATTACAAACGGAACTAACTTATCCACCTCATAGTCCTCGAATTAGGGGAAAGACTTACACACAGCAGACGGAAAAGATAAATTGTCACAAGACTGCGACATGGTTGTTAAATGACTGTGACATCAGACCCCTCTTTTACAAAGCAGCTATTCCCAGAATATCTCGAACAATATTTCGTTTCAAGAGATAACGCAAAACAGTGCATTTGACTCGGGGGCTCCTCAATTTGAAACAGGTTGGGTACTAAAACAAAAGGGGGTGGACGCTGGGAAATCCCAAGGGAACTCCAGCCGCTTCGCAGGTGTAGCTACTTCTGAACTGACACCTGCCACTCACAAAGTGCCAGTGCCGCACAGAAGCTCCCAGAAAGGCTGGCAGGGCCGGCGCTGCTACGGGAAGCGGGGTGGAGGTGGGAGAGAAAAGAAAAACAGAAAGGAACAGGAAGAGGAGGCACAAGGGAGAAAGAAAGGAAGGCCGCAACTGGGGTTGCGCGACGGCAGTTGCTCACTGCGCCGCATCCTCCGAGAACGTTAAACATCAGGCCGTGGAAAAATGCGAACTGCGAAAAAACCGCTTTAGTTCCCCTCCCAGGCCAGGAAAACGGCTATTAGGCAGACAGAGGCGGAGGTGTAGCCAGAGCACTGCAAGCTCCCGCGGCCGGCCGGTTGGGGCAGCCAGGCCTCCTGGAAAAGGGCCGCCCGCCACCGGTCTCCCTTGCCGAGAACGTCCCGTCCCCCCCCCCGAAGCCTCCGGGCACTTACCCCCGGTTAGGCCCCTTAGGCACAAACCACGGCACGACGCCGCCGACCACCGCCCAGAACACGCTCATGACGGTGATGGGCACCGCGAGGCCGCCGTACGCCATGGCCGAGTTCTTGCTCGCTCCCTCCCTCCGCCGACTACGGAGCTCCGGCCGCCGCCGCCGCCGCCTCCACTATGGCCGATTTCTACGCCACCTCGCAAGTCACGCCCTCTCCCCGGAGCACCAGCCAATCAGGGGCTCCCGCAGCGTGAGGGGACGGCGCACGCGAGGAGGCTCTCCCTCCTTTTCCCCGCCCACTTTGAGCAGCGAGCGAATCCGGATGCGAGCGGCGGTTGCGCATGCGCTCTCTCGGCGGCCTGCTGTGCCCGTGGAAGCTCCCCCCACCCTACGCTCGCTCTCTATACGAACCACGTTCCCTTCGGAGCTGCGCCCGCCCGTGTCCTTATCCTGCGTCGCCTCCCACACGCGGGCGGGGGCCTGCACAGCCTCAGCAAAGCGCTTTGCCTCCCTCTCTCCCCAGTGCTGTGCCTTGTTATCACCCATGCCTAGCGCCACTTCGTTCGTTGCAAGGTCGCTCAAGTTTAACACTACCACTTAAACAAATCTGCTTCGAAGACTTACTGCTTTTAAAGGAATCTCAGAATTGAGTCGAAAGGGATCCCAAGAGTAATCTACTCAAACCCCCTGCAGTGCAGGAATCACAACCAAAGAATCCCTGACAGATGGCCATCCAACCTGTTTATAAAGAGGAATCCACCACCTTCCGAGTCCCTTCCACGGTCAAACAGCTCGTCCTAATTCTTAGTCAGAATCTCCTTTCTTGTAATTTGAATCCATTCAAACTTGTGACAGCCCCATAGATATTTGAATATGGCTATCATCATAGCATCTCTAAGTCTCTTCTCCAGGCTAAACATGACTCCCAAGAAGTTGATTTTCATTCTTAGGGTTTGTCTTAATTTGCAATTTACCGTATTTCATTGGATCACTGCCGATTTTAGTTAGTAGGACAGTTTATCTATTTTTGCCATGCTATGTCCAATTTACAAAATGATGCAATCCTCACCCCTCAAATTAAAAACCCAAGTATTTAGCTTTCTTGTCCAGGTGCATCATTTTGGTTTCACTTTCCCCAGTTTTAGAATATATTTAGGCAGTGCAAATAATGGTAATAGAATCCCCAAAGTCTGGTTACCAGAGGTATTTGCTGGCTCAAAGGCTCTTCTGTGAACACAAGGCACCAATTCGATTGCATGCGTGGAATTCTCCTGACACCCCCTTAACCTTCTATCATGTGTGTTGCTACAAGGTTTTCACTGAGCTGTCCACCAAGACTTAAGATAATTCTCTAGCTAACTGCAGCCAGTAGAGCCTTCAACATGTAAGTGAAGGGGTTGTGGTTTTGCTGTTGTTGTTCCAGTATGTGTCAGTTTATGCTTGCTTATACTGAATTTCATCTGCCATTTTGCTGCCCATTCACTCCGCCTGAAAAGTTGTTTGGTATCCTGAATCACTTGGTATTCTCCCAAAACGTACAGCTCAACACCAACTCCAATCATATATGAATAATTTATAAAGTGGGGGATCACACTGCTTCTCATTGTTATGAAAACTATCATTTTATTCCTCCCCATTGTTTCCTGCTGTTTAACCAAGAGGTTCCATGCAACCGTTGTTTTTACTTGAGGACCTTTGTTATAAGCCTTCTTTACACCCTCCAGGGCCAGGCCTACTGACAAATGATTTTTAAAGGTAACAATATAACTGAATACCTATTATAACCTGCTCAAGCATGCAAATCCCTTCCTCAATAAGACCAGTTTTTCTATATGCTTAATAACTCTAATAGACACCATTTAATTCAGAATTGCTGCTAGGCCAAAAAGCCTGTAATTTATTAGCTTCTCCCTAAACTGAACCATTTGACTTTGCATGAGTGTCCCTGCTTTTTTTATTGTAGTGGTCAGCTGTATTCTTTTTAAAATAATCCATTTTTTGCATTTAATTGGACTTAGAGCTTGCATGTGACCACAGCTATTTGACTGTTTCAGATGTTCTTAATGAGAAATATGATTCAGGCATGACTATCCATTCAACATTTTCTGCACTGAATAAATCTATTTTTAGAGGAGAGATCAAAACAGATGCTGAGTAAAATTTGAATTCCCTGCCAAGGAAAATCTGCTAGATATCTTGCTCCGTAATTCCTGCTGGCAGAGGAAGGCCAATTCTTACCTAATGCTGTTGCTGTCTCTGTCTTATGTTAAGATACAAAATGAGAACACTTGCAGGTTAGGTTTTATTGAAACTTTAATGGGTTTCACAAAAGAGTCCATTTTACTCTTGCATCTTCTCTATTGTTTCCTCCTTGTACTTTCCTTTCTCTTTGCCAACTTGGCGAGACTTTGCTTTACGTTCCAATATTTTCTTACGATCCTTGTCCAGCTTTAGTTTTGTAATCACCACCTAGGGAGTCAAAATAAACATTTTGTCAATACAACTCAGAGAACAAAAACAAAGCAAGTATGAAAAATAAAACTTTCCCCCCAAATCTATCAAGTCTACAGTAGAACTCAAGAACAAAAATAAATAACCAGCCAGTGTCTTCAGAGAGGGAATTTCATAAACAGGACACCAGCACAGCAAAGGCTCTCTTCTGAGTGCTTTGATTTGTAACTAACTAGAAAACAGGGACTGTTAACTGAAAATTGCTGAATGGCATTAACTACCTAGCTGCCATACATTAATTCCACTCCCAAGTGACAAGTGTGATCCTTAAAGGAAATGCAATCTATTCCAAAGAGCCCAAACACCACTTCTCTTGTTCATGGAACCACCCTATACGACTAATTGTTTGGATTGACCCTGAATTTATTAGTCCTTATCCAGACCATTACTGACACCAGACACTTGGGCAGAATGTTCACTGTCACTCCTGAATTTGATGGAAAGGAGAAAAGGGTTGAATAATTTCAGTATTATGACAACTCATGCAAAGTTATGACAGTCACATTGCGCATCTGAAACTCAATTAATGTCACTTGGGAGTTTGAAAGTGGACTGGGGAAACCCATAAGCACTTCCAAAGTTACAATTTGGAACAGTCACTCCAGCTCCAAACTCAAGCAAAGGACTGGGGCTTTTGTTTGTCATGTCATGCTTGAAACATCTAAAGAACCACAACAAAACTCAGGGTGATATCCCACCCTACCCATTCCCTAATTCCAATGTCAAGAACAAAGCTAGGGCTCATCACTACTGTTACAGCAAGTACGGTGAGCAGAATTATGCACTATGGTTATTGTAAAACAAGGAACATGGCTTAAAAATGAAATCTCCTGAGAACTGAAGCAAAGCAACAACATTAAGAAGAAATGTTGGTTTTTAAAGGCAATTGTACTAAATAGGGAGAAAGCCAATTATCTGGTGATATCAGCATTAGGCTCCCAGGAATATCTGACCAAAAAGGCAGTCAGTAGACAGTATGTGACCAGACAACCAGCGTAACAATGTACAATCAGCAAAACTGTCAGGGATTAATAAAGGTTAATTTAGCAGAGGCCCAAACAATCCCTGAAAAATGAACCACCTTCTGTCTGAGAGCACATCCATCACAAGCATCCCATTCTCAAGCTGCAGAAGCCGGAATTTATCCAAGCAACAGTAACATAATGGCCTCAGGTAACATTTGGTTATTATGCACAAATACCCTAATTGGTGCTTGGGATTAGCTTCATCCCACCACTCAGATGCAGATGATATTTTTCCATCTAATTTGATTAGAGTAATAACACTGCAGTACTGATACCTAAGCAGTAAAAACAGTAGCGAGCATTGCTTCTGGTCTAATGACTCAGTATAAAAGTTCTAATAGTTCATCATCAAGTATCTACAAATTAGAAGTATGCAAGCACTGCTTATCCTTACTTGGTATGGCAATTTTAATAGTATTTTTGAGGAATTCTCAGAAAAAATACAGGCTTCTTCCAATAATTCTCCAACTTGGTGGTAGTTCCTCCACCACTTCCAGCTCTCTTGTATGCCAGTATCATTGGCTAGGCTCATCAAGCAGCATGGTGGAGGGAGACGGAAGAGAAGAGGGAAAATGGCAGCCAAGAGGATTTGCTTCTGGGTATGTTTGAACTCTCTAGTTCCTAAAAATTATAGGAACCCTAACAATTATTCATTTTTATTCCTTCTACTAGATGAGTCACAGAGGAAACAGTTTTGGGCTTTAATCTCAACGGGTTTTTTCCTTCTCTCCCCCACACTGTCTAACCTTGCAACTTGGTAAATTTGCAAATGTGGAAAGAGGGAAGTGGAGGGAAACTGGAAAATGGGAGGGCTGAATTGAGCAGAGGCCAAATTTCAGAACTAGGAGCGCTCATTTAAGAACTTCTCTGTTACTGGGTAGAAGGCAATATTCATGTGAGAAAACATCTGGAAGACTTGCCTACTTCACTTTACAGCATGAAAGAATACCAGCACACAGTAACAGGGCACTAATGTCAGCTTTTTGCTATGTGTTATTCTCAGTTTATATTTTCTCAAAATAAATCCTACTCTTACTGGCATAACATACATAGAGCTAATCTTGTTACTGAGCAAGAAAAAGCTTCAGCCAAGATACAATATATGGTGGCTACTTTGAGTAAGGCCTGCAAAGGATAACATAACAAATTTGGAACCCACCTAAAGGTAAAGGGAAAGGTACCCCTGACCATTAGGTCCAGTCGCAGACGACTCTGGGGTTGCGGCGCTCATCTCGCTCTATAGGCCGAGGGAGCCGGCGTTTGTCCGCAGACAGTTTCCGGGTCATGTGGCCAGCATGACTAAGCTGCTTCTAGCGAACCAGAGCAGTGCACGGAAACGCCGTTTACCTTCCCGCCGGAGCAGTACCTATTTATCTAGTTGCACTTGATGTGCTTTCGAACTTGGAACCCACCTAAGTTAGGCCTAATGTCACCCAATTTAGCTTCAGGGTTAAGTGGGATCCTGTTTCCCAGTCCCTAGCACACTGGCTCACTATACCACAACAACTTGTATGTAGATTGTAGCGAGGCCTTAAAACTTCATTCAACGTGATGTAAAGTGTCTTATTGCCAAAGGAACAATGCACATATGTCTCACTTTTTTTCCTTATTAATTTCCCCCCAAAGTATTTCACCAAGGCATGATAAACATGCCAGCTTTTCTTGGAAGAAAATTAATTTCATGCCTGACAAGCATAATGATACATCCCACAACCCTTGATCACCACCATATTTCTGACAACAAAACTGATTTCACATTCCAAAAGTGGAATGCAGGCAATAAGCATGACAATGTCCTCATTGTCTGTATTTTTCCCATGTATTTGGGGGAACGAAAGCAGCTCTTCACTAACTCTCCATCAAGCAAAGGAAGAAAGATTTCCAAGGTACACACTGCCCATGTAACAAAGTGTTTTAGATGTCAAAATCAGCACTTCAAATTATGGCAACAGGAAACCAGTAAAATCCCTGCACCACTGATATAAATGTGTAGATGATAGCTACTTATTTTATCAAAGCAGCATGGCCAAGGCCATATGGCTTGCCAACCATAACCCTCTCAAATCTTGTCTGAATTCAATGCTATAACAGACCCAACAGCATCCAGTCTCTCATCATGGAATCTGAATGTGCACATCTTTGATACCATTGCTATAGAAGAACAAACATTGGCACAATGATGGCACAATTTGCACTGTACTTCAAATCTTAGGGAAAATGGATGTATCAGTTAAAATATTCCAGGAATAGCGTATCTGGAGTGAGTTCATGCAGTCCCTGTCCACACAAGAACCAGGAGGTATTCTGTCATGCAGAGATAGAGCAGACTAAACTGGATTGTGTTACTGCTATGGAAGTTCTGCTTCTGCCCCAGATGCACCTCATCATCAGCACTACTCTTTGGAGCAATCAACAATCCCAACCAGTAAATATTGAGAAAGCACAGCAATTACCCTGAGTTTCAAAAGGAACAGTTAACATGCTTTTATTTGTTCTAAACATGTTCAACATATTAACAAAAGCAAACTTGAAGAGCCAGAAAGTCTTAAGATCCAAAACTTCCACACAACCCTCAATCAGCACTGCTAGAAGTTCAAAACCAGTCTGCTGAAGCTGATTTTCATCCTACACTACTTGTGTCTTTCCTGGTTTAGCATATACTAGACAATCCTTGATATATGCCTGCTTTATATTATGCCTCTGGATATGCTCTAATAAGCTTCATTAATCTTTGACTGAAATTTATATTTTCTATAATTAGTTATCAAAATTCTAATATCCCAGTAACTTTGTGAAGTTTGTAACTTAGGCTAGGTCAGATGCCTTATTCTCTCAATTATGATTCTCTATTTTTTCATAACGCTATAGACTTCAACATTATAATCACTAAATGAAGTACAGTTGTACCTTGGAAGTCGAACAGAATCTGTTCCGGAAGTCCATTCGACTTCCAAAACCAAAACACAGCTTCTGATTGACTGCAGGAACCTCCTGCGGCCAATTGGAAGCCGCAGAAACCCTGACGGACGTTCAGCTTTCAAAAATAGTTCGCAAACCGGAACCGTCACTTCTGGGTTTGCGACATTCAGGAGCCGAAACATTCGGGAACTAAGCTGTTCAACTTCCAAGGTACGACTGTATATATTAAGTGCTGTAAAGTGACAGCTACTTTTCTATGGATTATATTCTTTAACCACCACATATGAAAGTTTTAGTTTTCTGAAAAAGATCCTTGGATTGTTCCAAGTTTTGGTCTCCTGATGTGCCTCTTTTTCTTGATGATCATGCATGTTTAACAACGGCTTTTGGGGAAACAAGAGAGTTTTGATTGCAGAACTACAGCTACCAGGATTGCACTCTATTTAACAGAAGAATTCAAGAAACATGAGCATTTCCCTTGCATACCATCTCAGCCAAGATTACCTTGCTAGGGTGAATGCCGACGTGTACAGTTGTGCCATTGGCTTTCTCACGCTGTACACGTTCAATGTAGATGACATACTTCTTTCTGTATACCTGGACTACCTTGCCGATCTGCTGCCCTTTGTAATGACCCCGGACGACCTACAAATACAAAAAATATTTAACATTCTCAGGTATCATTGTTATACACAGTATCGCAATCACCTTTCTACAGCAGAGAACTTCACGTACTAAGCATTGCATTAAATAAAATGCCACAGGAAAGACTTTCTCTTACATAGGCCAGGCAGGAAACTAGATTCAGGGACAATAAGACTGATACAATATTAAATATTTACTATATTTAAAAGCTTTTATTGCAAGCACCCACAGTACATCGCTAATCTGAAAACTGAATGTTTTTTCACTCCAACAGAAATAAATCTGCACATCAAAAAAGCACACTTTCCAGCTACGGTATTTGCTGGAAGGCAATCTTAAAACCTTCATTGACTTGCTTGTGCATTACTCCCAGTGTTCCAGCGATTCCTCTCATTCCTATGAGGATAAAGTTGACATAACTGACCTTCATCCCAAAGACAAGGAGACAGCTCAGACGATTAAGATGTCTTTCATGCTCTGCTCTTTTTCCATAGCACAATGCTACTATGGTAGCTTTCTTCTCCTGAGGGTTCACTTCAGACCACAGTTCCAGATTGTAAAAACCAGACATTGGGATTGTACCATGGGAACACAGCCACCTTCCTCTTCCTGATTTTGGCTAATTTCCCTCTTCCTGGTTGTAAGTAACAAGTCCACCATGACATCCAAATCTGGCAAACTATGGCTGGCACAAACAATGAATGCTAACAAATTCTGGTTTGAAGTTTGTTTGCGTACCAGTTTCCAATTCTGGTTTTCACCAAGCACTGTTTGACCTATTTGGACATCACTACAAACCGGTAAAGAAGCGGTAGGAAGAGTGCAAAAAATTGTTTGCATGACATGACTCTTACCCAATTTTAATTGATTGAAATTAAAGGGCTTTGATAGTATGACAATCAGCCAAACCACACTTGATCTGAAATGCCACAGACACACTTGCTGTTTTTGCTTCCACACACTGGCATAAAACAGCTTCTTATGTGGGACAGCACAAAGGTGACCACCAAAAATTGCTGCTTGAGTGAACTGGGCCTGATCTCCATGCAGTTGAGAAATAATTTGGTATTTGATGCATAAGGAAACCCACAAAATGTTGCTTAGAAATTGTTTTCAAAACTAACCATTTACCTCGCTGACGTCTATTGCCTTTATTAGTTGAAAACAAAACCATTACTCTTCGCAGAAGAAATCAATAACTCAAAACACATACTTGGACTTCGTCATCCTTTCGGATGGGCATAGAACGGACATTGTATTTCTGCCTCAACTCCTTGGAAAGGGGAGAAGACATGATCTTCCTGCGAATGTGAGATGGCGCATTGAAGTGCCGTTTGCGGTTCTTGCTGCGGTCTGAGGTCACAAATGGATTGAACTTCATTTTGACTAGAGAAGGAAAAAAATATGCACACCAAATTATTCACACTGAAGTCTAGCAAGGAAAAACAATGACTACCAATCATTCCCCAATAAAACAGTATTTATAAAAAAAAAAAACTTAATAACTGGAAAATAGCGCCCGCAAACTCAAAAACATGTCAGCAGCCAAGGTCTCAAAGACACTTTTGCACTTTGGATATATCCTGAGAAAGTTAAGACAAGCAAGTCTGAGACATTTGGAGCTGTGAGGATGCAGTGTTGTGAGCCTGACACTGGAATGTCAGGCTTACAAGACATATATAAAGCTCTATTAATGTCCTGTAAAATGTTTCTTTCACAGCGCTGGAGTTAAAAGCTTTCAGCGCAATATTTCTTAAGGCCCAGATAATAATTCATTTGGTATAGGTGCATTCCGGCTTAGTCATTATTGACTATATTCTGGCTATGATAAATCAATGTCTGCTCAACTATTATATTCATGCTCATGCAATAAAAGTTCAAGTTGCTCAGCTGAACTGAAACCAGCAGCAATGTGTATCAGGAGAAATAATTCTTGCCATGTTCAGTGTGCATTATGCCCAAAAAAGTGTGCATAGGATTTTTAACAGTGGCAGCTACAACACTAAAATAATTGGGACAAGCAGCACTCCCAAGAGACGGGGATGGAGTAAAATTAAACATCTCAATACCCCAGTAAAACGCTGAGAGAACATAAGCAGTAAAATGGAAAGTGAGGCTCAAAGACACACGGAACAGCTTTATCAGGTTAGATCAGCATTTAGGTAAATCGTGATCCTACAGACGTTGGATTCCAACTCCCATCAACCTGACGCTGGGAGATGTGGCTCCGTATTATGTGGAAAGGGAAAGCATCCAGACACTCCAACTCGTATTACTGGATATAGGAAGCCGCGCAACAGATGAAAAGAAAGCACTCCAGCCGTCTCAGTCCTCATAACCTGGGAATGCGTTCCAACGTCAGGCCTTCTATCCACTTTCTCCCTTCCACCCCCTCCTCAGACAGCACTTCCACCGGAGAGCATTATGGGGCGAAGCGCACCACTGTCAGGCATTCCCAGGCCCCAAACCGGCCACGGAAAGAGGTGAGCAGATCCGACGGAGAAACCGGTTCCTCCCGCCTCAAATATAGGAACCACCGCGACGCCCCCTCCACCCCGCATGTTCCCCGGTAAACTGCAACGGGGTCTCGGCCGTCAGTGGGCAGATGATAACAGATTACAATCCTCCTTCCATTCTTACCCGCTGCTGCCTCGGCTATGGCCGCCCGGAAAGAGAGGTTGATTCTACTTCCGCCGGTGCTGGTGAGACCTCAGCTCTCGCGAGAACGCCACCCGCTTCCGAGAAACGTCGACGGGACGGAAGCGCAGGAGGAACGGACAGCGCCCCCGCGCGCCCTTCGGGAGAAACTGCAGCAGGAGCCGATGCAGAGAGCTGGGCGCTGCTTGCTTTGACTACCGCGCCTCGAGCGAGCGGAGCTTTGCAGTCCGAAGCAGCGAGGCGCGCGGAGGGAGAGCCTCAAGTCCGCTGCTATAGGGAATGCGAGGGCTGTCCCGCTCCTGGGCTGAGCCCACTTTCCGCCAGGATATAGAAAACTAGTGAGACCAGCGGATAAATGCCCCGCCAGCAGCGCGGCGTATTCGTATGCGCTCTGCGCTCGCTTTGATTTCTAAACATTTTGTTCTCCTTCCATCTTTGCACACTTGAAGCAGCCGCCGTCCCATACACTTTTAAAGGACTCCCACACCTCGCCCGTGCTAGCTGTCCTCGCAGCTACGAGATGGCCAGATGCAAAAAGAGAACAAAAGCTCCTTTCCATTTAAATAAGTCTGCAGGGAAGGGGAGATTTCAGCCTCCGCAGCTTGCAATGAGAAACTACACCCACCAGTAGTATTGCCTCTTCTGCACAACTATTGGAGGGGCAGGCAGGAGCCCTTGCCCTCTTCCTGCATCTGGACAGCCTGTGATGAATTTGGTTCCAGCAGGTCCTCACACAGGTCCAGGGCACTTCTGGTCTTGAGATCCATAGCCACAATTTAAAAAGGATTGCTGTGGTTTTATACAGTTTCTCCATAACTGTATTTACACTAGTCCAACATCCTCCACAGTTGGAGGCAGCAATCCTCAAAATACCAGTTGCTAGAAAGCCCAGGAAGGGAAAGGGCTCTTGTGCTCATGTTTGGCCCAGTCGTTTCCCCACTGGCATGGTCACTGAGAAGACAGGATGCTGGACTAGATGTGTCATTGGCCTGATCCAGCAGGCTCTTCTTATGTCCTGATCATTGCATTGTAAACATTGGCTGGTTCAACATGCATGGACAGGAAGGACAATGGGGCAGGAAGGAGGGGGCTCATGTCTGTAATAAATGACATGGGGCAGGCAGGGGGTGGGGGGAAGGCTCTTTCCATGCATGGCAATTTTAGGCCTCTGGTGAGAGCAGAAGAGACTTGAAGGGGCTAGTGGAATGGGGGGGGGTTTAAAAGTGGCATTTGGATGAAAAGTGGTACAGTACACTTTCCTCCTCAGAAAAACCCAACCTCATATCCATGTAAGAAAGGCACAGGGAGACAGAAATGAACACTCATGTATTATTTTCAATTTGATTTTTGCAAATGGAAAAAAATGTATAAAATCCATCCAAATATTAAACAAGATACAGGAAGTTACAAGATCCAGTTTTACACCAATATAACAAATCATTTCGTAAGAAAGATAGGGGGAATTCTAAAGATGTTTTATCAACATTGTAAAAGCATGAAGGATTCAAAATCAGTGAAGAAAGGGCTGTTGAGGAGGGGGGGAATCAGTGAGAATTTCAATCAGAGAAAAGTTGCTATCTTTCCAACACCATAGCAGAGTGAAATTTTCACACAGACATACTGGGCAGATGAAGGCTGTAATCCCAGGGGTGGGGGGATATAACCTGTGGCCCTCCAGATGGACTTTTGTCAGCTCCAGCCAGGTGAACCCACTATAGGGGCGTGTGGGACCTGCGACAAATCACGATGTGGGGCCCCTCGTTGCCCTCACCTTGCCCCTTTTCCTCTTCCTGGTGATGGTGGTCATGGCTGCCTCTCTCCTGGCTTACTTTTTGTTGTGGTGGTGGTGCCACCACACTGAAAGCAACAGCAGCAGCAGCGGTAAGGCTCTCCCAGCTCCTTGCCTCCCCTCTAGGAAGGGAGGATGTGAAGAGCCTTGGCAGGTTGACAGGAGGGCTGGTCAGCTGGCAGTGCTCCTAGCCATGGCTGCCAATACCAGATGAAACCCCCCACCAAATAGCAAGACCTGGGTCAGGCTCCCCACCACCACCACCACCACCAAAGAGATGGCTAGTGGTCAGGGATGATGTGAGTTGTAGCCAAATAACACCTAGAGGGTCAAAGATTCACCATCCCTGCTGTAATTCTGTATCCTTTTACCTAAAAGTAAACTCCATAGAATTCAATTAGACTTACTTCCAAGTAAATATGTACAGATTTGTGTCATTTAGTCACAGTGTCTTGATATGACACTTCCACATTTTTCAAAGGTCACCCTTAAAAGATCACACATTATTCCAGCAACAAAATACCCTCCCCCAAACTGTAACATGGAAATTCTTAGTGTTTATTTTAAGAAGTGCAGCAAAACCTAGAGAACACACAGCCAATGTGCATTCATATCTAGGTGATATAAAATGTACAAAGCATGCAACTAATTATCACTTGATTCATATATCAAAGGACTATTTGAGGTCTAATGAAATTATAGATCTTGCTGTAGTTCTCAATGTCAACAGCATATTAAAAACTACTACTAGCAGTATTTCTGCCTTTCCCCCAATCATTGCAGGCACACACAAACAATTGTTTTATACTTAAGATTGAAATGCACCTGTAGAAAACATCTGTGCTGCAACCTTGTCTCGTTTTTTACAGGGCTGTACCAATCCTCCTTGGCAAATGTTGGCAATCTAAAATAATTTTAAATATAAGCAAACAATTGAAAAATATGTACAAGGACTTAGATTCCACATACTGGGGGCCAAGTCCTATGTTCTTGGCATTTGTGTCTTTCAAAATTATGCTCATCCATCCAAGTTACTGGAGTGCCTCATTCTCTCCTCTTTCAATCCAGACATTCTAACCTGGGCAGGTGGGGTAGTAAATGCTTCAAAAGGCAGAAGGAAGTAACAAAAAAATGCAGCAATAGATAGCGATAATCATCTTCTGCTGCATATTGCAGTTCGCAATTCATTCGTTCTGCTTTTGTCCTGCTGCCTTATGCCATCTATAAATGCTAAAACTGTTCAGTTTCTGAAAAGAAGAGAAACCATTTTAACATCCCAGAAGATTAATAGAAATAGATCGTTCTATTTTACTGTTGTTCAGAATGATCTCAATAGGGGTTTTCATGCACAATTTTTGTCAAAGACAACATTGATTGTCCATTTTGATTGAAAAGAAAAATCTACTTTGCATAATTAGTTTTCGCCTTGACCAGCACCTGTGAGAATTTAAAAATAATTATACTAGTCAGATCCATAGGATTTGGTTTTACAACAAAAATCATTTTCAGAGGATGTAGTGTAGGAAACCCCACCCACCTGTCAATGCTGCCATCTTTCAAGACACACAGAGTGCAATCTGAACCTTACATTTTGATGGCTGGCAGAGTAGTGGGAGAGGGCTAGAATGCTGCATAGATTCCTCACCAGTGGCTTTTGCCAGCAAAGAGGAGTGTTGCTGGGGGGGGGGGGGCCTCTGCCATAGCTGAGTTCCAAGCTATGCCAGGCAGATGGTCATCTCCCACTGACAGTACTTTCGATTGCAGTAGGGCATAGAAAGCCCCAAAGGTGTGTTTCAGGGCTGGTAGACCTTTGGATGTAACACCGGGTGGGTCCTCTGCTCCATACCTCCCCAGCTCCTTGTTAGGATTGCTCTACTAGATTTGTTTGCTCTTTTACAAAGTCTTCAATTAACTAATTAAAGTGGCATGTACCAATGGAAAATGATACAAAGGAGGAAAATGAATAGCAGTGACGTTTTTATTCTTTGCTTCTTCTCACAGGACCTGGAGGAGAGTTGCTTTGTTACTGCATCTTCCCTAGCTGGATCTTCTTCCAGGCTTCAGAGGCAGTGAAAATACAGGAATCAAGAATCCCAGCCACTGTGAAGGTTCCTCCAACGATGGCACAAATCTGACATGTTGAAAGAAACAAAAAAACGGGTTGGTGTAAGGAAGATCAAGTTGGTCCTCAAGCGTACAGAGGTCCTCCTTGGTTTCCATTTAGCTATTTTCAGGCAGCCTATAGAATCACAGAGCTGTAGAGTTGGAAGGCACCACGAGGGTCATCTAGTCCAACTGCCTGCAATGCAGGAGCCTTTTGCCCAACGTGGGTCTCAAACCCACAACCCTGAGATTAACAGTCTCATGCTCTACTGACTGAGCTAGGAAGCTAAGTGTAAGATCATTCAGAGAGCTGGGCAATAAGTAGAACCCCGTTTCCCACATTCAGATCCACAGCCTATTCATAAATACCATGACCAAAAAAAGGTGACCTTGTTATTAGTTATCACACCCCTAAACAAATCCTCACTACTCTTGGCTCAATCCTCTGTTTTCTACCCTTTAACTTTTGTCATAAGAACGTAAGGTGAACCTGCTGGATCAGACAAAATGGCCCACCTAGTCCAGCATGGGGTGTTAGGGGAGGGGTAGTACCTCTGGTGGGGGGCACTTTGTGCTCCTTCTGGGGCACTTTTGGCTCCTAGAAGCTGCCCTAGGAACAGCATTTGGAGAATGAATTCACTATTAGTATATTGGATGTGTTTTCGACGGGTGTGCTGATTCTATGATGAATTTCTTTCCTAGTTCTCGCCCAGGGTCTAACAAACTCTCACTAACATCTCACAATGAGAAGAGTTCATGGAAACAGCGGACATCACCCTAGTCTCTCCCTTTCAAGACTTGCTTTCTATGGGCAGGCCCAAGGTGGATGGTACTTCCTCAGGCCACCCACAGCTGTGTCCCATTCAGCTGCACTCTCCACACACAGTTTCAGGTACAGCAAGTTTGTTGAGTTTCCCAGGGGATGGGGAAAGTGCACCCCACCCCCACTCACAGCTGGGGAGAGCCAGTGTGGTGTAGTGGTTAAGAGCGGTAGTCTCGTAATCTGGGGATCCGGGTTCGCGTCTCCGCTCCTCCACATGCAGCTGCTGGGTGACCTTGGGCCAGTCACACTTCTTTGAAGTCTCTCAGCCCCACTCACCTCACAGAGTGTTTGTTGTGGGGGAGGAAGGGAAAGGAGAATGTTAGCCGCTTTGAGACTCCTTAAAGGGAGTGAAAGGCGGGATATCAAATCCAAACTCTTCTTCTTCTTCTTCTTCTTTCTTCACCCTCTGCCCTCTCCTCCTCCAGCTTGTGAGCTTAATCACCACTCTGTGGCTTCTTCTGCACACTGAACCCCCATATCTTCTTAACTTCCTTATCAGTTATCTGTTTCTAGTGTGCACAGCACCATACAGTCCTTATCTCAAGCACCTTCATAGCAGATTGATGTTGGGAATTTTTTCAGATTTCCCAAATGGGGAAATGATTATGTTTCAAGGCAAATCCAACACTTTAGCCACTATATTTAACAGAGGGCGAAGGTGAGTCTCCCTGTGGACCTCAGCAACTCTTACCATCCCTTGGCCATGTTGGCTATGGCCGATGGGAGATACCCACAGTTCCCCGCCCCAGACAAGTGAGATTTAAAATGGATAAGTAGCAAAAAATAAGCAGAGTTAATCCAGGTGAGAAAAAAGTTCAAGAAATTCTCAAAATAAAGAAACAGGAGGTCAAGGATCATGTTCTAGGAACAGTAAAACTCAAGAAGAATAGACTTTGGACAGATGGGAAACAAGACATTCAGGAAGGAATGACTCCTTTGAGACTGCAATCCTGTGCACATTACCTGAAAGTAAGTCCCAATGAACTTAATAGGAGGAGATAGTATAGGACTGGGCTGTAAAGCAGATAAATAAAATGAGCTGTAAACCTTTCACAGAGGGGAAGCCAAGCCCCCTTGTCACCACATAGATCTATTAGCATGTGACACAGGGGACAGCAGCCAAAGAGAACAGTGGCCAAGTTTGAAACGGAATTAGGAAGCATGAGTAAACAGGACTTTAATAGCAAGCAGCAGCAAGGGAGGAATTGCTCCTTTCTTTGTGTATTTTTAACTTAGGCATATGTGTCCAACGAGCCCAGCAAAATGGGAAGATGTTTCAGTTACAAAAAGTCTCGGTAAATTTATTTTCCGCAGCACAGCTGACATTCTCAGAACTGAAAACCACAAAAAAGGCAGAGGAAATAAACCCCTGTACAACTGAATTTCTTTTTTAAAAAAGAAATGGGCATGGCTTCCACCATCACTCCTCTGTTTCTGCTATTTCCCTTGCCCCCACCCTGTTCTCCTCTTACAGTGATGCAAACTTACTTTTCAGGGAGAATGACACCAGAAGGAGTTGGGTAATTTCAATCCATGCGGATCAGCTGACACAAGACGTTTTATACCGCAAGTAGGGAGGAGGGAATGTACTTTTTGCATTGAGGGCAGGAAAATATGACTTCAGAGCAGCAAATACAAGAAGAAAAACACACACAGAGAAAAACATATTCATCTGTGCGGCTCTGTACCACTGATTACTTATGACTCACACATACCTGGCATCTGCTTAGTCTCTGCCTTCCCTGCATGCACTTATAAAAAAATCAAAGGTAGACGCATTCAGCAATTGAGAGAGGGGAAGGCAGAATCCTCCTCCTCCTCCTTCTTTAAGAGAAATAAAAACTCTCATCAAAGACGCTAGGAATGAGGTTTTGTGGATGCACCCCCTTGGTCTAGACAGCTGTGCCTTGTTGGTTCCAGAAAATAAGGCAAACAAGTGATGCATCTTTTAGTGCTTGGTGCTGAGTGCTCACTACTCAAAAGCACAACAGATAGTCTCATCTTACCCATTTTGTACTTAGCTACACATATTTTGGTGGAATTTCCGGCCAGTTGGCAAGACTCGTCCCTGCCATCTTTTAGATGTCTCCTTAAAAAACTTGTGTTATTCAAGCAGGCCTTTGCAATGTGAATTTACTTTTACCAACCAGTGTTTATTGATGTATTTACAGTGGTGCCTCACAAGACAAAATTAATTCGTTCTGCGAGTCTCTTCGTCTTGCGGTTTTTTCGTCTTGCGAAGCACAGCTATTAGCGGCTTAGCGGCTATTAGCGGCTTAGAAAAAGGGGGGGGAGGGAAAAAACTCGCAAGAACTCGCAAGACGTTTTCGTCTTGCGAAGCAACCCCATAGGGAAATTCATCTTGCAAAGCACCTCGAAAAACGGAAAACCCTTTCGTCTAGCGAGCTTTTCGTCTTGCGAGGCATTCGTCTTGCAGGGTACCACTGTACTGACGTTTTTATTTATCCAATTGTAATTTTGTATGCTGTATATCATCTTGCTGTGTTTTTATAAAAGCGTGGTCTATAAATGTTTTAATAAATAAAAATAAAATAAATCCACAAGTAGTAGACAGCGGATAGGTGCTCTCTCATTCCTCTTATATATAGCCAGCAAATATGTGGGCACAACAACACTTTTGTTTAGTGGCGCTGTTCCTTCCCCAACTATTTTACTAACAGCTTTTGTGTGCGCCAAGACAAACCCTTTGTGTGCCTTAAGAACAATCATGGAAATTGTATCCAAAACAGCCAGTCCGCACATTTATGTCACTCCTACTATAAACAAATACACACAAAATGCCACGGAGCCGGACCCAGATGACCAGGCATACATGCACATCAACACTATTCCTCCTGACAGCCCTGCTTAAAGTTCCCACAGAGAGAGACACTAAAAAGGTCCATTCCCTTCTGAGGTAACAATAGGAAGTTTTACATTTCCAAACCTGGATAAATTCTCTCACGGCCTAGTAGGGTCTTTTCCCACCTATGCTCATGAGAACACATTTAAAAACACTTCAGTGTTTCTGTGACAGTTGTATGGGTGCAGCCTGGTAAACAAGCTACCCAACAAAAGGAACAGCAGGTGCTCCTTCCATGGGCCTCCTTTGTAGCTTTTAACTAAGCATCTGCTGCTTAACAAGATTCAGGGTGCTTCTGAGGCCTGCCCCTCTTGACAATAACTCCAGCTGCCACAAGTGGATAATCTCTGGCTGGGCCAGAAGGCTGCAGCCTCTCCACAGCAATGACGGCTAGCCAGTCTCCAAGGCAACCATGATGCAGAAGGGCAAGCGGGCAGCGTTAGCAAAGACTGGGACGGCAGGAGTGACGGCGGTCCAGAGAGCCATTGAGCTGGGCTGGATAACTACATCTTAATATATAACAGCCCCGCCTGCCCCACTCCAGTGTCCATTCTTAAAAAGATGGCTGGCGTCTCAAAATGGTGGAAGTGCGGAGCTTATGTATACAAGGCATGAATATATCATGATGGGCAATTTCTAGTAGCAATAGAAAAGGGCTGGTACCATTAAAACAAGGCAATTAATACCAGAGCCCAGACTGTGCAAGAGACAAGAGCTATTCAACTGGATAAAGAACTTTGGTCGTCGAGTTCGGTATTAGGGTTCTTTTCTTTTTCTTTTTTATAATAATATTTATTAAAGTTTCAAAAGAATTACAAAAATGAAAAAAGAGAAAAAGAAAACAAAAAGAAATACAAAGTACAAAAAAGAAATAAAGAAGCAATTAAAAACATTTCAATCTTTCCATGTCTTGTCTTTCGTTTACTTATTTCCCTGACCTCCTCACACCTCCCTCTTTTGTATTCTAGTTCAATAGTTGTTTCAGCAAGTCCTTACCCTTTTTGCATTTATCTTGATACTTTATCGTAATAAATTATAACTTTACATTTTTACATGTTAACAATCCATTTTTACGTACCCCTTAACAACATTATTGCTAAAACCACTTAACTTCATTCCAACCTCCCTCTAACATTCCTCGGTATTAGGGTTCTTTTCTGACGCTGTCACATGAGCTGCACTTGCATGCACACATATATAAGACATGTCAGCTACGGAGAAATAGAGAACATGATGTAATGGAAACTTACTGTTGTGATGAACCTGTACAAGGGCTGTCGCCTTTCTGTGTATTTCACTGTGATAGGACTCAGGTCATAGCGAAACCAGATGGCTGGAATGATGCGGCCTGTATGGCTGTATGCTACGTACTCCTGAAAAAGATTTATATAAGGTAGAACTGAGTTATAATCTCCATTTGGAGATGGTCTGAGAACCAGTGGCTTGCCTAAGATTACCTAAGGCAGGGATGTGGAACCTTTTTCCAGTTGAAGGTTGTATTCCTTATGTATTCTTGAGGGCAGAGCAGGATCTGGTGTTGGCCAGAGTAAAAAGAGGCTGGGGCATCTCATTTTTTATCTGCCACCCCTTTTCCCTCTCGGATTTTCCCTCAATGCCACTCACATGAAATTAGTCAAAGAGTCATATGTGGCCCTCAGGCCGCAAGTTGTCCACCCCTGACCTAAGGAGCTCATAGCAGAAATGAAATCTGAACTAGGGACTTTGTAGTCTACAGGTCAGTCTCTTACCCACTATGTTACATGAGCTCATAATGGATTAGTGGTGGGACAAATGACCAGCTCATTGCACATTCTAAAATGTCTGCTCAAAATGGCCATTAATAAAAGGTAAAGGACAACATAATAAAGTTACTATCTTATACTAGAAGTAGAGAGAATCATGCCTGCCCCTCAAAAAGAACCCTCTGGTAAACATGAGACTACCTCGAGACTGGGAAGAAACAGTTTCATTTTTTCCCCTGAATCCCATCCAATTGGGATAGATTCAAGCAACCTTTCTGCTCCTTCCTGAGCTTATATTTAGCAGCCGCCCCACTTGGATATTCATGCACACCCAGCCCACATTTGGAGACCTTGATGTATTTAAAAAAAACAGCATGAAAAATTATGAGCAGCTCAATATTCTGAAAACATGTCACATCAAAAGAAACACCACGTATGGGTATCTATCCCAAGTTATTCAGGCTGGAATGAAAAGAGTAAGCACACTAAAAAGGTGTTAACCTCCTCCACTCGAAAACAAGCCATTTTGCTCCAGACCCTCAATCTTATATTGCCTTACTGCTTGAAAAGTTGGGAGCTGAGGGGTAAGTAATGGGAATAGAATATATACATCTCCCCTAAAATTCATGAACCCAACCATGCTTTAGGCATACGTCAGGGGTGGGGAACCTCTGCCTCCGCAGACAGCTGAACTACAATTTCCATCAGCCCTGGCAACCATGGCATGACCAGGAATGGCGGGAGTTGTAGTTCAGCAGCATCTGGAGAGCCCAAGGTTCCCTACACTGGCTATACAGAATTACCAATAGCAAACCAAGAAGTAGGAAATAGGTGAATCAGTCTGTTTCCAGTCTGTGTCTCTTTCACGGGTATCCACCTGTCAGTCCATTCTGTCCCATTCTGCATTAATCACCTATGAAATAGCTACATGAAAATGCACATTCAAAGTGTAATTTTGAAACCTACTTTCTCTCCAAACATGCACTTCTAAAATATTTTCTTTCCAAACAGGAAATCTATTTAGATACAGTGTATGTATTTTGATAAGCTTTTTGATCAGAGAACTGCATCTGGTGGATTACGAAGTTTCAACCTAGGAGTTGTGGATCAGATCAGATCAAATTCCTCAAGCATCCTTAGTATACAATGGCACCTCCGTTTCATTATCAGTTCTTCGCTTTTCCAGCAGGGGCTGCTATTGCACTCACTTCAAGCACAAGGAAGCACAACAAGTAAGAGCGACAGTGGAAATGGGACCTACAACAGAAGGCTCATCCAGTAGGGTGTGCTGCATCAAGCACTTTCTACCAAAGGATATACTACTGCATGCTTACCTTACTGGCTACAGTATACTGGTATGAGTACCGTTGCTTGCCACTCATGTCTTCATACACCGTGGGAACAATTTTCAATATATAATCATAGGATGCAAGGGCTGCGTGAACAAGAGAGAAAGCTGAAACCCCCCCAAAGTCACAGCACAAGACTATGCTCAGAAATGCATCCCTGAAATGGGCAGCTTTAAAAGTACAGCTTTTTCTTTTTTAAATCAAAATTGGCTTAACCCAGTCAATTCATTCCTTGCAGGGAAGAATACACTTTTGTCCTTCTGCATTTTCCTCAACACAGAAGTCGTACCTGACCAACACACAGAAGAACATATCCAGTCCACAGATACGAAGGTACACAAACAAGACTTTGGGAATGTGCCACAACCCTTTTTTTTTAATTAGCAGATGTTTCAAGACACTCACTGCACCTTTTTGATGTACTGTAAAAAGCTGGTACAGTGGTGCCTCGCAAGACGAAATTAATCCGTTCCGTGAGGCTCTTCGTATAGCAGTTTTTTCGTCTTGCGAAGCAGGCCTATTGACAGCTTAGCGGATTAGCGCTATTAGCGGTTTAGCGGCTTATCAGCGGATCAGCTGATAAGCGGCTTAGGGCTTAGGAAAAGGGGGGGGAGGGGAAAAACCCCGCAGGAACTCGCAATACATTTTCGTCTTACGAAGCAAGCCCATAGGGAAATTCGTTTTGCGAAGCGCTTCCAAAATGGAAAACCCTTTCGTCTAGCGGGTTTTCCGTCTTGCGAGGCGTTCGTCTTGCGGGGCACCACTGTATGGGCAAACATTGGCAAGGACTATTCTGAGTTGGCACTTACAACCCTACTATAGTTTACCAGAAGCAGTGGCACCCACCCCCAACTTGGACAGTCACTCCAGAATGAATGGGGCACAGTTGTGGGCAGTCTGAGAAGTACCACCCACCTTGGGCCTGCCCAGAAAAAGCAAATCTACAGTGAGAGACTAGGGTGATGTCTGCTGTTGCCAGGAACTCTTCTGGTATTCCTGCATTGCAGGGGGTTGGACTAGATGACCCTTGGGTACCTTCCAACTCTAAGATTCTATGATTGTTAGATTTTTGTGGGTGAGCTGAGTTTGTTTGGACAATGGGTGAGAACCCAAAGGCTGAGCGGGAGGGTGTGTCAGAAGGAAAATGAATTGATATTGACTGATATATATTAATAACTTTGTATTAACATTTTCATATGTAACTGTGTATTTTTGTAACATTTTGTTTTAAGTTGTCTATTGCTGCTTCAGTTTCTTTGTATGCTGCTTAGAGATATTTTTAATATATTAAACAGTATAGAAATTAAATATACAATCGATCAGTCAATCAGAAAGATACTATGGTCAATGGTATCAAAAGCCACTGAGAGATCAAGGAGAATTAACAGGGGCACATTTTCCCCCTGTCCCTCTCCCAACAGAGGGCATCCTACAGGGCGACCAAAGCAGTTTCTGTGCCAAAACTGGACCTAAGCGCCAACTGAAATGGATCTAGAAAATTAGTTTCCTCTGAGGGCTGGCTGATAGGATGAGCACAATACTCCAGGTTGGAGAGAGGACTGGCACACTATATAGTTTATTTCCCTACACTCAGTCCTGCCCATTGGGATTAAAACATTCAAGCACTATTTTTATTTCATATATTGTATCCTTGGCAATGGTTGCTTTCATGGATAATCAAGCCAAAAGTAGGAAAGCAACCACTCAGTCTCAACAGCACCTGACAGCACAGAGAAAGAATGTCCTGGGATAAAGCTTTTAAATATATCTTCATGGGGCAGAGAGGCAATAGGGGGCAAGAGTTTCCCTCTGCTGTGTGTTCCATGGAGTAGGAAATACACTGCAAGTAATGCTAAGATGTAGAGCAGCAAATACAGACTGCAGAAGTGTTCTACATGCCCAATTTAGACTAAGTCATGACAGCCGATAAGTAAACACTGAGGAAGGAAATACCAAAAATTAAGATGTTGGTTAGGATCAGGCTCATTTCCTGGCTATGACACAGACGCTCTTAAAAACCTTGCAAGTCTGTCTCTCTTTGCCCTGCCTCCTTTCTGTATCTAGGTATTTATATCAAATATTTTCAAGTTACTTTTCCACTGAAAGTCACCAGAATGATTATATACAGCCAAAATTAAACTGCTAAGAAAGAATACATTAAAAAAAATGGAGGGTAAAGAACATCCACAGCAGGGTCTCTGAAGCTGAACTTAAAAGAGCAGTCAGCTTCACAGAGACCACTCAGTACCCAAATTCTCTAGGATGTTTAGGAATCATATATCCATGGTGGAGGAGCACACCAACACTTCAGAAGACCAACTGTTCCCTGTAACTTTTGTTATAAGCAAGCAAACTATGTTTTTTTTTAAATCTGAGCATCTCTGTTCTATAGCCAGGAAAAAGGGGAAATCAAATTAATTTATCCCTATAGCCAGTGTAATATTATTTGGTAACAACCCAGCTATATAAAGAACATAAATAAAAACTGTAACAATTTTCAGAGGGGTGGCAGTGCTAGTCTGCTGTGACACGGTAAAAAGACTAAGAAGATTTGACGTATGTTTTTGTGGACTAGAGTCCACTTCGTCAGATGTATGCAGCGTAATCCTCAGTTGCAGACTACATCGGTCTATCTATACACACACGCACCCCAAACACGCACACAAAGGGTGGGTCTGAAAAGAGACAACGGTTGCCTTTCCCACTACAGATGTCAATTACCTCATCATTACCAAGCTGATTGTTTTATCGCCTATGACTACCGCTGTAAAAGGGTCACCGTCCTTATCTTGCATACATATATGCTAGCTCTAACTGGATTGTCACTGTCTGCCCTTTTTTGCATTCACTTCTCTATGACCTCACTGCCTACTATTCTCTCCCCACCCCTCCCACTTATCACCATGTATGCCTTTCATTACAGCCTCTAGTTCACAAAAAAGTTTATAAAAGTTGTTAGTCTCTAAAGAGCCATGCACTCATTGGCTGTGTATATACACCATACATTTAAAGCACATGACTCCCCTCCCCCTCCCCCCCCACAGAGGCTTGGGAACTGTAGTTTACTACTCACATGGCACCTTGACAAACTACAGTTCCCAGGGTTATTTGGGGAAAGTCATACCTTTTAAATATATGGTGTGTACAGTTTTCATGTCCCTGTAATTAAATAAAATTTGGCTAGCTCCTACCAGTCTTGCCAATCAAGGCATCTTTACTAACCCCAAATAAGACCCTGCAAAACACAGTGTACGTACGGTTTGAGCTGAGCTTGTCTGCTCCCTCCAATGCATTGAATGCTCCATGAATGTTCTGGACCTGGAGAGGGAAAGAGCACAGAATTAACTTTTGTATTACGTTTGTTCTTTTATACTTCCAGAGACAACCTAGCTTATAACAGTAGAAGCTTCAACACTGCAGGTAGAAGGAGAGGCAAGGAGCTTAAAGTCATTTTGTGCAATTTAATTTTATGTTATCTCTCATCCTCTCTGGGCAATAGGTTTTTCACATTTGCACTGACCTTGCATGTGAAATATACTACAGTGCAGCCTATTAACACAAGTAAAGAATTTTGCAAATAGCAGAGCTCTTTCTCACTCTTTTCCAATAGCCCTGAGCCTACAAACCATCCAATATAAGAAAGAACTTCACAGACCAGCAATGGGACCTGAAGACAGAAGCCTTTCTCCACCTAAAGAGATGAGGCAAGTGGCCACTAGGGAAAGGGTCTTTCAAAAGTAGTGCCTCAGTTATGAAATGCCCTCCCCAATGAGGCTCACCTAGTACATACACTAAAGCTATGTACACATTAGCAGCTTAAAATGCAGCAAGGTCACCACACCGTCCGCCCCCATGTTCTAAGTCATATTTTTACATTACTCTCTACACACACAGAGATAGTGGGGGTGGGAACGTCTTCATCCTTTTTTGTTTTCGCATACCAGCAACCTTCCCCCCTCTCCCCGGCAAACTTCTATTCAATGAAGCTGTCGTCTACACATGTGCTGACATCTGCGCATGCACAACAGCTGTCTCAAATGTACCCACCGCAGCTTATCTGCAGCCGACAAATTCAAATTAGGTGGAAGCTGATTTGAGGGGAAACGCATCAAACAACAGGATTTCTCTAGAAACTGCAAGATACATTCGGATTGCAGCTAACTTCATGTGCGCTTGGCCTCAAACACCAGAAGTAGGGGTGCACTGAAGCCTGAGTAAATGGTAACTCTCCCGCTTATTATGTATCCAGTGCACTCTGATTGCAGGTCTGTACACAGCATTAGCCACAATATACATCTATCCTGTCGTCTCTTGACAAACACTGCACTTGGAAGTGCTTCCCCCCAAACCAGCTTCAATCCAATCTGAAAATGTAAGCCAAATGAATACACACACCCCTCTCCACTCACTGATGTGGACAGACAGTGGGCAAATTAGAAACACAATCAACAATTTTGATGTGTACAATGACAGACAAATAAAATTTGAAATGCAGCTTAAAAAAATAACCTCATTGTTGTTTTAAAACAGTAATGTATACAGGACCCAAGATGTTTTCAATAAAGATTGAAATGCCAAATGAAGATTTTTTTTTTTATTTATTTTTTTAATATCCATGCTTTATTCCCTCATACAAACCTGCCCAGGTTTTGAGATCTTTGGGGGAAGCCTTTCGCTTGGTCCTACCACCCTCATAGACATGCTTGGTGGGATGCAAGAGAGGACCTTCTCAGTGGCTGTTCCCAAACTTTGGAACTTCTCCACTAGAGAAGCTATCTCCTTATTCTTCTTCCACCAGCAGGTGAAGACTTTTTCCCCCAACAGGCTTTCAGGAACTAACTGCTTTTAATGAAAGGGCTTGTGCTGTGCTGTTTTGATTGTAATTATTGATATGTTTTAAACAGACTTTATATATGTGTATAGTTTTAATTCTATCAATGTTTAATTGTTTTTCTACAATCAATTTATGTCTTTAGAGGTTGTTGTTTTTATCTTTAAGCTGCTTTGAGTCCTGTCAGGATAAAAGGTGGCGTACAAGTAAATAAATAAATAAACAATAATGACAAAGCTCTAGTGTATTCTTGTCTTTGGAGCAAAATATTTTTAGCAGGGAGCTTAAATGCTGTTTTAGAATGATTTTATGTTGTGTGTGCTTTTACATAGGCATTCTTATTAATCTAACATGACAAATTTAATAAATTAGAATATTTTATTGTTTTAAACTTTGTGTGACTACCTTATGTTTAATGGGTGGTCAATAAAAATCAAAACATATAAACAATATAAAATTAATGGAAACCCACAAAACACCTCCTCCGTTATTAGTACTCACATCACCCCCAGTTCAGCTTCCTTGTAATTACACACAAGCCTCATGCAATTACAACAAAAGGGGCAAGTGACACAAGGGTGACAAATGTAACTGGATGGCACATCTGGGTCTTCTATGGTGCTACTCAAATTATTAGCATTGAGAGGCTTTACCCTGTACCAAGCGACACAGTGACAACTGAAGGATTATACAGAAAGATGACCGCAACTCTTTCTCACAGGACCTCATTCACAGATGTGCTATCAGAACAGCTTAATAAGAAGCAGTATTTCTGAACAGAGCTGATCTCAGCTTTACGGGTCAGGAGAGTTCATCTTCCCCCAGGAGGGCAGAATTATATGCACGATCTTGTCTGAAATATGTAGCATTCATCAAAGATAGTGTGCTAGTATTAATTCAAGGCCATTATTTGATTCAGGTCTCATGACTTCAAGTCTTGAGGACAGAAAACCAAAAAGGGTTCTTTTGGTACAACTTTAAGGTAGCTTTCTTTCTCGAATACTTACTTTCTTACTTATTAAATACATTTATATCCTGCCCTTCCTCCCAAAGAAGCCCGGGGCAGATACAATTTATTTATTATTTTTTTAAAAGAAGCACAATTAAGAGCATCTAAAACATTTAAACAACACAGACAACGTAAAACATTTTTAAAAAAATTAAGAACAGATGTGGCCAAATAATATACTGTATCTGACTAGACCCACTGGAACAGAAAAGTTTACAGTAGGTAGAGCGAAGGCACCTACCTATTGTCAATTACGCCCTTACAACATTCAAATGATCAATTCTCCCCCACACTTCAGAAAAGTCAGCTAATGAGCTTTCATCTAACACTCATGATGCACAGTCAGAATAGGTAAGAGTAGGCTAGATGGACGAACAGTCTGACCTCTTGTAAGGCAGGTTTCTGTGTTCAATGAAGTAAAAAACTTCAGCATGGCAGTAACTGCTTTTTCCCTATGCCATAATATTCTACAGGTGAAACGAGCAAGGCAACCGGCAGGGTGAAGGGCAGGTGTGGGAGGGTGGCCACGCACATGGAAACACCAGCTTGGTTCAGGAACAAAATGTACACAGAGGCAGCGGGTATTTTCTGAAACCAATTTGGAAGGGATGGGTTCAGGTAAATACCCATTGCAGAGGTGTGTCTGAGCATTACATAATGGAATCACTCCCAAGGTGCTTTAAGGAATGTGAAGGCAAAATCCCATTGAATCTTAAAAGCTGCTGAATAATGCTGCTGGTTCTGTGATGGCGTTTTGAGGATGTTTCCACATTTTTAGCTTACTGATATTGTTTTTAATGGTTGGTGGTGTTGTACATCGCTGTTGTAAGGCAAGCTGCCTTGAGTGCCCACAGATGGGCCAAATAAGCTGATATTTTAATGGTTCTCACGGAAGCTAAGGGCAAGAACCAGACGAGTATTAGAAAGGTTTTTGAGGAATAGGTGTGTACGAAGCAAGTGTAATGAAATGCCTGTGTTGATTAGCCAAAATTGCAATGAGAGTATGGTTTTAAAAGCATGGCTGGTACGTGTGGTGAGTAGGTGGTGGTGGCAAATACTACTGCAACTCTTGCGAAGTGAAGTCTTTGAAAAGTAGGTGAAGAGGGTGGTGTACAGTGAGACATCCCCATTGTGAAACTGAGAGTTATGTAACAACATTACAGAGGATACCGGCCACGGGGCAAGTATGTGCTTTTCCTCAACCAAGGCCGATTAGAAAGAGAGAGATGGTAAAATAAATCTCTCTTTCCAGCCTCTGTTCTCCGTAAGAGCATAGGAATAGAGGAAGGATTGTAGCAGCCATCCTAAAACTGAAGTCCCCATTTTGCTAGACTACAACTCCAATCCTCCCAGGACACTGGCCATGTGACCATTCGGATGATAGGGGTTGCAGGCATCAACATATGGGGACTCGAGTCTGGGGAAGGGGCACTAATGAGTGACATGGTAACGTTCACAACAGTTGAATCCAAACCTCAGTGGTATAGCAATCCCAGCCAGCACCTGGGGTGGAGCACTTTTTAAGAGATCGCCCAAAGTTGTTCAGCTTTTTGGGGAAACGTTGTCTTGGGGAACATTGCCTAAACTTAACTGGCTTCTTGAAGGACAGGCAGTGGCTGCACTCATGCCACCTAGCTACCCCTGCGACGCCCTGCATCCCAACTGCTGCTCTCCGTGATGGTTGGTGCACCCTGCCCCCCCTTTCTCCACTACTGCCAAAACATCTAGATTTGGGAAAGGGCATGGAAGGAGACTGTCTGTGCTGACGACTCCTACTTTTGACTGAAATACTTCTCTCCGGCAGAGACAAAGCAGAGTCTGGTGGTTTCTCTGAAAGTCCCTATTCCCAAGGATATCACTCCCACATGTGTCACCAAGGCACAACCACACAAATATAGTAGTGTGAATGTCACCTACTATTCCTAAGATATAGGAATAAATGCAAAACAGAAAATAAACCAGGCAGCGAGCATCCCCTGGCAAATGTGAATGAGCAGAGAGCCCACTGAACAATTTATAGAATAAGGAAGCTACAGCCTGAACCCTTTACGCTAGCAAACGATTTGAAGCATTCCAGCACGCTCCTCCCACCAAAAAATGCAGCCCACTGGCTTGTTTTACTTGTAATTTTTATTGGGTTTTCAAAATAAAAGTACAGAGCCTAGAAAAGAATAAAAAAACAAGAAACACAGAATATGACTGTCAAGAAAAGGAGGGAATGGATGGTATGCAATCCAACATCATAAGGCTGTTGCTGCAACTGGTGCTTATTAATGTAGTTGTACCTCATAAGTCGAACAGAATGTGTTCCGGAGGTCCGTTCACTTCCAAAACATTTGGAAACCAAGGCATGGCTTCCGATTAACAAATATTGTGTACTGTGTCCAGTTCTGGGCACCACAGTTCAAGAAGGACACTGACAAACTGGAACGTGTCCAGAGGAGGGCAACCAAAATGGTCAAAGGCCTGGAAACGATGCCTTATGAGGAACGGCTAAGGGAGCTGGGCATGTTTAGCCTGGAGAAGAGGAGGTTAAGGGGGGATATGATAGCCATGTTCAAATATATAAAAGGATGTCACATAGAGGAGGGAGAAAGGCTGTTTTCTGCTGCTCCAGAGAAGCGGACATGGAGCAATGGATCCAAACTACAAGAAAGAAGATTCCACCTAAACATTAGGAAGAACTTCCTAACAGTAAGAGCTGTTCGACAGTGGAATTTGCTGCCAAGGAGTGTGGTGGAGTCTCCTTCTTTGGAGGTCTTTAAGCAGAGGCTTGACAACCATATGTCAGGAGTGCTCTGATGGTGTTTCCTGCTTGGCAGGGGGTTGGACTCGATGGCCCTTGTGGTCTCTTCCAACTCTATGATTCTATGATTGGCTGCAGGAAGCTCCTGCAGTCAATCGGAAGCTGTGTCAGCTGCGTCAGATGTTTGGGTTCCAATGAACATTTGCAAACCTGAACACTCACTTCCCGGTTTATGGTGTTCGGGAAACAAAATGTCTGACTTGCGAGGCGTTCGGGATTCAAGGTACAACTGTATATTGTATCATGAAAGTGGATTTCATCTTATAATACGTATGTGCTTATAAGCACCAATCAGGTATACTGTTTTATTTTGGGGGAGTAAAGAAGCAGCCCTTTCCCAAATACTTTTACCTATCACAGTAGATTACTTAAATATGTCAGACTGAAAATGTAACCTCTTCACCCTCTGGAACCTTTTATGCCACATACGACAACATACATGAAAGTTTAACAGTTAGCAAATGTAGCGTCTATTGCATCCTCTTAAGAGATGTCTTAATTCAAGACTCACCTGTAACTTGTCACCAAAGGTTAGTTTGTGGATGACGTGTGTCATGTCAGGATTCTGAGGCTGTGCAGTGGCACTGTGTGTCGATACGTGAAAATTACCTGGAACCTAAAAGCAGGCAAGAGTTCAGCATTTGTTAAGCTTTTAAGTTCTCAACACAGACTAAGCTGAATGATAGGGAACACAAGGCTAAGGCTGGTGACTTACATCATTTGGCTCCAACATCTATTACAGAGAAAAAGGTTTTAAAACCTTACAATGCTTTCATCAAGGAAAGGGGTTAGTCACAGACCAGATTCAATAATCGTCACAATAATCTACTCTCAGTCTAGAAGACTGCTATAATTGACCACTCACTCATCAAAGGCTCAGAGATCTGGAGCACTCTTGCCTCCTCCCCTAAATCAAATGAAATATTTGTTAAGCTCCACCTGGGGATCCACGGAGCTCCCACATGATGGCTGCAATTTTGCATGAGTTGCTGCACTACAGGAGTAATACTGATTCAAGATTATCACCCACCACATAAGGCCTGAGTTCCTGGTTCTGCACTCTAGTGCTAAGCTAGAAGGATGGTAAGCTCCACCCCCACCCACCCCAAGAAAGGAAATGGCTGTGGGAAATATATCCTGTGCTAACATTACTTCTGATATAGAGCAGACTGCACTTCTTGCATTGGCCCTGTGAATCATTCCCATCTACACATCCCATCACCAAGAGAAGTGCCATGAAGCTGCACCCATTTCACCTTCAAACAAGCACCTTTGTTAACAAGGGGGTGAAATACTGCCACCACCCAGTTCTTTGTGCTGCAGTTCTTAGACGTTTTGAATTCCTAAGACTCTCATCTAGGACAAAGACCTTTGGCTCTCCTTAAACTATGATTTATGCTCTTCGTTACATTCCTCATTTCAAGATGTTTTGTCTCTGATCTTCATGACCACCTCAGTCTATGACAGCTGTAGGGAAAGTCTTCTGGCCCACCGCCTCCAAGACCATGTGCCAAAACATGCAAGTACAGCCACAGCTTAAATCCAAACAACCAGCCTGGCACGCGCTGAAGCAGCTGGAACTTCACACAACCTCTCCTTTTGCTCCAGCTGCCATAGGCTGGATTTGAAGACAAAATAGTTATGTCAGGGACAGAGAGATCTGTAATGGCCATTATCACCGGACGCCCTGGCAAGTGCCAAGAGGGCTCTTCAGCTGAAGTAGATTTTAAATGAATTCTTTTTTTTTTTTTTTAATGACAATCAGGCTCCAGCTTTTACAGTGGCCCCTTCCCAAACATGCTTTTTCTTTACAAAATTATAGTACACATAGTTCCTGAATGCACAGATTTCAGCTAAGAACTCTGGTTACCATGACAATTGTTAATTGTGATTAGATCACTCTGGGATCAGCAGCCTTTCAGGGTTTGTTACAAATGGAACTGCATCACAAAGCATTTTAAACAGAATCCCGTTCAAGCACTACTACAATAAGGAAGCAAGTAGAAGGGGGGACTGTGTGTGTTGGAGGGGGGCGGGCGTTCATTGTTTTTGGCTTCTCTGCATCATGGAAACTGATAGTTCACTGTCCTGCAAAGGGGGGTTCAAAAACTACATTGGAGATGGTCACAGTGAGTACCGACCAATTAAGCTTTGAAATAAATCTGATTTCATATAGTTAGTTGCACTTTTATAGATCATATGATATCGTTTTTTGGTACACTGTCCTTAGTAGAAGAGAAGAAATATTCATTCATTCATTCATTGCTGCTGCTAAGCCCAATGACTCATTGGGTGATAAGAGCAAGTACCGGTAGCTCTGCATAGGACTCGTCCTCCTTAGCTCCATCTGGTCAAGGAACATAAGTGAACCTTGTGGAGAAGGGGAGATGCTTAGTAGAGTGTCTCACACCCCATCCTTGCGCAACAGCTGCCCAACAGCCCTACAGCCGTAGCAACTAGGTCTTACTATCTGACACTTGCTTCCACCACCATCCTTCTCGGTCGCCTACAGCCCCAGAAACAAAGGCGGAAACAGTATACTCAATTAAGTGTTCAAGCCCTGGTTCCTGGACCCACATGTTTCATGCCTCCAGCCAATCCCTTGCAATTTACACAGGAGTATAAAGCCAGCTCTCTGCTTCTCCCAGAGAGAACTGGGCAAATTCCTGGCTTTACGCACTCTGGTCTTACGACTTCCATTAGCATGAAACCCAAAGTGGTCTAGGCACATTGAGATTTCTGAATCCCAAGGGTGGCAATCACACTCTGCTTTCACTCATCCAATTGTGAAACTTTATTAAGATTAAATAAGGAAGAGGGCAACAAGGTCCCACAGAATTATTAAAAACAGAAAGAGCCCAATGACTCCAAAAGCTGACTACTTCTGTCCTACTTACTAATAGCACAGTGATCTCAGTCTGCTTATGAGGAGGTAGCAAAGACAGTCAGCTTCCTCTCTGGACTCTGATCGTAGAAGGGTCCAAGCTGCAATGGCAGATCTGCCTTTAAAGGCTCTCTCCCCTGCCCTTGGAGGGAAGACCTCAGGCTCTTTCTGACCAATAACAGCCAGGGTCAGTTTGTCAGGTACTTCACACCTCTGTCAGGTATATT
This sequence comes from Podarcis erhardii, assembly GCF_964252035.2. Classification (NCBI taxonomy): domain Eukaryota; kingdom Metazoa; phylum Chordata; class Lepidosauria; order Squamata; family Lacertidae; genus Podarcis; species Podarcis erhardii. The sequence goes on along the minus strand of NC_138498.1, from coordinate 52,740,250 downwards.
TTGTCAGGTACATCACATACCCTTTTTGCATTTGAATAAAGCTGGGGAGAACTCCAAACAGCTTGACACTTGAAAGAGAAAGAGGGATGCCTACCTGTGACCATATACTCATAAACACTCCGCTATAGTATTTGCATCAACCAGCTTGCTAGGGTCTACATGTCACCCAAAGCCTGTCCATTCAATCACTGGGAATGCCAGCTCACTGTGCAGTCAAATTACCCACAGAGGGGCTTACATCATTTAAAGTATCCAAATCCAAAACATTAATACATCATTAATAACAACAAAGTCAGATCCAGCAACAATGTCATCATAAAACCACACACGTACACACAGAAATAAGGAGCTACTCTTTATGACAGGAGTGGCTAACATTTGGGGGGCCAAGGGCCTCAATGACGCATTGTCAATGCTCCAGGGGCCGCATTTCAAAGTGGGCATGGCCAAAGTGTAAAAGTGGGTTTCAGCTTTTCTTTTCTAGAACACAGTTTCGAGGTCTTGTGGATGGTCGCAAAAACCTTGTGGCATCATAGAATCACATCAGGGGACCATGAGAGTGGTAAAAAAAAATCTTTTGGCATCACAGTGGGTTGCCTATGGGAGCTGTCAGGATTTTTTTATATATATATAAAATCATTTATAAGTTTTTTCTTAGAATCACTAATGCGGGGAGGGAGCCTGAAGACTACAAAAAGCTTTTGAGAGAGTGCTATGCAGCCCACAGGTTAGCCACAAAAATCGGTGGGATACATTCTTACCTCCTCACCATATTTTGAATCTTTTTATTTTGTACCTACAATGTGGGGTAAGCAAGCAAATAGCTCCTTAACACCAGCGAATTACTCACAAGCATAATGGGAAAGAACACATCTAATTGTATTGTCATTAAACAAAAGCAGCTGAAATCTAAGGTACTTCTCCTAACAAAATTCCACACGAACCACCCAAAATAATACACAGCTGGAGGGGGTGAGCGATAAACCGCACTAAGGACACTTTTTCTTAGAAGTACAAAGAAAGCCTTAGACAGCAAATATACAATCCAACGCAGGAGCTCTTTATGTACTTTGTTATTATTTTAAGTATAAAGATTAAAAACTGCACAATCTACATAGACTCGCAAGTTGTTTTGCAGTTTGCTATGGTGGCTGATGACTGACACAAAAAAACAGCTGACAGAGGGGAAAGCAATCAAATAAAAACATTCACATATATTTTTGTACTGCAGCATAAGCAAGGGTAGGGCCTGCTTGTTATTTTTAGGTGTGCTCCAACATGAATTAGGAGGAAGAGGAAGCAGCAGGATTTTGTAGCCTGTGGTATAAAAATGAGGTGTGAATTAGGGTTACATCCTTATTATGCTAGCAGTCACACACTCCCTCTCCCCCACCCAAGTGAAGTCATGGACTGCCTTACATGGTCAGATTACCTAATGCTAGACACACCCGCCCAACAAAATGCGTACACCCCTTGCTGCTGGAAGAGAAACTTGGTCTCCACTGAGATGAGAGAAGAAACACATCTCCCAAACCATCCATCTCTCTCTCTCTCTCTCTCTCTCTCTCTCTCTCTCTCTCTCTGGCATTCCTCAACGGCTGAGCATCTCTTGGAACAGAAGGGACTTTGTGCAGAGTTGGGCCACAGCCCTTTGCACTGCAGTGACTCACATGCTGGCTGTACAATGCTTTGGGAGGAGAAAAGAAAACACGCTGACACTCTGAGCTCATCAACAAACCACAAAGAACTCAGAAGTGTTCTCAGCTCCCATGTTTACCCATGCTCCACCCCATGGCAACATGGTCAGTGCAGCATGACTTCCTCTTTCTAGAGTGGTTTTTGCCCCCACAAATACGCACCTCTCTTTGCTGCTTTCCGTTCTAACTAGGGCTGCTGGTTTAGTCAGCTAAATAGCTAGATTAACTGATCTAAAATGTACCCTTGACTAAATCAGGCAACACATTTTCTAAGATGTGTCATTTTTTAAAAAAACAAAAATGTAAATATTGATGAAAACTATAGTATCAGTTGGCATCTTAGAAAAGACTATTTCACACAAAAGCGGGTACACTTCTATAGTAGTGCTTGCTGTAATTGGCCACTGTTAGAATGGGGCACTTAGTATGATCCAGCAGCGATCTTTTTACCGTATTTTTCACTCCATAAGACACACTTTTTTCCACCTAAAAAGTAAGGGGAAATGTCTATGTGTCTTATGGAGCGAATGCACTGGGCAGCAGGGGGATCCCTCGGCTACCGCTGCAGTCGCGAGCTGAGGGATGCCTCCGCAGCTGGAGCCATGGCTCCCACCTGTCGCTCTCGCTCTGCTGGCTTCTCAGTGAAGTAGGATAAGGGACGGAAGGGGCTCCGTGTAAGGGCTCCCTTCGGTCCCTCCTCCCGCTTCTCTGGGAAGCCAGAAGAGAAGCCAGACGCGCTGCGCTGCTGACAGCAGAGAAAAAACGAGAGCCATGCAGGACCTCTTGCTCTGCTGGCTTCACAGCAAAGTGAGAGGAGGGACGGAAGGGAGCAAGCAAAGCGAGAGCCGCTTACATGGCTTTTGTCCCGCTTTGCGCAGCTCTCACTTTGCTTGCCCATCTCTCCTCCCGCCTAGTTGTAAAGCAAGCAAAGCACCTGTCCCAGTGTCTCCTCCTCCTCTTTTACAGGGAGGCGGGAGGAGGGATGGGCAAGCAAAGTGAGAGCTGCACAAAGCAGGACAAGAGCCATGTAAGCGGCTCTCGCTTTGCTTGCTTTAAAGCAAAAAAAGCGAGAACCGCTTACATGCTCTGCACAGAAATTTGTTTTTCTTGCTTTCCCCCTCTAAAAACTAGGTGTGCCTTATTGTCAGGAGCGTCTTATGGAGAGAGAAATATGGTATGTTCTTTTCACACATACTTACACTAGCCTTTGCCAAGCTAGTGCCCTCCAGATATTCTGAACTACAGCCACGCTGGCTGGGGCTGAAGAGGGTTGGAGTCCAGAACATCTGGCGGGCATCAGGTTGGCACAGGCTCAGCTACCCCAATACACACATTTTTCTCTTCAATGTAATTGTTTATGCATATGGTAATTCATGCAGATTTAAAAATCAATCAAATAAAACTCAACTCTTATTCAACTAAAATTTCTTTACTTTGGTAGCAGTAGTTCTTTGTTACTGCTTTTTGAACTACATCCCACAATTTACGTACACAAAGATTAGCACAAGAACAATGGCATTTGCTAGCAGGTAGACACACCAGCCAGTCATTTCCAAATAGCAGAATGGTGCATTTTTTGCCAATAGGTGCTCTGGTTCTCCATTTCATGACTGGGCTGCTGTGTTTATTCATAATTAGATTTACTTCCAGAAAAAACATTCTAATTTGCTGCCAGAAATAGTAATCTGGAAGATCTACTGACACACACAATTCCCCTTACCATGACTGCATTAACATTCTGGTTCCTTGAAACAAAACATAAATATAGGACCCTTGTTTATCCTGGAACAGTGCAGGCTGCCTCAGTTGTTTCCATAATGTCCTGCAGTGTATTCTTGGGGGGGGGGGCACCCGTACCTTTAGACTGGCTATGTAACCCTCCCAGCTCTCATAGCAGTGCAGCACCCAGAGACTTCACAACAATTTATTGTCAAATTTGCCAACATTTCCCCAGAATGGATTATTCCAACTTGCCTTGTTAATGCTAAAATGGCCCTCGAATCTGCACCCATCCCCATTATTCAGAGGAATTTTCATCGATTTGTCAATGTGGCCAACTTCATGTCTTCCCATTTCATCTTGGATATCCAGACCAATCACTATGCGTTTAGGAATCAGGGGAAAAGCGGGAAAATAATGGGAGTGTTAAAAATAACATACTGCAGAGAAGGATACATGAATCATTCTTAAGAAACCTTTCTGATATTTTAAAAATTAGAATACAAATAAAATTATTTAATTAAGTCAGCAGTTAGGCTAATCAGAAAGCATAATCATCAGCAAGTTTCTCTTATCTCCCAAGTACTCCTTTACTCATATATGGGCTCTATTATCAGATGATTTGCAGATCTCCTTGTCTGAACTCAATAAGTACTCTAGGTGAATTGCATTATTAAGTATTTAGTGATTTGTTCCTAGGACATGGGTATCAATCCTTCTCTCCTGCTGCCTCTCATAGCCAGGTACGGGCCTTTTCTGTGGTGGCTCCTCATTTGTGGAGTGTTCTCCCCAGGGAGCCTCACCTGGCGCCTTCATTACATATCTTTAGGTGCCAGGCAAAAGTGCTTCTCCTCAACCAGGCCCTTGGCTGATTAACATCCTATGTCCTTTTACATTTGGGTGTGTGTGTGTTGTTGGTTTATTTTTACTTTTGTTCTTATTTGTGTTATGTATTCTGCGTTCTCATTTTATGGTTTTTGTTGTGAACCACCCTGTGATCTTTGGATGAAGGGTGGTGTACAAATTTAATAAATAATAACAATAATAACAAACAGCAAAAACAAAACAGCAGCAACGGGATAAAACACAGGAGCATAATAGGGACAGGTTAAAACAGTTCAGCTGATGTTTTGTAAGGCCTGGGAAAAGAAAGTTTAAAGAAGGATTTCTGCCTGGTGCCGGAAGACAGGTCCTAGGTGAGTCCCCCTGGGGAGGAATGTTCCAAAAATGCTTTTCTTTTACCTTAGGGACTATGTCACTTTAATACAGTGCCTTATACGCCATTGCCCAAATAAGTGTTTAGTAATAGCGGAAAGCAGCCATTCATAAAAGCAAGAATGCACTCTAAAGAGGACATTTTCTTCTTTTTTCCTAGAAAAAGAATGGAAATGATTCATAGCAATCTGAACGTGAATTATGAAGCCAACATGGTGGTTACTCAACCACTACTGGCAAACACAGATGCAAAAAAAGATGTACTCACATTCACAGTGCAGATTCGGCAAACTGATGTTCAAATTTACTTCTATTTTACCACCACTCGTTTTGTCTGGATCATCCACGTAGAGCTCGTTAACGCTGTAGGGGAGAGGAAGATAGGTGGTTTCATTTTAGACGGAATAGTACAAAAACCATTATTTGCGAGACACAGGAAGAGGAAATCTCCACAGAAAGAGAACAAAGAGGGCTTTGCTGTAACATTGGTCATACAAGCTTCAAAGCCACATCATTCTTAAACAAAAAACAAACCACAAACAAACAAATCCTCCAAAAAGAGATATACAGTGGTACCTCGGGTTACATACGCTTCAGATTACATTTGCTTCAGGTTACAGACTCCGCTAACCCAGAAATAGTACCTCGGGTTAAGAACTTTGCTTCAGGATGAGAACAGAAATCGTGCAGTAGCGGCACAGCAGCAGCGGGAGGCCCCATTAGCTAAAGTGGTGCTTCAGGTTAAGAACAGTTTCAGGTTAAGAACGGACCTCCAGAACGAATTAAGTTCTTAACTTGAGGTACCACTGTACAATGAAGAACTGCAGATCCAAAAGTAATTTTAAGGTATCCTGCTCTCATTTAAGTCAGGGAGAGGGGTATGGGTTTGAATATACAATGGTGTTAAACATAAAAAATGTTACCACAAAGCCCTCCTTACCAGCCCAAGTAAAATTAAATGCTTTATAAATGAAATAATAATGTCAAGTGTAATATTGCCTCAATCAAAAGTCAGAACATACAGTAACAGAAGTGAGGCCCAAGATGATGACATTTTAGCCACTGAACTAGAAGGTCAGAGTGACACTCTTCCTTTGGCTCTCTGTGAAAAACTGTACCTGAAATTACTGTTTTCACATTACTTAATTGCAAGTCCAGCCTTGCATGACCTCTTCCATTTCAGTTTTGGAATTATTAATTGAGCTAAGAGATCCTTGTGGAACATTTCTGGCCTGCCAGCTTATAAATGGAAGAGGGACAATCTTATATATGGTCCTCAAACTAAAAAGGTGCAGAGTGCACACTTCGTTCCCCCAAAGTAGCCATACACACTTGACATATCTAAACAGGGAGGAGGAGGAACTGCATCCACAGACCCACCCACCCAAGAATCAGAAGAGCCAGTGTGGTGTAGTGGTTTAGAGTGCTGGACAAGGACCTGGGAGACCAGGGTTCAATTCCCCATTCAGTCATGAAGCTCTCTGGGTGACCTTGGGCCAGTCACGCTCTCTCAGTCTAACCTACCCCACAGGGTTGTTGTGAGGATAAAAGTGCAGAAGAGAAGAAGTGCTTGCATCGCCTTAAGGCAGGCACCCCCAACCTTCGGCCCTCCAGATGTTTTGGACTACAATTCCCATCATCCCTGACCACTGGTCCTGTTAGCTAGGGATCATGGGAGCTGTAGGCCAAAACATCTAGAGGGCCGCAGTTTGGAGATGCCTGCCTTAAGGTCTCTGGAGGAAAGGTAGGATATAATGTAATAATAAATAATAAATAAATAAGCTGGAACAGATCCAACTCGTAGAGGGGATGCAACCAGGAGACACAATCCTGCTCAGCCCACCAAGACCTCCATATTCTCGGAAATGAAGAGGCTTGATGTGCATTCATGGAATTCCAATGCTTAATTCTGTCCAAATATTTCCTCTTAAGACAAAAAATAGACTTTAAGTATGACAGGCCATAACTCCTATTGGTAAATATCTATATTTAATTTTAAAATGAAAATATGCATAGGAACTATAACAGTAACATGAATGAATTAAACCTATAAACACCTAACAAACTAACAGTAACAAATACATGGTGCATTAACATAGAGAGCTACAATTACAATATATAAAGGATTCGATTGGTATAGCATGAAGTACCCAGAAAACGAGAAATGATAACCAATTAACATAGGAGTGAAGATCTGAGTGATGCACCTGTTCCCATCACAGTCATCCTGGGTCACACCTTCTTTCCAGCAGGTCTTTCTCCATTTCACTTCTGCCTGTTGCTACCACTCCCTTCATTCACTCATGGCAATTATGTCTTTTTCAATTTATCTGACTTTGACCTTTTCCTTGCTGCATCTTTCACATTCATTCCTGACAACAGCTTCTGCTTTGAACAGGGGTTTCCAAATCTTGTCACAGAGAACCCTTTGTAAGTTGAGGAAATAAATACCCATGCCTTCTTATGCGTAACCAACACCAATGAAATGTATCATGTCTTAAAATTAATTCTATTTCTCCAGACACCCATGTGAAAGCAGCTATGGGAAATGAAATCAGGGGAAACAAAAGCTTTGTAAAAACAAAACAAGACAAGACAAGACAAGACAAGACAAGACAAGACAAGACAAGACAAGACAAGACAAGACAAGACAATGGTCATATTCTTTTCCAACACTTACTCTGACTAGAGCAGGTAGCTAAAAATCTCCATCTCCTGACCTAATGAATACATACTGAGAAAACCAGGAAGGGCCTCATACTTGTCCGGCCATTTTTCGTACCTTCTAAGGTGGCCCACCTCACACTTCAAGAAGTTGAACCAAGTGCAGAAAATGGACCGCAATGCTTAATGAATAATGGAAGCAAGCTTGCAGTGGAATAGTTGACAGAAGCTGGGGGTGTTTGGCTAAAGTGTTTTCCCTGTTCATGGAGGGCACATTCCTCTTACTTTAGATATAGGGTCAGAATTTATGATTGAATAACTGGTCACACCACAAGTTTGGTGAGGAAGATCATTAGTGTCAGGTGAACAAGTTCAGGAGCGTGCTACGTTTCTTCAGCTGGCTGCCTCACCTTCGCACAAGCAAACATATAACCAATCCCTCTTAAATTTAGCCCGAAGAGCTATTGGTAAGCATTGCTCAACTTATTTTTTGAGTGATTAATAAGCATGACACGGGGTGGGGGTGTGGAACATGTCTGCTCACGGATGACCTAGTTTGCTGTTCCTTCACTACAGCTGTATGTTCTGATACAAAGAATTAAGCCTTCAAAATAATTTCTCATCGGCTGATTATGTAGTCCTTCGGATTAAGTAACACTGTCCTTCCAGATCCCAGGAGTGATGTCAACCAGGACAAGCATTAATCCTCATTAGCAATGTACCTATCTGCACTCAAGTAGTGCTTCCTGTGGGATGCCCGTTTGCCAGACAGCCTGTTTCATAACAAAGCCTTGCTGCTTCCTTCCCATCTCTTCCTAGATCTACGAAATCAAAGCCACACCCATCCTGTCAGTTACATTTTGTTTATTAAAAAACAAAACAAAAAACAGCCTCTCAAAACTCACTCCAAGGCAGTCCAGCATTGCAGGTTTGACATTTATATTACTAGTGAATACAGGTAGCCAAGTCAACCTTAAGTGGGAAGCTTGTGTCAATCTGTAGTGTTCTTCAGGAACCTGTTTTGTGATTTGGTCTTTCTTTCTTTCTTTCTTTCTTTCTTTCCCACAAACATCTATAAAACTTCAAGTGAGGTAACAATACAGCTCTAGTGCAGTTTAGTGCTTTGCTGCAGAGACTATTAACTCTTTCCTTTTTTAAATTTTTTGACAGTTCCTCAGCTGGTAACACGTATCCTCCCTCTCCTACAAGATTTTCTTTTCACCTGGAAGGGTGTCCCTTGGGACCTCAAATTCCTCTTAAATCTCAGTGCTGGGTCCCCATTTGTCCTAAATCCCATGTACCCTAGTTAGTGCCCCAGAAGCTCTCTTTGGGTGCCCAGATTGTATGAGAAGAGATTTATTGGGGGGGGGGCAGGGAGTGATTAGTGGTTTTGGAAGATATCCTGCAAGTTTTGGAATTCTCCAGCACTGTACAGAAATTCAGAATTTATTTATTTTTAAACACCTTTGATGTTACCCATTCAAAACAACCAAGAAAGCTGAAATGTGCAACACTCTTTTGGAGGGGTCACCTTCTGTCAGCTTGTCTATGCTGAGCCACCACAGGAACTGCAAAGGAAGAAAAAAGTTGTAGGCACCAGGGGGAGGCAAGCATCACTTTTCTCCAGGACTTGCAGCCAGTACTTCAGATAAATGGAAAAAAGCATTTCCCCCATGTGGCAGAAGCGTTAAAAACTTAACATTTGTTGGGGCCAACTCAAACAAGACTGGGGCTTGATGCTCAGTGAACTTGCACTGTACAAAGAGCTTTCAGGGACAGTCTGGCCAGACCTACAAATTACATAAGCAGCAGCTGCAGAGAGGGGTTTAGGTGAGAGAGGAGTTTGCCCCAAGAAGGAGAGGCTGGTTCCTGAAATGAGGCCTCTGTGAGAGATATTTTGGGATAGCAGTCAACTCAAGAGAATTTGCACATATTTTTCTTCTTCAGTCACATTAAAGGATTTCAACACATCTAAATCTCATCATCTTTCAAAAACAGAGGAAAAAAAGAAAGTCAGACTAACGCCTTGTTGTTTTAATGTTTTCAAACAGATTTGCAGCACAGTCTAGTTCTTCTATTTTCTAATCACTACCTATCAAATTCCTCCTAATCCTTTCCCTTACTGATGTTAAGAATAACACTTTTAGTAAGAATGTTCTCTAAAGCTTCTTCACTGACCCCCACCTTCCAATCCCACCATTAAATCTGAGTAAAAATTGCCATCCAACACCACTTAATCTCAGGCTACCCAAGTGTCTCAAATACATTTTCTATTGTTCCTTCCCACCCTTCATAATTCTTGCAATTGTAGTTTCCTGCATCTCCATTCCTCATTCACTAAGAGAGGGGTATGCCTGACACAGAGGCCTTAGTTTCCAGGCCTAGGTTTGGAACAAGAGGCAAGTTCTTTTTTTAACAGCAGTGTTGCTTTGCTACTTAAAAATGCATGCTGTCTCAAACATATTTACTACTTCCTCATTTTAAAAAGTCATTGCTCATTGCTCAAATCAAGAATGTAAAAAACAGACTGGACAACTAAGAAAGGAAGTATAGTTCTCAGACCGGTACAAAAGAAAATGGAGGTCAGATGTCAACATTCATCTGAGTCAGTCATCATAATTGGCACCATAGCACACAGACTTCCACTTCCTGTTAACCCACACAAACACACACAGAAGAGGATGAATGGCATAACCCAACCACTTCACAATCTTGCAACACCTTTCATTATAGTATCTCAAAAGTGTTAAGTGAGCATTAATTAAGCTGATGAAGCAGCCAGACCAATACGGTTATCCTTACTTTAAAAGTTTGGCATAAGAAGCAAAAGCCAAGTTATTTGCCCAAGGTCTGCCAGTCATACCATTAGGAAAGCAATACAGGAGACAAATGCCATCATTTCTTTCAAGCCATTAAATCACACTCCCTCAACCAGAACAATTGAGACTCACTTTAAACCAGCAATTTTCAAACAGTGTTGAAGGAATTCTTTAGTGTTGCAGAAGCGTCTTAGGGGTTCTTGACCCCAGAAATTAGTGGTGCTGGATAAGCCACCCTAAAAGTTAGCTTGCCTACTATTACTGATTCCCACCCCCTGCAACGCGCAGCAGCATGAGACAGTAGTGTATGTTCTAGGGCATATTCTCCATTTACACAGGTGACACCAGGGAGCAATGTGGCCTAGAATCCTCCAAGAGAGACATGTAATGGTTCTTTGGTTGACAAGCCATCATGGAAAGTTTGCAAACTACTACCACAAGATACCAGGCTGCATTCACAGGAACCAAAACGGAGATTCATGCAAGAAGAAAAGGCGGCCATGATCTAAAATCATTCTGCCTCATACCCTGTGTTTATTGTGCAAAAGCACAAGCCCATTGGAGGAGATGGTCTAGGAAGAAGTCTGGCACTGGCCTCCTTCGTGAACACTGCACCATACCTGCAATCTCTTCCCCAATACTTTTATTTATAACACATAACAGTGATTTTATAGCAATGCATCAGTACAGTTATCTTGCCTAATAACTTCTTTGTGCAAAAGCCAAACCTAGTTACTTCATGATTAGTGTCAGTTGCTACCTAATCCCATATTTTCTGCACACATTCTCCCCTCCCCCTTTGCACAAATTGCTGCATTTTTAAAAATATGCGCAGCAGAGGCGTACCAAGGCTCATTGCACCCTTAGCTAGGAGCTGTATTGGTGCCCCCCCCCCATCCCCTGCACTCTTGGCAAGTAGACGTATTGGTGTCCGCCCACCCCATCCCTTGTGCCCTTGCCAGAGGAGTCTGTGCATCTCACACAGCTGTCCAGAGCAGCAGAGGAGAGGCCCAGGCAGTGTGTGGTTGGCCAGGCAGGCTCCAAGCCATTCCTAGTCAGAGTGGAGAGGTGCAATTTTTGTACCCCCCTGGGCCTGGCTCCTTGGCAAGGGCCAACCCAGCCAACCTCAAAAATCTTAACTGTTTTAAGTTTGCAGACCTAGATGTTCATTTATTCCATCTCACACAAAAACGAAGTTGCTGCAGAAGAACCTACTATCACCATGCATCCTCAACTGTAACCTAATAACAAACACACCGAAGGAACTAATTATTTAAAAGATGTGCATGGAATAAACACTAGATTTTTAAACAGCTATGCAAGGACCTGTTGTGCTCTTTATTCTCTTTGCTATGACAATTCTTGACTGAGTTATTCACTTGCAGCCGCAAATTTGCACACAATCTGCACCAACTAAACTACTTTGCAATGGACCATTGGCTTTCTCTTTTTAAAAATACAATGGCTGCTAGGTCACTCACAATTATGTAACTAGCAGCAACAAGGTGCTCCTAATACCAAAAAGAGCTGTGGTGCTATCTCATCTTATGCCATTCTCACAGCAACTCTGCAAATTTTGCTACCACCCCATTGTGTAGCTATCAATTAGTTGCGGCATACACTCGGCTAATTACTTCATTCCTCCTTAATTGACAAATGTATGGAAAGACTCTTTAAGTCACTTCTGCAGAGTATTAATTAGGTCAAAAACTACGTGGCTATTTTCTCACCAGTTATACTATTACAATAACAACAGCCAGCAGTTAGGCTACAGAACTGGGTTAACTATGAAATAGGTTATTTGATTTATGGTGCATCAGCAAGATGACGCAGGGTAGGCCGTTAAAAATTACAAGGAGTGCCTACTGATGGCTCTGAACCTGCCACCAATCCTGCCCAGGAAATGCCAAAGGCATTTTACACTTACAGCTGTATTTCCCTAACCACGTGAGTCACTCACTTAGTGGGACAGGGTACCTGTTTGTGACTGTCAACTTCGCAAAAATCCAAATGTGGAACATTGACCTCATTTCCTTTATCCGTCCCTTGGAGTCAGAGTGCTCATCATCATCCTTGTGGGTGTTTTTTTTTACATCTCAATGGAAAATAATAGCTCTGAAGGAAAAAGTTTCCTTTGGAACATGCTCACAAATACGTTTTTAGAAACCTTCAATCAAAACCTTTCACTTTGATCCTTTCAAAATTTGGGTATTTAATCTCAGCTCTGGGGCAATTAGAAAAAACAGGAATATTTAATAGGAGAGTTTTCTTTCTACTAGGGATGGGGGGCGGCGGTATTCCAAAGTGGGTTCACTAGTCGAAACTTGTAAGGGAAAAAAAGGATAGCTGACCCTCATGGGATCCCTGAGACCCCAGCAGTTGCATTTCTAACTATTTGAAGTTATTATCTGTTGCTGTTGTTGTTATTTTTAAATAAAACAAATGAATAGTTTTTGTTTTTAAAAAACAGCCCTTAGAGCACTTTGTAAAATTGCAGGTAGTTTGATAGTAGGATTGTGTGCAGATTTAGAAAAGGAAAAACAAATTAATATGGAAATGGGACAGAACAGACACACAAAAGCAAGGCATACTGAACTCTGACTGATCCGGTCATCCTACTTTCTACCCTCAGAGAACCAGGATTTAGGTTTGGTCAATGTCTGGATAAGAGATTACTTGGGAACCTTATGCACACCACTCTGCGTTTCCTGGAAGAAAAGTTAGATTTAAGTGTAACAACAAAAGAATAAATTCTTTTAACAAAGCCCTACTGAAATATCTGTCAATTTCTACCTCCCTTTAGTAAGGCATACAGGCTACCATTTCAGAGATTTATCAGTGGATACCACTTCTGGCAAGGATGCATTAATGCCCCCCAATGTATGTTCACTCCAGAGAGGACTGATCCTTTAAACACACTCCACGCAATCACACATAAAATGGGTATGTGAAGTGCCTGCTGCTGCTACACAGCTTCCTTCACCCCGCAAGCACCAAAATTTATCTGGGTAGAAGAAGGTGGAGGCACCAAGGGTCAGGGGGTTCACTGAAGAGGCAGAGGCCAAGTGATGGTCACCATCACTTACTTTCTCCTGTCCCATATAAATTTGTTGGCTTTGGGTGAGTAGGACACAGAAAGGGGAGCACAACCAATACCTACCAGCAAATAGCCTACTTTTAACAGCTCTACTCTTTTAAAGGAGTTCACATACTGGACACTTAATCCCCATTCTGAAAGCTGGATAAATGCTAGTCAACCAGAATAGTATTGCAGCAGAGCCAGGGGTTGAACAACTGGAGCCCTAGTGCATCTCTCTACCATATCCTTTCAGATACAAACTACTAGGTGCTTATAGAAATAATGTTATCTTAAAAGTTACTAATGGAGTTGAAACCCATTCAAGGACATGCACAATGGAGAGAAGGGAAATCATGCCATAAGTAAACTTTAATTTTTACTGCAATAAGAAAATGGGGCAAACATAATAATTCTGCAGGGGCTCAGGTTCAAAAGCATACTATCTCAATATTGTTGGTAGAGTTATGCCCCATGCTTCCTACAGTGGATGCAGATAATATGTGGTTGTTAAAATCAGTTCCAGTGAAGTGAGCAAAAGCAGACTCCAGATCAAATAGCATGGGTTCTAGCAGATCTCAATCCTACTCCAAAAATTCTGTGGGCCATACCAAAATCTGCCAGGTTTTATTTAGTTATATTTAGAATATTTCTTATCCCATTTTTCAGCTCAAAGGCTCTCAGTGTTGTTAACAAAGAAGCTTTGTTTTGAGAAGTGGTATCCTAGCATCCTTCTTCAAGACTTTTGGCATCCCTGCTGCACATTCACCTGGGGCTGAAACATTTTTCATGCTTGTTCTGCTTGCACTAAGAAGCCTTATACATCTTCACTCTACTTTTGACCTTTCTGCACAAAGCCTGCTGCACTTGTACATTATGTTTTAACCCTTGTGGGCCAATCCACATTCACAAGAATATCTGAGCACCAGATAACATTAAATGATTGGGGGAGGGCAGGCATCACACCAGGTAAAATTGAGATTCAGCCAATATAATTTCCAAGGAAATCCATTGCTTGGGGCCAGGAAAACAGAATTTCATGTGTGGAGTTTACAAATGACTAGCATTCAACAATCAGTGGCCTATACATGCCTCTGGCTTAAACCTCTGGATCTCGCAATAGCGTAGCTATTCCCACATTACCACACTTCACAACAGTGTTGCTTTGGGGGAATGTCTTCTTTGATTGCACAATAACAAACACACCAAAGGAGTCGCAATATAATAGCCAGTACCGGGAAAGCAGGTTGAGTTTCCTCAGTGCACAACTGCATAATAATTTGAACTATGAACAAGCCTAACTTTTTGATTAGCGATATGAAAGAAAAAATTGCCTGGGGAAGATTACACAGTTGCGAAAGGCAGAGCAGAAAGCCTGCAGGGTAACAATACTAGGCCAAGTAACAATCTATCCTTACAGTTTTCTATAAGTGCCTTACTATTAGCCAAGCTTCACAATACTTTCGTGATATCGGTCACTGAGCTTTCTCCTTTCTTCCTACAGATGTGAGACACAGAATGATTTGGGGGATTGGCATGTGTTGCTCCCAAGGCTGATATTCCAAACTACAATATACTCGTTAGTCTTTCCAATTTTCATTCCAGTTGCAAAAAGATCATATGTACCAATAAAATGCCAAGGTTTCCTAGAGGGACATTCAGTAAAATGTGCCCAGCGACAACTACAATAGATTTGCCAAATTCCTAGACTCTGCCTTTTTGTCTCGGAGCCGAATTACCAGATGCCAAGCTCAGCCTCACACTTACTTTCAACTGCCTTCAAAACATATCCAATGCAGTTTGTTACATTATATGCTGGAACTTCATTAAACTGGGACTAAGAATAGGGTGGGACGCGGGTGGCGCTGTGGATTAAACCACAGAGCCTAAGACGTGCCAATCAGAAAGTCGGTGGTTCAAATCCCCACGACAGGGTGAGCTCCAGTTGCTCGGTCCCTGCTCTTGCCAACCTAGCAGTTCGAAAGCACGTCAAAGTACAAGTAGATAAGTAGGTACCACTCCGGCAGGAAAGTAAGCGGCGTTTCTGTGCGCTGCTCTGGTTCGCCAGAAGTGGCTTAGTCATGCTGGCCATGTGACCCGGAAGCTGTACGCCGGCTCCCCCAGCCAATAAAGCGAGATGAGCTCTGCAACCCCAGAGTCAGCCACGACTGGACCTAATGGTCAGGGGTCCCTTTACTTTTACTTAAAACCCAAAAAGGAGTATCGCCTCTGAAACACACTATTATACAAATACAAAATAAAAATAAAATGCAGTATTTATTTGGAAATCAGAAAAACATACAGTACAGCACCTTCTTCCTGTATTTATTTCAGCCACAATCAAGCCCCAAATGAGTAGGATCTCTCAGAGGCTTGACATCACAGTTTATCCCTTCAAGTGCTCTTTTCTAGGAAAATTCATCAATGCCTAATAGCCAAAGAATTATGTGTCACGGGAAACAAAGTGAACTCATCATGATAAGGAGAGGATGCCAGTGAGTAACGCGTTACCCATGATGGATTCATTTATGTTAAATGTCACTGATGGAACCTGATTTTGGTTTTGTAGGAAGAGAACTTGAAGGTGGAAGTCAACAAATTAAAGTCTAAAGAACTAACATGATTTAGGGTTTAGTTTTTGTTTGGGTTTAAAAAAATACATATTTCAAATAATTTATTACAATATGTATGTTACTGCAGAACAGCCACATTTGGCAGTATTCTATAACCCATGCCCCCAGAAATATTGAAGAAGGACCTAATAGGACAGAAGTGCTCTTCTGTTTTCAGCCTATCTATCCTTGTCAACCAGAATATATTATTTTGTACTCCAGTGTTTCTCTCGGTTTTTCAACATGATTGATTGATAATTCAGTTTCAATAAGCCTGTACTGTCCCCAGATATGTTGACCCTCAAAATATATCCAACAAGACTAAGGTCATCTGTTAAGTAAAATAATCTACATTGAATTAACTGTCAAACCCTGCTTCAGAATACCAAACTCCAGCACTTCTGATTCAACTTCAGGTCTGATGTTTTCCTCCCTCCTTCTGAATTTCAGAAAATATCACACACCCCTCCAGATAGACAACAAGTTTGTGTCAGCAACACACATCTTTATCAGACAATGGGTTTGCCTAATCCAGGAGTTAGCAACCGTTTTGAACCAGTAGGCACCTGTTGAATTTTGAGAAAGTAATGTGGGCAGCAGTCACAAAATGGCTGCCATGGGGGCATGGCATAAGATAAAATTAGGGAGTACAGTGGTACCTTGGTTTAAGAACAGCTTAGCTTATGAACAACTTGGATTAAGAACGATGCAAAACCGGAAGTAGGTGTTTTGGTTTGTGAACTTTGCCTTGGAAGCAGAACATGTTCCGCTTCCTGTTGAGTGTGTTCCATTTGTAAATTGAGTCCCCCGTTGCTATAGGAAAGCACGTCTTGGTTTAAGAATGCTTTGGTTTAAGAATGGACTTCTGGAACGGATTAAATTCGTAAACCAAGGTACCACTGTACATAAGAAAAGCCTACTAGATAAGGTCAATGGCCCATCTAGTCCAGCATCCTGCTCTCACAGTGACTGAACAGATGCCTGTGGGAAACCAGCAACTGGGATTCAAGCACAAGAGCACTCTCCTCTTCTGTGGTTTCCAGCAACTGATACCATCATCGGAGCTTATCCATTCCCTGGATAACCTCAGGCTTACCATGTCAGGTAAGTACTGCTTGTCCCCCGTCAGCAAAAATCTACCTCGACATCATTTTTGCAGCCCGATTCTTGGATGTATGGCAGCCCTACCTTAACACAGTTTTAGATATAACATAACTGCAAACTGAATTATTATTTAACCGATCACTTTTTAACATGAGGGAAATTGCCAACAGCAATAGTTTGTACTTACATTTCAGTGGCTATGAATCCAGTAAGCTCAGACAGGAAGAGAAACAATATGAAGAAACAGCAGCAGACAGAAACTAGAAAAGACATATGGAGACAAGTTAGTTAATTGTATTGCATTGCATTGTATTGTAGTGTAGTGTTTTGTATTGTACAGTGGTGCCCCACAAGACGAATGCCTCGCAAGACGGAAAACCCGCTAGACGAAAGGGTTTTCCGTTTTGGAGGCGCTTCGCAAAACGAATTTCCCTATGGGCTTGCTTCGCAAGACGAAAATGTCTTGCGAATTCCTGCGGGTTTTTTTCCCCTTTCCCCCCCTTTTTCTAAGCCGCTAAGCCGCTTATCAGCTGATCCGCTAAGCCGCTAAAAGCCGCTAAAAGCCGCTAAACCGCTAATAGCGCTAGTCCGCTAAGCCGTCAATGGGCTTGCTTCGCAAGACGAAAAAACCGCTAGACGAAGAGAATTGCGGAACGGATTCTTTTCGTCTTGCGAGGCACCACTGTACTGTACTGTACTGTACTGTACTATACTATACTATACTATACTATACTATACTATACTATACTATACTATACTATACTATACTATTATATAGTGGTACCACGGGTTAAGCACTTAATTCGTTCCGGAGGTCCATTCTCAACCTGAAACTATTCTTAACCTGAAGCAGCACTTTAGCTAATGGGGCCTCCTGCTGCCGCCGTGCCGCCGGAGCACAATTTCTGTTCTCATTCTGAAGCAAAGTTCTTTACCCGAGGTACTATTTCTGGGTTAGCGGAGTCTGTAACCTGAAGCATATATAACCCGAGGTACCACTGTATTAGTTGTACCCTGCCCATCTGACTGGGTTGACCCAGCCACTCTGGAAGGCTAATTTAATTTAACACCCCAGACAGTATTTGACAGTATTTCTACACACACATGTGTATGCACACCTGAACTCCAAAATGACCTACCTACCTACCTACCTACCTACCTAATTTATATCACACCTTTCCTCCAAAACTTGAGGTGGTATACATGGGTTCCCTTCTTCCCCATTTTAAATTATCACAACAACCCTGTGAGTTAGGCTAGGCTGAAAGATAGCAATTTAGACCAAAACGTCATGGTGAGAATTATGGCTGAACAGGATATCCTGCCTTACAGATCATCCACTATACTCACTGTGTGTTATCCAATTAAGTCATACTCAGGCCACTGATTTCAACAGGTCTGCTGTGAGGATGGCTAACACTGGATATCATCCGCTGGCTTCATTATTATTTCTTTTGCCTTCATTTCTCTCTCTAATGCTTCAACTCAGAAAAAAGGGGCAACTTACCAAATTCTTACTGGTGGTGTTTCTGCATTAACATAGGATAAACCACAGATTTTGCCTACATGTTCTCTTCAGGGAAGGCAAGTCTACATGCATTATTGTTCTCATTAGGTCTTCCTAACGATAAGAACAAAACAAAAACTTTTCATCGTTGTTGGAGCTCTGGTACCCTAGTTTACGGTATCTTTTTGTTGCTGCTGCTGTCTAGAACCACCTGCTGTTACTACCTGCTGGAGTCTTTAGAAGAGCAGCAGAGAAACACTGAAAATGGCACTAAATGAGAGAGAAACAGTTTATCTCTCCCTCCCCCCCCCCCGCCTGCAGCCCCACACAGGGAAGGGGCAATGTGATTTTAAAGAGGAAAGGAGTCCTTTCCACTTTCTCTCTCACAACTCAAGACACGCCTACTGCCCACATAGTCAGTCTGCCAGGCACCCTCCCTGATTAACAATAGTTTACTGGCGGGCTGTTGAGCTGCCAGGCACCCAAAGGGAGGAAGGTTGTGGCTGCTCTGGCAGTGAAGGAATGCCCAGGGAAGAAAAGGACAATGAAAATAACTAGTTGCCTTGTCCCTGGCTGGGGAAAAGATGGGTCAAGCAGCCCTCCTCAACCAAGAAGCTTTATTTCACCCATTGTCTCTGCCAGCAACTGCTGTTCCATTAGGCGAATTTATCTCTTCATATTTTTTTAGATGAGAATCTGTACATCACGCCTTCATCAAAACCATTTCAGGATGGCTTGCAATCCCATGTTTCTCAATTTGATCCTTTTACATGGTTTTGGAGTATTTTATGGATTGTGACTTGCCAATATTTTTATTGATTATAATTTGGTAATTCTTTATTGTAACTGTTAAGTGTAAACTGTTTAATTATTGTTCGCTGATATTTAATTTTACTCTTTACTATTATATTCTAATGCATTATTGACTACTGCTTTATTTGATATGTTGTTTATTTGAAAGTTATTTGAAAGTTGCTATTAGATGTGAAATCTTTGCTGTCTGTTTGGTTGTTTCTTCAACTTGTAAACAGCCTTGTGTATGATAATATAGAAAGGCGGCAAACAAATTAAAAGTGAAATGAAAATGAAATAATAAAAACAAACATACTAGAATCCAAAATTAAAGCATGTAAAAAACATTAGGGCTTATTACAGGAACCATCATGCATTTAAAATACTGTATTTTTTGCTCTATAAGACTCACTTTTCCCCTCCTAAAAAGTAAGGGGAAATGTGTGTGCGTCTTATGGAGCGAATGCAGGCTGCGCAGCTATCCCATAAGCCAGAACAGCAAGAGGGATTTCTGCTTTCGCTGCGCAGCGATCCCTCTTGCTGTTCTGGCTTCTTGGATTCAGAATATTTTTTTTCTTGTTTTCCTCCTCCAAAAACAGTCTTATGGTCTGGTGCGTCTTATAGAGCGAAAAATACGGTACATCAAACACCAATGTACTGCAGTTGTTAAATGGCCAGGGAAAATAAAATGGGGTTTGCCTGGCACCTAGATGGTAACAGATAAGGTATCAAGTGATCTGCTTTGGAGGAGTTCTAGAAACAGGGCACCCCAGTCAAGAATGTCCTCCCCCTTGTCACCAGTCACCTCACCATCAGTGGCAGAGGCATTCAAGGGGCAGAGAGCCTCAGAAGATTGCTTGTATCACTAACAAGTTGATATGGAAGTAGGTGTCTCATTAGGTACTAGAGTCCCAAGACATATAAGTTAATATCAGCACCTTGAAACCAGTAGTCTAGTAGTCAAGTCACCAGCCTCTGCTCTGTAGGAGAGACAATTGCACTAGTAGGAGGAGAGACAATTGCCACTGCAGCGGTGGTGGGTTTCTTTCTGTGACAGATTTTTTATATTTTTTTTACAAGTGTGATAAACCAGCACAGAAAGGAGAACACAGGAATGCAGCAGTTTGTGAGGAGCTGTCTAGTTCCTCTGTGGCACGAATGGTATCAATAGCAGGCAAAAAAGTATACAGTGGTACCTCGGGTTAAGAACTTAATTCGTTCTGGAGGTCCGTTCTCAACCTGAACCTGAAACTGTTCTTAACCTGAAGTACCACTTTAGCTAATGGAGCCTCCTGCTGCTGCCATGCCGCTGCTGCACAGTTTCTGTTCTCATCCTGAAGCAAAGTTCTTAACCCGAGGTACTATTTCTGGGTTAGCGGAGTCTGTAACCTGAAACGTCTGTAACCTGAAACGTCTGTAACCCGAGGTACCACTGTAGTGTGAAAGCACATTTATACTAATCAATAGTTTATTTTCTTATGAAGTTGGCTTGCTTAGAGCACCTTTGCACTTCCCTTGGCAACTCATCGTGCCTCATATGTGCTATTTTTGCCATAAAATGGAGTGCTGTACACCCGTGGTGATTTCTGGGACTCTTGCATATACCACAGTTCACCACAAACTAGACATCACGCAGGTCACCACAACTCTGATTAAATCGTATCACTTTAAAATTTTAATTTAATAAAATCTCTGCTGAGGAAGAAACCACAATTCTCTGGTTTTCGGATAGGTTTTGAAATATTATTGGATATCCCTGCCAGAAAGTACTTCACGTTCTTCAAAAGCAGTCTCTAAAAAGCAATAACCTGCCCTGAGGGAGAGAAGCCACAAGTGTTAAGGGTGTAACTAAAAGGGGCAAGGTTGGTATTTACTGATGAATTAAAGCAAACATTCTCTACATTCTGACTCCATGCTGAATCACCACGGAAAAAGCAGGCAAGAAATGCCACAAAACGATAGACTAATAGTATTGGGAGGAGGGCTTAAGGAGAGGGTGACCCTATTTGTTTGTGCTTCAGTCACGATGACAGGGCATTCCACCATTCAGCCAATCCCCATAGGCGGGGCCTCTTTCTCTAAACTTTGCTCTGTGTATCATCACAGTGCTGTTAGCTTGGCAATGACAGGACAAATCTGGAAAATAATAATGGATACAGCCATTTGTCCAAATGAACTATGCCAGGTTTACTTCTAATGATGCCTGCCAAGAAGAAATCTCTCTTACAGAGCTAAAGGACAATACAGAAACTTTCTCCTGCAATATATAGATGTTTACTATGATACATAGTTCAATTTCTATATTTATCTTAAGTTATTGACAGTTTTAACTGAATTTGGATTATTTATAAATGATGTTATAGAAACCACAGCAAATGGGTAATGTCTTATAATTAGGTCCTATTTGTAGACTTTTAAAATTGTGCAGATGACATATATGTGATTTTGTAATTTACACTTAAATTAAAAATATTTAAAAACATCTTTTATTAGATGTATATATGGCAAATATTTAAATATGTATTGAAACCACATACACAATGATACCAGCCAAGAGAAGGGGATTAAAGCACCCCTAAAGATACAGGTGATTAAAGTCACCTCCTGTCCATTTGTCACCTGTGCGCAGTTCAGGAATTAAAGATCTGCGCCTAAAGCAAATTCTGATCTTGGACTCTCAAGACCCACAAAGGGAGCTGAATGGTTAAAGCAGTGTCTCTAAGCACTATGTCCAACTCTGTCCTGCTGCCATTTGACTTTCCCACAGCAGGGCTCATGCTGGTCACCTCTGCTTGGAAGACTGAAGGAGGACAGAGAGGGAGATGGTTGCAGAAAAAGTAAGCACTTTGGCTAACTGTTCTCCCCTCCACCCTTTGTGTTGTCACTCAGTTCATGTTCATTCTGCTTGGCCTGCAGTCAGAGAAAGAGAAAGCATACCAGCACAACCCCTGGGTGAGTCATGTGTCAGTGGAGGAAGGTGGCTTAGAGGGGGAAACACTTTCTAAATCAATCTACCACCCCATCCAGTCTTTCCTCCAGGGTTGGTTTCAGGTTAGAAGAACATGGTCATCAAAGAGCCATCTAGCCAAGTAATCTGCTTTGCGTCAGCAACCAACCCGATGGCTCTGGAAAATTTACAAGGACATGAAGGTGGCAGGCTTCTTCTGTTGTTTATTCCCAGCACCTAGCATTCAGAGATAGAAAAATGGAAACTCCAATCTGTCACAGTTAGTAGCCATGCTGAATAGACCAACTCCCTATGAATTCAATAGGCCTTCCTGGATGCCTGCGGTGTCTCCTCTCTTTCCTTCCCCCACTGAAATTAGGCTTGAAGTAAGTATTCTGTTGTAGTCAATAGAAAAGGTTGAGATATGTGCTTGTTGTGGTACATGCAGCCCCCAGGAAAGTTTCTCCAAATGTAACCAGAGACTCAAAAAGGCTGGCAATTCCTATTTTGGGATTACTTCCATGACTATACAAGCCTAAAAACCAGGGTTACTTCTGGCAGTTTCAAATAAATATGCATTGGAAGTTAAATTTCTTTTCTTTTTTCTTTTTAAATCTTCAGTATTTACAAACTGTCCAATAACAAAGGTTCTCAGGGTGGTTTTACATGGGAAGAAAAATGAAGCCATAAAATATGAAAATGCAATAAGGAAAAATAATCTAACATACAATAAAACTAGCAACAGAGTATGATCTTTACACAACAGATCCAAAGAGCACTAAAAATATTTAAGAACAAAAATCCTGGGGGAAAGAAAAAGGCCACAATGTACGACAGGCCATGAAATTGTGTTGCTTGGCACCTGTTTTGTTGCTGTTTCTTAACCATACATATCAAGGATTAGGGGCATGATCCAAATCTCCCCTTCTCAGATATACCAAAAGGGCACAGAGAGCACATCTGTGGGGGTTGGGAAAAGTAGCTGGGGTGGAGGCCGGGGGGGGGGGATCCTGCCCAGGAAGGTTCCTTCCCCTCAACTCCAATTCATCCCAGAGTTTACAGTAATACACAACTCCCTGTAAGGCTGATCAACACAGCTGGTCTCAGACAAGAAAAAGGGGCAAATGTCCTGCATTGACCATTCCCTTTCATTTTCTGCATTCCATCATGGCTTTTGCCTGCTCTTTGGAGGTAAAGTCATTGAATCTTGATTACGTCCGTAGTTTATGGTTGATGTGCTTTAGTAGTGTTTAAAAATAATAATTTAAAGTATTTCATTAAAAGATTCCAGGGCAGTGTACAAAAGTATAAATAAAAACTAATTCGGTCATAATATATAATTACTTTTTAAATAAATAAAAAAATCAGCAAAAGATGACGGCAAATAAAATGCTTCAAAACAAAAGGGCAAAAATAATCTAAAAACAACAGTCTTTTTACATTACTCCTGACATTGTTCATCTGCTTTTAGTTTATTGCATTACTTTCACTTGATTTCTTTCTGAGGCTGGATCTGTAGGCATACATCAGAATGCATATCCAACTGGGGCGGAGGTGGTGGGGAAAGCAGCCACCATCTCAAGCCAATGGCCATGCTGCGCGGGGCTCATGGAAGTTGTAGCCCAAATCTGGAGGGCCCCAGGTTGAAGAAGACTGCCTGGGAGGATGCTTGCTTCCATAAACTGAATCCAGAGTTCTGGCAGCTCTTATTTTCTGCTTTCTGTGACCTGTCAATTCTCTGTTCACTGCCTAGAGCTCTAGGGCAAGTTTTCAAGCAATGGCCAAACAACGCCCCTCTATCAGATTTTGCCCCTTTCCCCATTCCTGTAATGTAACCTTTTTGATCATCACCCTTGTCTCTCACTTTTTTATGCCAAAACACACCACAAAACTCCAAAGAAACAAGAATTAAGAAAGGATGTTGTCAATAATTATTTCAAGTCACAAAGCAAATACATTTAGAGTCACCTTCCCAGAATCGGGAATTACACAGAAGACAAATGCGTAGCCTCAGGAATTGAGTGTCTGGGGGGGAAATCTCTCATTGCTCCTCAAATTATTGCAAGGGAAAGAATTTACTATCAAGGGCCTTTAAAAGGAGCCTACTGATGTGTGATCAATGTACAATAATTATTACAGCCGGAGAAAAGCCATGTCCATAACTTTAGAACTTGTAGTAGTAGGTAAAAAGAGAAAGGAGGACACAATGAGAATGGGAGATACAAATTAAGGGGCCCTCAAAATAGAGAGATTTAAGAGGAAGAAAAAAAAATCCAGTTTTATAGTGGCCAACCCACAGTAAAGACACACAAAGGAGGAACAAAAAGGCACAGGGTGACATTCTCCTAAGACTTCATTTGTATACTGAACTGAATAAAGGGGTTTGTTTTAGGCTGGTTAAAAGTGGAAAAAGCTGTGTTCAAAGCAGCCCAAACTGGTTCATCAGGCTCCTTCTAATTGCCAAAGACCAGAAAGTTCAGATCTCCGATAGTGATGCAAGCCCTCAGGCACAGCAAAGCATGACATGATATACCGTATTTTTCATCCCATAGGACGCTCAGTCCCATAGGACGCACCTACTTTTTTGGGGGGGGGGAAATAAAGGAAATTTTTTTTTCTTTATTCCCCCCCCCCCCAAAACCAGGTCGGGGAACAGTGGGATGGCGGCGCTGCGCCTCCCCGCTGTCCTCCGAGCTTGTGGGGCTGGCCGATGTCTGTCCGGTGCGTGGGGCGCTCTGCTTCAGGGCGCCGCACCCGCCGGGCGGCAGGCTGCTATCCGCAGGGTGGGGAGCCCTGCGGGGAACTCCTGCAGGGCTCCCCACACTGCGGATGTCTGTCTGGCACGCGGGGCGCTCTGCTTCAGGGCGCTCCGCCCGCCGGGCGGCAGGCTGCTATCCGCAGCGTGGGGAGCCCTGCGGGGAACTCCTGCAGGGCTCCCCACTCTGCGGATGTCTGTCCGGCGTGCGGGGCACTCTGCTTCAGGGCGCCCCGCCCGCTGGGCGGCAGGCTGAGGACACCTGCGCAAAGCACGGGGCGTCCTCCAAAGGGCGCCCCGTGTTCCGCGCTGCCGGCTGCCGCCCACAAGCCCTGCGCGCCCGGGGAGAGTTCCTCCCGGGCGCGCAAGGCTTGCGGACACCTGCGCGAAGCACAGGGCGTCCTCCAAAGGGTGCCCCGTGCTCCGCGCTGCCAGCTGCCACCCGCAAGCCGTGCGCGCCGGGGGGAGTTCCCCCAGGCGTGCAAGGCTTGCGGACACCTGCGCGAAGCACGGGGCATCCTCCAAAGGGCGCCCCATGCTCTGCGCTGCCGGCTGCCGCCCGCAAGCCCTGCACGCCAGGGGGAGTTCCCCCAGGCACGCAAGGCTTGCGGATAGCTTCCTGGAGCCTGGAGAGTGAGAGGTGTCGGTGTGCACCGACGCCTCTCGCTCTCCAGGCTTCAGCGAAAGCCTGCATTCGCCCCATAGGACGCACACAGATTTCCCCTTCATTTTTGGAGGGGGAAAAGTGCGTCCTATAGGGCGAAAAATACGGTAAATGACACAGTCTCTCAAATAAAAGCTAAGCTAGCACCAAAGGACAGAATCTGTTGAAAGCCATACTATTCTCCCCCATTAATGAATGCCCTTCTTGCACATCTATCTATTATCCCTCTTCTATATTCAATTCCATCTAAGTCTCTTCCTCCGCACAGTGTAACACCAACGTGTATCACAGTGCCTGCCCCGCCCAATTTTCACTTCCCAAAGCCATCTTACGGCTTTTTCCACCTTCATCTTCACACTATCTCATATTCGGTGGAGGTGGGTGGGAAGAAACTTTTATAATTTTTCTTTTGGCTAGAAGTCATGTTTCCCTTTAAGGAATTAAATGTATCAATGTACTTGACCCATTCACAGTGTAGTGGGGCTTCATCTGTACAGTAAAATGAATACATGGGGAAAAGGGATGCAGGGCAAAAATCTCTTTAAAACAATGGAGCACAGCAAAGGGAAGGGAAGGGAAGGGAGGAAACAGGGTTTTGCTTCCCCTTCCCGGTGTGCCCTTCTTCATGCAAAGACCATACTTCATGTTGGACCATACAACTCTAATCATCCCTGACCACTGGCCTTGATGGCTTGGGCTGATGGGAACTGTAGTCTAAAATGTCTGGAGGGAATCAGGTTGATGAAGGCTGATGTAAAGAATAAATTCACCTCCCACACTTTACATGGGGCAGACATGTGGATAAAATTCTAAATAAAATAAATAACGTATTCCATCACTAATACCAGAGCAAAATTATACTGACTTAAAAAACCTTTTTAAATGACTTAGTTGCATTAAACCTAACTTGGAGATAGATGATAGATATTGCTGAATGTCAGTTCTACAATAAATCAGCTTTATTAGCTGCCACAAGCCCAAAAGGGACAGAGGAGGAAAATCCCATGTTCTTAAAGGGCCATAATTATTGCAAATTTATTTGGGTAATTGATAGTTGAGGGCATTTCCACTTTTTAAGAACACAGACCATTTAAGAGGCAGCATACCTGCACTTTGTGAAGACAAATCCTCCAAAAGGGGAGAAAAACTCCTCGTATACATGAACATTTGTTCCTTCTAGTACAGAACAATAGCTCTAGGAATGGGACATGAGTTCAGATACAGCAGGCAAATAAAACACATACAAAATGAGAGAACGACTGCACAGCTCCCTTTAGTTGGCTGTTTTGCAGGTACAAGTGTTATCTACTTGTGACTGAACGTGCAGTTCCCCCAGCTACACAACTGCACCATGCTCAAGCACAGGGGCTTAAAAAGCTAGAGGCAGATTATATGCAGATAACCACTTCATTGCAACACTTCATTCTACTGCAGGAAGAGGCATGCTACTGTACTCCTACAAGGATTGCAAGGACCAATTCAGGCTGGCTGGACTGAAATCTGCCTACACAACACTTTATCACAATGTATCACAGCCCAGAGATTAGTACACATCATCATCACTGGTGATCCTAAAGGCATTAATGCTTGTTTAGCAGCTTTTCGTACACAAGAAATGGTTTTGTAACGTGGAAAAGTGGCTTTAAAACCACTAAACTTCAAGTGCCTCTAGGCCCAAAGGACAAAAGGCAGTTATTCTTCCTACATACAATTCAGAAGAATCAAGAAGGAATTCTGAGCTACTGCTGGACTCAGCATAAAGGGGAACGTTTTCAATGAGAGAGACATGCTCATCCCATAAAAAGTGGGAAAACTTAAGGGCTGTGAGTAGGCTATTTGTCTGGGCAACCGAGTCTGCAAGAGGTGGTGGCTTAGAACATGAATCCAGAGAGATTCTATACGAGTAAATGTTCACTATTGTGGATTAAGAAGCACTGCTGTTTTTTAAGCAGTCACTCTTACTTCCCAGAGAGCTTTTTAGTCTCTGACAAAAAAAAAAAAAAAAAAAGCAAGAGACACAACAGGGCAGTTTATGTATGATGCACCTGGACTAGGGCCAGTTACAGATGGGTAGCCGTGTTGGTCTGCCATAGTCAAAACAAAATAAAAAAATTCCTTCCAGTAGCACCTTAAAGACCAACTAAGTTAGTTCTAGATATGAGCTTTCGTGTGCATGCACACTTCTTCAGATACACACTGGACTAGGGCGTGAGTGTTAGGGGAATTTCTGAGCTGTGTGCACCACTACACTGCTTGTTCACATTAAATTATAATTTGTTTTAGCTACATAAAAGCCATGCTTTATGAACGCTCACTGTGCCAAAATTCACCTACCTGAATGCAACAAATTAGTACCCAACCCTTGCTATATGCACTGGAGATTCCATGAGTAGGAACGCATTAGAAATTTCCCCATAGAAACCAATGGAAATCGTCAATTCATTATGCGAACAAAAATTGTTGACTCGCCATGCAAACGCTCACCTAGTGAATGATTTCCAGGGATTGCACTGTGTTCGTAAAGTGGAACCTGTGTGTATAGTTCATTATGATGCTCAAACCAGTGCACTATATTGATTAATCTCTGGTATTAAACTGTGAGATTGACAGAGCCACTTTCTGAACTGCTTGCTTCTGACAGTATGTCATATCGCTCATGCCAGTGGGATACTAACTGTCACATGCCAGGGCCCATGTCACTGTATGCTTCATTTCCAAACATGGGCACCTTGGCAGAGTTACACACTGCATTGATCTTGAAGGCATTCGGCAGCTGATACATGCAAGTTACTCTACAACAGAAATGGGCTGTTGGTGCAAATGATTCCCTGCTTTGAAAAAATATTTTAGGAATAGGCTCCCCCACCAAAACCCCTTAAAGTGGTACCTTAACTACTCGGTATCAGTTGTGAAACCTCAAGTATATTTAGGGCTCTCCAGCAATGCTGATTTATGCCACCTTCTTACTGGACAGTTATACAGTTCCTTCAGAACAGGAAGGGAACGTGACTGTAGCTCAGTGGTAGAACACATGCTCTGCATGCAAAAGATCTCATATTCAACCCGCAGCGCCTGCAGGTAGGGTGAGAAAGACCCCTGCCTGAAATCCTAGAGAAATCTGATGGCAATGTAGGCGGTGTTTCTCAAGCTTGTGTCCCCGGCTGTTGTTGTACGACAGCTCCCATCATCCCTGATCACTGGTCCTGCTAGCTAGGGCTGATGGATGTTGTAGTCCAACAGCAGCTGGAGACCCAACCTTGAGAAACACTGATCTAGACAATATTGACCGAGATGAGCCAATGTTATGAATAAGCAGAAGGCAGCTTCCCATGTACTGAAGGCTGAGCTTTTGTGCAAAAAAGGTTTAGCACAAGAAAGTGGCTTTGCCATCTCTGCAGAGCAGAACTCCTACTGCAGAGCTAATGAGAAAGGAACATTTAAGTACTTGACTGGTCAGCTAACTTCTTACGTACATAGCAGATATGCTGGTCTTGTGAACATTGTAAAGGATGAAGAGGACAGGCGTGTGTTTGTAAACATGTAAGGGGACAATCTGTACACTGCTGAGATGCTATACATCTCCCCTTCACAGACTATGGTGTTACATTTGATGGAAGCATCTGCTGTCTAGAGTGATCACACTCTAAAAGGTTTAGATCCTCAAGGATAGTCCCAGCTTTCCCAGAATTATGTCTCAAGCTCAGCTTTGCCTGCCAAGAGCACATAGTTTAAAGGATGGCAGAGCTGGGAGGGATTTGTGGACCATCTACTCTAATCAAGTCTCCACTCCAATCTTTCCAATGAAACAAATATTCTGCATTATCCCTATGTATCCTGCTCCTTTGCTGAATTGCTCTGCCATTTAGGACACCCTTCTGAACAACACCATTCTCCTCAGAGAGTGAAGAACTGCTACCTCTCTTCTTTCAGATACCCTTTTTCATATATGGTCATGAGCATAGGTCACACCTTTCCTCAATGGATTAGTCTTTTAGACCCTTAATCATCTTGGTGGCTGTCCTCAGAAGAATCATTTTCCATTTGTCTTTATTTGCCATGACCTGTGCTCCCAAGATTGGATAGAGTACTCCATAAGTGCTCTCATCTGTGCAGAAGGGAACAGTGAAATTACTTTGCATGAAATAAAAAGGGTTGTCATGTTATCAACCCAAGGTTGAATTAACCACTGCTGACCAATAGTGACTATGGGGCACTGATTTAGAGTCCTGCAGCCCAGGGGCTCTTAAATGGCAGCACTACATGAGCAACAGCCTCTCCTTTCCCCCCTTTTCCTTTTAAACATTTCACAAAACAGTTGCACTCTCGAGGAGTAAAATTCCAGGCAATCATGTTCACTAGTGCTATCTGGCACTCTGGAAAATAAAGGTGGTCAGCGCAACTGTCTTGAACTTTGCACCTGCTCTGTAAAAAAAATGAGAGGAAAACAAAACAGCCAAGATGTTGCAGCAACTATTGTGGCTGCCATCACAGCACCACTGCTGCCAACACGTCCCTTGTGGGGGTTGGTTTGGTTTGTTGGGGGGGCTGGGTGCAGAAGTAAAATAGGGATCTGTATGCTCCCTTCCTGTCACCTTAATCAGTTTGGAGGGTCTCACTACAACTAGCACTTATCACGGATAACAGTTCTGGAATTTGTCTTCCTAACCACAGCATAGACACGTTATGTGAAGCAGTAACTCAAGTAATGTTCTTCTCCTAAACCATATGATACATATGAACAGTTGCAGTATGGTGAAAGCAGCAATCTAAATTTTAGAGGAAAGGGAGGAAAGGGAGCAGACAGTGACATTCTAACGTAAAATGGCCTGTCACCACTAAATATTTGGTAGAGCATCTCATCTTCTGTCAAGTGACTCTTCTATGCTATTTCATATTGCTTCCTTAATGATTCAGCATTACTAAGTTCTAGGGATGTGATTCTGTCTGCATCAGCAAGGATATACAGGGCTAATGAACCCAACTAGGGGAGTAAGTAAACTTGGGGTTCACCTACACAGTTAAAGGAAACAGGTGTGTAACAGGAAAGCAATAATAGGCATCTAATTACAGGCTTGGCAGGATCAGCTCAGTGTGTATACTGATACATGCAACATGCTTACTAGCAATGATGGTGTGAAATTGCATTACTCAGCCAATAATATTTAACCTTGCAAAGAAGGAAGGAGATGAGGTCCCAAGAGAAGAGGGTGTCAGTCCCAAACCATGCAATCTGCTGACAAAGGCTGGGGACAAAAAAGGGACTCTGACTGTCACTTTCTAGCTATAAAGAGCAATATGGCTTTTGTTACACAGCCTTGTACCTTGAGTTTAATTTTCTGGGTGGGAGGAACTTAGTTGCTTTCACCCCAGCATCCAAAATACTTTCCAAAGGCCGCCCAACATGGCACGATTCAGAAGGGTCTCCCAGGTCTGAGACCAATATACTGCCTGGGCATCCATGCTGGCTCTTCCAGTTATCTTATTACCCATTCAGTACAAAATCACAGCAAGCTTTTCTGTTACAAATCTGCTGAATTATGGTAATGACCTCTAGAGGGGAAATCATACTGTTTAAATCAAGGAGCAAAAAGGAACCGAGCAGAGATTTGCAAAGGCAAATGCACACACGGATACTTACTAATTGCTCCTGTAAAGGTTGGCTGCGTAAGGTCTTTTGGCACCTTCCTGTAGATGTCAAGCCTGGAAAAACACACATACAAAAATGCTATAAAACAGGTGGAGCATTTCACTATACACAGTCAACAGAGCTGAATGATGCTTAGAATTTTTCCATTAAGTTTTCCAACAACATTATTTCTCATTTTACACCAGAGTGCAAAAAACATCTTTTCACTCAGTTATGTAAGTGAACTAGTTTGCAATTACTACTAGCTAAAGTTTGACGGGAAGGAAACTGAGGGAGGGAGAAGGAGAATTCCTATTCTTTTCCCTGTGTCTCACTCTCAACCCTGACTAAACGGAGGATACCTGACAATCAATCCCTCTGGTCTATAGGCTGTGTAATAATCTACCACCACCTACCCAGGAAACCCCTATGGTTGCTTCTAGGAAGAATTTCAAGCTGAAATGGTAGTCAGTGGATGCTATTATCCTCTACTGTTCTAAATGGGTCTTGTATATTTTCTTGTTCTGCTATTTTTAGCAGTATTTTATCCATTGCAAGCCACAGAAATTGATCTATAAACATTGTAACAGTATGGAAGTAGAATGGACAGCTGGAGATAGCTTACTCAATTCATGTTGGTTCCAAACACAAGACCCCATTTTTAGGTGTCAAAAGAGAGCCCTGCATCTGAAAGCACTTCGGTGTGAAGAGTTTAATCAGACTGGAAAAAAGAATCCCTTTCAGCCTTCTAGCATGACACAATTGTATGCGTGTGTGGTTCCTTACAAACAGATCACACACACACCACAGAGACACGAGGACTTTACCACCTCAACAAAGCCTGTAGCATCTGACATTTTCAGAGCTATACATATTTTACAGCCTGATTCATCTTTCCCCTCATTTATAATATTCCTGAACAAAATGGCCCATTTATGGACCCGCAGCTTCCCTGGGAACATCTGGAAAGCACTGTTTACATTCTTTCCACACAGACCACAGCAACAGCAGCATATGATAAAGAGCCCCATAGCAGCTCATGACATCATGGCCTCACAGGCAGAGGAAATAGCTAAACTTCCTGCTCACAGCCCATTAAAACCTCAGCACTGGCGTCGTCTCACTGAAATGACAATAATGCCTTGGCAAACTTGGCAAGGAAGCCAGGAGGAGAAAGAGAGGGGCTTTGGCGTGTAACTAAATAATTGGAAACAGGAAATAGCTCCAGGCTGAAGGCTGTAAAAATAACACTATGTGGATACTATAAAAGGAAGTGTGTTCTTGGAGGGAGAGACAGCCCACTGCAAGATTTTAAAATGTGTTGTCAACATTTCGGGGTTGGGGTGGTTTAATGAGAAGGATGATGTCTTCTCTGGAAATAAGGAAGTTTCTTCTCAGAACTTTTTATTTAAATTGTCTTAAATGACTATCATCTGTAGAATGTCACTGGCAGGGCAGTGGAGGGGAAAACAGATTTAAGGGGGTAAAGACATTATGTTACATGTATTAAGAGAATTCATATATTTATAAAGGATTTTTTTTTAAAAAAAGTAATTAAGTTGACCAGTGGTCTATCTACTTATCTCCACAAATGTGGCAAGCTAGAAACACCTGCCAGCTATATAGCAATATATTTCTCCTTTTCTTTCACCCTTTTCAGTACAACTGCATTATAAACAGCAGTGTTACCATGTGACATTATTTGTCCTGGGGAAAGTGCTCTTCAGTTTCCTCTGCACATGACCCCAGGGAGCACCTAAAACCCATTAGAGCAGGAGTATCTAACCTGTGGCCCTCCAGGTGCTGTTGAACTCCAAATCCCATAGTCCTGCTAGTCAGCCATGCTGTTTGTGCTGGAAGCTCACCACTTGGGAAGAAAACCAGCATTGATATTGAGAAAGAACTGACACCTTGCGGAGGGGCGAATCTGTGACCATCATGGTCAGAGCTGAGAATCAAACTTTTTAAGACTAATACCCTCATCACTATTCTAACCTAGTGCAACTCTCAAACTTTGCACCAAGGAATACTCATCTGCCACAAAGAAATAAATTTGTGAAATAATTTTGCTGGATGCTATGAACTCAAAGCAGCCATTCACAGCGGACAGTGTCTGCTGGGAGCCTGCATGACTCATTGCTCTGGCCTTGCCTCCTTCTAATTAGCCGCCACAGAGACCAGGCAACTCTACTGAGTCCCACTATCTGCCTGATCACATCAGATCGTGACAGAACTCCCCAACGGAGGCTGCTTTATGCAATGCTGCATGCGTTACTGCTCTGGCTCTGCCACCTCCCAATCAGAAAAAAAATGCCCAGGACAGTGGCTCAGGCAGAAACAAAGGCAATTGATTCCTCTGAAATCAAGTATATCTTAATCTTAAAATCTACCCTTGGCAAGTGCAACAAAAGGTGGCATTGTTGAAAGCTTCTATTCATGGTTCCAGCCAGCCAGATATGCCCTTTTTCCAGGATACGCCATTCCCTTCTGCTTTGACCAGTTTTTAGTTCCCTCACCCCTCCCAACAGTCATCCTACTGGGTCCACTGTTTTTATCTTTTATGGGTCCTCCCCCCCCCCCATCTACAGATTCTTTTTGTACTTCTGCAAACCTTGGGGTCAGGTCTGTGCTTGGGCTGCTTGAGCAAACACCTCAGCTTGCTAAATCTGGTAGAATGCTGCAGTGCGATCAGCAACATGCCTCTCAAAGATGTACATGGCCACCACCTCTTAAGAAAAGTGATGCACAACCCGCTCACTAGGGCATACCTCCACCACAGAGGTAGGAGAGCAACAGAGGCAAGGGTAGCAGCTTTCAGAAATGAAAGGGGCGCGGGTTTGTGCGTATGCCACACAGTCGAAGCATT
The DNA here is from genome assembly GCF_964252035.2 of Podarcis erhardii. NCBI lineage: Eukaryota > Metazoa > Chordata > Lepidosauria > Squamata > Lacertidae > Podarcis > Podarcis erhardii. The sequence continues at coordinate 52,706,187 of NC_138498.1, read as the reverse complement.
CTGAGCACAGCCTGCCACTTAATTGCCTCTCAGGGTCGTTTTTCTCTCCATACACAAGTGAATCATTCCAGTGGTGAGTCACTGAAGAGAAATGAAATTCCTTAGCCACCTACACTCCACAAGTTCTCAAACAAAGCTGAGGTGTGTGTTCAGGGGGGTGGACAGGGATGGAGATGGGAAAAAATTTAACAGATAAATTTACAAAAATGTGCAGTTGTTAGCGGAACTACGGGAGAGGAAAAGTTTTCACTGCGGTATATTCAGTCTATTAGTTTGAACCACAGGTTTCCTCTACCCACAACCTCAATCACACTGTGTTATATTGTACAAAGCACTCTAGAACTGAGAGGCACTTCAGGTATAGGCAAAATATTGTTAAACACAGAAACCAAACAGATGAAAAAAGTGAACAAAGAACAAGTTGAATCCACAGCTATTATTTTTTTAAACAATCAGGGATAAGAACTGGATGTTTGGATTTGTTCTGTTGTTATTCTTTTTGCATGGAGTGGACGGGCATTGGAAGAAAGCCCCAATTTGTAACAAAGGAAGCCTTTCTTCCAGTGCAGATAGCAGGTGTAGAGGCCCAGATCCAGATCAGAATCACAGCAGGAAGCAAAGGGTTAACATCCCCCTACTCCCCAGAGTCCTGATATGGTTCATGAGCCTGTCAAGTCTGCTATGTACCGTATTTTTCGCTCTATAAGACGCACCAGACCACAAGACTTTGGAGGAGAAAAACAAGAAAAAAAATATTCTGAATCTCAGAAGCCAGAACAGCAAGAGGGATCGCTGCGCAGTGAAAGCAGCAATCCCTCTTGCTGTTCTGGCTTCTGTGATAGCTGCACAGCCTGCATTCACTCCATAAGACGCACACACATTTCCCCTAACTTTTTAGGAGGGAAAAAGTGAGTCTTATAGAGCAAAAAATACGGTACTTTTTAAAGCTATTTAAACAATTGTGTGAATGGCATCTCATCTAGTTTGGCCCTTACAGTATGTGAGAGATGGAATATACAGTCAGAGCAAGGCACATTTCCTCTTCCACAACTGTCCAAGCTAAGGATAAAAATTTCAGGTGTAAATTAGCTGACACCCATTTACAACATGCCCACTTAGGGCTAGTTCTCACATGCAACGGATGAGGAGACAAGCACTATGTTTGGGCAGTAGGAGGTGGGAGAAACAATCAGTCCAATTCTCCTCGCAGGATTACATGATGCTCCCCCACAGAAAAAATGAACAGCAACAAATGACCCATTGAGTTTTCATGCAGTTGCTTTAAGGGGGGGGGCACAGGCGGGTTGGGAGGGAGTTAAGTACCTACAAACTTTGGGGTTTTCCCAAATCTGCTGACACCTCTGTTGTTTATAGGTGGTGGGAGGCATATAAGCATGGGAAGGCAGGAGGCTACAATTATGTGTAACAGTCTTGAAAATAGTTGCACACGCCATCACTTCGGAGACTGACTCTGCAAGTTAAGTCAATAAATCAGTTATGCAGCAGCATAGTCCATACATCAGTACAATCGCCAATCGGTTCCAAGATGAAAACACCAGGAATATTCAACCTACCTAAGCCAAATTAGACAATGAATATATTTTTATATCTGGGTATACAGACCACATCCTAACAAAACAAAAAAAAAGCCCTGTTACGAGAGCATGGTTGCCTGGCACCAGCAGAAGTAAAAGGCACTTGAGAGGCAGCCTTATCCATTTTCCCCAGTAGATCGCTGCAGTCTGCAGGAGAATTTCTCCTGCAACTTCCAAAGGTCTCAAAAGCCTCTTCTGCAGTACCTCACAGCAGGGCTTTTTAGTGTGGCTGCCCCTGTTCTGTGAAACAGATATGATGGAAGCTCACTATCTGCCATTTCCAGAAATGGCTGAAGGTATTTTTGTTCAGAAAGGCTTTGCCAGCTGGATAAATGGATCTTTACCTCATGCCCACTTGTTAGGGTTGTAGACTTGTTTTAAATGTGTCTGTGTTTTTAACTGTTTTTAATCACTTTATATGTAGCTAACATTCAGACAGTGGTTTAGGAAGTAAAGAATAAAATTGATAATAATAATGATGATGATGATGATGATGATGATGATGATGATGATGGGCAAGCATGACACTATGAGAGAACGAAGCAGAACTTAATATAAGTGAACATCATCAAGTCTGAAACTAATTCAAAACATTCTGTTCAGGAAATCTATTCAAATTTGGGGGCAAATACACCGAACCCGTTCTTTACAGGAACCACTGAATGGAACCAGAAGAGAAATACCAATGCTTATGCATTTGAAGGTCATTGCAATCTGATCTAACAAAAAATTTTCAATCCTAGCCTCCAGCCTCAAATATACAGTGGTACCTTGGTTTGCATACATTTTGGTTTACAAACACATCAAACCAGGAAGTACGTGTCCCGGTTTGGAACTTTTTTTTTTATTACAACTCATTATTTTTTTTTGGATTATGAACAAAAAAATTTTGGAGGCCCCATTGGTGAAAGTGCGTCTTGGGTTACAACCTGTTTTGGTTTACAAACAGACCTCCGGAACAGATTATGGTTGTAAACCAAGGTACCACTGTACTGGCTAAAAGAAGGATTGCCCCGCCCTCGCCTTCTGGAAATTTCTATTACTTAAAGATATTTCATTCACAGGGAGATGAAGTAGAGAAATAGGACTGCTACATTTTCTGAAAAGGCTCACAAAAAGACTACATTTTTTCCACACTGCAAATCCAGTTATGTACCTAGAAAGCAAAATACTGGTGCCCAACATTCCAGGTGTTAATGCATAGTTTAAACTACATACTCCAGAATGCCCAGTAAAGCCACACTAGGAGACTGTTTCGGCCAAAGGATGCATTTACTGCCAGCACTGGGGTGGGGTGTGTGGGGAGGAGGGAGAATATGCACAAACAAGGGGCATACTTTGGTCAATAAGACATCTGAACTGGTTCAGTTTAGGCCCATGTCCGCATGACAAATGGCGCTATGTTAACCATAACTGGGTTAAAAAAACTGGGTTAAAAAAACAGCTGCCTGGGACAACATTAAATGTGTGTGTAATCTCATCTCACAGAAGATTACACTACATGATGCCTGAAAGAAGACTGATTTTTAATTTAAAGATGCTTAATTAAAATATACCACACACAATTAAAGATATTCAATTGAATGAGCAGGAGTCAACGAGACCCCCACTCTCTGCAGCAGATTTTGGGGATATGCAGGGGGCTGCAAGGGGAGGAAAAGAAGGAGAAGTCTGCTTCTACAAGCAGACCAACATGGTTGAATGTCACTCTGAAAATTGTTTTTTGTTTAAAAATCTGACAAGTGTTGACAAATGAAATAATTTGCGTTTAACACTGCTTGGTGAATAGTCAATACAACTATTATACATCGTTATTATACATACATTTATCCTTTAACATAATCACAACTACCTGAATTTATTGCATTTCACTTTGCCTCTGACCTCACAGCTAACATATTTATTTCCCAGCACCAGGGACAGGAAAGCTGTGACTCTCCAGACTATTAGTGCCATCATCCTGGACCGTGGGCCATGCTGGCTGGGGCTGATGGGAGTTGGGAGCCCCAGAGATTCTCCACCCCATCCATCTGATAACATTCCACATATCTGATGAAGTGGCTCTAATCCACAAAAAGGTCACAAGACTTTTATGATGCACTGTTATTAATGCTAAATTCTCTCATCCTTCAGCAACTGATATGGCGCTCTCTCTCTCTCTCTCTCGCTCTCTCTCTCTCACACACACACACTCTCTCTCACACACACACACACAACACACATTACAGAAGAAAATACGACTTTGCCAGCTCCTGAATAAAAAATAGGAACTGAGTCACTCAGTTTGCTCTGCGGATACCTTTCTGCAGTGCACCTGCTCTCAACATAATGTAGTGTGGGTTGATATGGAGGAGGTTTGATATGGGTGAATGGGTGAATGGCCCTGCATTGTGCCATATGTTGGGGGGGCTGCCTATTGAACATTGTCAATTTGGAGCCTCTGGTTCTATTAAAAGATCCTTTCAAACACAGTAAATTATGCCCTTCAGTGATTTTTAGCTTATTAAACAAGCTAAAACTGAAGCCAAGCATTCATTTTTCACACTATATAAGGCCAACCAGTTGAAGACACTGGAAAATGAAGTTAAAATAGCAAGATGCATAAAAAGGGCATTCTCTGTAGCCGTATGACGGTATAGGAATAGGAAGGACTGGATATAGAGAGCTTCTTGTTGCTATTTTTTAAATAGCAGTTCCTAAAAGGCTATTCTACTACAGGCCAAAATAAATAAATAAACTTTTGACCTTTCAGCTTCATTATCTATACTAGCTCACCATGTAACAATGCTTTTGGAAAGGATATTGGGAGGTACCTGCAAACTTCCTTCCTCCAATGTCAATATCTTTAGTTATGAAAACTAATAAAAGTTCTCATGATATATCTGAGATTATACGCAGGAAAGGCCAATGCTTTTACAAATTCAATCTCACAGCTATTTTCTTTACCCAACACACAAATCCAGGGGTGGAAATGAAGGGAAGTAGGAGAGAATCCATACAGGGAAGTCAAGACTGTAGTACATGGTGCATGCACAAATCCATATGCTTAGTTCACAAAATAAGGGATTCTGATCTGGGAATTTGCACCATTTGACCTGCAGATCTATCCCCCACCCCAAAATCCCAACTATAGGACTCTAGTTACTCCATAGTTAGTCCAGTTATAGGACTCTGCACATATTCAAGGGCATTCACTGTTTTCCAATTTATTCTGATGAAATGGGTATAGAACTGGATCCAGAAACAGGATTGTCAATCACACAATGATACAACAATGCCAGGTGACTCCTTTTCCTTTAGCTACACAGTTTGAAATCAAACTGTTGTGGTCAAAGGCACAACTCTTTGCAAGCACCAATGATAAGATCATTATCTATACTTGCAAAGTAAGGGAGCACCCAAAAGGCACCATCAACAAAGAAGGCCTGCTTGCACAGGAACAATCTGGAACTCATTTTAAGCTCCTAGTTGTTCCTTTGGAGCCATACCCTTACCTGCCTTGCACCTGACACCACATATGTCAGGTGCAGGGCAAGTTGGCAAAGGGGAGGTGGTTTTTTTTTGGGGGGGGGGGCTTATATTGGAACTAGTTAGGCCAATGGAACAGGAGGTTCCTCACCCCTGAGCTAAGGCACAGCACTGAAAACAGGTTCCGAGGCTAAGCAAATTAAACCCACCCAACCCTTCAATACCTTTTAGGAAAGGACAACATTTAATCACACCCATCAAGCATGTTGACTAGCGTATTATTTAATAACGAGCGAGTTCCAACTTTTCCTTGGGTCACTGCTCTGAAACAATGACCACAGGATAATTTATCTTTGCTTCTTTAGTAATGCTAGGTCACAGGCACTCAAATCCTAAACAGTTAGAACAGCCAAAAACAATACCATGGGCCTGGCAAGAGCACCACGTTCTCTCAGAGAGATGGCTAGATTACTCAAGCTTAAAATAAAACCATAAAAGGTTCCTCTCCTATGCACTCTACAGAAGGTAACATCAATCAACCTTTTACCCCATGGTGGTTGCTAGCACTCCTACTGGATGGATTTGCAAGGTAACATGGTCATACTTAAATTTGCCCTGCCGAGCAGCTAGATGCACCAAACAGCTCTGTATGTAGTTGCATGCATGATCTGTACCTGTAGCCTTAGTGGAAGCTACCAAGATTGGAACTTCCCTTTGGATGACTTGGATCAGAGACGTGTTTTTTTCTAGAGGCTGCAGGTGCCAATCCCAGGTGAGAAAAGACTGACTAGATGTGCAACATCTATGCACCTCTCTAGTAGACGTGCTGCTGTCAACTCTACTCACGTTGCTGTTCAAGGACTCTATCATTCTGTGCGGCCACTCAAGAGTCTGTGCTGTCACTTGGTCCTATCATTTGCCAGAGCTTCCCACTCACTGGATATCAAAGTATCTTAAATTATGTTTACAAAGGAATCTTTTCATCCATCTTGGATCTTATGCCCCTTTCCAAGCTAGTGTGCGCTCTCTGTTGAGAAGAGCCAGGAAGCTTGGTTGGCTGGACTTAGCATAAGTAATGTCTACCTGGTGACCCTGTAGTGCCAGGAAATGCCAAGAATGCAGAATGAAAAGTGATGGTAATGAGTATTGGCAATTACCAACTAAAAGCTGCTTGTTAATACCACAATATAGCAGGGACAGGAGAGCAGACCCTTGGAAGAGCAACACCTTTGTCTTAACTCACTGATAATCCAACATTATTGCAAGAACTGAATGGTCCTCCCTGAGCTGCCTTCAGATATCTTTTTCTGGCTCCCATTAGACAGCCTACTGAATAGCCTCTTAAAAGTCCAATACCTTATAATGTTTGCTTCTGAGGTTGCATTTGACCTCACTGCAGACACAGGAATGGTCACTTGGCTCATGAGGTCATTCTGACATTAAAAGCATATATTGGTCATAGGCCAGTGAGGTTATTTTCTTCCCACCATCACTGAACTCTTCTTATGGGCAGGGGGACAGAGCACAGCCAAGTCCATCAATCCTCTATAGGAAGTGAGATGAGTTACAGGCAAGACCAACTAACCTGTGTTGTGCTGGTCTAGCTTCCTCCAGAGTTCCAATATGGATGTTCAGTTTGTGTAACTGATTCCCCAATACTTCAATCACTTGAAGGCCTTGACATTCTAGCTTCCAAATTTAAAACTTTTGCAGGTTTGAAATAGTTTTCCGAGGAGCCACCAGATGATAATTACTCATCTCCTCCCAAATAGAGCAGTGGGGAGCCCTCCTTAATTTTAACTCCCCGTCCCCAGCACACACTAAAAGTGCAACATTTGTTATTCAGATTACACAGAACACACAAAGTTATTTATTATCTTAAAATATTCCCTTTATTTTTTCACACATCCCCACGATGACTTTCTAAAGTGAGTCATACAGGAGAAATCAAACTGTGGCATCAGCTACAGCAAAAAAACCCATTTACAAGCAGAAGCCTACTTGGATAGCTTCTGTCTTATGACTTAGCACTTAATTATTGTTACAAACAATGTGCAACAGCACAATGACCAATATTAAGAAAGAAGTTGCTGTTCTAGGTTTAAAGGAGCAAGATAATTTCACAGTTTTACAGAATCCACTGCCACTTTTTCTATTTCAGACCTTCACACAAAAGCCAACAAAATTGGATAACAAATCCTGCTTAGTGTGTCTGTAGTTGTGCTTTTATGTGCTTGATTAATTGATTGACTGATTGTTCTTCTTGTTGTTTAGAATCAAACAGAAGCAGGCCACATAATTCAGGCAACCCCTTCCACATCCTAGTCCAAAGGAATGAAGGAAAAGGGGAGGAGTGGGTTAAAAAGTCACAGTTCATTTTTAAAATCATGTGCTGAGTACAGAAGAAAAAAGGACAAAAACAACAGGGAGCGTTGCTACTTTAAAAACTTAACAAATTTTATTTATGCCACCTGGTGCCGTCTAGTCCATGGAAGATTATGCCATAATAAGCATGTTAGCCTTTTAAGCTGCCACAAGACACTTCGTGATTTTTGCCACCCAAGACTAACACTTCTGGAATAAGGTGCAGAAAGATCATTTCAAGATTTTTTGAAGGTTTAAAAGGACTTACGGCATCACATAGGTCGAGAGGAGGGGGGGGGAGAATATTTTATTCCAAATTGCCCTGTCACACTTTTTTATATAATGCTGCTCTGCCAGTTTTTTTGTGTGTAGACAATGATGGGTCAGAATTTGCAGAAGATGCCAACATCTTTCACACTGCTGTTTCATTTCCTTTTAAAAGTGTGACATTTAAAACATATTTTTCTTCAACTGAAGGGAAGAGTTTTTTCGGAGTTCTAAAAACTGTCCAATTCCATTGGCCAGTTATATCTAATCCAATACACCTAAGGAAAAAGATGGAGAAGGGCCACAGTTCAGTGGTAAACTGTATGTTTTGTATACAGAAGACCCCAGGTTCAACCCACATCATCTTAGGGAAGTTTTCAATGTGTGATGTTTTATTCCGTTTTTCATCTGTTGGCAGTCGCCCAGAGTGGCTGGAGAAACCCAGTCAGATGGGTGGGGTAGAAATAAATTACCATCATTATCATCATCATCTTCAGAGACAGTTGAGAAAAATGCCTGAAGTCCTGAGAGCCACAGCCAGTTTGTGTAGACAGGATGGCACAAGGGTCTGAGCACGATGGACCACTGATTCGACAGTATAAAGAGTTTCCAATGAGATAGACATTTTGGATTTTCAAGCTGTCAGGGAACTGCCATCGGAAAGGCAGGCGGTGGAAGGGCTCTCGGACGCTAAGAGAGACTCGGCAGCAGAGGAAGGTACCAGCAGGGGGAGGGAAGGAGCTCAGAGAGAAAGTGAGTCGGAGGGAGGGCTCCGAGAGACTTCTAGTGAAAACAGTGGAGAAGTCTCAGGACCCCCCCACTCCTCGCCGGAAACTGTCGCGCCGAGAATCCCGAAGACGCGTTTCCGTTAAGGAACTTTTATGTTGGAGCAGATTCCGCAAACGCCCACTGTCGGATTCTGCCAGCAATTAAGGGAGTCATGTTTAAGGGGCTCCGCTTAAGACAGAGTTTTGAGAACCATGCCCAAGCTCTGAGGGACTAAGCTTTTACGCACAAGCAGCTCATCATCCCATCACACTAGCTTTATTGCATTTATATCCCACCTGTACGCCAAGGAGCTCTGTGTGGTGTACATAGTTCTCTTCTCCCCATTTTATGCTCACAAAAACTCTTTGTGTGTTAAGTTAGGCTGAGAGCGAGTAATTGTCCCAGTGAGCTTCATGGCTGAGTGGGGATTTGAACCCTGGTCTCCCAGGTCCTAATTCAGCACTCTAACCACTACACCACACTGTCACATAGAGCTACAACTCAAAAAGCCAGAACATAAGGGCCAAAGTACTCTTTCATGGTGCTCTGCATTGTGAAGCACATTCCAATGTTGCTTATCACACGGGTAATTACAGGCACAGTTGTAGGCCCCTCTCCTCCTCACCTTGCCAGTACTATGCAAAAACACCAGAATCATTTATATTTTTTATACAAATAATTGTATTTATACACTATAATAATACTGCTTGAAATAAAAAAATGTAACCAAAAACAAAGTAAATGAGGCAGCTTTAATGAAATACTTCATTATGCAGCAGGACTCCATTACTTTGTAGAGTGAAGGGAAAGAGCCACAGGGGACACAAATACTCTCCCTGTTCTCTTTACCGCATCTTGCTCACTTAGTTCATTTTGTGTGGGTGGGAGCATAGAGCACAACGCTGCAGAACTCCACCACAGAATTGTGACGACTTGTGGACAATGCAGCACAGCAACAGGAATACTCTCCCAAAACAGCAAGCCGAAAGTTCCCGTCAGTTACCACAAATACCAGGGCCAGCCCAAGACATTTTGCTGCCTGAGGCAGAAGACAAGATGGTGCCCTGAGGCCCACCCCTCCATTTCATGTACAGAAGCTGAATGGACTGGCAGTTGAATCTTACGTCAACACTGGCAACGGTATGGCATCCTCCAGTGCGCCTGAGGGAAGTAGGCTCGTTCAGGCCTGTGGCACTGATCTCTGACAGAGAGGAATTGCCAGGAGCTCAAGAGGCGAGGGAAAGGGGCTGTGGCTGCTGCCACTCCCAACATCTACTTCCTGAGAATAATTGCTTCTAGTGGAATGGCCAGTCCTGCCCATTGGTAAGCACCAATGAACCTTCATAGTTTTGTTATACATTTTGAAGCCAGCTAAACCTTCATAACTGCATCATGAACTGTGTGAGGAAAGTACAAGTTACGCAATTTTTTTCCTTTGCAGAAGCAATAACAATACATACTTAACACCTGTATAGCAATTTCAAATGTTCAAAGCACTTCGCACACATTATCTAGTTGTAGTCTTTGTGGCACCCCTGTAATGTAAGCCAGTATCATTCTTGTCCATACTGCAGATGGCAGGGGGCTGTGGCTGAGACCAGAGTGATTTACCTAAGGTTAACCAGGGAGTTCATAGCAGAGGCACAATTCAAACCAAGGCCTTCCCAGTTAATAGCTCAGTCTCTTAGCCCTATGCTACACTGCAGGAAAGGTGTGTAAATATTACTGTCCCATAATGCAATCTTTCTCCATAGGTATGACTCATGTAAGAATGGAAAAAAACAAAAACAAAGGAAGTTATTCTCCAAAACTTGAACATGAATCTTTATGAAGCTGACCAAACACCTATTCTAAGCAGGATGAATAAAGTGTTTGTTTTAAATGCCTACTGATTATTAAGTGACTAAGCAATTAACATCTGTCAAACAGATAAAATGAAGATAAGCACACTCTTCCAGTGTCCTTTACTCCTCTGGCTTTTAACTTACTGGTTGGCCACACTCGGAACTGAGGAACAGGAACACCAATCAGAACCAGTCTGCTCCTCCCTTTTAATTCCAGTTTCAAAAGCTAATTGAAATTAAGCAGAGGAAGTTTCTCAAGAGAGGAGGAGAGCAGGCGACCAGCAAACAAGGATGTAGCACTATTTGGGACGGGCATATTAATCTCATTAAGTAGAACAGAACACCAATGAGGTACTCACTCAGGAAGAGTACGGGAGGCTAAAACGCTGGGGTTACTGAGTTGCCTAGCGGAAAAACAGAAGGTTATATTCAAATGCAAACCCTTGAGTCATCTCCCTAGCTAAACAAAATGCAATCTATGTGCCAATCAGGAGCCCATTTATTGTTATCACAGGAGAGGCACATCTATGGAGGAGTCTCCTGTGGTCCCAGAAATTAGGAAAGCAGTCCCCTGCCACACACCAAAAAAGGCACAAAAGTTACTGGGGTTTCCGGTGTCCATTCTTGGTGTGAACTAACCTGTGCAACTCCAGACCTTCGATCTTACTGGCTTCCTATGCAAACTGGTGACCTCTGTAAGCTGCAAAGAAGTGCCATGCTACTTGAAAAAGACTACATGTGTGCTGAAAAGGTCCAGGGAACATTTTCTAAGAAAATGCTTGAAAAGGATTGCATCCTAAATAGATGCAACCTGCAAAGCACTAGCTGGCTTTTTTTAGCAGGACGAAATGCAGACCATTGTGGTTGAAGACTGTGCTCTGCATAAGTTTGTGGAACTATATCCAAAATCATTTTATAACAGAAAAAAATATTCCTCACTCTGCTACAGGTCATGGGAATTCTTGTTTTGAAACACACATGCCAACTATTATTACACTTTATCTACTGTGTTCGTTCAGTTTCACTAATTTGGAGGTTTGGCTAGAATAGTATTTGGGAATGCATGTATGTGTGTGCATGCACTGAACATGTACACTGAAGATTTGCTCTGAACCTTTTGCAGGCATGGCCGATAAGCCTCTCTGATGGCTTTATCAGAATATTTCCCAGGCTTACTACAGAGTTAAAGTGGTTGGACAATGTGTGAAAAACCACATTAGACAAATCTGACTTTCGAAGCTAAGTTTGTAGATTCAGCTTGCGCTTAATGCCGAAAGTCTGTCCTTTCTATTGGGCAGCAAGAGTGTAAAAGCAAAAAAATAATATAAGCATGATGTTGAATTCCCCTCCTCTTTAAGCCAGCCAGCGACTTGGTTACATCATCAGAGAGGAAAATATATTCAAGTAACAGGAGAAATATGTTCAAGTAATAGAAGTGGTATTCAAGGAGACCAACCCATTTTTGGACTGAAACCTAAAAAAGTCACTGCAAGAGAAGCAATGAATGAATACAATGCACAATCATATTTCCCTCTTGGCTCTTTAAAATGCAGATTGCAGAGCAAGAGGCACCACTGCTCACCTACATCCTGTGCAATCTTGACATCACCTGATTCTCACTATACTAACTGAAGGTAGCTGCGCAACTCAAGTCCACACCATGCTGAAATAGAAACAAAGGCACCTATTTTGATATATTATTTTGATATATTAATTTGATATATATTAATAACAAATAATAGTGGGGGGGAAAGGAGGCAGAGAAAGGAACGATGAAGGACGTAAGAAAAATTCTTTCTAGCACAGCTTGTGAGGGCAGCAAGCATCACAGGTATGTGGAAAAGCTCCTTTACACCAGATAGCGGTCAGGACTTTGCATAAGGAAGCACTGGTGGTTTACTAATCAAAGAAGTATTTCTCTGAGAGATAGAAGTAAATTTCCTAGGCTGCCTTGTTGGTACAATTGTAAACATCCAGAATTTGCCATAGTAATTTCTACAATGACTTGGATCCTAAGATCCTACATATGGGAAGAGGCAATTTTCATTGGTAGTTCCTTCTCCCTTGCAGCTCCCTTTGTTTCTGTACAATGTGTTTTGGAGGGTTGGGGAACCCTCTGAGACAGAATAGGGAGCTGTGCTGAGACTGGCAGCGGGGTATGGAATCGGGAAATTTCCCTCTCTTCTGCCAGCCAGGCCTGTGCAGGAGTGGGGTACAATTGCCCCAGGCCTCAGATGGCTAAGCTGGCGCGGTGGGGGGGGGGGGCTACCAGGGGCCTGCCAGACTTACTGTCATGTCAAGAAAGCCCAGCCTCCACAGGCCTGCTGTCAGCACAAGTCTCTGCCAATTAGGGCCCCTTCCTTTACTGGAAAGAGCCCGTCTGGCAGAAGCAGGGGAACTCACAATCAAGGTCAACACATTATCTTTGTGTCATAATTATGATATATGACCAGTCAGATATTTCCCACCATGGTATGAGGTTGTTTGTTTGTTTGTTTGTTTGTAAGAGAAAAGTAGGATTTTAATTCAGTGTGTTTTGATAAGAGTGACACTGATTCAGTTTTGAATTAAACTGTAAATTAAACTTCTAACGGTTTGCATTAAAATCAGATTTTTTAAATTTAAAATTTAAAATCCAATTTTAAAAAATTTAAGGTTTTTTTATTAGAAACGAGGCAATTTTTAATCCAAATTCACAATTGTTTATCTAGTTTCCATACCTTTAACACTGTGTGAGCCACTGTCCCTCAATTCACACTTATATTAGCAAATTCACTTTGTGTTCTGTGAGCTGCCATTTATGACTGCCACTAGAAATCCTTCCCAATCAAATACCTGGTATTGGCTGAAAAGGACAAAGGGACCCTTCAGCAGTACAATCTGCCCCATGTGCTATAGCATGCTCTGCAATAGAATACTGGCTTCTCATACAGGTACAGTGGTACCTTGGTTTACGAACTTAATCCGTTGCGGAAGTCCGTTCTTAAACCAAAGTGTTCTTAAAGCAAGGCGTGCTTTTCCATAGCAGCGCAGGACTCAATTTACAAATGGAACACACTCAACAGGAAGCGGAACATGTTCTTATTCCAAGGCAAAGTTCACAAACCAAAACACCTACTTACAGGTCTGCAGCATTCTTAATCCAAGTTGTTCATAAACTAAGCTGTTCTTAAATCAAGGTACCACTGTACATGTGAAGATGTCCTGAAGCTCATGATCTACACTTTGCAACTAAGAAAGATTTCTTGAATTGTGCTTATGTCAAATTTCTAACTAATGGAGAAAGACCTCAATAATTTTGATATTCTCACGAGGTAGTTACAAACATTTCATATTAAACCTACCTGCTGCCTTCTCAGTCAATTACTTCCTTCCTCTGACAAAACAGAACCAGAGCCTACAAAAGCTCATGGCATAATATTCTAGTCAATCTAATTTCAGGAAATTGTTTAATAAATAATATTGTGGTGAAACATCATTCTTTTCAAGGTTTAAGTGGCAAGTCATTTGCAAAGATATGTTAATATATATTTTTATTTATTAGATTTATATTCTGCCCTTCATCTTAGGGTGCTCCACAAGAAAAAAAAACACAAGATAAAAGCACAAATAAGTAGTTAAAACAGAAACAACAGAACAATAACCCCCTCTCCCAAGACATTTAAAAGGCTGTAGAATAGTAATCATCCCAATGCTTGGTTGAAGAGCAATGTTTTGCCAGGAGCCTAAAATATATATAACGAAGGCGCCAGACAAACCTCACTGGGGAGAGCATTCCACAAATGGAGGGCCACTGCAGAAAGGGCCCATTACGTAACCTTTTCTCTCAGCAGTCCCTTAGCAACTTACCCAAGTACTGCTTATTTCTGGTAAAGATAGGATATTGAGGAGATGCTGAGTTATACAGCAACATTCTGGGATGTACTATATGAGAAGAAAGCGCTACAAAAATATTTCTAAGTATCTCCTTAATAAGGACAGATGACATCACAAACCCTATTTAAATCATACTGCGCACAGTGCAGTCTGGGCACTAAAATACCACATGTGGAATAGAACAATATTTTATGTTTATACGGCATTACCTCAAGTCAACCACAACACCTGGCTTTCAGACATATTTATAACCTACCGTATTTTTTGCACCATAACACTCACTTTTTTCCTCCTAGAAAGTAAGGTGAAATGTCTGTGCGTGTTATGGAGCGAATGCCTACGGATGGCGGGGGGATCTGCTGAAGTCGTAAGCAGAGGATCCATGGTTCCCATTCCTTCCCTCCTCTGTGGCTCGCTTTGAAACAGCAAAGCGGGAGAAGAGCCGCTGAGTGGGATTTTTGCATTGGGCTACCTCAAACTCACTGTCAGATCACATGTCTGTGGCCATAGCATGAACCACAAAAATCATACATCCACTGTTTCGTTTAGAATTTTTTTTTCTTGTTTTCCTCCTCTAAAAACTATGTGCGTGTTATGGTCGGGTGCGTGTTATAGAGCGAAAAATACGGTAATTTTCCAGCCAGAGTCACCCACATTTTGCAGCTAAGAAGAGAGAAAGACAGTTGCTCTTGTTAAGTTCTTACTAACCAGCCACAAAAAAATTACTAGAGACTTCCTAACTAAGTCCAGATTTCTATTTTATTATATAGAGGCTTTTGCCAAATTAACATCAACCTGAGATTAGAATTGGGTCACATAAGTTTATATAATACATTTTATAAGGGCTCTCAAATTTTAATTTCAGAGTAACTGCTTTAGGTCCAATAGTAAGGAAAACAAGTCAAAAGTCCAAAAATCCTTTTCACTTAAGAGCTAAAATACGAGGTTTTATGTGCAGTGAATCACAGTAATTCCATTAGGTTTATGCAAATGTAGAGACCTTTATATAACCCACTGATAGTGTAAAATGGTTTCTCATCCTCTGCTTCCACTACACACAAATGTTACTAGCTACAAAACTAAATTTTTAAATTTAATCCAAAAAGTTAGCATGTACTGTATTTCATGTATTTTGACTTTCTTGTACACTTGAGCAAGCAAATTAATAGATTCTTCTCTTCATCATTAAAACTGGCACCTTTGTAATGAATTTCTGTTACTTTACCAACAAGCTATCTCAGGTCACCAGTTTGCTCGCCAAACTCAGAGTGCTGGTCACTAATCAAAGCAACTGTTTAGAAAACAGTTTTAGAAGCAAAGTAAAATTAGCAACACAGTCATTGTGAAATTATTCTTACACACTGCCGTTCAATGGATAAGATCATCATTAATACACATTTTGCTATTTTCCATGAGCAAACACAGATGCCTATATATAATCTGCTCATCATTCACACTCACCTTCACCCACAGCCTCCACCGCTCATAACTACGTTCAGGAGAAGCTACCATAAGCAGGTTGCCCTTGAAACAATGATATCACAGACGTGGTACAGTGGTACCACAGGTTACATACGCTTCAGGTTACACACTCTGCTAACCCAGAAATAGTGCTTCAGGTTAAGAACTTTGCTTCAGGATAAGAACAGAAATTGGGCTCCGGCGGCGCAGTAGCAGCAGGAGGCCCCATTAGCTAAAGTGGTGCTTCAGGTTAAGAACAGTTTCAGGTTAAGAACAGATCTCTGGAACGAATTAAGTACTTAACCTGAGGTACCACTGTAATGTCAAAAGTGAGAATTACAGCTTTACAGTCCCTCACGCCACCCCATCTCTCTTTTCTGTGTTATATTCCTACATTGCAGGGGGCTGGACTAGATGACTTTCGGGGTCCCTTCCAACTCTACAATTCTATATTTAGTAGAAAATATGGTCAGTTAGCACCAAATGAGTAGGATGTACCTCCCAGCATAGGGACATCCAATAAGGGGGTGGGGGGAATAGATGGAGCTCTAGCCATCTTTTTCCAGATCTAAAACGCCTCAGGTGCTTTAGCCTCAGGTGCTTTTGTAGGTTAGACGCTTCAACCCCATGATAGTTTTGGCTGTCCTTTTCCACACCCTTTCCAGCTCTATAAGATCCTTTTTGACTTTGGGTACCCATACAAAGAGCTGCCGTAGCATCATAAGCCCTTGCAGAGGTAAGGAACTTGAGGCCTAGATGCCTAATGAAGCCCCTCTATCTGGCACTTGGGACTCTCTCCATGCCACATTCCCCCACCAGCCTTCCTCCATGCCCTCAGGTGCTTTTTACCTGGCTGGAATGTGTCCTTGAACTGTGTCAGTGCATCTTACTCGCCCAAATAGAGGATGGAGAGACTTCTTGGAATGAAGTCTACTGGAAAAGGTTAAAGGGTCATATCTGTGGTCACACCCACTTTTGCCTCTAAACCCATCCATCACTAGCTTGTAGCCCTTGGGCTAGAAAAGGTTTCCCCCCATCCCTGTTGCATGATGTAAATGGTCAGAAATTGCTCTGACTGAAGTTACATTTATAAGTGACCACCAGGTACTTACCATTGTCACTAGGTGCTACAAAATGTCAGAGCATTAATATCAGTTGGTCTGCTAAACAAGAAGTTTACACAGGCTGTATCTCTTATCTCTTGTTTATTATAAAAAAATACACCTACTGCCGCATAGCCTCAGGACTAACATTATGTTCCACATGGGAAGACTATACAAACATCTTTACAGAACCAATTTAGTACATAATTTTGCTCATAAACTGCCCTGCTTTATCACGGCCTATGTAAGGATTATGGGAAGAACAAGCAGTACAAGTTATCAAATCAGTAGACGAACACAGTTCTCCAGAAAAGCCATTTCTTATACAGTTCAATACTTAACATACTTCCATGAATATAGGTCCCACTGGACACAAATGAGGATTGATTCTGAATAGACATGTATAAGATTGCACTGTCAAATACTTATTTTCCCCAATAGCCAATTATATGAGATCTATATACACTAGCAAATGATTAAGTGTCAAGGTCCTTCGGGGGGGGGGGGGCTCAGAGGAAAAAATCAAGAAAGAAGCAGTGGAAGAAGCACTGAGTCAGCTACCAGATAACTAACACAGAGCAGCAAACCAATATTTCAAAGGCAGGCCATCATGGAATCTGCTATCAGAAAGTAATAGTAATTGGCAGGAAAGGGAATCTTATCTGTCCATGTACGCCACCTTCTCTAACCTGGTGCCTTCCAGAAATTCTGGACTTAAAACTCTCATCAATCACCCCAGACCAGCACTGGCTCAGGCAGTTGACAACTATAGTCCAAAACATCTGGCAGGTAGCAGGTTGGAGAAGGCTACATTGGAGGAAGAAGCAAACTGCACACCCTAGTACATCAATACATAATTTAAAATTCACATCTTAGTGTTGCCTGTGTAGAGACTCCACTCTTAAGGCTTGCAGCTCTGGTTCTTTACTTGGCGCATTTGTAGACGGGCTATTCCTTTAATGAGGGATATTTATGGAGTGTGGGGGCGTATTTCTACTGCATTTTCACTGTTTGTCTAGTTGCTGGGAACAGAACTGGACTATTTAGGCACACAGATATTACATTCCAGGCCACATATCGTTCTGGGCAACTTATGAAAGAAATGAGGTAGCAATAAGGTTCTTGCGGCAGCTTAAAACACCTGACTTCCAAGTAACCAAGCATGGAAGAAACAAGATATTTGCCATCTCTAAAGGTAAACTAAAGTAGCAATGTTGCACACAATTTCACAACAATAAACCCCATTGAATACAGCAGAACTTACTTCCATGTACAGGTTTGTGCAGCTAAGCACTAAATAGGAAGCTCTATCTAACAGATTAAAAGAAAATTGGTGGCAGGAGGGACAAGTCTGGAACCAGGAGGGGGAGGAAGAATCATGCAATAATGACTGCCCTTTGGTGCAGTGCAAGAGGTTATGACTAAAAGGGGCTTGGTTGCCTCTGTGATCAGCCAGGTAGGCCTGACTAATACAATGCACTCCAATGGTAGCCCCTGAAGGCTGTTCAGAAATTTCATCCTGTCTACTGGCAGGAGTTGGGTGACGTGAGATATTTATGTGCTGCAGCTCTGTGGAAGCACACATGAGCTACAGGCAGAAAGCCTCAGGTTCCATCCCCAGGATTTACAGGTAGAGATTCCTGTCTATTCTGGGAAACTGCTGCCAGTCAGTGTGCAGTAGCCAAGACTGAGCAAGAGAGAACAATAGTTTGATTCAGTTTAAGGGAGCTTTCTGTACCATATGGATTACCTATTCACTTCTGGTTCCAATTTGGAAGAGTTCTATGTAGGAGTTATACTGGTGAATTTGGGGAAAATTGAATCCTTCCATGCTTGCTGCTCTAGGCTACTGAGATAAAAGGGAAAAATACAAATGCAACTGAAAGATTTGTTTATTTTTTAAAGAATTTGAGATTGGGAAATTAAGTCACAAATTAAAGAAAAGCACTATCTGAAACCTTAGCCAAGCATCCGTTTCAAACTAATCCAGCATATTTTAAGTGCATAAAGGGAACATAAAACAATGTTCCTTATCATTCAAGTATTCATGTTTGTCAACAGGAGCAGAACAAATTCCGGCTCACTCAAAGACAAACACTCTTAATATAATGCTTCCTATTCAAAATACTTTGCATAATAATTCCTGCTGAGCATGACAAGCAGCATTAGTACCTGGACAGCTTCCCAAATAAATTTTAATATATGTTAGTCAAACAAGTGCAGAGATTAGGCACCTCTACTGACAAGAAAAGCACAATATATGCCATTGTCCCATGTTTCCTGGTCATTGTTTGTGTTGTGGAGAACAAGTGTTTTTCCATTGCCAGTTTAAGGAGGCATGAATTATTCAACTGTACCCTGAGATTTCCTTCCCCAACACACCCAGGTGCCTTGAAGTATCTGATGGAGAAAGAGTAACATGTTATATAATAATAATAATATGTTTGGAAAATCCTTAACCTTCTACACACCTACATGTTCCTCCAAAACTACACCTTGCATGCAACCACCCTATGTCCAGTCGTCAGGCCACCACACCCTCCCTTTATGCCTGCTGCTTGTGTGTTAACTTATGTCATAAGGCCTTGGGGCAGGGACCTCACAAAATACTAGGTGCATCTGAAGTGTTATATAATAATAGCATGTTTCCATTTATAAGGATAACATCCTTACCTGTGTTTCCCCACCCCTCAGGGAAAGATGTAAGCACACCTAGTAAATGTATGCAGAGGTGGTACCCTCTCAAGACGCAGGTGGAAGGAAGTACACAGGGAACTGCCCCGTGTTATGAGGGCAAATGAGGTTTTCAAGCTTGGCTGTGGAATCTTTGGCATCAAGCACCTTGAGACAAGCAAACAGAAACTGCTCTCTCAGGCATGCCTACCAACAGAAGAGCCAGAGAACAAGATTCACTTGTCTCACTCGGTTGCAGAAAAAGAACTTTTTAAGGGCACTACAAACTATCTACCCCCCAAAATAAAGGAAGAACTGTTTCAGTGAAGAAGCATTTTTAAAGTGAAATTTAAAAGCCTGCAATCCTGTAAAATGGGGTGTGGGGTGAGGAGGACCTGTAGCCCTCCAGATGTTATCAGACTCCAACTTCCATCAGCCCCAACCAGCATGCCGCTGGTCAAGAGGTGATGGGAGTGGTAGTCCAGTAAAATCTATAGGGGACCACAGGTTCCCTCCCACTGCTGCATATTAACACAGCTTGCTATTAACACAGAACAAATTTCAACCGATCCATTTGAGGATCTTATAATACAATGGGATAAAGGCTGAAAATAGTAAGGATTAAGGGAAATGCCATTTTGCAACAATATAGTCTTTTTCAGACTGCAATGCAAAATAAAAATGTTACATTAGCTGGAATGAACAGGGGCAGAAGGAATACAAGGTATGGCAGCAAACTATTGTTTTAAAAAAAGGGTCCACAAGTCTCATATAGCACTATGGAAACAGGCAGAAAGGCTGATATAAAGAAGGGCTAAATGACGGAACGTCATTTGTTGGGGATGGGAACGAAAGACTTATGCCAGAAATGTGTGGCACCTCGCTGGCATCATAAGCAGTTTGATGACGGAACCAATGCATCTGATATAACAGCCAAGACTACTTTGGCAGACAGTTGAAAGGGAAATCAGCATGCTATTTGTGAGTGTGTGATTGAAATAAATCTCAGCTTTCCTATGTACCTACTCTCCTTAACTCTTATTGTTCTATCCAGCTGTGTCCAGGACACACACCTTATTACTATTCTCCTTTGAGTCACGATGCTTTTATCTTGGGGACTAAAAGAGCTCATCTCAAACCAGCTACTGGGCATTTCCACTTCTATTCCTTTCAATTCACTCTGACTTCTACATACCTACTGAACTCATTAAGACTTCTGAGTAGACATGCATAGGATTGTGCTGTCAGTCACTCATCTCAGTGCACCCTTTATGACCTTAAGAAGCACCCAGTTTTGCTTGAGAGCCAATTTTAAGAAGGGGGAAGGAATAAGTGGGTCAACTCTATCGGCCTACAGCATCCTGCTCATCAAACTCAGTTTTTACCACTGCCTCCCACCATCACCTTCTTTTGCCTCGGGGTTGGCAAAGTGAATCCACTTCGTAACCTTCTCCAAGCCATATCTGTCCCAGTGACTGCTACCTCATATTCATGCTCCAAGTACAGAAATCACTATTCATAGGGCAGAAGGGACTTGAGGGAAACATGGGCATTTGGCAGATGTTTTCAGGAGTGGGGGTGGGACAAAGCAAAACACTGAATGGGGGGAGCAGACTATTACACCCAAAAAGAGAAGAAGAGTACATTTGGCCTCATATCTGAGAGCTATACATTTTACCTCATATCTCAGGTCTCACAAGTGCTAGAAACTCAGCTTCCCCTACCTTTTTTTAAGGAAATCTAGGGATCAGGGGGTTATGGCTGGGGCGGGGGCCTGCTCTGCCTGGCACCCATGTAGAGAAGGATCTTTATTACCCTTCGATTAAAGATCAGAATAATTTTAAAAGAAGTGAGATGCGGGCTTTGTTCTACAACCCGAGGCTAAGCCTTTTTCATGGATTTTTATAGTAGAACGACTGCCCAAATGGGCCCATAAATTGGATGACCCCCACCCGCTTTCCTTTCCCCGTCCACCGAGCACCGCAGAGGGGCGCTCCGCACCGGAGGGACCGTGGCGCCCCACTTCCGGATGGGAAAGATGACAGCTGCACCAGCTTAATATTGGGGGGTGCGGGGTGGGACGGGTCGCCGTGTGCACTGCGCCCCCCGCCCCCCAATCGCTCGCTGCAACGGCTCTCCCTGCTCATGCATGCATCCATTCATTCTCTCACACACCCCTTTTCTGGGGACGCCGCCCGCACTCACCTCCTGAAATCAAAGGGCATGTTGGTGGCGAACGCAGCTCAACCTCCCTGCTCCCCGCCCCCCTCCTCCTCCTCTTCCTCCTCCGCCTCCACGGCCGCCACCTCCACCTCCTCTTCCCTGGGGTTTCAGGCTCGGTCGTGCCGGCTACAGGGGCCAGGAAGTGACGGGCCCAGCCCGGCCAGGCCAGAGGACGCGCAGCAAGAACTCATTGGGCGCCGGAGAGCGGCCGACGCGCCGCTTCCGCCGCGGAGGGAAAGGGGGCGGGCAGGTGGGCGCTGGGGGCAGAGCGAAGCGAAAGGCGGCGGAGGCGATCCTAGAATGTAGGCACGAGCCGGTGGGAACCCTCCGTCCGCATGCACGCGTCAAACTTTTAAGGGCTGGGAACTTAACGGGTTAAAGGGCGCAGGCGGACGTGTCTGCACAGAGCGGAGGGCAATTTGCACGTGATTTAAGAATGCGCTCCTAATATGCTCGCTTACCTGTCTATAACGGTTCCAATTACAGATAGGTAGCCGTGTTGGTCTGCCATAGTCAAAACAAAACAAATTCCTTCCAGTAGCACCTTAAAGACCAACTAAGTCAGTTCTTGGTATGAGCTTTCGTGTATCTGAAGAAGTGTGCATGCACACGAAAGCTCATACCAAGAACTGACTTAGTTGGTCTTTAAGGTGCTACTGGAAGGAATTTGTTTTGTTCTGTCTATAACGAACTCTCATCGAACTGAGTAGACCTATAAGATTGTACAGTAAGGCCACGATCCTACTACGTACGTGCCTTAGGAATAAGTGTCGTTGAACACATTCTGCGTAAACACGCGTTGGTATAATAATGATTTTATGTTTTAAATAAGCTGTCAGGCGCCTTGGGAGGGCTAGCCCCGAGAGGTGGCATACAAG
The DNA here is from genome assembly GCF_964252035.2 of Podarcis erhardii. Taxonomy (NCBI): domain Eukaryota; kingdom Metazoa; phylum Chordata; class Lepidosauria; order Squamata; family Lacertidae; genus Podarcis; species Podarcis erhardii. The sequence goes on along the minus strand of NC_138498.1, from coordinate 52,683,667 downwards.
TACTGTGCTGGCAGTAAATGAATGAATAATAGGCGCTAGATGCATGCATTAAATGACACCGGTGTGCTATGTGACCCCAGTCTTACTGAAATTTTCAGTTAACCTAGAATGAGTGCCACAGCACTTTCACACATACTGAAATACAAGCAGTGAAAGAGTGGACAACATCTTCCTGTAGCCCAGTAAGATTGTCTTCCAATAAACATGGTTTTAACAATGAGTCCGTAAGCGACTATGGAGGCCAATTCTAGACCCACACGTCCTTCCACGGTGGGGACATTGGTTTCCAGGTAGGAGTTGATCACAGTGTGGATTTGCCAAGCATGCCTTCCTCTTAGCACATTTTCCCCTTCCGTCCTGAGTTCGAGTGTCTTCAAAGCCCATGACACCTTTGATAAAGGCTGTTCTCCAACTGGAGCGCTCGCAGGCCCATGTTTCCCAGTTGTCAGTGTTTATACTACATTTTTTAAGATTTGCCTTGAGACAGTCTTTAAACCTCTTGTTTATTACTCAGGTTGTGACCCGAGACATGCTTACCTGGGAGTTAATCCAATTTAAATCAGTGGGTACAACTTCTGAAAAGATAATGCATAAATTCTATAGCAGAATGTTGATACAGTGGTACCTCGGGTTACATACGCTTCAGGTTACATATGCTTCAGATTACATACGCTTCAGGTTACAGACTCCGCTAACCCAGAAATAGTGCTTCAGGTTGAGAATTTTGCTTCAGGATGAGAACAGAAATCGTGCTCTGGCGGCGCGGCAGCAGCAGGAGGCCCCATTAGCTAAAGTGGTGCTTCAGGTTAAGAACAGTTTCAGGTTAAGTACAGACCTCCGGAACGAATTAAGTACTTAACCTGAGGTACCACTGTACGTATTTCATTGCTATGGAGGTTTTCTTTGTGGTGTTAATGGGTACAGAGGCCTACATGGTAGTCTGGGGCGGCGGGGGGGGGGGGGGCAAGGGCTGCAGAAGGAAGGGGGAATAATAGAAAATTGCCTTCCAGCGCCCCTTCATGGAAGCCTCCACTGGAACAAAGAGGGACTTAATCTCAAATAACTTTTCATAAGATCGCAACTTTAGCTACTATACTACATTTCTTAATGTAACTGACTTGTGAACAATTATTCAAAAATTGAACACCTTCAGAACAGTTTACAAAAATTCAGGCAATGAATCCTGTACCGTCCACGTTTTCTGCCTGTTTCAGATACTCTTCAGGTTTAAGTGCAGGAAGAATCACATCAATTTAATCATACTATACCACAATCCTGCACAGAGAGGAAATGATAACAGATTACAGATCCTGGGAAGTAATCAATGCAAAGAACACAATGTAATGTAAATTTTCAAATCCATTGCTTTTGTCTATGCTATTTATGTGCTCAGAACCTGTGTGTTCCCACTTCAAAACCCAACCCAACACTATAGCCATTATACCACACTGGATCAAAATATTATGTCACCCATCAGGGGCCCTAATTAACCCCTAATGACTGGAAGAAATACATTGTCCACATTTCACCTTGTAATAAGGTTAGACAGATAATTATTTATTTGTTCTTACTTTCAGTCATCATAAATAATATTGCACAAGCACATCAAGAACAGATGTGTATAAAAAGGAGTCATTCATCATAATACCAATTAACCCTCAAAGACAGTTAAGTTTATTTTAAAGCCATAAATGTAAAAGAAGCCTTTTCAACAGTGCAGGCCGATTGAAATGTTGATACATATATTTTAAAGCTGTCAATTTCCTGAAGTTTGCTCCCCTGTAATGCTGCTCCAGTAATGTAGGGATGTTTGTATCACATGGGCAGGTCTGATCATGTGGGTCCTACCCATGTCAATGCCTCCCCTCTTCAAGGGCCACTCATCTAGCTACACTAGGGCTGCCATATTTAAAACAGTGAAAATCCAGACAGAAATGCCGTTTTTGAGCTATTTTTTAATGGAAAATCAGCAAAAACGACATGGATTTTCACAGACATTTTTACTGATTTCTGCCCGGACACTGCTAGAGACAGCAGTATTACGGATATGTCTCGGAAATTCTGGACGTATGACAACCCTAAGCTATACCATGTACAGTGGAACCTTGGGTTACATACACTTCAGGTTACAGACTCCAGTAACCCAGAAATAGTTCTTCAGGTTAAGAACTTTGCTTCAGGATGAGAACAGAAATCATGCTCCAGCGGCGCAGCGGCAGCGAGAGGCCCCATTAGCTAAAGTGGTGCTTCAGGTTAAGAACAGTTTCAGGTTAAGTACAGACCTCCGGAACGAATTAAGTACTTAACCCGAGGTACCACTGTAATAGCAAAGGAGAAAAGGGAAAAGCATGCTTTTTTTTGCACTTCCCCACTTCCTCAAGTGGCGAAAATTTCCAGGGAAAGCACTATCCAGGTTTGCCAGGCATGAAACGGTATCTTTGTCATATTTGTCTTATTTACAAATAAAAGCAGCAGAACGTACTGTAAGTGGAAGCAAGAAGCAGGCATTCCTACAATGAGGCAGATCTGTTCACTAACAGATTCATAGCTGTCAACCTTTCCCTTTTCTTGTGAGGAATCTCCTATTCAGAATAAGAGAATTACCTTTTTAAAAAGGGAAACATTGACAGCTATGCACAGATTTCAGAGAAAAACTAGCTCTCAGCACACACTTTCAGCCTCTCTACCTCAAACTGAAAACTGCTGCCCTTCACACACAGACATACATGCATCACATCTGCCCCTGCTCCTTAGCTGGAGTCAGGAGGCCACCTTCTCTACCCTCTGTTGGGTATAGCATTCAAACATAGAAATTCCCATCCTATCAGGAAACCATTGTCCATGCTGACTGGCAATGGCTTTCCAGGATTTCAGGCAGAGATTTTTCCCAGTCCCACCAGGAGATGTTGGGAACTAGACCTTCTGCATGCAAAGCAGGTGGTTCTACCACTGAGCTACAGCCCTTCCCCAACTAATATTTTTTTCTGCCTAGAATCCTAATAGGTACTTCACCTCAGGACTCTAGACTTGATCTGCTAAGCCTACACTTAAAGCACATTTCTCCTCTCCCCAAAGAATGCTGGGCATTGGAGCCACCACAGAGATATAATTCCCAGCTCCCTTAACAAATTAAAATTCCCAGCATTTGGGAGGGCTGCTTTAAATGTATAGTGCATATTCAGCCTCAGTGGTTCTTAACCTTGGCTGGGCACTCTTCTAAATGAGTTACATAAACCTGGTTTACTTGTAAGATTAATGTTACTCATCTACATATATTAATAAAGTCAAGTTTGGGAAGCCCATGGTGAGTTTTCTGGCAGACATTTCACAATGTATGAGGGGGGGGACTATATTTTAAAAGGTCACATTCTTTTAAAAACAACAACCCCCCCCCCAAAAGACTGCCAGAACATTGACAATGCTCCATGTTTTATCCTGTCTAAGGCATTAAGACATTATTGCCCTGAGATAAGACCCCTGTCATCACATTGTTTAATAACATGAATCTTCTAGAAAGTATGAGATAAGAAACAGGAATTTGACTGTGTTCCAGCTGGGTGCAGTTCCTTAGATCATTCCAGAGCGTGCCAAAATAGGCTTGCAAAGCAAGAGTTTAAATGAGGTGAGGATAACATGATCAGTACATAGGAAGCTAGTTGTCGTTGATGATCTCAGCTGAAATAAACATTATATTTTACTTGCAGTTAAGAAAATACAGCAAGCGGTAATGTTAATAACTGTAGAAACCATTCAACATATGTTACCAAATGATCCTCATACTATTACTCAGAAGATGCCATTTTACAGATGAAGAATCTGAGGCAGTGAGTCAAGCAACCAAAGGGGCTGAATCTGAGAATTACAATTAGTAATGTATAACTTGTTTTCCTGCACTTTGTTCATTCCCCCTGCAATGAAAAGCAACACATTTCAGTTTCCTGATCACTTTCTAAATTTAAATAGATTATATGTGACTGTATCTGAATTCTGAACCCATGCCTCATGTTTGAGAGACTCAGAAACACTGAAGGCCAGTATGTATGACTAAGACCCAATGACTAGGTACTTTAATCTGAAGTCAGAGCGTTTTCAAGGAATTTGCTTTGATTTATGGCCTGTGTAAAGTTACCTTCCTCTTGCTCAATCAAGCATTCCAAATTTTAGAGCCAATCTACAAGAACCATGACTGAATTATCGACTGTATTGCTTTAGATTGCAGATGGTTTTGTGTTTGTGGGGTCTTGGTTGTTGCTGTTGCTGCTGCTGCATTTTAAAATGTTTGTTTGTTTGAGGAATTCTATATGCCACCTTTCAGGACAAAACTGTCCCAAGGCAGGTTACAAAAAATAATTAGTTTCATATACATAACGGTATATAATTTAGCATTATATACATAGCAGGGGGTGTCAGCTGAGGGGTCATAGAATCATAGAGTTGGAAGAGATCACAAGGGCCATCGAGTCCAACCCCCTGCCAAGCAGGAAACACCATCAGAGCACTCCTGACATATGGTTGTCAAGCCTCTGCTTAAAGACCTCCAAAGAAGGAGACTCCACCACACTCCTTGGCAGCAAATTCCACTGTCGAACAGCTCTTACTGTCAGGAAGTTCTTCCTAATGTTTAGGTGGAATCTTCTTTCTTGTAGTTTGGATCCATTGCTCCGTGTCCGCTTCTCTGGAGCAGCAGAAAACAACCTTTCTCCCTCCTCTATGTGACATCCTTTTATATATTTGAACATGGCTATCATATCACCCCTTAACCTCCTCTTCTCCAGGCTAAACATGCCCAGCTCCCTTAGCCGTTCCTCATAAGGCATCGTTTCCAGGCCTTTGACCATTTTGGTTGCCCTCCTCTGGACACGTTCCAGTTTGTCAGTGTCCTTCTTGAACTGTGGTGCCCAGAACTGGACACAGTACTCCAGGTGAGGTCTGACCAGAGCAGAATACAGTGGCACTATTACTTCCCTTGATCTAGATGCTATACTCCTATTGATGCAGCCCAGAATTGCATTGGCTTTTTTAGCTGCCGCATCACACTGTTGGCTCATGTCAAGTTTGCGGTCAACCAAGACTCCTAGATCCTTTTCACATGTACTGCTCTCAAGCCAGGTTTCACCCATCTTGTATTTGTGCCTCTCATTTTTTTTGCCCAAGTGCAATACTTTACATTTCTCCCTGTTAAAATTCATCTTGCTTGTTTTGGCCCAGTTCTCTAGTCTGTCAAGGTCGTTTTGAAGTGTGATCCTGTCCTCTGGGGTGTTAGCCACCCCTCCCAGTTTGGTGTCATCTGCAAATTTGATCAGGATGCCCTTGAGTCCATCATCCAAGTCGTTGATAAAGATGTTGAATAAGACCGGGCCCAAGACAGAACCCTGTGGCACCCCACTAGTCACTCTTCTCCAGGATGAAGAGGAACCATTGATGAGCACCCTTTGAGGGTGTTTGAGTGTGTGTTTTCTCACTCATGAAATGATCACTTGTGTCAAGGTTTCCCTACATGTAACAGACTTAACACATTAGAATGAAAGATTTAGTGGTGCTCTGTCTTTAGTGTGCAGGGTTTTTTATTTGGTTTTAAAAAATTTTTTAATGTTCTCCTTACAAAATTGTACACACATAAATCATAAAACCTGACATGACTAACAAAAAATGGGTCACTAGGGGGTAAAGTACTAAATATATTATTTTACAGTACATAAAAATGAGGTGATTACAGGGAGCCAGTAAATGATTCAAGCAAGGAGCAACCATCCTGATCCATCACAGTAGCAGAGATGCTAGAGACCATCCCAGGCCCCTGGATCATAACCAGGCCTGAGCCAGAGTCTGTCAGATCAGGAGGCCTTGAGAGAGGAGTCCATACCTTCAGAGAACCTCCATCCCTGCTATTCCCCACTGCTACAAGGCCCTTTTCAGCCCACCGTATGCTTCATTAATTTACCTTGCAATAGCCTCCCTTGTTGTAGTTTCTAATGGAGGGTGTGTTAGTAAAACGACTCTGAAAATTTAACATCTTTTTAAAAGGTAATAATAGTGGGGCTGGTTGTCCATGCTGCAGAATAGCTGTGATGTAAACACATCCAACAACATTTACTATCTGAAAAAAATGATCAGGTGGAGGAGTGGAAGGCAGCTGTCCTCTTGCTTTTCATATCCACAGGCGTACAATTACATCAAAGGGGTTCTAGGGTCAAGATGCACCTCTAGGAGTCAGAACTTTGTTCTACAAAATTTTTTAAGGCATCCCCAACATTTCCTCAACTTGTAAAAATAGGGTAACAACCCTCTTTTTTCTGCACAGGTAGAAGACAGCAGGGACTGTTCCCAGTAAACAGGAGCTATTGAGCATATCGGCCAGCTCTTCACAGTGAAGGTTGCCCCGGTAATTGCTCTTCGTGTTAGGAAAGCTTTCGCCTGCTTAGGTTCTGTGTGTCTTGCCAAAGCAGAGCCAGAAAAGAAAGGCAAGCCTACAATGTACATCCGATTTTGTTCAGAAGTTGCATAGGTGCTAGTGCCTGAGTGAGAAGCGCCACCTGCTATAAGAGTGGGTGTATGCTTATTTGACATTGTGCTCCTCCTACTCCAGATGAACTTAAGCACACATTGAATCATCTACCAGATAAGAACCACTTGATCTACTTTTCCCTTTTGACTTGAGACTCAGCACACATCAGGGAATATTGTGTATTTCAAGTGACCATACTGCCTTGCAGGGTGTGTTTGTATGCATATTACATGATATTCTATGGAGAGTGTGACTGAACATTGCATTTGGTAAATTACCGGTACATTTGGGAAAGGGGGGGACACCTGTGATGAAAACATAAGAGTCAGACATACCTAAGCTTGCAAACTGATGAATTCTGTGAGTCAGTAATCCTTAAGGGACTGAATTCCCTTTCAAATATTCTCCCTCCGGTGAAAATGGGGTTACTAGAACACAGATGTAGTCAACACTATCTTATCTCTAATGATCTTAAAAGGCTTCTTTGCACAATTAAAAATCTTTGTGTTTGTGTGTTTTTCCATAGAGCAATGTTAATTCAGAGTTGTTTTCCAAATAATTTATGGTCAGCTTTATTTATAAAACTAGGGTTCTCTCATGATTGAATGGTAACAACCTTGGACAAAATCCAGCATAGAAGGCTCACACAGGCCTGTGTATATTATTCTTTATACTATTATAAGAACTTTTGAACCTTCCTCAAGCTGCTGATTAGTTTATATATATTCAAGAACTGACTCAAAAGTTGCGGTGATCTGAGCAAAATTCAACAATTAACACAAGGTCAATGGCCCTTTCATATCTTTCTTCTATCAGTGATGGTGTAAACAACAGCTGAGTTGTCCTCGGTGGTAGATGGAACTCATGGTTCCTTGGCACAAACAAGGAAGCTTTGCACCTTATGTGGAGGATCAAAACAGGGTGCATGAGTAAAGTCATGCTTCAAGGGTAACATGAAAAGGTTGGAATAAAAATTATTTCCCATTGGGTGAGCTGCAAAACACCTCTGCTGTGGATTTCTCTCACATCAAATGTTACCCCAGAAATGAATAAAGTATTCCAGAAGTACCTCACTTGGTACTTTCACTTACTGTAGTATAAAGGTAAAGGTACCCCTGACCGTTAGGTCCAGTCATGGACGTCTCTGGGGTTGCACGCTCATCTTGCTCTATAGGCCAAGGGAGCTGGCGTTTGTCCGCAGGTCATGTGGCCAGCATGACTAAGCCGCTTCTGGCGAACCAGAGCAGCGCATGGAAATGTCATTTACCTTCCCGTCGGAGTGGTACCTATTTATCTACTTGCACTTTGATGTGCTTTTGAACTGCTAGGTGGGCAGGTGTACAATACCACAATGATGTTTGACTGATCCAAAATAATCAGAAAGAATTGGTGGCTAGAAGACCCATTCGTAGACAACTTTCAGATAAATCTTGAGGCCTGAATGTGCAAAATAAACCCTGAGAGGAAGAGAATGCTCTTGATTTTCTCAGCTAGCAAAAAGGCAATGCATTATCTGAGGTGCATGAACCTCAACTTTTGACCATACCACTGATGGTAGGCTTCTTTTTTTCTAGCTATCCCAGAAATAATCCATATCTGCCACAGCCCCAACAAGTACTGAATGAACTGCTTGAAAAAAACCAAATACGGTATGCACCTCAGGACATATATTAGGTGCCAGCCTGTATCAATTTGATTTGGGCCGCTGCAGTTCCCTGACAGTATTATTGAGCAATTATCTCAAGACACTGAAGCAAGAAGGAAGACTTTTAATTATTTGCTTTATAATGTTTACGTTATTTCAGCACCAAAGTCAAAGGATGTATCCTTTGTTCAAGTAGATAAAGCTAACATTGAATCAAATGAAGTCAGTGGTATATTCAGATACATTATCACTCTCTCAAAAAAAACATGTACACTGACAATATATAGTGTACAATATAAAAATAATGAATGACACCACTTTCACAAGTAATATATAAATTATTTCTTGCATTTTCTGCTTCTGCAAATCAAATGAATCAGCTACCATGACAAAAACATACACTAGGTTTTTAAAGAGTGCATTTACACTTTCTGTACGGCAATTAACAGCATTCATAAATGACACATTTCAGACTAAAATGCAACATCATTTATGAAACCAGCCTCACTGAAACCATTGGGATCCATCCCTTGCCTGTTTCTGTGAAGGCCATTGATATTTGTGCTGCTTTCCAAGAGTTTTTTATCTATCCTGTTGGCCGGATGGTTCACTTCCGCCACCAAATGAAGGTATTCAGACTCAGCTCTAGGGTGTGAAGCAGACTCCCACAGCATCCTCACTTCCTGGTTACTCCCATTCATTCAGATGCAATACCTGCACCACAGAACTTTCCAAGGCAACTGCGCTGAAGCCTGCGATACTTTCCAGATGAGAAATGAACCCTTTCTCTGAGTGCGCTGCCTCCTTTTATAGGTAAGAACAACCTTCCTACCTCTCATCAAGTCCTTGCTGGCAATTCTCCGGCAGCATAAAGTCGCTGCTGGTGGTAGTAAGAAGGAATGAATACACTAGATTCAGTGTTATGAAAAAATACTGTACTGTCCAGTATTACATATTCTGCCATATCAAGCCTGCTCAAAATATAAGACTGCAACAAGATACGTGAAAGCTTGCATGTTTAAATTTTTAAAAACGCTAGGAGAACTCTTCCCATCATTACTGTTGGACCCACTGTGTAATCATCACCCAAGTAGCCTAGGAAATATACCAAGTTCTCTATACGACATCGGTACCAGTGCAGACCAGGGCATAGTAGCATCAGGACTCCCAGGGAAAAGTATATCTGAATGTTGACATTTCCTTTCTTTGTATGATTGTTTCACAATCCAGCCCAACTTACTGCCAAGATGTGAGCCAATCAAAAAACTTTTTCTTTATTTCTCCAAAGCTCTGAAAGGTACATGGTGAAAACAAATTTTGAATGTATAGGCCAAAACAATAAATGTAGAATGTGTAAAACAAGACCAAACAGACTTATTACCCCATTCATAAAAATTATGTCTGCTTCTCTAGCACAGATTAGCTATTGTCTCAAAAACATATCTATTTCTGTCTCAAATAAAAATAAACTGAAATTACTGATCATAACAAGAGCAAGCAGCAAAACTATAATCACCTCATCCATGATCAGAAATTATAATTACAGGCTAACTGAAGGATATGTTTAATCATTCCTACCTATGTTCATCCCGAATCATAAACCTATCAAAAGCATGGTTTCACTAATATTTCTCAAGATAAAAAGGCATTTGCCATATCTGTATCATTTACCATACTACTTCTTCATAAATATTAATACATTGTAAACCAATAAGTCTTACTACTAATCAATAAATTTCTGCCATCTTACAAAAAAGTTCTATAGTCTCTTCCCTCTCAGTGTCTTAGAAAAATGATCAATTTAGCCATGACTGCCATTAATGTCAAAAAGCATTTTCATCAAAGTTCAAAACTACAAAAATTGTCATTTACCAATACTTCTAACACATGGATCTTTGGGATGTTTACTCAGGATTGCACTTGAATTCCTTTATCATTTTATATTGACAAACAGAAACATTTTCAAGGAAATATTGGAAACTAGGAAGAATTTGAGCCATTCATTGGAAGTACTTGGAAAAAGTTAAAATTTACTTCTTACTCAGATAACAGGTGGTATCTACCAGGCTTACTTTGGACATCAACCAACCTCTCTTGGTAGAAAAGACCAACATTTTTCAGTATATAGAAAGAATTGGTATCACCCAAGGTCAGTAGCTCTTGAGATTTAGCAGTAAATGTTGGAACTGACCATGTCTCTAGGCTTGAAACAAGAGAATAATGAAAGAATGAAATATCCAAGTACAACAGAGTGCTGAAATCATAGAGACCAGCAACCGGCACAAATGAGGACAACATTTAGAAACATTTAGAAGAGCTGTGTGGGAGGTGTGTAGGCAGCAATATGCAAGGAAGAAGGAAATGACAGCAACATGTGTAGCTACAAGCAACTTCAGGAACTGCCTTGGGGGTTATTTGTAATCAAATTTATGATTCTGAGGTAAACTAGAATTTTCATAAGAATGGGCAGCAGTTTGGATGACTTCCCAAAGTGGTCTGTTCTGAAAAGGGATGCTTGAGTAGACATGTTTGGCAGGGCTGCCATACATCTGGGATCTCCCAGACATTACTGGGATTTCAAAGGCAGAAGTGATGACCAGGGGAAATTCCGGAAGGCGGTGGTTTGTTCTGGCTCTTTGTCAGGTGAGATCCAGACAAACTTTGGGGTTTGTCTAAAAAAACACCTCAACAACTTTCGGGTAAAAATTGGTACAGATTTTTGAAATATGGCAACCCTAATTTATGGTCCTTGGGTACACTAGAATGTTCATTCTAATTTATGTCAGAACCACAACAAGGCAGCACAAGAGGATATTAAAGTCAAAGGCATTAGCTGATTACACCTTCCCCAAATACACCTTGTCATTTTATTGGGGATGTACTAAACTGGTTTGAGCTAGTTTACAAAAGGTCAAAGTTGAGTTTCCTGGGACAGCTATTTGACACATGATGCAATAGTTCAGACCTCTTGATAAGGTTGACCTCTTTGACAGCAAAATCATGAGCTATCCAGACGAGGCTGAAGCCATCTATCTACTATTAGGGAATTAGGAGCGTTCCATAATGTGCCTTTTCTCAGGCCCTGCTACTCCTGTGCTTAGTACCTGCATTTCAGAGCCCTAGTGAAACAGGAAGAAATGAAACAGTTCCTGTAAGAGCAAGGATGGACAAAAGAACATAGTGCCAATCAATTTTTTTACCTGTGCCTGCAAAGGACTATAGCTGTGGATCAGTAGAAGGTAGATCTCTAGGTGATTTGCAGTAGATTGGCAAGACTTTCTGACTCTCCAATATCTAATAACAACAAGTATAAAGCTCCCCCCAAAGGATATGTATATGCCCTTTGGCATCCTTAGTTCTTAGCTTATGGCCACCCTCCTGAATCACCATTTTCAGGAGCATACCTAGGGGTTGGCTAAGTTTCCCCCACCCAGGGTGCAGGCCCAGGGGAGTGCAAAAATTGCACCTCTGCACTCTGCCTCAGAGTGTCTATAAGCCTGCCTGCCTTTGCACTGGTAGAAGTGTTCACTGGTAGAATGCGAAAGGTGACAAAAAGCTCTCTGTCTTTTTAGTTTCTGGTCCATGTGGGGCACACTGATACATCTTCTTGCAAGGGTCCAAGGGCCAGGGGTGGGGGGCACTGAGAAAGCTCCTTGACAAGGATGCAAGGGAGCCTAGGTACGCCTCTGACCACATTCACCTGTCTCTGGTTGATGGGCCTCAGGGTTCATGTAACTGAATTAAGTAGATCCCACAAGCTTCCAGTCTGTCCACTCCTGATTTAGCCAATGCAGAACCAGGATAGTGTGGTCCTCCTGGTAAGAGACATACTGCTTTGTTCTTTAGCAGCTGGTGTCACAGCAGTGATATAAAACTGTGGTTCCCAGCAGTGGATACAGAACTGTCTGCTCACGTGCCACTTCCCATAACATTTGAAGAAAGTTAATTGTGTGGGTGGGGCTGTGGGGCTGGGCCAGCAATATGGTTACTTCCCATGCTGACACCACCCTGTTCCCTTAAAATAAACTTAGCTTTAAGCATCTTTGGAAATGAAACCGTGCAGTAACGGTCATGATGACTACAACAGTCAGACAGGCTATTTCTTCTTGTTTCCATCCTAAGGAAATTTATTCTTCAGTGCTTGTTAATTTCCCTAATCCGGCCACCAACTGGGGTCATGTGGGTGTCATGAAAGCACCTGTAGCACACGATGTACCTGCCACATGGCAGCTTTCCATGGCAGCAAGCTAAATGTACATAAAACGAAAGGACAGGGCAGAAGATGAGAAAAAAATGCTGTCACTTCCCATTTTCTCTCATTGCCTTGATCTCGGCTCAGTTGCACTGTGTTGCACTATTCTGCTTTCTTATCCAAAATGGTAACAACTCTTGGTTGTTAGCAGCACAGCTATACACAAGGGACTGTGCAGACACACAGTGGAGTGGCACGGGCCTCTGACAATGTATCCCTTGTGGCACCTTGAATGAATTACACTAATCTGTTAGCTGACGCTTGCTAGATTGTCTTGCGTGCGGTTAGACTGCAAAATTCATTACGACGCATGCACTTGAGCAAAGACGTTTAACTGGGGTTATGAAAAGGAGAAGTTGTGGATTGCGGCAGGTTGTATACCGGGAACCAATTGCTCTGGGGTCATTTAAAAGGCTTGTCAAGATCTTCCAGCCCCTTGAACTGCTATAAAGAAGTTCAGCTGAAGAATGGCCCTGCATTACGTGCCACCTTGTAATGACCCCAGCACAAGCAGAGGACCCGGGGCAGCAGTGATGCTGATGAGAAATGAATGCAGCCAAATCCTGGGAGGAATTCACCATGTGTCATCATCAAAAGATACGATTCTAGGCAGAAGCCCCAAATCTTACTTTATCCCAGTACAGGCGAAACTGATCACTCATTCAGGTCTCTGGAGTTACACTAGCATGGCGTGGAAGAGACAAATCACGCTCCAAGACTTTGACCCTTCTAGCTGTCCTTGTTTCTTATATGCATCATCCCAGTGACTCATGTTCCATGCATCTCGCCAGCAGATACAGGGGAGCAGCTAAAACTCTTGTGGCTGACTGAACTTTATAGAACCAAATGGTACGATAAATTCTTGGAAAACTGGGACATATTTAGAATAAATTGCAGAATTAGGGAAGTGGTATGTCAAAAATGCAATTCTGTGGAAGCTTCTTTATCAGTGCAAAGTCTGGTGCCTCTCCACTCCAAACCCCCTTCACTTAGAAGTCGGATTGTTGGATCGTGTTTGTTTTGTTTTGTTTTATGTCTTGAAACTCAATGCACAATACCATAAAACATTTAAAAATACAGTGTGACTTCAGGATACGATAATAAATCTGATCCAGTATCCTAACAGCAGGGAGAGGGAATGCTATAGAATTTGGGGCAACAGCTAATAAAAACCTGTACCTGACCTCACCTGAGGACCCCACTTTCAAGTAAGAGGTCTGTACCAGGGGCTCTCCAACTGATTTTGAATGTATAGGAGGGCTCAGGCAGTTCTTAAGTTTATTTGGACCTAGGCTGTTTAGTGTCTTTGCACTTGGGGCAAAGATAAGCTCATCATGCTGCTAATATGCCCATTCAATTTAAAAATGCTTCCAAAGTAGACTCAGGCTCCTTACAAACTTTGATGTCTTACCTGAGTTATTTAATGTCTTTCAGATGTAAGCTTATTGGGAAGAGTGTGGATACTGAGGTACACTATCAGTTAGGAAAGAAAGTGTTTCTGTGCAGTGGGATAGAAGAGCACCAAATAATGTATAGATCATCATATATCGTGAGTATGTATGTAGGCATGTATAGTATTGTGTACAGTGGTACCTCAGATTACATATGCTTCAGAAGAAGAAGAAGAAGAAGAGTTTGGATTTGATATCCCACTTTATCACTACCCAAAGGAGTCTCAAAGCGGCTAACATTCTCCTTTCCCTTCCTCCCCCACAACAAACACTCTGTGAGTTGAGTGAGGCTGAGAGACTTCAGAGAAGTGTGACTGGCCCAAGGTCACCCAGCAGCTGCATGTGGAGGAGTGGAGACGCGAACCCGGTTCCCCAGATTATGAGTCTATCACTCCTAACCACTACACCACACTGGCTCTCAGGTTACATAAGCTTCAGGTTACAGACTCCACTAACCCAGAAATAGTGCTTCAGGTTAAGAACTTTGCTTCAGGATGAGAACAGAAATCATGCTCCGGTGGCGCGGTGGCAGCAGGAGGCCCCATTAGCTAAAGTGGTGCTTCAGGTTAAGAACAGTTTCAGGTTAAGAATAGACCTCCAGAACAAATTAAGTACTTAACCCGAGGTACCACTGTATTTGCAGACATTAGGAAGTAATGATTGGCAACAGATTCCAGTCCCTGAATACTGTGAATGCCACATATGCAATGCAGCAAAATAAATGTGCAAATGAATCGCCACATGTGATCATGACATCATAAGGCAGAGGGCCTTCTCACTAGTGGCACCCTCCCTGTGGAACGCCCTCCCTTCACATGTCAAGGAAATAAACAACTATCTGACTTTTATAAGATATCTGAAGGCAGCCCTGTTTAGGGACGTTTTTAAGGACTGATGTTTTTATTATGTTTTTAGATATGTTGTAAGCCGCCCAGAGTGGCTGGAGAAACCCAGCCAGATGGGAGGGGTGTAAATATTATTATTATTATTATTATTATTATTATTATTATTATTATTATTATTATTTTGTTATACATATAATATTCTCATCCCACCCACACCCCACAAAATCAGTCTTGGCTGCACCAGACTCCCAAAGGGAGGTCAATTGTGTGATAATCTTACATCAGTATGATATAAAATTGCATCATACTGCAGAGGTGCAGTGATATGACATATTTTCTATGTCATTACATAAAGCAGATGGAGTGTGCAAACCATGATTCTCAGTGCAATTTTGTTCTCAGTGCCTGCTGATGACCTTGTGCCCTCTGCACCACTTCCTGAATACCTCAGAGAAACTTCCAAAATATCTCTTGCTGTAAATCAGAGTTGAATGTCAACATATTGCTGTTGAGTTTCACATGTGCAATCACACACACAAGTATGTAAGTCTACCGGAATCATAACCCAATAAAAACTGTCTGAAACTAAACTGGTCTGGCAGAGTATGGTTATGGGTTTGTGGGGGGCCAGATTCCCCTAAATTGCTGGGTGCCACACCCTCCCCATAATTCCTGGATTTAGCAAAAGTTAGAATTAATCCAGGTTTGATTAAACTTTGCCAACCACAGAAACCCCCAGGATTTAGTTATACTAAGAAGCCAAGCCAGCTCCAGAAAGCCAGCTGGATGGGCCATTAGCAGGGGACAAAAGCCAGTGATGGCCCATCAATGAAATCAATGGACCACCCTGAGACCTGCGGGTATAGAGTGGTATATAAATTTAATTAATAGTAATCATCATCATCGGGTAAGACTGCCAGGCAAGGGGGGAGTGGGGTACCTTTTTTTGCTGGGTGCTGGTGGACAGAGGCAAAGGCCAGGTTTAGGGTTTCAACTTGGAATGACATAGGCTGGGGGCATTGCTATTTTTCTGGGGGTACTCAAGGGTAGACAGTACTGGCACCTTTTTCCCCCCCTAGAAGGAAAGCACTGGTTAAAAATGTGGCATTTACTGTAACAATTTCACACTGAGTACTGGCACCTCTTTCTAGAAGAAAAGCTCTGGCTGTCAGGAGGCCATTGGGGTCGGTTAGCAGCAAGAAGGAGAAGGAGGAGCAGGACTTCTACCAGGCAGCTTCACATTTGTGGTTATTGTAAAGGGCAAGAATACTGAATTCTTTCCCATAAACAGCCTTTTACCCTGTATAAGGTACCAACAAATAACTTTGAGGGTCAAAGTTTGTGAGACTGAAATTGGTACCTTCTTCTGCTACAAGACAAGTGTCTCATTTGCATATACACCGCACATTTAAAACACATTTCAAGCCCATTTCCCCACCAAGGAATCCTGGGAACTGTAGTTTGGTAAGGGTGCTGGGAACTATAGCTCTGTGAGGGGTAAATTACATTTCCCAAAATTACTTGAGGGGTGTGTGTGCTTTAAATGTGTTGTGTGTACACAGCCTTAGTTGACTTCAAGGTGATTAAAAGCACAGATAAGCTATTATTATAGACTCTATGGGCCTCAGCTTGCTGACGAGTGACTTTGTGTCACGTAACGCATGAGTGGCGAAGGGAAGAAAAGTTCAAAGTTAAATGCAAATTGTTTTGTTCAGATAAGAGCTGCCTGGCTCTCTTTGTTCTGAGTAGAACAAACAAAAGCTGGTATTTGTTCTGTATGATCCAAAGTCTACTCATACTACCAGTTTCAAATTCAGCTCCATTGTCCAGTCACCTGAGATCGTCTTATTTCAAATGACTAGCACAAAAGAGAAGGAACCTTTTGATCAAGCTGTGGTTGGGTAACAAATGTGTACACAGCAAAACGTTGGCATGATGCACCTATGAGGCACGCTAGGCATGATGGGAGAGTTCTGTGGGCCGGCCCCACCATGAGGCGAACTGAGACATTTTTCTCAGGTGGAAGAATGGGAGGGATGGCAAAAAGCCTGCACGCCCATCACTGCTGCCACCTGCCTCCTGTCACCCACCTACCCATTCCTTGGCCTCCCACCCCCTGCGAAGTAGAAAGCTGGGTGTGCTTCCTGGGCACGGCGGAGGAAAAGCCCCTGGCCTAATGCCATTTCACCACGACCACAGAAAAGCTGTTTGCAGTTTTAATAGCATGTTGTCAAACTTTAAAGAGCATTTGCTGCCACAGGAAAGCAGCTGCTCCTGTCAAGCTCTGTCAAGCCTTCTCACCCAGTTAAGCCCATGCCTCACTCAGATGAAGGAAGCTGCAACCCAACACAGGCTCCTTCCTCAGAACAAAGGATTGTGGGGTAAGATGGCCACAGAAAGCCTACAGCAGTGCCCATGCTGCTGCTTTGCTGTGGCAACAAGAACTGTCTAAAGTCCAACAGTTTGCTGTTAAACTTTAAACAATATTTGCCAGTGCAGCAAAGCAGCTGGCAAACACCTTTCCAAAACCCTCTGCCCTGGAAGAAAGGCTGCTATGTCTCAATGTAGGGTACTTTCTCAGGCTGGCACTGCCATCACCCTGCCAGAATGGTAAAAACTATACTTAACAGCTTATTTAATAGGTTTTGCTGCAATAGCAAAGCAGAAGTGGTGTGGGCACCTCTGAAGATCTGAGGCCGCCTTGGCTTATCACATTGCCTCACACTCTTTCTTCTAAGGAAGGATGCTGTGGTGGGGACAGTGGGCGGGGAGAGCAGAAAGCGGCAGGTGCACCATGTGCGGGAGAGGAGGAAGCAGAAGTGGAAGAGGAGGAGGAGGAGGAGGGGAAGTGGGTAGCTGGTGATTTGGACTCCCAGTGACTTTTTTATTTTACAAGACACAGCCGGCGAGTCCTGAAAATCCCCCTCCTCCACAAAATGTCTATTTGGCCCAACTGCAAAAAGGCCCTAGCTCACTATGTTGTGACTTATACCACAGTCCTGAACACTGAACTTTAATGGCAACTCCCTTGCTTTCAGTGGAGCATACGTATTTGCACTTAATGCATTTAGAACTCAAATGCCAGGCACATTTGAAAAGAGGGAAAGGGGAGGGGTAATCCCTAAATCATCCTGTGTGTTTCTTGCCATCTGCTGTTTTCTGATATATATTATCCTCCCTCCCCACCCCAATTTATTTTGGCAGATCAAATATGATGTCTTTTCTTTGGAAGAAACCATACAATAAAAACAACTAAAATAGATTTAAAAGAAATACAAAACACACATACACAAAAATAAAGTTAGGAGTGAAAACAGATACAAATAATACAAATAAACACCCAGTGCGGAGACATACAAAAACCTCAGACCCCATGTAGTTGGAAAATCTTATCATCTTCAGTTGTTTCCAGAAAGTACAATCCGCAACTATTGTATCACATCTGAGATGCTGTTTGCATGCAGCTTATTCCCCACTTAAAAAAAGAAAAGAAATAGGATTATTATTTGTTTTTTATTATTTACCGCATGTTTGAAGAATATATCCAAACTACAGCTGTCATGAGTGTCAGTGATGGAATTAATAAAGTGCATTATTAAATATAAAATAAACTGGTGTTATTTTTGTTTTAAAAATACAGCTTTTGTAGTCTCTGAGTATATGTATTTTCATGATGATTATTCAAGGGAAACAAGGACTGAGCCTAGAAAGGGAAATACAGGCAAGCAAGAGGTGATTTCACATTCCTTCCCATCACAAAACTGTGCTGCAAAGTTCTCTCTGCAAGAAACTGTAATGCAGGCATTTGGGCATTCACATGACAATCTATCTCCTGCTCAAGTCTTGCAACTCTAGTGTACAAGCAATGCTGCTCATTTCCTTGCCTTGATGTTCCATAGGCCTAATTAGTAGAGCAGGGCTGGTGGAAAGTCCTCTGTAAATTCCTCCGCTTTGCTATCTCAGCTGTTATGCAAGCCCTAAGGTGAGCTCATGGAGAATACTGCAATATGCTATGTGGAAAGGAAGGGAGAGAAAATACTTCCTCCCAGGCAGCTGCTGCAAGTCACAATCATTTTTTAAGGAGAAAGTATCTCACATTCCTGAGGCTCTTGAAAGACAGTAAGGAATGCAGAGAAGCAAATGTACTTTGTGTACTGAAGTAGTTGCATTGCAAGAGCAACTTCCCCCAGCGCAATGACTAAGAGCAGATTATAGGACGCAATTTGCATGTTTCTCCAACTCTTTCACAAGGGGTTGTACATTTGGTTCTTGTACTTGCACCCACCAGGAAAGGTTGTCTGTTAACAGAACTATGTACATCTAGGCATATTGAAGGGGAGGTGATTTATGTGGTTTCACAGAGGAAAGCATCTTTGGGTGGGTGGGGGTTTTTATTCTGATTTACTGCTCATTGGAGAAGCACACAGCACCTGAAATTTAGGTTAGCACTACTAGAGTGGATGGTAAAGGTAAAGGGCCCCTGGATGTTAAGTCCAGTCAAAGGCGACTACTGTATGGGGTTGTCATCTTGCTTTCAGGCCGAGGGAGCCGGCGTTTGTCCACAGACAACTTTCCAGATCATGTGGTCAGCATGACTAAACCGCTTCTGGCGCAATGGAACACCATGACAGAAACCAGATCGCACGGAAACACCGTTTACCTTTCTGCCATAGCAGTACCTATTTCTCTTCATGCACTGGTGTGCTTTCGAACTGCTAGGTTGGCAGGAGCTGGGACAGAGCAATGGGAGCTCACGCCGTCATGGGGATTTGAACTGCCAACCTTTTGATCAGCAAGCCCAAGAGGCTCAGTGGTTTAGACCACAGCGCCACCCGCGTCCCTGGAGTGGATGCAAGTACTCTGTTACAACAAATCCACTTCTTTTTAAAAAAATGACTTTTCCAGCTAGGAAAGTGATGGGGAAAGTTATTGAAAAGTGTAGGGTGAATGGATAATTAATGTGAAGACATATAAATCATTGTAAAGCACGTCAAAAACTTTTTTTAAACACTCAAGTGGTGTATAATTGCATGAACTAAATAAATAATAAAAGCTGCGTAAGCAAATTGGAATAAATGTTCATTGTTGTCTAACATCCCTGCAAGCAAACCCCAATGAATGCTTGAAAAGGGTCAGACATACCATAGTTTAATCTCCATGTAAACTTTGTGCAAATTAGGATGAATGCTCAATGAACAGGTATATCTGTAGAGGAACTGACATACACAGTCTCCAGTGCAAAAATATGAGATCCAGAATACACACAATGCTAACACTTGCCCTTTATTGCTACTGGATCTTAAATACAGTCACTATTTGGGAAGCAGAAGGAAATTGGTATACTGTATGGATTTTGATGATGATCTAGATTGTGACTGTTTATAGTGTTGTGAGTTTGGGGGATTCAATTGTTGAAGTAGCCAGGCCAGCTTCCTGGTGATTTAATGGGCTCAAGCATGGTTGTACTGTATAACAAATGCAGTGGCTTTGTGCCAGAGGGCAAATGGGTGGGCTCCCCTCCCTTACCTGGTTCGTAGTAGGAAGGACAATGGCCTGAGAGGTGTGTTTGAGGTGGGCTAGAAACAGGAAGAAGCCAGAGAGACAGAGCCATACATGATTTCTGCAGGAATCCAAGGTTGTGACTATAGAAGCAAGATCTTCTGGGACATTAATGCTGTGAGCCCCTCCATTGTAGGCTCAGGTTGTATATATGTGCAAATAAACCATATATTGTAAAGACAGCACAATCTCTGCTGCCCCTTATTCCAAGGAAACTGAACCCTGGGTAGGTGCCTGAAATCCCTGGAATCGCTTGCCACTCTGAGATTGGGGTGGTGTGCAACAATATTTTGAGTAAAAAACATAAAGTGAAAATAATAACTGGGCTTAAAACTGAACTGGCTTGAAATGGGATATTTTCCCACTTCAATTCACGACATTTCACAAATGTCCACAAAGATATCCTGAAAATAAGAAATAGAGCCAAATATCCACAAGGGAAAGCTGTCATTTATTATCATCATCACCCCTTATTTCTTCCAAATTGCTTGTGTTCAGAAAAAAACTGACTTTAAAATGAAATCTTTATGTTAGCACAACATTAAATAGACCAGCTCTATAATATGAAATAACACGGAGGAAATCCCATGCTCTTCTGTGTTTAATAGCAACACAAGGTGTGAAAATGAAGAGGTGACCTTTGATTCCATTCACCTGGTAATGTTTGCAGTGTGAAAGGCATAGCTACAGAGTATAGCTGAAAAGCTGGCAACTCTGTTAGAGCATTGAAAGGAAATGATGGGACGAAGTGACAATTTGAACCATGAAGGTGAAGGATTGTCACTGAACACTTTGCCACATGTGGTAGGTTTTGGCCCTGCTTCCCTGGCTTGTGGTCAATTTTACATCACCAAAAAAGAAGATAAAAGTGGGTAGACATGTGCATAAATTTTGCATAATTTATGTGTAAACATTATTTTTTATGTATAGACACAAATTTAGAAAAAAATACTATACTATAAAAAGAAATAAAATGCATCTCACCAAAGTGGAGAATATACCAAGTTATGACTCATGCGCCCGCTCAGTCTGCTGACCAGATGCTGCTAACTGCTCATTCCTTATCCTTAAACCAGACTTGGACTGAACATCCTTCAAGTACAGGCCACTGTCCTGTGACGGCCCTTGAAAACAGAGGACTGTGTTTTGCAAAATCAGACAAATAGGCACCCTAGGCTGTGCTTTCCTCACCTTGAACACAGAAAGGGCTTTTGGGTGTTTACAGGTTTCAGCCAAAGTAGCTCTGCTCTGCACTTTCCTTCACTTCAGGCATCACGTTTCCTGCTTATAATTTTGCCTTAAACATGGAACAGAGCCTCAATTGATGGTCATGGGTGGCAGCCTGAGCAATGCAAGGCCTGAGGAGGAAATGAAAATATTTTTCTCCAGACTGAGATTTCTCAGAGGGATGAGATTTCCCCACTCCTCAATAATTCTGCTTTTCATGTCAGTGATGTCATCCCCAAATATATTGCCATGTGGGCTGCAGACTCATTTTAATTATTTCCTACCAGAAATTAGAACCTCCCTGAAAATTATGTACACTGCAGAGGCTGTAGCGGATGGGTGAGAAGTTTCAAGGTCAGGGGTTGGAGCTGTAACCAGGGATTTCAGCTCCATCCCTCAATCTGGAAGCCTCATATCCTTCTGCGTAGGCCTGTTGCGGCCTGCTGTTGGAACTCCCCTTGCAGAAAAGGTCAAAAAGTGGAAGAAAATAAAACTAACCAACGTTGTTTCCTTTCGTCATGGGAGGGTGACCTATTAGATAATTTTTAACACATTTAAAGTGTTCAGTCCCATTAGGGATGAAAAGAATGAATGCCAACATTAATTTGGTTACATACTCCTGTGCCCCTGTAAAAATAAATCAAAGGTCAGCCTGCAAATACTCTTATGAATAATCTCTGAGGGCTGAGAGGCTAAAACAGAAAAGTGCGTTAGCTGAGCTATCATTCTCCTTACTTAGCAGAATGCTGGATATAAACTGTACACACAACAAACATCTCGGGCTAGGCAACCGCTTTGTAAGTGGCTATCATTAGACATAGAAGGAGAGGCCCATTCCCAGTACCAGGGTGAGGGTGGGGAAAGGGCTGGCAAGAACAGAGGTGCTTTAAAGGTGGAGAGTGAGGTGCACCTTCCTGATACACCTTGACCAGGCAATTGTTAGGACGCTATCGTGATTGGCATTCCCTTTTTTGATGCTAGGATATACTGACCTATTGGGAAATGGGGAGAGGTTTCCCTTGGAAATTTTTAAAGGTAAAGGTACCCCTGCCCGTACGGGCCAGTCGTGTCCGACTCTAGGGTTGTGCGCCCATCTCACTTAAGAGGCTGGGGGCCAGCGCTGTCCGGAGACACTTCCGGGTCACGTGGCCAGCGTGACGAAGCTGCTCTGGCGAGCCAGCACCAGCGCAGCACACGGAAACGCCGTTACCTTCCTGCTATAAAGCGGTACCTATTTATCTACTTGCACTTAGGGGTGCTTTCAAACTGCTAGGTGGGCAGGAGCTGGGACTGAAAGACGGGAGCTCACGCCGCCGCAGGGATTCGAACCACCGACCATGTGATCGGCAAGTCCTAGGCACTGTGGTTTTACCCACAGCGCTACCCGCGTCCCGTTTGGAAATTTTTACTTGAATGCTAAATAAAAGTATCATCATTATCATTATCATCATTATTATCCTGATCTTCACCCTAAGGTCCCAGAGTGTGTTACAACAGTTTAAACACAATGTTAAAGGTGCCAAAACTCACCCTAGAGCTGAAGTTTTCTGGAGTTGCCTGCCATCCTGCAAATTTTTAAGAACACACAGACCTGTCTACAGAGCTACTTCCCATTTGATGATTAATATTTACTTCCAGCTCTATTTTAAATAATCTTCTGGCATGAAATAAGCCTCCTGTATAAGGCAGCCATGCAACGGATGTCTTCCTGGTTTTGTAGGTGTCTCTGGGGCATCATCCACTTACTTGCAGTCTTTTTGGCCAGTTTTTGAGGTCATAGCTCATGATCCAATACAATCATACAGACATGGAATGAAAGTTTCATTTCACATATTCTTGTACAGCTATGTACAGCTATGCTATCAATTACAACAACATCCTGAAATTACGAGGAAGAGAAGGGCTCTTCCCACCATGTTGTGGTCCTGATGATGTGTAGGCTGAAATCCAGACAATTTTCTAGACATGCTAAACAAATGGCATTTAGAAGTTAGAAAATGCTGTTAAGCAGATCTTTTTTAAAAAAAAGAAGAAGCAAAACAAAAAACTTGTCCAGTTCTTTTTAAAAATACAGCTGAAATATTTTTAGCTTTGGTGGTCTTCAGACCACAAATAGGAACCTTATGCATTTTGGGAAGGGCGGACATTCTTGGTAAATGACATTACTGCAGTGTGTTCCAGCAGTTTTTTCTTG
This sequence comes from Podarcis erhardii, assembly GCF_964252035.2. Lineage (NCBI taxonomy): Eukaryota > Metazoa > Chordata > Lepidosauria > Squamata > Lacertidae > Podarcis > Podarcis erhardii. The sequence continues at coordinate 52,659,989 of NC_138498.1, read as the reverse complement.
AGAAGTGTGTCTCTTCCCCCCTTCTCAGCCTTTCTTACCCACATCTGCATCAGTAATATCTTTTTGTCAGAAATATTTCTATTCTTTCATTTCCCATAATGAAAGACTGCAAATGTTTTTGATTAGCTTAATATGGAAGCTCTACATTCCACAGCTGTCAAATTAAGCCGGCCAAGTTTCCTGAAGAGAATTGGGCCCACTAATTCCAGTGAAATACACATGGCATCTCAATCCTAAACATTTGTATTCCACCTTTCTCCTCTACATTCTCTTGCTTTTACCTGTTTTTTATTAGTTGCTGGTGTAGCAACTAAAAAATTACCGTATTTTTCGCCCTATAGGACGCACTTTTTCCCCTCCAAAAATGAAAGGGAAATGTGTGTGCGTCCTATGAGGCGAATGCAGGCTTTCACTGAAGCCTGGAGAGTGAGAGGGGTCGGTGTGACTTCGCGCAGCTCTCTCACGGCTTGTGGAGAGCTGCCTGTTCTGTAGGCTGGGGTCGGGGGAAGCTCGGGCTTCCCCCACCCCAGCCCCACACCTGGGGGGGGGGATTTTTTTTCTTTATTTCCCCCAAAAAACTAGGTGCGCCCTATGGGTTGGTGCGCCCTATGGGCCGAAAAATACGGTACCTCATCAATCAGAAACATGCTCACCTTTACTGGTGCACAGGGTTTACTATATTATAGGGTATTTTTGTATTGACAGCTATTGTGATTGTTACTGGCAGGTCTAGCTCCAGGGTTTTTTGGGGGGGGGGAAGGTGCTGAGCAAATTGCCTGTGGTGAGTAGGCCATGGTGCTGATTGGGGGTCATCCAACAAGCCCAGCGTCAGGCCACTTCCACTCTTTAGCTCAGAGTGGTGCAACACACAGTGGCGTAGCAAGGTCAGATGGTACCCAGTGCGAAAAATTTCTTGTCACCCCCCCACACACATTGAAATTATTAAAAGAAGCAAAAAGAAGATCCTTACAGACAGCCCAAGGGTCCTACAGTTCTCTCACCTCTTTCCCAAAGCCTAGTTTGCACTTTCCCAGCTTTGGATTGGAGGTGGGAGGGCTCTAGGATGTGGTTACCAGATGTCCCCGTTTCCCGGGGACAGTCCCCAGATTTACAAATCTGTCCCTGGACAAAATACGTCACTGGAATATCCCCGGATTTCATTTAATGTCCCCGGATTTATATTTTATGTTTTCTAGATTTATTAGTAGGGAATGAATGTTGTGTGATTGGTTCAACCGCACAAGACACATCATACGGGGACTTCTGGTGAGGCATAATGGTGGGCTCCATGGCAGTGAGCAGCTCCTGAAGCCAGCCAGTGCCTACTGCGCTACCAGGCTGCCTCTGGGCTGCTGAGACTGCCGCCACCACCACCAGTGCCAAGGGGGAACCGGGGACGCCCGGCACGTCAACTGGCGGAACCGCTGACACACACACACACACCATGACCCATATCGAGCCAGGAGTGAGAGCGCCCAGCCACCCAGCCGACTGCCCAGTGACACTCTGGAGCCAGGAAAACCCCAGAGCTGATGCAGGGAGAAGGAAGAGAGGAAAAGGAAGAGAGAGAAAGAGGAAGGAGAAAAAAGAGGGGAGCCCCGACCTTGCCGAGCTGCTGCCACCGCTGAGGAGGACATGTAGGAGAGCATTGAGAGGACAAGGACACGTGGCCAAGCCCAGGCCCGACCTGAGCCTACTCCACAGTGGCTAGCACTCCAAGAGAGCAGGCCAGGTCCCAGACGAAGACCATGCGACAAAAGAGACCACAGAAGAGAAGATATTAGTTCTTATTTTATTTCCCCTGATTCTTTGAAAAAAATATGGTAACCTTACTCAAGGACCCTGCCAGAGCCCTGCACCTTCCTGCCAAAGTCCAGCATCTTACTTTCCCAGCTTTGGGAAGGCAATGCAAGGGCTGGGAGGAGGTGTGTGTGTCAAATTTTGGCCTCATTCCCCACCCCCATGCAATAAGGCAGGTTCCATGTCAAAGTACTCTTGTATGAAAAGTTGGGCCACCCTGCTCTAGCTAGATAGGCTGCCATGGAAGTGAAGAGTAGCCAGGAGCTAGCTGGGAAATCTAATGATTGTGTAATGTCGATATAGCACACGAACTATCAAACTACGCCTGGCTGGTAGCTGTGTTTCAAGCATAGGTGTAAACAATGCAGAATATTGGAAATAATGAATTTTCTTTCCAACCAAACTCACAATGTTGGAGGAAAGAATGGATGTGGGGGAGCAATGGGTTGTTGTTTTTTTAAGTCAACAAATATCAGCAGGAGGATAGAAGCAGCAAATATGACTCACCCACTTGGTCCCTCCAAGCAGAGTTAATAACTGGTAGGCTGGAAATGCAGCATAAACTGCTTGGACACAGCTGCTGTTCCTCTTGCGAGCTGGGAAGAGCAAGAAAACTTCCACCCATTTATGACCCTCCCTGATTCATTCTTTAGTCAGACTTCTCCTTTCTTTTACCCTTTTCTCCGCAATCATGGGATAGAAGGGTCCTGATCCAGAGAAATGTAATCATGCTATGATGTGTTAGTAACAGCTAACCTCAACGCCTTTTAATTTCCATGGGATGAACAAACTTTTCTATGGTTTGAGACCAAGAAATACACCTAGATCTGGTTTACCCAATCAAGTTTCTGGGCTGTAATTTCAGAGGCCAATATTATGCTAGGAATATTATCCAGTAGAGAGATTCTCTGATTTTCAGAGCCTCTTTTCTCTATTCTTAAAGCAGTTACTGAACAAAGGGAAAACTGGTTTTTAGCTGCTTAACCTGTGGTATTAATCATAATACAGTTAATTATGCATTACTTATTTTTAAAGATGAATTTTTCCGATGAAAATGAATATTCTATATTTTCAATATATTTATTATTATTTATTGGATTTAGATTTATTAGAAATGAACAAACACAGAAAGGTAACAACGTAAAGTATGCCTTCATACTTTAGGATGGTCACAGTAAAAAGGTAAAGGTAAAGGACCCCTGGATGACTAAATCCAGTCAAAGGCGACAGTGGGGTGTGACGCTCATCTCACTTTTCAGTCCAAGGGAGCCGGCATTTGTCCACAGACAGCTTTCCAGGTCATGTGGCCAGCATGACTAAACCGCTTCTGGCGCAACGGAACACCGTGATGGAAGCCAGAGAGCACAGAAACACCATTTACCTTCCTGCCACAGAAGTACCTATTTATCTACTTGCACTGGTGTGCTTTGGAACTACTACATTGGCAGGAGCGGGGACAGAGCAACAGGAGCTCACCCCATCACGGCCTGATCGTCAAGCCCAAGAGGCTCTGTGCTTTAGACCACAGCTCCACCCACGTCCCCAGTAAAGGTAAAGGTAAAGGGACCCCTGACCATTGTCCAGTTGCGGACGCCTCTGGGGTTGCAGCACTCATCTCGCTTATTGGCCGAGGGAGCCGGCATTTGTCCACAGACATCTTCCTCTTTGTGTGGCCAGCATGACTAAGCTGCTTCTGGCAAACCAGAGCAGCGCACGGAAACACCGTTTACCTTCCCGCCGGAGCGGTACCTATTTATCTACTTGCACTTTGATGTGCTTTCATCCCCAGTATGTTCTCATAAATAACAATTTAAATATAGAGATGTAGAAATCTCTTTATACTATAAACTGTAAGACTAAAATTATGTTCATTTTCCACACACCATATTATATTACTACACACTCCTTTGTTTCCATCTGGTACATGTGCTAATCAGTTTGTACATAATGTTTTAGAACGTGGTCACACCTTCCACCAGGTTCATTTCATAACAAGCAGCATTTTCTTAGCATGGGACTTTTTGGTGTTTGATGCTGGTAATGTGATTGTGATACTCTGATGATTCATACTAAGTTCAGAAAGCTCATGCAATTGGATAGAACAAAGCTTTTGTCTCGTAAACTGCTATCTTTTTTGCCCTTACTCGTCATTTCTAGACAAGGATGACTCATGCACCTCATTTATTTACAGTTTCAGAATCTACTCGGCCCTTTCGTAAATGTTCACTTCTTCCTCTTTATATGTGTGTATGTGTGTATTTTAAAAAATCAACCCAGTGGAAAAGAATTGTCACAAGGCCTGAGATAAGATGATAATAGCAACAAGACAAAAGCAGAATGAGCCACTCAAAATCAAGGGAGAATCCTTTGGAGCACTTCTGAGAACTTTTATACACGTGAGGCTTAAGCCACCTTTGAGTCACTCTCTTGTTCTTTATATGAAGATCAGATTGTTGTTCATATGGGAGAGAATGCAAAAGAGAGGCATGGGGGGGTGGAGGATGAGCATTCTGACTATACACAAATTGATTCAAGCAGAAGCCAAGAAATGCCTTGTGTATGAAAATGGCCAGATATTAGCATCCAGGGTTTTGTGATAAGCATTGTGTGAAAAAGTTGATCCAATATGAGAAATCTATTTAAAATAGTAAGGAGTAAAGGCCTACATGGCTATTGAGATAAAAAAATTTCCCCGAAAATCAGTCTTTTTCTGAGCAGTATTCCTTCATATTTCTGGGAGACAATGCACATTTTTCAGATTAAGAGTAAGGATTTTTACAACCATTATCCTTATGTATAGCTACATGGGATGCATGCGCAATTAATAAGTTGTTGTTCAAGATAACCAGTTTGAACAGTAAGACTTTTGCTTTAGGACAAGAACAGCCAATGTGATACCCTTCAAATGTTGTTGTACCATAACTCATACATACCTGTCTGAGTTGCCCACTGTTTACATTGCCAGGTACAAAGTCAACCTCATTTTGTGTTATTGCATTAAACAGGTGCCAGCTACATCCTGAAAACACTCTGATAATTCAAATATCATTTATTTTAATGAAGCATTTTACACGTGGATCACTATGAGAGTTTGCCTGTAGGATTCTAGTTCTCAATGTGCTATGCCCTGAGGTCTTTTTCCTTAAGGTAAAATACTGGGGTAAAAAGTTTGTTCTAATACTACTAATGATGATGGTAAAGATAATAATAATAACAATAATACAATGCCAGGTGTTGTATCAAGCTCTTTATGTATTTTACTTTTAATAAGCCAAAGTCATGCTCAAAACTCTGGACAGTTGTGAGATCCTGTATAGTTCAAGCCCAGTTATAGGTTCCCTCTTCTCTATACAAAGGGACGGTTTGCATAACTACCTCAAGATTTTTGGGAGAGTAAGATCAATGTGCTGCTGGAAAACAAACTCCTATTCTATTCTTCATTCTGAGATATATAGCCGTATCTTGAACAGATTTTTGGGCATCCTGGACATGCTCAATATCCATAAACATCAGAATCTGGCCCACATTGTCACTGAAATCTGAAGAGAGTCCTCTCAGGCTTCGATCTTGGAATCTCAGGCTTCAATTTTGCTCTCTGGCTTTGTACATCCTCTTGTCTATGCCTGGATAAATTGCTTTGATAGCTTCTCTTAAGAAATCAGGATTTCAATCTACCTTAAAGAAATCAGCCTTCTTTGGAACCTTTTTGCCACAAGTTCATTTTCCAAATGTTCATCTCCTCTGTGTTTCACTTGCGCTTTGACAAACCATTTCCCAATGGGAATGAGTAAGTGATGAAATCACAAGAAAGATCTGGCTGAAAATAATTTGATCAAAGATTGCTCTTTTCTAGAAGGGCTTGGCCAGACACATATTCCAAAATGTACATGGATCCTGGAATAAGCTCCAAACATTGTTTCATCTCCTTCATTATAGGACATGTCAAGTCCAGTTTAGACAGAGGCCAGGTAGCAGGAGAAAGCCTGATTCCAATATGTATTGTCGGGCTTTTATAAAATCAAGGGAGGGCTTATTCACAGATTTCTTTTGGAAGAGAGGTGCCAGGGATATAATAGGAAGCTGCTTTACACCGAGTCAGGCCATTGGCCTATCTAGTTCAATATTGTCTACACTTATTGGCAGTGGTCCTCCAGGGTTTCAAAAGGGGTCTCTCTCAGCCCTACCTGGAGATGCTTTAAAACCAATGGATTTATTGTGCAATAAGTTTTCATGGCCCAGAGTCCAGTTCATTAGATGCATCAGACATTTTCTTCATACATATGCGTGTCAGGGATAGGTAGGGAGAAGAAAAGTCTGGCGTAAAATGTCATGAAATGCAAAAAGCACAGCCTGTGACCACTGAATTGAAATTTAAATGCATGCAAAATAAACACAGTGACCATTCAAATCAGCAGTGTTTGGGGGTAATCAAGTTGGCTATGTTATCACCAAATACTGTTGATGTGACTGGTCACTGTGCTTGTTTTGCATACACTTGAATGTCAGCTGAATGGTCACAGAATGTACTTTTTGTACTTCCTGCTATAACTCAACTAAGGAGAATACTTCTTGTGTCTGATGAACTTTAGTCCATGAGGGCATCTGTCACAATGAACCTGTTTGTCTTTAGGCCAATTTACTTACTTACTTACTTACTTACTAACAGGTTTTTATCCTGCTGACCAATACAGGGTCAGGGTGCTATACAAATATATAATACATTAATTTAAAAATACAGTATCATCACCATATGGAATTAATAAAAATAAGTACAACTGAAAATGGGCAGGAATTAAACAGATCATATATGGGAACTAATTTAGTTTATTCTCTTTCTATATTGTTTCACACATCCCAAGGTATCCCACAGTGATTTACAGTAATAAAATACAAAATACATTTTAAAGTTTAGTAAAACAATACAAACATAACATACTAAAAGAGTTTCAGAAAGAAAGAAGGAAAGAAGGAAAGAACCAGCAAAGGCCTAAGTGGGGACAGAGAGATATTTTGAGGAGGTGCCAAAACATTGAGAGTGCCTGCCTCAATTCAGTAGGAAAATGGTTCCACGTGAGGGGCACCACAATAGAAAATGTCTCTCTTTCTTCATGGCTGTTTAATATGGTAGCGTGAGAAGGGCTTATCCATATGAATGTAACGATTGTGTAGGACAGCAAGGATGAAGGCACTCCGGTAAGTAACCTGGTACAGATAGTTTAAGTTTGCTACTGTTCAAATGTACTGTGTAAAGGTAAAGGTAAAGGTACCCCTGCCCGTACGGGCCAGTCGTGTCCGACTGTAGGGTTGCGCGCTCATCTCGCTCAAGAGGCCATGAGCCGGCGCCGTCCGAAGAAACTTGCGGGTCACGTGGCCAGCGTGACGAAGCTGCAGCTGGCGAGCCAGCACCAGCGCAGCACACGGAAACGCCGTTTACCTTCCCGCTAAAAAGCGGTACCTATTTATCTACTTGCACTTAAGGGTGCTTTCGAACTGCTAGGTGGGCAGGAGCTGAGACCGAACGGTAGGAGCTCACCCCGCTGCGGGGATTCGAACCACCGACCATACGATCAGCAAGTCCTAGGCACTGAGGTTTTACCCACAGCGCCACCCGCGTCCCTGTAAACAGCACCAAATATACTGTGTAAACAGCACCAAAATGATCTGACTGGTAGCATTAAAAATACACAGGGACAGGAGAAGAAAATATTGCTGGTATATCACATGAGCAAAGAGCAATTTCAAAACACATACTTTATGGGAAGGCACTACATTGTTCCAATACAGAGCGCACCCCACTGAATGAGTCAGTCCGTCCATATACGCTGTGATGTACTTCTGGAACTGACACAGTGGGACAAGGTTTGATTTTCCACAGCCTGAGGACTTTCAGATTTAGAACAGTCAAGTATTCTTCCCTTTTTATGACTAATGCTACATTTTTGCTTGCCTCTCATTACGAAACGCAAACATGACCTCACATAGTCATACGAAGGAGTCATGTAGTCTTGCAAACATGTTAACGTACTTTACTTAAAATGAATAAGCACATTTATGTTTAGTGATACTGGGGTATCTTTGCAAATAGACAATGAGAAGGTACTTCCATAGAAATGTGGGTTCCAGAATCTATGGAAAAGTAGATTACATTTCAGTACACAAGTGTTGTTCATAGTTTCTTTGAGGGCATTTCCATAAACAAGTTTAAATCAGATAAAATGTCAAATCTATGTACATAGGCTAGAAGATACTGTATTTCTTTTCCAAATTTTCCTCTCCTGTAAACAGCTTTGAGACATGATACACAAAGCCAGAGACAGGCTCAAATGTGCTTTTTAAGACTAATATTTAAAAGTTCATTTTCTCTGTCAGATGTGCTTAGATCACTAAAAAATAAAATAAAAACAATGGGCGGAATTCAACATAGCACTAAGGAAATCATTCTGTCAGTGCAAGAATTTCTGCCTGAACAAAGGAATAATCTCCTCTTTCCTCCCCTCACACATTGTGAGGTAAACACCTGGAACCCCTGGAATCTCGCATTGCTTGGAGATTTGGGTGGCATGCAACAATATATTCATATTCATAAAGGGGACAATGAGATACAATATATAACAAAGAATTGCATTCAAAAAGAAAAGAAAAACCTTGCTGTATTTCAGGGTTTACTCAGGTTGACCTAAAGTTTTGTGCAAGATGGACAGGAGTTGATAAGGCGTCTAGTCTCAAGGCTAAACTAAATGATAAGAGATCCATTATCAGATCTCCCTATGTATTTTTCTTTAGTTAAAAGTAACCACTGGGGTGGGGGGAGATTGATTTGGATGAGAGCCACAACACTCGACGAAGAAGAAGAAGAAGAAGAAGGAGAAGAGTTTGGATTTGATATCCTGCCTTTCACTCCCTTTAAGGAGTCTCAAAGCGGCTAACATTCTCCTTTCCCTTCCTCCCCCACAACAAACACTCTGTGAGGTGAGTGGGGCTGAGAGACTTCAGAGAAGCGTGACTGGCCCAAGGTCACCCAGCAGCTGCATGTGGAGGAGCGGAAACGCGAACCCGGTTCCCCAGATTACGAGACTACCGCTCAACCACTACACCACACTGGCTCTCGACAAGGAAGTTTAACCCTTTTCCTAACTTTAATCATGTTCCAAAGCTGCGATTAGCTGCCAGTTGTTTAGTCGTGTCCGACTCTTCGTGACCCCATGGACCAGAGCATGCCAGGCCCTCCTGTCTTCCACTGCCTCCTGCAGTTTGGTCAAACTCATGCTGGTAGCTTCGAGAACACTGTCCAACAATCTCATCCTCTGTTGTCCCCTTCTCCTTGTGCCCTCCATCTTTCACAACATCAGGGTCTTTTCCAGGGAGTCTTCTCTTCTCATGAGGTGGCCAAAGTATTGGAGCCTTAGCTTCAGGATTAAAAATGAGTAAACTCTGGATAGCTTTTTCCCCCTCCCCTCACCTTGGGAAAGGAGCAGTGACTGAAGTTGGGGAAAAGCTTATTCTCCATCCTCCAGCATTGTGGTGCTGATCCAGATCACCTCTGCTGCTGGCTTTAAACACATACAGAGAAAAAGAGATTAGGAAACATGTGCACAGATGTTTCACATCTGATTTACCTTGACCCTTGGAAAACCAAACTTCCACCTCAATTTAAATAAAAGTGACATTTCCCTTTTGCCACATGCTCTTGCAGAGAACAGCAATACAAAGGCCATTCTGACATTGTGGTTCCCTGGTCTGTTCTGCTTGCCCCAATTCCTCCTTTCCCCCAAGTGAAGAAGCAGGGTGTGTACACACACACACACACACACACACAGAGAGAGAGAGAGAGAGAGAGAGAGAGAGAGAGTGGTACCTTGGGTTACAAACACCTAAGGTTACAAACACTTTGGGTTACAGACTCCACTAACCCAGAAGTAGTACTTCGGGTTAAGAACTTTACCTCAGGATGAGAACAGAAATCACGTGGCAATGGCATGGCAGCAGCAGGAGGCCCCATTAGCTAAAGTGGTACCTCAGGTTAAGAACGATTTCAGGTTAAGAACGGACATATGAACTTAATTCGTTCCGGAGGTCCGTTCTTAACCTGAAATCGTTCTTAACCTGAGGTACCACTTTAGCTAATGGGGCCTCCTGCTGCTGCCGGTGCGCGATTTCTGTTCCCATCCTGAGGTAAAGTTCTTAACCCTAAGTACTACTTCCAGGTTAGCGGAGTCTGTAACCCAAAGTGTTTGTAACCCAAGGTGTTTGTAACCCGAGGTACCACATTAACAGAGCACATGAGGTAACGTTCAGCAACTGTGCAGTTCATAAACAAGTGTACACAGCAATTAAGCTGTACCAATCAAAATGGATATGGTCTTTCACAGAAACACTTGTGCACGTGTAGAGACAGATTGTATGTGTGTTCAGTGTATTGTGTGTGAACAAGACTATATATACATAATCTGAGCTGATTAACTGCAGTGACATAATATGGAGCATTGATGCTTCCAAACTAATTAATGCAGAATACAAGGGTTCAATTTTGTAGAAGTGGCATTAGAATTAAACACATGTCTAAATTTCATGCTCATATGGAACATTACTTTGGGAAACATATCATGCAATACAGTGGTAAATACGCTACATATTTTATTTTATTTTATTTTATTATTTTGAAAGGAAGTAATGTCCTCTCTGCTTCCATCAAAGTCAAACTCAAACCCAACATTTTGGACCACTCTGGACAGCTGTAGCTACAAGTGTCAAAATAAAATGATAGTTATAAAAAGGAGACTGTTCTAAAAGCCTCTCTCCCACATCTTCATCCTTTCATATCATTAAGGTAGCTTTCACAGCAAATATTATTTTTTTCACTTTACATAAGAGCTGCACCCATGGGGCGTTGTTCAGATGACTCCTGCACCATGGACTTCATCTCATATTTCTGCATGATGTAGACACAACTCTCACGCTACCTGGTTTCAAAGAACCTTACTCATTTTCTATTCAAATTTCCTTCCCATCGGCAAACACCCAACCTTACCACATGGCTTGGGATAGTGGTGTCAAGTAACTGCTACGCAGGAATGCATTATGGTATTTGGCTAGAGACAATGCATACGTGCAGGCTTCAGTAAATAATGGAGCAATAATGAAAGATTCTGGCCTGAGGAAAAGTAAACTGTAAACACCAGGTCTATTGACAGTTTTTGCTGCACAGTGAAATCTCAGAACAGAATCTGGCACCTGTCTTTGAATGGAGACACAACAGGCTTGTATAATAGCTTAAGGGCTGTGTATTATTATTATTATTATTATTATTATTATTATTATTATTATTAAAGCTTTGTGAGCAAATGCCTAAAAACCTCCCGTAACCATATAAAAGCAGATCTTTTGGCACAAGGAAATACCCCAGATTTTAGGCAAGATGGTGAAAATGAGTAGATTCTAAAGACTTCATGATGGCACTGCATGGATAAGGCACAAAAATGGGAGGAGCTTGACAGGGAGCGCCCAAAAATCTATGTTCACTTGGAAATGGCAGCCGGTGCATTTCAATTCTGAATACAAGATTGTACAAATAACATATAAAGCCCTGAACGACTTGGGATTTAAATACTTGAGGGAGCATCTATCTCTGCGTGTTTCTGCCCAGGAACTGAGATCTTGGCAGAAACATGTGGATGGGCCTTTTCTGTGGTGGCACCCTGGCTTTGGAATGTCCCCCTCCCCAAAACATTTCATTGGCACCTACACTACAAGAATCCAGACACCAACACCAAGTAAAAACCTGACTGTTCAGGTCTTGTGGCACTCACATTGCAGTTATCTGATGTTGTTGATATGTGGTTTTATTGTACTTTCCCCTGGAATATGTGTTTAAACTAAGACTTTGTTGCTTTATTTATTTTATTATGCCCCACCCAAGGATCCTAGGATGTAGCCTAAATCAACCTACATAAAGAAAGAAGGAAATGAGATAGTAAGGATCTAGGGTAAGGCATCCAGCATGGAACGAGAGCACCTATATGGTGGCACCGTTTCTGAAAAGCCCATTCCCTGCCCCTGAAGAGCACCTACTCACTGGAACGATCCACTGCTTACAGCTCCTGTTTATGACTCATTATTACCACCCTCATCTTTCTCTAGTCTCCCCAGAGTCACTCACTATGCACAGAAGGAAGGATGTTCCCCACCCCCAGTACAGATCACAAGCAAGCCTTATAATAGCAGCAGTCAGTGAGCTGTGTGAAGTCATCTATTCTGTTGTGAGACAAGCCACCTTTTTGTTCCAATGTGGCCCCTGTGCCTTTCTAAAGATACAGTAAAGTAACATGTTCAGCTGTAAGCTGCGTGGATCAGTGCCACTATGTTGCTTTCTCAAGCACATGAATATCATACTTGGCTACCCAGGCCGAAGAACCTGTGATGCTGTCCGTATTCCACAAATGATGCTGTTCAATAAAGTCATTTTGACTGTTTCAACCCTGCTTCTGCTCTAATGAAGGCTACCTAGTAGGGCTCCTTTTTCAACCTGTTTGTTTTTTAACCCTGTTGTTATCAGAATACGGCAGGATCCCAGGAATCTCATATATCTAATCTGGGACTGGGAAAAATGAAAACCATCGCACAGGCCAGGGGAAGTAGGTGGCTACTTGAGTACATTGGTCCTGCTAACATTCACTGTGATTGGCTATTGCAGTAAACTTCCTCAAGCACAGGTGCGTCTGTCAGTGCTTTCCCCCAGAAGCCCAAGGACGGGATTGAACTTGGGACTTTTTGCCGGCAAAGTCTGCTGAGTTGCAGCTACACTTTGGGACTGAATTGTAAATGTGGAGTCTGAAACCTCTGGAGACCACATCTGCTATCTCTGGCTGTGTTCACACTCCACCTTTAAACCACACTAGAAGCACATTCCAACCCCCTCTTCAAGGAATTCTGGCCACTGTGGTTTGTTAAGGGCTGCTGGGGACTGGTAACTCTGAGGGGTAAACTATAGTGCCCAAAATTCTTTGAGGGAAAGAATGTGCTTTGAATGTGCTTTAAAGGTGAAGTGTGTACACAGCCTCTTAAAGAGGCAAGAAGAGAGGTTCGCCATCAGCTAGTCCTGCCTGGCAGGGGGTTGGACTCGATGGCCCTTGTGGTCTCTTCCAACTCTATGATTCTATGATTCTATGATTCTATTCTAGTCTCCTGGCAAACAATGACAGTCCCATCATCGGTTTTTCTTACGTTTCCTCTTGTGTCTGTGTTCCTGCTGTGTTTTCCTCTGAGAACGTGTGGCTCATCCCGTTCACTGCCTGAGGTGAAATGGGAAGGTGCCACCTCCATGACCCCACTGCTGCCTCCCACCACTACTTTGTTTACCAGGGTTGCATGGCTGCAGCTGTGACTTCCGGCTATGCAATCCTGGCTGTTTCAGTCCGCCTCATGGATGGGCCATCCCTGCCACTGAGCTACTACAAAACTGTTTCCTCTGAGTTTGTTGTTGTAACTTCTATTCAATGTCCAAGTGGCCTTCTTCCCTCTCCCTTTCAAAACACTTGTTCCCCACACAGAGACATTTGGTGCTCAGTCTAATGCACATGGGGAAGATCCTTGACCCTGCAGTGTATGGAGCCCAAATCTTTCTCCAGGCAACCTGTCAATTATGGCTTATGTAAACGGGCTTCCTCTGAGCTACAGGACTATGCTACTAGCTGACATCTGTGATTGGAGTGGTCACTATTCTTTCCATGTGATCCCTGGCTACTTCCCTTGGAAATAGGTGGTTCCTTTGCTATTTGGGCTGCTCCAGATCTGCACACCTGAAGCCCTGAATCTTACGGTTCCTCCAAAACACTTAACATTAGCTATTATGAGGTCATGCTGTAGGCTTTTCATGGCGGACTCCTTGTGCATTGAATTGGGAATTGGGACTGGGGGGGGGGAATGTTGAATGAATTAGGTGACATCATGATGGCAGCATGTGCTGTTGACTGCTGTGTTCAATTCATGGCTGACATGAGACATTGTCTGAAGCAACATTATGACTGATTGGTGACCACTGAGGATTGGCCACAATTGTTGCTATGCTGCCAGAGAGTTGTTGCTCCCCCCCCCCCCCCCCCGCTTGTACTATGCTTTTGATTTAGCTGCTAGGATAGCACAGGAACCCAGCAGCTCACCCTGATATCAATTCCAAAGTAATGGAATTATCCTGTTAAGGAGGGCAATAGCCCTGACAAAACAACAAATTTGAGAGAGAGAGAGAGAGAGAGAGAGAGAGAGAGAGAGAGAGAGAGCTGAAAATATTCCTGTCATTTAACACTATTCCCCTGCCCTGCACCACTAAAAGGGGGGGGGGGCTATAAATTGCCTAAAACAAAAGTGGCATCCATAGCACTGATACCTCAGTTGTTTTCCACATCACACTGTACTCAGCTATCCTTAGACAATGTCTATATATTGGCTATGCATTCCAAAATATTTGTCCAGTATTCATTCCAAAATACTGTAGTTATTTTTCCTGAATTTGGATGGTCACAAGTTGGCAACTCTGATTTTTGGAAAGGAATTTAAAGGAATCTTAACTGAGCTATAAATGATCCAAAGGGGTCTGCAATATACAGTACAATATCCATTTGTTTGTTGGTTGATCGTCACCCTTTCTCTCAATACCACACCCTGTATGCTCTCAGGTACTTGTGGCCTCTCCAAGGATTGCAGAAATATTCCAAAACAAGCAAGTTGAAAGGGACCCCCACCCCCCAAAACCAACCTAGTAAGGACTGAGCATGCTCATTACACCACTGGGAAAAAGGAGTGCTTGTATGTGATGTTCTGCTGGAGGAGGGAATGCCTGACTGGCACTGTCCTATTAGGACATCCGGCCATGTTGCAATATTTGATGCAAGCCCCATTTCTGTAACTAATGTTTAACGTCAAGGCTCTGAACAAAAATAGATTCTGGGCATGTACAGTGGTACCTCGGGTTAAGAACTTAATTCGTTCTGGAGGGCCATTCTTAACCTGAAACTGTTCTTAACCTGAGGTACCACTTTAGCTAATGGGGCCTCCCGCTGCCGCTGTGCGTTTTCTGTTCTCACCCTGAAGCAAAGTTCTTAACCTGAGGTACTATTTCTGGGTTAGCGGAGTCTGTAACCTGAAGCGTTTGTAACCTGAAGTGTCTGTAACCTGAGGTAAAAAGGTAAAGGTAAAGGGACCCCTGACCATTAGGTCCAGTTGTGACCGACTCTGGGGTTGCGCACTCATCTCGCTCTATAGGCCAAGGGTGCCGGCGTTTGTCCACAAACAGCTTCTGGGTCATGTGGCCAGCATGACTAAGCCGCTGGCGAACCAGAGCAGCACACGGAAACACCGTTTACCTTCCTGCTGGAGTGGTACCTATTTATCTACTCGCACTTTGACGGGCTTTCAAACTGCTAGGTTGGCAGGAGCAGGGACCGAACAACGGGAGCTCACCCCGTCGCGGGGATTCGAACCGCCAACCTTCTAATTGGCAAGTCCTAGGCTCTGTGGTTTAACCCACGTCCCGTAACCTGAGGTACCACTGTAATATGTTTTTTTAAAACTTCTCCCCCGCCCCCCATAAAGTAACCTACATTTTCTTCCAGCTTTCCATTTCCTTTCCATTGCAGACTTAGGATGCATGGGGACAGAGGTTACAAGCGGTTACTTCAGATAAATATTCACCTAGGGAAGGTGTAAAGTCCACATAAGTAAGGAGAAGTCAGGCCAGAGGTTATCTGCAAACGTCACTGGTTTGCTAAGCAAATAACTATTGTTGTTGGCCACTGTTCTTTATCAGTTAATGATTATACACGCCTATAAATGACACGATAGCCTTTGAAACCTCTTCCTCCTCTTGAAATAATTATTTAAAAAAATAGTAGAACCTTTCCTCCTCCACTTCCAATCTTCACATTTAAAAAAAGGCCAGACATGTAAGAGAGGCACAGTAAATGCAGCTATGAAATCATCATGAGGTGGTTGGGAAATGAGTCTCCCTCCTGATGAGGAATTACCCTCATGTGGTTCTAATGTCACCATGAACTTGTTAAAAATACACTGCGACAAGAATCATGAAGCCATGGCTTTCCGTCAATATGAAACTCCAAAGACTGTAAGAGTGTGTGTACATATGAACATAATTTGAGCTGTGAACCCACTGAGGAAATGCACACACTCTTTGTGTTATGTTTAGACTTTACAATATTTCCTCCTATATCAGGTTCAGGGGGAAACAGGTTTTTTGTATGTTTACACTGGGTTCCACTAACTGGAACACACACAAACACACACACACACACACACACACACACGTACATAAACATACTGAATTATCATATTATTTACTGGCCAATATGCCTGTCAAATGTATAACAAAGGTGGGGGAAGCAAGACTCAAAATGAAGCGCGCGCGCACACACACACACACACATGATTCTTGATTTATATATATGCCTGTACTTATGCTCTAAAAAAGTATCCACTACTATGCCTCCCACATTGTTCCACTACGTGTGTGTGTGTTAAAAAAAGACTGATTCTTTGAATTACAACAAGTTAACTTTGGATTTCCTGGCTTTTGTAAAGCCAGGAAGGAAGTCCAACCCAAGTGTAAGTTCACTGGAGTTATTTCAATGTGACTTTAACCTTGCAACCCATAGCTTTTTCATACCTTGCCTTCTTTCAGCTTTTTTTTTTTTTTAAAAAAAAAGATCTTTACAAAATGAATCAATATGTAAAGGGTAGTTCCAGACAGAGTTTTATTCTGGCATTGCAAGTTTTTCACACTGTATGCAAGTTTTTCACACTGTCTACACGATATAATTGTCATCAAAATGCCTCTACTTTGCAATGTGTGCATGCTTATTAGCACTTTTGGGGGATGGAGAGTTCATCCTGAGCATAGTTATCAGTTTGTCATGTACCCCCTCTTCTGTCTGCTCCTCACCTGAGCACA
The DNA here is from genome assembly GCF_964252035.2 of Podarcis erhardii. Taxonomy (NCBI): domain Eukaryota; kingdom Metazoa; phylum Chordata; class Lepidosauria; order Squamata; family Lacertidae; genus Podarcis; species Podarcis erhardii. The sequence continues at coordinate 52,643,233 of NC_138498.1, read as the reverse complement.
ACCTGGCCGTTTTCTTTCCAGGAGTGGTCCTAAAGATATGAGTGTGTCTATTTCCCCTGATTGCCGCATGCTAAAGGCACATCAGAAACTCCGGTTTGGATGAGCTCTTCTCTCAATAGCTCAGCATATGTCAGAGATTTTTTTAAAAAATAATAATAATAATACAGAGGTTTTGCACAATACCTAATTATCATAATTTTGGAATGGAGACGTATCAGTCTTGCACGTTAAAAAAACAAACACCCTTGGAGACAACTGCTGTTTCCCTCCCCACCCCCCAAAAAGCACAACCCTCCTTTTTTACCCATTTTGAACCATGATAATGAAGGGCTGGCAACAATTGTTCTTGTCCATTTCTGAATTTGTTTAAAAGGTGTGTATAGGTTAAGAAATACCTATGTACATCTCTAGAACAGGAAAAGGTAGTGGGGGAGCGGGGGGTGGAGAGCAGGGACCAGAAAACTGGGTGAAATTCAACGTTTAGCTAAATGGGGTATGCAATGTAAGTCAGGAAAGAGAGCTATTTGCACAACAGGACTTCTCCCCTTCTCCTCTCCCTGAACCCCCTGCATGCCCCCAAACCAATTCTTGGTGTGTCCCCCAACCCTTCAGAGCCAGTTTAGGGGGTGGGGGTGCATGACGAAGGGGGAAAGCATTCCATTACACAAGTGAATATTTCATGTATTCAACAACTTAGCTGAATCCTGCCCACTGCATGGAAATACTGTGTCGAGGACTGTCCACTGGTGTGGATGGGAAACCACATAATACCAATGAAGAAACTAAGACTAAAAACAGAATGTGTGGATGCTCATGGGTTGTACACACTGAAAAATCAGATCTGAGCAACCTGTTGTCAACATGAGCCAACATATGGGTAACTCCCAAAGTGAATAAATATTATGAGACTGGCTCAACCTTTCTCACATACTTCTCCCTAAACCCATGATGGTGTGATAAATTAGAACAAAAACTCTCTTTTTACCGTATTGGTTTAGTAGAGCCAGCATGAACTCCCCATTTTTTGTGTTATTAGCTTATGTGTTCAATAACACAGAAACAAGGAGTGGTACTACAGTAACCCCACCGCTTATAGTAGCATGTGTGAAAACTTTCCCAGCATCCATAACTCATCAAAAATACATTATTTTAGGGGAAATTGCTTCTCCAAAATGCATATATTAGGCAAAACTGCATATCATTGTTTTATTATACTGTAGATCTATTCAAAGCAACCCATAAACATTAACACTGGAAAAATGAGAAGCTGAGTGAAACCAAAATTAACAGATTTGCCCATCCCTGTGGAGGACAGACAACTGGAGAAAGACACCATGTTTCAAGGGATGATAACTACCATTTGGCCCAAGCTCTGTTTAAGCTCTCATTTCTCTGGTCACAACAGAAGGATGTTGTCTTTCTGCTCTTTCCTGGACAGAGGCACTTCAGAATGCAGGTGGGGATATCACATACTTCAGTGTTCCTCTAAACCAAACACTACATATGAAATACATTTTAAAAAAACAGATACCAGTTGTCTCTCCTGACCTTGACCCTCTCACATGCTGGCATTTTCATTGGGAAGGGCTGCCCCCCATAACAGAATGCTACAACATTTCTGCAGTCTGAAGTGGTAAGGTCCAAGACCAGTTTTGCTACCTCAGCCCTTGTTTATGTAGGCCATTTAGGTGGGCTGAAGAGTGGGTTTCAGTTTGTGCTTATGACAGATCACTCAGGGATCTGCTTTGCCCTGGCTATGCTTCAGTCTGAGCTGTCGCTCTGAATCAAAAATAAGCTGGCAATGTTCCTAAGGGTTATATAAACTGGCCTCCTTTGAGAGATGGCAAGTGGGAGGTTTTCCACAGTGAAGACAATCAGCTATGTGTAGCAACCTCAGGATTTATGCCCACTGTTTCAAATTGGTTTTGGAGTAAATCCTTCATTAGCTGAAGGTTAATAATCCTTGGGATTGGGAACAGTTTTCTCAAAGAGCTCTGTGTAGGCAGAATTAATATGGAGGAACTGCAGAAGCCCATGCTTCCAACAGCCTTCTTGATTAAAAAGCCATTTGTGATACGTGGGAAAGTCAGAGTGTGTCACCCGCTTGAGTTCATAATGAGCAGTTTTGCAAGGACCGTGGTTAATGAGCATGAATTGCCCTCTGAAAATGATTGAATTCTCAGAAATGTCTTCCCTAAAGGTTTGGTCAAACACCCAGTATCATTAGAGTGGTTTAAATCAGGGGTGGGGAACCTTAGGTCCAAATGCAGCCCTCCAAACTTTTCTATCTGGCCCCGGGACTCTTCATAGGCCACACCTCTTCTCTCCAAATCACACCCCTCACTGGCCTGGCTTCACATCTTTCTTGAGTATTTTTGCATGGCTAGAATGTGTCCTTAAACTATGGTAATGCCTCTCACTCGTCTAGATGGAAGACATAAGGGGTGTGTGTGTGTGTGTGTGTGTGTGTGTGTGTGTGTTGAAACTAGCCTACTGTGCAAAAGTAAAATTTAAATTCATTTTTCCACCTGTGTTTGTCTCTAGCCCCACCTACCGCTACCATGCAGCCTCTGGAAGATTGTCCAGAAGGCAATGTGGCCCTCAGACTGGAAAGAGGTTCCTAACACCAAATTTAAACACACAAAATATCTATGCAAGTGAAAGTGACAGGGTTACTGATCAGTTAGGATAATCCTACAGGTATGTTTTCAGTCTTTGTCCTGAATCCCATGATTCCTGGTGTTGTTATAAGAACAACAATAATTAACATATACCGTAAATAGAAATGAAAAAGTGTTAGCCTGCCCATGTTTATTTCTGAGAAAACAAAATCTGGATTGGCATTGAGTCTAGAGTTTTGGCACTGAAACTGCTGAATGAAGACAATTACACAATCAGTTCTAGCAGCCTGCCAATTTGCATGCTTACCAGAGGAGTAAGTTTGCTTGATCTATTCCAAACCATCTGAAGTTTTACAAATAAATTCATAAAACTATCAGCACTGTTGAAATCAGAAAGTGTATTTTTAGTCCTCACATTCTCAACACACATATTTGTGACCAAAGTGTGGCTAAAAGCCCAAAAGTCAAAAGGAAAACTAAAACGGAAAATTATCAACTGCATAGAAGATTCTGGAAGTGTATAGAGATTGGAAAGCAGACATATTGCTGCCTGCTTATATCAGTAATGGTGTGATGAAAATGTTTTCAGTCAAGAGAGAGCAGTCTATTTTTTGTGGTCAGCATGGGTGCGTGGGGGAAGATTCCTCTGTCTGAAGGAGCATTCAGAAGTTGATAAAAGTTCTGGAACATTCTAGAAAAGTGTGGCAATGACACAAGAATCCAAAGCAATTTTTTGAGCATTCTCACAAATTTGGGGGAAAGGCATTGGAACAGAAAGCAATACCTCTAGAGATTAAAAGAAAGAAAGAAAGAAAAGAAACTAAAAGTTGTAAAAGGTGATAATTATATTGTGAAAGAAAACAAAAAGTGAGGAAGCAGAGGAAAGGCAAAAAGAGAGCAAGACTGAGAGAGCTGTGAGAATTCCTTTTATTGAAATTTGCTTGTGATGCAATATAAACAGAATCTTCAGAAATTCTTGAGTGAAGACATAGTCCAATTGGTTAGGACAAGGTGCTCTGTTGAAAGGGCACAAAGGGGGATTTGAAGCACTCCATTGCCAGTTACTTAGCATTCAAGGCTTGTGGGTTTGTGAAAAAAGCAGGGCTATTGTTACTTCCCATTACATTCTGGGAAACACTAATTAGTGAATAAGCATTCCTCACTAGATATGGTTCCTCATTTGAAAGCCCTGAACTGAGTCTAAATTGCATGAATAATCTGGTGGGTATATACCGGTACATATAAGGTAAACTGTTAACCACAGTATTATTAAGTCAGTGTTGGTGCAGATATTGCTCAAAATTATAATTGTTCTTCTGTAAAATATAAAAAATCTGTTCTTGCCAAAAGCCACCAAAAAGCTTTTGTGTCATTTTTACACCAGTTTTGATGCAATTGGCCATTTTAAAAAAAACAGATGCATGAAGCTCCTTCTCATTAGAGCGCTTTTGAAAATATTCAGGTCCACACAGAGAGTGGTACATTGGGGCAATCCAAGAATTCTCCTAAATTATTACATTGGGTATGGATGAAATGGTTGTAATCCTCCTAAGGAAGTAAGCCCCACTGAACACAGCAGAGTATACTTCCAAGTAAACATGGGTAGGATCAAACTCTAGAGCTCATTGAACTGAAGGTGCTTCTAGGTGACCTGCTTATTGAACTTTCATCCTAATTTGTTTAAGAAGTGACCTATCCATCTTGCTTGGAGTTCATGTTTTCTCCACTTTTTCATGGGTGAGGGGACACATTTTGTCTAGATTAACATCCTGTTATGTTATAAGAAACCATCTGTTTTCTATTAGATTTTCATCTTTTGGTGATTTATAAAGCTGCACGCTGTGCCGTAATGCATGGAATCTTGGAGCAAAAGAAATAGAAAGGTTTGGGGCATATAGTATAGACTAGACGACTCCCAAAAAGGAAATAACATATCTCTTCAATTTGGGGTTTTATCGGACTGGATTAATACATTTTTAACTTCATTGTCATTTGTGTGCTGGAAATTTTTATATAGACATTTTGCCTGAAATTTGTTAAGGCCAATGGCTTGCAGAATAAGCCTGATAAAGAGCATGGTAACTAGCCAGTAGGCAGCATAACTCAGTGGTTGCTGAAGGACTGTGTGCATGTGTTTGTTTGTTTGTTGTGTGCACGCAATAGTAGAATTGGGAATAGGAGCACAGCTATTCCAGTCTAACTATATTTCAGCGCTTTGTTTCAGTGTTCATATCCAACATGTTACATAGTGCTTTAAAAAATGCAGAGCTTTCATCAAGATTTCTACTGTATTATATAAGCAATCTCGTTATAAGTGTGCAGCCTTTTTAGAAGGGGTGTGACTCCATGAGGAAGAACCAAGGAAACATTGTGTCCCCATTCCAGACAAATTTAGACTGCAATCCTGTACCTGGGAGTAAGCCTCATTGAACTCAATGGAACTGACTTTTGACTAGACATATATAGAGATTGCATAGTTAGTTGGGCCTAGGTTTCATTTAAATTCATGGGTCACCAGTTAGTCACAATTGACTTGACCCATATATTGCAATGGCTCACCAGCATGGCTTTCTCTGGATCGGAACCCCTGAGAACAATCACAAAATTAGACAGTGACTTTGAGAAGCATTGATTTGGGTTTATACTCTATCTACAGAAGTTGTTAAGAATAAACCCCAGAAGGGTGTAATGAATGAACTCCTCAACTCCTAGATATGCAGATTGGGATGCTGGGCGTGATCCTGCACTTCCTTTTTCCAGATTGCTCCCTTTGGCATTTTTCAAAAGCACTAAATTACTTGTTACGTGTACACATTATGTAATACGTATGTTTGTGTTCTCCAAAAGATGGGTCAGCCCTGTTGAAACAGAAAACAATCCTTTTATCAGCTCAAGCACCAAGCAAAATAGTGTTTATGTTGTCTTCAAAACATAAGCATTCCAAATGGTGTCACTTAGCCATCTGTGCTGTTTTGCTTCGCAGACAGAAACACCCTCCCCAAAGCAACTGCTAGACCAAACTCAGCTAAATGTGATTTTAAAATATGCATCTTTGCAGTTGATTTAAAAGAAGTGAAATGCTTATGGTACCTAATGGAAGTGCTTGATTGTGTTGATGTAGGTAAAACGTTGACATGTCTGCATCAGATCTTTCATAATCAGAGAATGCAGTCTCCTGTCCTTTTCCATAATAGATCAAACACCAAGCTTGCAGTCTTCCCTTTCCCTCATGAAGGACACTGCCAGACTGCCACACTTTTGTTTGACTCTCATCCTGTGCCCAACAAGGGTGCACCTTTATACCCCACCACGCACACACACACACAAATACAGGCACATTGCCGTAAAGAGCACTAGCTAAATTGCTCTCTAACAAATCCCAAAGCTTGTGCTGCTTTTTTTATTGTTCCAGAGGGATGTTTATTGTAGGATGGATGCGTGCTGCTCACGCAAGGGCACTGTGATATCTAAATGGCACCACGAAGCCAGTTTTAAATGGGAAGAAAACAGCAACGACTTGACGGTGGCGTCGTATAACCTCCGCTCAAACGAGGGCGATTGCTCGTCTGGAAGCGACGGGGGAACCTCCGCTGGCCATAACAGAGAAGCTCTGCTAGCGGCTGTGCCCTCTCTGGCAACTAAGAGAGATTTAATTCCTGCCAGCAGAGGGCAATGGCGGGGCCCAGAGAGGTCTATCGACACCCCACACTTCCCCCATATTCCAAGTCTAGATAGCAGCGAAGAATATGAATGAATCTGGAATGTGTCCTGAGCGCGCTTCTGGGTTTGTAAGCCGTTTCCTTTTCTTCCAGCACATCGTGTGCCCTTTCCTCACCGCTGCTGAAGGCCAGGCTCTGGCTGGCAGAAGCCCGGGAGGAGCGAGGCGGCAGCGCGCGCGGCGTTGCATCAGTCGGCTTCCTGCCGGAGCGGGGAGGGCTCTGGGCATGCGGACATTCAAAGTGACTTTGCCGTTCGGGCTGCTCGATGACGCGAGCGCTCGCGGGATGGGAGTGTCTGTCTGGCTCCCCGCCGAAGTGACGTCTTCCCAGGCACCGCGGGTCATGTGACCGGGGCCCATTCACAAAAAAAAGCCGAAGCAGCAAACTACGGCTGGCGCTATATAAGGCGAGGCTGTGCCGCTCGTCCAGCAAGGAAACTGCAACAGACAAGCAACGAGCAGCAGCTGCCCCGCAACGGAGGCTGCCAACACAAGAGAAAGAGCAAAGCCCAAGCGAGCGGCTCTGTCGTCTTTGCCATCTCCACGTTCAACGATCCAGACGTTTTTACTTTTTGGAACCGGGGTGGGAGTTACGGACCCCCGCGAACAAGGAACAAGAGAGGCAGCTTTTGTTTGGCAAAAAGCGCCGCCTCGGTTTGAGACGAGCTCGGCGGGACTAAACAAAGAGGCGCCCGGGGAACGGAGACAAAAGCGGCTGCCCAGCGCCCTTTCGCCCGCCGCGCTGCCTGCCCTGCCCCGAGCGATGGTCAACATGCAAGTGTGCGCCCTGGACTGCGAGACGCTCCGCGAGCTCCTCCAGGATCGCTGCGTGCAGTGCCTGGTGCTGGACTGCCGCTCCTTCTTCTCCTTCAACTCCTCGCACATCGGCGGCTCCTGCAACGTCCGCCTGAGCACCATCGTCCGGCGGAGAGCCAAGGGGGCCATGGGCCTCGAGCACATCCTGCCCAACGAGGAGGCGCGCGCCCGGCTCCAGAAGGGGCTCTACCACGCCGTCGTGCTCCTCGACGAGCGCAGCGCCGACCTGGAGGCGCCCAAGAGGGACAGCACCCTCCTGCTGGCCCTCAACACCCTCTGCCGGGAAGCCCGGGACACCCGCGTCTGCTTCCTCAGGGGTGAGTTAAAAGGCTGCACAGAGAGAGAGAGGGAGGTCGCCTTCCCCAAGGCGCCCTCTACCCTGCCAGTCCACCTCCCCTAGGCTTCAAAAGTCCGTAAGCCAAAGGCCCACCGGGTAAACGGAATTAAGAGCAATAGGTAGTAATAATAACGGATATTGACAAATAGCCTAGGGCAGTTGCATTGTTTTAACAGAGGGGCTTATAGGAGTGGCCACTGGACTGTCAATGGAGTTTTACCTCTCCTTCCTACCCCACCCCCAGCTGCTTAGAGTTTGTTCCTCGGACAGTATTAACCTCTTTTCTTCTTTATTTTCTTCTAGGAGGATACGATGCCTTCTCGTCTGCCTGCCCTGAGTTGTGCACCAAACCATCTGCTCCCAAGGGCCTGACTCTGCCGCTCAGCGCAAACAATGTGCCTGGCAGCGCCGATTCAAACTGCAGCTCCTGTGGGACTCCTCTCTATGATCAGGTCAGTTGGGGAGCATTCATGAATCAAAATTACACATGTTTTTTAAAAAAAATTACACTTGATTTTTAAATTATTTTATTTTAATTACCAGTTGGACTTTTTAAAAAAATGCCTGGAATGGAAAGACACAAATATGTGTATAAAAATATTCCATTTGGAAATACAAGGCATTTAAGGCAAAACGAATGTTTCATTATAACACAACAACTGTATCAAAGTGCAGAGGGAGCCTATTTTTGCCGTGGGATTAACAGACTGTGTTTCTTTGTCTCCTTTATTTTAGGGTGGTCCAGTGGAGATCCTACCGTTCCTGTATCTAGGCAGCGCCTATCATGCTTCCAGGAAAGATATGTTGGATGCTTTGGGGATCACAGCCTTGATCAACGTTTCTGCCAATTGCCCAAACCATTTTGAGGGACACTATCAGTACAAAAGCATCCCTGTGGAGGACAACCACAAAGCTGACATCAGCTGCTGGTTTAATGAAGCAATTGACTTCATAGGTAAATGAGCCCTCTCTCTCTTTCTCTCTCTTCCCCCGCTCCCTACATGCTGAGTTTATAGTATCCCTTGGGTGCCAGCACCTTAGCAGACACTTCCAGCATCTTTTAAATTTGAGATGCAGGGTATTTCCTTGGGGATCAAAATAGCAACTGGCTGAAATAAATCTGTAGCTACGATGGTGCTTGTGCTTCTTTTAGAAGATAGCATTGTGAAATCCCAAAAAGCATACTAGACTTTATAAAGAGTCATTGGATCCACTAGCATGGGTGTTGGAAGGATCAGCTGGTAATCTGAACCAGTCTCATGCTGACAGAATTTTCTAGCAAGCTTTAGTGGCCACAATTGGAATAGGTGATTATAATCAAGTTGAAACAGAACATCCATATTGGTTTATTTGCACACCTTCATTTGTGCATCCAACTCCATTCCCAGCTGTTGACGTATTGCTATAGCTGGTTAGGCAAGATGGCCCCTCAAGCACAGAGAGTGAAAAGCAGCTTTGAAGCTTTGCAGGAAAACTCTTGCTAATGTTGATGTTTTGCTTGCTCCTTCAGACTCTGTTAAAAACGAAGGTGGGCGAGTATTTGTTCACTGTCAGGCTGGCATCTCCCGCTCAGCGACCATCTGCCTTGCTTACCTTATGAGGACCAACCGAGTCAAACTGGATGAAGCTTTTGAGTTTGTGAAGCAGAGGAGAAGCATCATCTCCCCCAACTTCAGCTTCATGGGGCAACTGCTGCAATTTGAGTCCCAGGTCCTTGCTCCAAATTGCTCGGCAGAGGCTGGGAGCCCGGCAATGTCTGCACTGGACAGAGGAACATCCACTACAACGGTCTTTAACTTCCCCGTCTCCATCCCTGTCCACTCTGCTTCCAGTGCACTAAGCTACCTTCAGAGCCCTATCACCACCTCTCCTAGCTGCTGAAAAGCAGGTGCAGGTGGGCCCTGTACACAAAGACTTGATGCCCTTTGCTGTTACCTGAAAAGTGCAATAACTTTGAGGGCAGGTCTGTTAGCTTGCACCAGACTCCTCTCATTGCAGTTACAGAGCAATACAAGATCTACCAGCTCAGAGCAGCATCTCTTGACTCCAGAAAGCCAGGTTCTTTCTGCTAGATCTTGCTGAGATGCATTTTTGACCAATGTTTGGATGCTGCCTACAAAGGAGAAAAAGCATGCAGGACATTTGCTTTCTACTCCTGAAATAATTCCTCTTTTACAGTTTTTCTGTTTGTCAGTCTGTTTCAGTAGCAAATCTGAAAGTGTTCTCATTCCTGGGTGTGCTAGGCTGCAGTCGAACTGTCCCCTTGTACAAGGATGTCCAGATATTTATTTATTTTTTACAGTGTAATTGCTTTGTGTGCGTTCTGCCTTTCAAGTCTGAAGTTTCATTTTCTTTTTGAAAGAAACAAACAAAATACCTCAGTATTTTTTGGGTACTGTAATCCTGTAAATAGATCTTAAGAACTGTATTCTGAAGCACTGACACTGAAAGCACAAAGGAGTGTTTGTGTTTTTGGGTTGCCAACAGTTACATGTTTTGCTGATTTATTTATGATGTGAAATAATATATTTCTTCTTATCAAAAGAAGAACATGGGTTTTGTTATGATTGTGCCTTTTTATACAAACCAAATAAATTATGACATTTCTATTGAAGAAAATATTAATTCTTTTATAGATCCTTCCCCCACTCCCTTTTCATAATATGCTGAAAAATTGCAATGGTAAGTATGTGAAGTCCAGAAAGCAGACATCTCCTCCTTTGTACTAGTCCTGTGCTCCATAGAACTTATTGCAGGGTCTCTAATGGTGCCGTAGAAGAATCCAAGCCCCAATAAAAAGTCATTTGCCAAAATCCAGTAAGCACCACATGTAGGATCTACCCTCTTGTGCTGTACAAATGGCTATTGCAGTCAAGAGAAACATACAAACCCAAGCTATTAGGGTGGGGGGGAATGTGAACCCCCAAACAGATTATTAGCATTCTTTACTATCTGGATCAGCTATTAATTGGCAGAGGAGGAAAGGGGGTATACTGATGATAGGTAAAGGTAAAGGGACCCCTGACCATTTAGGTCCAGTCGTGGCCGACTGGGGTTGCGGCGCTCATCTTGCTTTATTGGCCGAGGGAGCCGGTGTACAGCTTCCGGATCACGTGGCCAGCATGACTAAGCCGCTTCTGGTGAACCAGAGCAGCACATGGAAACGCCGTTTACCTTCCCGCCAGAGCGGTACCTATTTATCTTGCTTTTGAACTGCTAGGTTGGCAGGAGCTGGGACTGAGCAACGGGAGCTCACCCCGTCGTGGGGATTCGAACTGTCAACCTTCTGATCGGCAAGCCCTAGACTCTGTGGTTTAGCCCACAGCACCACCCGCGTCCCAATATTGATGATACCCAGTATCAAAAACAAAAAACCCACCACCATTAGACATGATCTGTGTTACTAACTATTCTAAAAATGATGAAAGTTGGGAAGGGGGCAGAGAGTGGGTAGCCTTGGGTGTTGCTGCTGCCTCGGGACAACTTTGGGTTCGAGCCTACAGCACAGTGTAAGAAAGCATCCAGGCACATCTATGAGGGCATCATAAATGTTAGTGAACTCTGAGCAAATAGCAATGCCATGTACAGTATAGGGAAAAGGGTCCAAAGCTGTTTTGTCCCATCTCTCCCCCCCCCCCCGGCTTTATCTTGAGTGTGTTAGGATAGGTTTGTCATTATCTACTTTCTTGGTCGTTGTTGTTGTTGTTTAGTCGTTTAGTCGTGTCCGACTCTTCGTGACCCCATGGACCAGAGCACGCCAGGCACTTCTGTCTTCCACTGCCTCCCGCAGTTTGGTCAAACTCATGCTGCTAGCTTCGAAAACACTATCCAACCATCTCATCCTCTGTCGTCCCCTTCTCCTTGTGCCCTCCATCTTTCCCAACATCAGGGTCTTTTCCAGGGAGTCTTCTCTTCTCATGAGGTGGCCAAAGTATTGGAGCCCCAGCTTCAGCTTCTTGGTCATTAAGGGTGACTAAACTTGCCAGTGATCAAGTTTAAGCAGTAAGTCCCAAAGATCTATGCAGTTTCCATTGTGAGTGATGCTTAAGGTTGGGCTGCATTGCCTAAGGCTGTGTTAGAGGGTTTTGCATTGAGCTTCATTTTCTCTCAAACTACCGGTAGTTCTAAGGAAAGAGGAAAGAGAAGGGGAAGCTATCATGCATGCTGGGCCATGGAAACGTGGGCCAAACTACTACTAAAACAAAAAATGCTTAAACCGGTTTATTTTATTTGGCCAGGATCAGGGATCTGCGCTGATACCCTGTTTAAATTGCCATGCCCCTAAGGGCACTGTTAACTGCAAACAGTTGCAGAGCTAATGGTATCTGTGCATCTTGCCTCTCTTCTGGGAGCATAGAGCCTGCTTACATGGTGGGGCAGGGAGGAATGTGTGGGGAAGGAGCAATAGGGGCATGAGTGAAAGGCATTGTCTCAGGTGTGGGGAACCTTTGGCCCTCCAGATGTTGCGGAACTACGACTCACATCAGCCCTAGCACGCACGGCCAGTTCAACAACACCTGGAGGACCAGAAGTTCCCAGTACCTGGTCTATCTGGTCTGCTCTTCTTTCCTCCCCAAAATCTCCCATCTCCATGTGAAATGTTCATAAGGTAAGTTAGCATTGTTGCTCCCATTTCACAGGTGAGATTATAAGTGACTGTGAATTATCTTAAGGGCACCAAAGAAGCTCTATAGCTGAGATTTAACAATCCCCATGCCTGCCCTTTCAATGCAAAGCAATGTCATTGAGTGACCAGTGCATACAGGATAATACAATGTGGACTCATACTGGGATCCAGGGCCAGCTCTATGATGAGAAAGAGGAAGGCAGCTGCCTCAGGCAGCAGATGCTGAGGGGTGGGGTGGAGAGAGAGCTGTGAGTGCCATGTGGTTTGCTGCCCTCAAGTACTTTTCACCACTATTGGAGTAAGCTTCAACTACCAATCCAATTGGTTTCTGCATGCACCTGGGGGAAGGGCACCATCTTGTCCTCCGCCTCAGGCAGCAAAATTTCTTGAGCTGGCCCTGCTGGGATCTTCCTAATGCCAGTGGGCAGACAGCAGAAAACACTTTCCTTAGGAATTTGGTATGTAGAACAGTGTGCAGGATTGTAGCCAACATGTCCTTTTCTGGAATAATTATTCACCATGCACCCAAAGAATCCTCTTATGCTGAGTATTTTATAGTCTTGATTGCTTAACTTCAGTTATCCGTCTGTAAAATGGGAGTAAAACTAGTTTTATTGAGACCTATAGCCAATCTGGGATTTGTTCCCATCCACCTTTAAATTCAAGGCTAGCACCCTAGTCTCTGGATGAAATTATCTCTTGCATGCTATCCCTCCTAGGCCTCTGACAAGGTCTGTCATGTGAGACCCACCTTTTCCTCCCTCTTTAGTGCTGTGCTATAAAAGACAGAAAGAAGCATGATCACCCATTTTAGCCCTATGGCTCAAATTCTGCTTTCCTCTGCCTTGCGGGTCATTTGGAGACATGCTTGGACAGGTGCAGCCAGGAGGAGTTTATGTTCCAATGACTTCATCTGACAGCTCGTAATCACTAAATCAAGGTGGTGTATGACCACTGGTTAAATCTTTACTTAGCTACTGTCAGCCTGCTCACCATGCATATCACCCAGACATCTCATTGTGATGTGTGCTAATAGTTCTCTGAATAAATTTCATTTCTTGGAAGATTATGTTGCACATTAGGAAGCTTTGTATGTGAAGCTTTGTATGTAAAGCTTTCCATATGCAGTATTCTGATTTGCTTCATTATTGATTATCCTGCTACAAAACAGCCAAGGAGCAGCAGAATAAACAGGAACCCTTAGCATTCAACATGTGCATAAAGATTTTAATATAAAATTTACAACTTACCTTTTCTAAACCCTCAGATTTAAGATTTGCATTGAAGGCTCTGTTCTCTGGCTTGTTCTGATTGGTGGACAGTTGCCGCAGGGCCTTCTCACTGGTGGTGCCACAGTTCTGGAATTCTTGCTTTATGAAAGCCTGACAAGCTCCCTTCCCATTTTTGAACAGCACTTGAAAACAATGTTATCTTGGAACACATTTTTATGGCTGACTAGACCGTTTTTATTGTATTCTTCTGGTTTTTAATGCTGCTGTGCAGTGCTTTTTTCTATGAAAATAGGTGCCGGTACTCACCATGAAGTTGTTACAGTGTCACACTTTTTAAAGCTCTGTTCTCTAACCACAGCTGCTGAGAAGGCAAATCCTGCTGATTTCAATGGGGCTCACTCCCAGGTAAGAGGGGTTGGAACTGCAGCCTTTATGTGATTTTTAAAAATTGTGTTTTATCGTACGTTTCTTTTAATAGAATCCCCTTTGAAAAACTTGTTTTGAAAATTGTTGTATAAATAAGGAAAAAGAGACGTCCATGTTAGGCTTTACGGTATTGTTCCTTTCGCTGCTCCACCCTTGCCCCTCCTTCCATGTTTCTTATGTAACCACTCTTTTGGCCTGTGGTGCGGGCAGTGCAATGAGATTTCAGCTTTAAACCAAACTCGCTTAGTGGAAAAATACAGCCTTTGGCAAGTGATCCCATCAGTCTGATTTTTAAAAAGAAAAAGAAAAGAAAAGAAAAGAAAAAAGGAAGGGGGAGAAATTCCACCTGTTTATTTGAATTTCCAATGGAATTTCATTCCCCTATGAGCAGCAAGCGTTTGTTTTATGTACTTCACAGACAAATAAGAACTCATTACCTGGCAGCCGGTCAACTTTACAATCTAAGCAGGCACCTGAACGGGGGCAAGCAGTTTAATGTTCTCGAACAAACCCATCCCAGCTAGTTGCAGCTTGTGCTCTGGAGGCAGAAGGCCACGCTGTAATTTTTACAAAGTTCACAGTCATTTGTGATTTATTATAGAGGAAGAAGCCAAGGTTATTTTGAGCAATGTTCTTCCCCTCACCTCATCCTGGCTCTAGATTATGTATCTCTTAGAAACGGTATACAGTGTATACATGCAGGCAAATGCATACCAGTTTGTATATATGTGCATGTGTACACACACACACACACGCACACACACACACACACACACACACAGAGAGAGAGAGAGAGAGAGAGAGAGAGAGAGAGAAGCTTGCTATTACTTCAGTAATTGAACACCCTGTTTTACTTCACTGCATTGGTATCCAGCCTGCTCTCTCTCTAACACACACTTTTTTTTATCAGGGGGCTCAACAACCTCCCAGAGTGAGTGTTCTTAGTGAATGAAACACAAAAGCTTGTGTATATGGGTGTGTGTTGTAACTTTAAAATTATATAAGTCTGTAATTGCAGAGTTGCCTATATCTCCATGGTAACCGCTAGGAGTTTCCCTTTTGTGAGGAAGGCAGCAACATCACTTCCTGTAGCTGATAGAACAGTTTGTCATGAAATGGTAAAAGAAAAAGAAAAAAGAGGCTCATTTAGCTTTGGCAGGAACTTGCTTCAGGATTAGCTGGTTGCTCTGCAAGGCTACAAATATATGCTCACTTAGCAATAAGTGCTGGTGTCATAGAGAGGAGGAGGAGCTAGAAAAGTGCAATTCCAGCATAAATTTGCAAGCAACGGTTGAAGTACACACAAACACATGATAAAGAACACATTATTATTACGCAGGAGTTACAGGACACAAATAGGCACCAATATATAGCACACACAGGATTCACACAGGACTCCCAACTTTGTAAATAAGTGAGGCAATGCTTTTATTTAGCACACTGCATTTTTTAAGAGAACTCTGCGTGTGCATGTTACGTCAGGAGCTGCAACGTACAAATCATCTCTTGGAATCCACCCAGTAAAGTGGCTAAGGTTACCTTACACTGCAGGTAATGGCCGGAAAACAAGATAGCATCCACAGTTGAATTGTTGGCAAGATAGGCTCATTTAGTTAGTAGCTGTTATTGCTTTGGTAGGGTGTAAGTGCCACAGGGCAAGGGGACAAGCAAGCCTCATCAGTGTTTACCTGAGTCTGGGAGTCATTAAGCACAGCTCAAGCTAAGCCAGTCATTCTGGAATGAGACGGACTCCATCGTCTCTCTGTTGGATGTGATAAAAAGGTAAAAGGTAAAGGTACCCCTGTCCGTTCGGGCCAGTCTTGCCAGACTCTAGGGTTGTGCGCTCATCTCACTCTAGAGGCCAGGAGCCAGCGCTGTCCGTAGACACTTCCGGGTCACATGGCCAGCATGACGAAGCTGCATCTGGCGAGCCAGCGCAGCACACAGAACGCTGTTTACCTTCCCACTGGTAAGCGGTCCCTATTTATCTACTTGTACCCGGGGGTGCTTTCGAACTGCTAGGTTGGCAGGCGCTGGGACCGAATGACGGGAGCGCACCCCGCCGCGGGGATTCGAACCGCCGACCATGCGATCAGCAAGTCCTAGGCGCTGAGGGCTGAGGTTTTACCCACAGCGCCACCCGCGTCCCTTGTTGGATGTGATACCAGTGGGCAAATGATCAGTTCTAAGTTTGCAAGAGGCCAGAGCCAATTTAAAGCACACTCACTGCTAAAATGTGACCTATGCCAGCACTTGTGCATTTTGTTCACACATCACTCCTTAGCCTGAGGGGCCAGAGTTCATTGGTAAAGGAAAATGCAGAAGAAGGTCTCAGTTTCAGTCCCTGGCATCTCCACAGTTAAAAGGATCAAGTACAGATCACGGGAAAGCCCTCTGCCAGGCCTAGAGAACCAGCGTCAGTAAGCGTAGACAGGGTTAAGCGGATCAATGGGCTGAGTATGCTTCCAGAAGAGCATTTATTGTGAGGTCAGTGTGGCCCATGCTTGCAAGTATTTGTTTGCACCACCCTCACGCTGTCACTGGCATCTGTCTTGCTTTGTGGTGCATCATGGTTCAGGCTGCACTACAGGGAAGGCAGAGCTCTGGTGAGACGAAGCCCTATAGGGTAGCAGCAGCATCCCAAATGTTAGCTCTGCCTGTACTGAATGTCACTTTTTCAGTCAGAGACTCCCGCAGCAAGGGAATGGGAGAGCCGCTGGTCTCACTGGGGCTTCTGCAGTGGAGTCCTTTGAGTGCAAGGATGGCAGTGTCACCTGAGGAGCACTGGCCCCCGCAGGCTCATCTGGTGGAAATGCTTCTGGATCTGGCCCTGTTTGCCTTTCTCCTTCTGAATTCTCAATCTCATTACTTAAGCTGTTTTATTAGAAAAAGAAAAACAATCCTGTTGCCAAGATCTCATATGAGATATCTGACTGACCTGTTTGCAATATTAATTCCCTGTTAGAAAGCACCCAGATGCGATATAAGGCAGCTTTACATGTCCATACAAAGACTAAGCACCCTGGAAATTTGTTTGAAGAATGGCGTTGATAGAAATTCCCATAAGAAATTAAATGAATAGCGAACTGACTTCCTAATGGGACTTCCCTGATGACGTATCAAGCCTTTAGGCTTGTGTCTATTTCCTGGCAAAGAGGGAACTAAAGTGCTGGGCTTCCCCTCTTGAAAGGCTGCTAGAACTT
The DNA here is from genome assembly GCF_964252035.2 of Podarcis erhardii. NCBI lineage: Eukaryota > Metazoa > Chordata > Lepidosauria > Squamata > Lacertidae > Podarcis > Podarcis erhardii. The sequence continues at coordinate 52,626,253 of NC_138498.1, read as the reverse complement.
GTAATCATGGGTACTAATAACCAGATCCCAACAGAGTGCACATACATTTTAGGCCAATTTAAGCTCTGTTGACTAGATTAGGCAATCTTTAGTGTGGCATCCATGGGCACTACAGTACCCACAGAGGCCTCCTGTGTTGCCTGAGAGGCTCTCCATTCCCTGCCCATTCTGAGACCTTTTCAATAATATTTTTCACCAGATGGCTGGGCTCATGGCACTCTCAAGTATCAGCCAAGACTCCAGCCACCTGTTAACTTCATTTGCCCACAGTACCTTTGGGCCACCTTGAGGCCCAGGAGTGTTTGGGGGAAATGTAGGTGGTGGGCAGCTGAAGTCTTGACTGGCACTGCCCTTCACTTTGTGCCCAGCAAAAAAGAAAAAGAAAAGAAAATGACGCTGCTACTTCCTGGTAAGCTGGGCTGAGAGAGAGGTATTAATATTCAGGCTAGAGGTTTGGCTCTTTAGTTCTTCAGAAGGAGACAGAGCCTGGGGCAGAAGTTCAAAATGCCTCAATTTACTACCAAACCATGTTGGAACAAGTTGCTCACTAGAAGCATCCCATGAGGCTCTTACAATCAGCCTGCTGTGCCCAGTGGGCCCCTCCATGGAAACAGAACAGGCCACAGCAGCCATTTTGTGACAGCCCCTGCCCCAGTGGCAGCCATTTTATGGTGGTTCCCATTAAACTTATTCAAAATTCCAAATGTGCCTATGCGCCCAGAAAGCTGGGACCTGGATTTAGTAATGCATTATACTGAGGCAGACCCTTGGTTCTTCTAGCAACTGATGATAATTTAACAGATTTGATGTGATCAGTGCTTTTTATTTTTCCTTTTTAGAAGAAAAGCTGCCAGTAATCACATGAAGTTGTTACAGCAAGTGCCACAGTTTAAACTTTTTTTTGGGGGGGTGCCGATACTGCGTACCCATGAGTACCCCCAGAAAAAAGCACTGGATGTGATGCATGTACAGAAGCTATTGATGAGATGATGCATGTACATAAGCACAGATGGCAATCACTTTAACTATACTGTAAATAGAAAAGTTGTTAATGAACTCATGGCAAACTGTGTTGCATAGTAGCCAGAGGGTTAGGCTAGGGCCTGGGAGATCAGAGACCAAACCCCCATTCAGCTGGCCTACCTCACCGGGTTGTTGTGGTGATAAAAGGGGTTGAGGGAGAAAAGTACTTGGTGTGAGTTCTCCAGCTTTTGGCCTTTGATGGTATGGGTGGTAGTCAACTAAGTTTTAGTCAGGGTAGATCAACTGAAATGAATGTGCATGACTAATTTAGGTTCATGAATTCCAGTTGTTCTACTCTGAGTAAAACCTAGTTGACCACCACTCTATAATTGTATGTCATACCAAATCAGAGAACAAATAGAGCTCCCAGCTGGAAGCACCCTGAGAAATTAGCCTTTTATATTAAAAAACAACCCAAGCAGCTATGAACTGTGGAAGAGAGTTTTGGGAAGTGCATTTGCCGATCTGTGACTTTGAGTAACCAACCAATATACTGATGAAAACAGTGCAGGTGCCATATTGCCTATCCATTCTACCCTCTAATTCCCTTCCTATAGTTTGTGCATTATGGGTAGTGAGCTTTGAGTCAATCAGAATTCAAAGGGCTTGGAAGATTTTCGCAACTGTTGAGCATTTCTCTCTCTCTCTCTCTCTCTCTCTCTCTCTCTGTGTGTGTGTGTGTGTGAGAGAGAGAGAGAGAGAGAGAGAGAGAGAGAGAGAGAGAGACTGGCTTCCTTACTTCCCGAAATACCAATCTACCAGTAGCAGAGGTCCAGTAGTAAAGATGCAGATAGCTACTGCCTGGGAAAAGAATCTCTGAAATATTAGAGACAAGCTGGAATTGTTCTCTGCAGCGAGCTTCTGCAAATCTCCAGCATACAAATGCAGTTCTCTGAATCCTGAGATCGATGACTCATAGTTCTTCCCTAGAAAACAGATGGGAAGCAGATAGTGACGATGTTCATACAATAGTTCATGCACCATCTTACCAATTAGCAAGGGACTAGAGGTGCTTCCTGTCAGGGCTTAATTTGCAAATAGGTCATTGAGATATCACAGAAGGGTAATGGAACACATTTTTAATTTTTTTAACTTTGTCAAATTTTGACTGGAAAAGAGAATTCTAGATTCAATGGGGCGGCAGGCGGGGATATGAGCTGATATTTTGATGCTAACTGCATCATTTGGACACTGCAATAAAATAAAATTAAATTAAACCTTGCATGCTTGAGGAGCTCCAATCCCATAACAAACACTCCTCTAGAAGCACCCTAGGAAGGGAGGAGCAAAGTCTGGAGGTGGGAATAGCTTTTCTGCATTGCTTCCAAGCCTTTTCTACGCCTTTCCGGAGACCACTGGCCACCTCAGCAAAGAAATAAATCCGGTCTCTTCCATCACCTTTTGTGCCTGTGCGTGTCTAATATGTGTCCATGGAGGCCAAAGCAGATGGTCTTTATAACTTCCTTTCATCCCTCTGTTTATAGCTTCTCTTCCAAACTCCAGGGATGGTTGACGTCAGGATTATACATCTGAGTTTGTTGTACTTTCATCCGGGACTAATGCATTCCATAAGCTCTTGGAATGTAAAATGCAATGTGAGCCTTTTTTGTGTGGAGGGTGGTGGCGTGAATAAGGAAGGGCAGGGACGTTTAAGGGAAAGGGAAATAGGTGGTTAGCTGGCAACAGTTAAAGATCCCTACCTCTTTGTCCATGCACTATTGGCCAATTGGAGCAACAGGGAGCATTCTGGTCATTTATGGCATTGTGTGTGTGATGGACCCACTCATTGGGGGACTGTTCCATCCATCTGTTAGAGACATCAGAGCGGATACATGGCACTGTGGGTTACACACTGAGCTATTTTGAGTTGGTCCGGGCTGTATCCCAATTACAGTTTGCTCTATTCCTGGTATGAAATGATCTTCCTGGAGGCTGTGGAAATGTTTTCATGCAGAAGGCAAAGCTTTTTTGTTTCAAGCAGTCTAGAGAGGAAAAGCACCGCAGCAAGATAAGGCTGGAGAAGAGGCACAATAACAGGGGTGGGTGGGGTCCTAATGGGTGTTTAGGGAATTGGCTCATACTTGAAATAGTTTATGCCCTCTGCTTCCTTTAGATCAGGGCCAGGGAATTGGTGGGCCTTCAGAAGGTGTTGGATTCCAACTCCCACCATCCCCAAGCAGCATGGCTTATGGTCAGGGATGGAGATGGAGTTTAACAACATTTGGAGGGCCACAGGTTCCCCACTCCTGAGTTAGGAGAATGCTTACAAGTGAGGAAATGTTGTGTTAGCGTTTGTATTCAGACGTTCCTCTAAAAACAGAAGCTGTTCTATTCAAAGATACCACTTTACCAGTTTTGTACCCTGTGGAGCCTCCTGAGCCATACATTTACTGAAATCTGAGATGGTACAGCTGTACGTATCATCAGGGATTTTACCCTCTCATTTTTAACATGGAGAGTCGTTTGACTAAAAAGACCTCCCTTTAAAAACTTGTAAATTACCAGGCTGGACAAAAGCTTCAGCATTATTTTTGAGGTCATTTACCACCACAGAATCTAAGGGTGCATCCAGACCAGGCATACTGAAAATCTGGGGTTGCAGAGTAATTTTCCCCAGCAGAAAGAGCCTGCTTCTGTTACATTATGAATGCAAAAGCCATGCTAGTTAGATTCAAATGCAGGTTCATTGGACTGAACCTCATCCCTCTTGCCGTGCTTTGAGCATAGGGTCTACTTTTTTAAAAAAGTAAAGTGCTGAAAGTACATTTAATGCATTAAATACACATGTTTTAACTTTTAAAAAAGCATTTTTAAAGTAGCTGAAAAACCACACTGGGGAAGAAAATATGGCCTGACATCACTGGTTCCATCCCCCCATCACAGTGCATAGCTGGGATCTGCTGCAAAGAAACAGAACTATTTTCCCTTGAGCTTAGCCGAGAAGGGATGATGGTATCTATCTGTATGCACCCAACGTACAGTAGGTTGGAAAGTGAGCATGAGTCAGATGAACAACAAGCTCCTGAGAGGAAATTTCACTGGAAGTTCTTATTTTAATAGTGCTTATGACTGCAGTTTAGCAATAATATAGCATTTTTTATATGCAAAGCAGCACTATAATTTTTTCTTGTGTAAATACTTGAAAAAGGGTGCTGCTGTGTGAGTGATTTTCCATTCCACAGGCCTCCACATAGCCTAGGTCAGACATAGGCAAACTCAGCCCTCCAGATGTTTTGGGACTACAATACCCATCATCCCTGACCACTGGTCCTGTTAGCTAGGGATCATGGGAGTGGAACCCCTGAAATCCATGTTCATAGATTCACTTGCTGCTAGGGGAGACAAGATTGTGCTTTTAGGGGGCCCTCGGGCAAGTTCTCAGTAGGGCCTCCCTGCTCCCTGGCAGTGTTACCACTACCCATCCACTTCCCCCTTTTCTTCTGGGCTCAATCCACAGGGCTGCCCAGTGGGATGGGGTGAGATAAGCAGAGGCTGCTACTTTCCCCTCCTCACTCCTGTCTCTTCATTCACCTAGGACCTAACCAGATGTTTGCTAGATATGCAGCATGCAGAAACATATCAATCCCCCCCCTACTTAATTACAGGCACAAAATCCTTATTGGGAAGGCAGCTCATGGGAAGTGGAGACTTATCTCTTTCCTCCCCAGTGTGATCAGAATCACACACACACAAACACTGGCTGCCATAGGCACAGGGGATGTGTGTTCATTCTGATCATGCTTGGGAGGGAGAGATAAGCCTCCCCTTCCCAATTGCTGCCTTCCTGATAAGGAGCGCAATGCCTGTATGTAGTTAAGAAAAAATAAACCTAAGTATGCAGCTTCGTGTGAGTGTCTGGCTTCTCCCTCAGACAGGGCAGGTGAACAGGCAGTGGGGGCAAGGAGAAGGGGTGGCAGGAACAGGGACTCTTGGGGTTACCAACTCTAACATTAGACTGACATGGGGTGGTGGTGGTGAAAGACTGACCTTTGAGCAAGCACAGGATTGCAGTCAAGACCTGCTTGCAGCCCACCACATCCATTCCATTGTTACCTCTTGCGCCATAAGCGCCATGTAAGTACTGTATTGTGGTGGCACGTAATTATAATGCTCACGCAGCAGTATTGCTACACCAGTGCGAAATGGCCATGTGGAGCTGGCGCAATACATGTAGGACAAATGGCAAGATGCCACCTCCAAAATTCCACACACAGAACCCCACCAGGCTGGCGGTTGAATCTTCCTGGCAATGGGACACTGTCCACCACCCCTTGAGGGCAATAGGCTTGGCCCTTAGGCAGAAGAAGCTGGCCAGCTTAGAGGAATCGGGAGAAATAGGGAGCTGCTGCCACTCCCAGCACCTGCTGCCTGAGGCTGCTGCCTTGCTTTGCCTAATAGTAGGGCCAGAGCTGCCACCACACCAGGGTGCTGTTGTATTCCACTGGTGCAAGAGGATTTAGTAGCAATCGTGTCCTCATAGCTCAAGAACAGGATCCCACTATTAAACAATTAATGAAGGGAAACAATGCAGCACAATTCAAATTGTTAGGGCACTTCAAAGACTGATTTATAATTTAAAATGTTTGGGGGGATGGCACCCTTGTTTTAAATTCAACGTATCCCTGAAATAACTTTTAAAAAATGAAAATGAGGAAGTATCTGTGCAGTGGAAATATTTGATTTTTCTAAAGACTTCCGGTCGGCGCCAGCGTCTTAATGGCGGTCTTTGCCTCGAGCTCCGAGGCAGGACTGCTTCACGAGTTCGGGTCTGACCCGCTACGGCGAGCGGGGGACCCCTAAAATCACAGGCGCAGAAGCCTGTGAACAAGGAGATTCGGTGGGCACCTTTGCACCCCCCGGTATCGCAAAGGAGTCTTTTTAAAGGCTGCGGAGCGGCATCGGGAGTGAGTGCGGTGCTGAGGATCGCAACCCAGCTCGTGGAGCGAAGCCGCGTCGCCATTGACGGAGAGCGCCGATTCCTTCCTGAAATTACCGATTGGCAACAAACCTGTGAGTAGGAATTACAAAATATTGAAAACGGACTATTTTTAAGAAGATTTGGCCGAAAACGGGAAAGGCAAAAATTAAGGAAGTCAGCCTCCCGGAACTGCACGATTAACGCAGCAATGAAAAGAACTTGCTGTATTTAAAAGAAACGTCTTGTTTGAACTTTGCTAAACCCCGACATTGAAAGGACCTTCCCCCCACGAAGCGGGAGTAGGGGGGAAGGAAAAATTGGCTCAATTTAAACCGCTAGAAGAAGTAAATTGTGAATGGAAACTCTCCGCTGCCGATACCTTTGATCAGGCTGCCTGAACGGAGAGCGCTTGAAACGAACTGTCAAAAAGAGAGGACTGTGGATACAAAGTAAGAATATATCTGGAACATAATAACGGGACCTTACTTAGTAGATCCAGATTTTTAAATTGCAACAAAGTAAGACTTTGGGTTGGATTTTATCTTCTTTGGGACATTGTATGGCTACTTGCTTCACTGTTTCTTTGTTATTCCTGCTTGGATACAATTTCCCCCTCTAGAGGATTAAAAGAGAGACTGCAGTATTGAAGTAAAGAACTGGGATTTTCCACTTGTAACTTTCCTGTGAGAACGACCTTGAGTTATGAGCACGCCACTCGATGAAATATCAACAAGAAGTAAAACAAAGCAAGCTCAAAAGCAGGCTCAGAAAAGAACCTCTATATCAGGAGCAGTAGCTGGACAAGAGAGAGTAACAACAGCATCAATGGATTCTATGACACAGGCACTGCTCAAAATAAATCAATCTTTGGAAGTACTCACTAAGCAATCTACAGAGAACTCCAAGAAATTGACAGAATTAACAACAAGACTCGACTTGAACACAACGACTATATCGTCTAACACAGAGTCTATAAATCGTTTGATACAAGAAAGCACCGAAACAAGGAAAATAGCTGAATCTGCTAAAATTACTGCCGAGGAAGTCAAGGGAAAATATGTACCTATTGCAAAGAAGGTACATGAACATGATGCAACCTTAGCTCTTATGGAACTGGAGAGGAAAGGTAAAAATCTGAAATTGAGATTGGTACCAGAGGAGGAAGAGGGCAACCTTGGGGAATTTCTCACAGATAAACTTCAGGAATTTTGGACTGATGAACTAGAAGGAGAAGAAGATGAATTTGTAATAACTACAGCCTTCCGGATTGGCAGAAAGCAAGGCAAGAAACCAAGGGATTGCCTAATCACCTTAAGATCCAAGGAAGAAAGAGATAAAATATTGAACCTACATTTCCAGAAGGCACTGATTATTAAGAATTCTCAAATACAGATTTATAAAGATATCCCTAAATATTTTTTGGAGGTGAGGACTCAATTTAAAGATTTAGTGGATTTGCTGAAAAAAAACAATACTCCATTCAGATGGGAGTTCCCACAAGGGTTGTCCTTTAACTTCAAAGGGAAGAAAATTAAAATAAAAACAATTCAAGATAAGGAACACTTTTTGGAGAGAAATTTTGAGGATTTTCAAAAAGGAACTGTGACTGAGGGAGAAATACCAGATATTGCAAATCTATCATTTGGACTGAACCCAGCACCGACCGATCAGGAACAAGAACTTGGAGCGGTTGGTGGAAAAGACACCCAGTAACAAAAATGTCTCTGCAACTCCTGAGTTGGAACTGCAACGGCCTTAACCATCCCCGAAAAAGGACCCAAGTCTTTCATATACTAAAGAAAGAGCAACTAGACATAATATGTTTGCAAGAAACTCATATTGCCAGAATACATAGAAAACTCCTGACAAATAAAAGATTAGGACTAGAATTCATTTCCTCAGATAAAGTTAAGAAAAGAGGAGTCGTGATCTATGTTAAGGAAAAATGGGAACCAAAAATGATCTTTAAAGATGAACAAGGAAGGTTTCTGGCAGTGGAAATTCAAATACAAGGAGAAAAAATCTTGATTGTAGGAATTTATGCACCTAATGAGGGGAAGGCTGAATTCTTCAAGAAGTTGCACGAGACATTAACGGATTTTATGGACCATAAAATAATAATGATGGGCGATATGAATGGAGTCGTCTCCACAAATATGGACAAAGCTCAAAGACAAGTAATCTCTAAGGATGGGAGACTACCAAAGACCTTTTTTGAACTGACTGACACAATGGACTTGATCGACATTTGGAGAACAAGGAACCCTCTGGAAAGAGAGGGGACCTTCTTCTCTGAAGCAAAAATGACATGGACCAGGATTGACCAAATATGGATTTCTAGCAATCTGGCACCAAGGGTTAAAAATACAGAAATCTGCCCAAAAACCTGCTCTGATCATAATGCAGTAAAGATGGAAATGAAATTGACAACAGCTGGAACTTTCAGATGGAGAATGAATGACACCCTTTTTAGAGATGAAGAAATTTTTAAAAAGGCCCAAAAAACCCTGAAAGATTACTTTGAAATAAACCTTGGAACAGATCTGGAAAGAAGAATAATATGGGACGCAAGTAAGGCTGTCATGCGTGGTTTTCTAATTCAACAAAATTCGATAAAAAGGAAACAACAAAATGAGAAGAAAGAAAAAATCTGGAATCAGATGAAAGAAGGAGAGAAGAAACTGAGGTCAAAACCAAAATCCCAGGAGATTTTAAGAGAAATAAAATACTACCAGACCCAATACATGGAATTGATGAACCAAGAAATAGAATGGAAAATAAAACAAATGAGGCAAAAAACTTTTGAATCAGCAGACAAATGTGGGAAATTGCTGTCATGGCAATTGAAAAAGAGGCAAAAGTTGAATACTGTGACGTCCCTTGAAGTAGAGGGGAAATTTATAAATAAACCAAATGAAATCAGTAATTGCTTCCAAAGTTTCTTTAAGAAATTATACGCACAAGGGCCGAAAGATGAACAAGAGATAGAAGAATTTATTAAAAAATATGGACTATCAAAGATCTCGGAAAAAAATAAAAGGACTTTAAATGAAAAAATTACGAACCAGGAAATTGAGGGTGCCATCCAGAATATGCAATTGGGAAAATCACCAGGGCCAGATGGACTGACGGCGAGATACTACAAAGCAATGAAGGAATGGTTAATACAACCATTGAAAGAAGTGTGTAACCAAATTTTGGAGGGGAAAAAGGCTCCCGAATCGTGGAAAGAAGCATTCATCTCACTTATACCGAAGACAGAAACTGAGAAACATCAAGTTAAGAACTACCGCCCTATATCACTCTTAAATGTGGATTATAAAATTTTTGCAGACATTTTAGCAAAAAGATTTAAAAAAGTGTTGGTAGAGGAGATTCAGAAAGATCAAACAGGCTTTCTCCCAGGGAGACATATGTCAGATAATGTAAGGAATATCATAGACATTTTGGAACTATTGGAGACTGATATAAATAGAAAAGCAGTACTGATTTTTGTGGACGCGGAGAAAGCCTTTGACAATATTTCTTGGAGTTTTATGAAGAGGAATCTCCATGGGATGGGGGTAGGCCAAAACTTTGAAAACGGTATAGGTGCAATATATTCAGAGCAAAAAGCTAAATTAATTGTGAATGGTGTAGTTATGGATGAAATCCCAATAGAAAAAGGGACACGACAGGGTTGCCCAATATCCCCTCTATTATTTATATCGGTCCTGGAGGTGTTGTTGAATATGATTAGAAGGGATCAGCTGGTTGAAGGAATACACCTCGGAGCTAAACAATATAAGTTAAGAGCATTTGCAGATGACCTAGTTTTGACATTACAACAGCCAGAAGTCAGTACAAAAAGAGTTGTAGAATTAATTGAAATATTTGGTCAAGTGGCTGGCTTTAAACTAAATAAACAAAAGACAAAGGTACTGGAAAAAAATCTAACGATGGGGGAAAAAGATAGTTTTCAAAGGGAAACTGGTTTGGAGATAACAAAAAAGGTGAAATATCTGGGGGTGAATCTAACATCCAAAAATATGAATCTGTTTAAAGACAATTATGAGAAATGCTGGTTAGAAGTGAAGAAAGATCTTGACACATGGTCTAGATTGAGATTATCCTTGTTAGGCCGAATTGCTGTTATTAAGATGAATGTATTGCCGAGATTGCTGTTTCTGTTTCAGACATTGCAAATTATAGACAAGATGGATTGTTTCAAGAAGTGGCAGAAAGATATATCTAAATTTGTCTGGCAGGGCAAAAAACCCAGAATAAAATTTAAGATTTTAACTGATGCAAAAGAAAGGGGGGGTTTTGCGCTGCCGGACTTAAGACTTTATTATGAAGCAGCAGCTTTTTGCTGGTTGAAGCAATGGCTACTTCTTGAAGACACAGATATTCTAGACTTGGAAGGGTATGATAACAATTTTGGCTGGCATGCATATTTATGGTATGACAAGGTAAAGATCTACAAAGGCTTTAAAAATCATATTGTCAGGAAAGCTTTATATAATGTTTGGAATCGATATAAGGATTTGTTGGAAAATAAAACACCCAGATGGTTGTCACCAATGGAAGCTAGAGCGGTAAAAAAACTTAACATGGATTCTAATTGGCCAAAATATAGTGAAATTATAGAATATGACGGTGAAAAAGTTAAATTACAGAGCTTCGAGAAATTAAAATCCAAAGTTCGAGACTGGTTACATTACTATCAGATAAATGAGACTTTTAAGCAGGACAAGAAACTAGGATTTCAGAAAGAGAGGTCAAAATTGGAAACAGAACTGTTAGAGACCAATACTAAGAATTTGTCTAAAATGTATAACTTGTTGCTGAAATGGAATACACAGGATGAAACAGTTAAATCAGCTATGATTAAATGGGCACAAGACTTAGGTCATGATATTATGTTTGCTGACTGGGAACAGTTATGGACCACAGGCCTTAAATTTACGGCATGTAGTGCCTTGAAAGAAAACATAATGAAAATGATCTATAGATGGTACATGACTCCAGTCAAGCTTGCAAAGATATATCATTTGCCCAGTAACAAATGCTGGAAATGTAATGAATGTGAAGGAACTTTCTATCATCTTTGGTGGACCTGCCCAAGGGTTAAAGCCTACTGGGAAATGATCTATAATGAAATTAAGAAAGTCCTTAAGTGGACATTTGTAAAAAAACCGGGGGCTTTTCTCTTGGGCATGGTCGGCCAATTGGTACCAAAAAAAGATAAGATCTTTTTTATGTATGCAACTACAGCAGCAAGAATACTTCTAGCAAAGTATTGGAAGATGCAAGAATTACCTACTCTGGAAGAATGGCAGACGAAGGTGACTGAATTTATGGGACTGGCAGAGATGACCGGCAGAATCCGTGATCAGAGGAAGGAGACAGTGGAAGAGGACTGGAAAAAATTTAAATTATATCTTAAGAACTGTTGCAAAATTTTGGACTGATAAAATGTCAAGGGTTAAGAAATAGAGAATTATAGTTGGAAATATTTAAGTTAAGAAAATTATGAAGGAAATCAAATTTTGAAAAGGAATGAAGGATTGCTAAAAATTTTGGATACAGGGGTGCAGTGAAGGGGAGGCATGGGGAAGTCATGTATTGTTTGTTAGTTTGTTTAATTTTGTGCTTTTTGTTTTATGAAAATCAATAAAAATTATTTTTAAAAAAATAATAAAAAAAAGATTTTTCTAAAGAATGATTGATAGACGATTTACGTCGCATTCTTACATGTGTTTGGGAAAGAATTAGGTCTTGTGAAACTGCAAGAATTTTTCCATTGGAAGAATTATCAGGGGTTCATTTAGTAATGACGGGCATTAGTTAGCTTTTGCTGGATACAAAATACTTATTTTCCAACCTAATCCTAATCACCTAAGAAATTAATGGATGAGGAGGTTTAGAAGAAGGATTAATCTGGCTCCATGTAGCATTATGGTCTTGTGCTGTTGGGTTTTTTAATTGTTATATAGAATCATAGAAGTGGAGAGTTAGAAGGGACCCTGAGGGTCATCTAGTGTAACCTTTGTTAAGATTTAAAGCAGGCCTGTGGGATTAATTAGGCATAGCACAGGTCCCATTTTAACCTACAAGGCAGTTTCACACAAACCACACCCACCTCCTCCACACCTGACATCATAGGTGACATCAGGAATGGAACAGGTATAGAACTGGAAGCTTAAAAGGAGCTCTTGATTGTTCCTTTGCAAAAAGCATCCCTGACAATACTGATCAGTAGATGGTCGTAGTTGTATCAGCTGGGCTACAGTTACATTGTCTCTGTAAGGGCAGAAACAGTGTCCAAATAGGTGCAATTTATTTTTAAGGTATTGCTTACAAAGCTACTTGGAGATGTGTGAACTGAAAGTGTCATTTTTACTCAATATTATAACATGTATATAGGCTGGTATACAGAGTATCCTACTAATACATCAAAGTCCACAGCTTTCCCATTTATTCTTGGCCCTCCATTACCTCCATGCTTTTCTTGGGTCTACACATGTAAATTCAACACAAAATTATGGCTCTTGCACCTTTAAATGCAGGACAGAGTTGAGAGTTTTTATAGGTGCACCTTCTCATGTTCTAAGGCTATAGTGCTAAGAGAAACTGCCAAAAGCCACACCCACCAAAGGCTCCTTTTGCAATAAACACTTAAAATATATGCCTTGCCCACTATTGGAGCTGTCAGTCCTGCAGACCTGTCATTGCTAAAAGTGATTTACTTGCCTCTGTTGGGACAGAAATTCCCAATAAGTCTTTGCACGCTTAGAACTGCTAAGTGCCGGCTGCTACCAGCAACACAAAACCTTCTGTGACCTTTCACCAAACATCAGTCTAAATTTTGCAGTCACATCTATGCAGAGTTAACGCTCCCCCACTAAGAGACTCCTATATGTGATGATCAGACTTAACCTTTCTTAACTCTCCAGAAATGCCCACTGCAATAGACTTCTCACTTTGTCCTGTTAGCATTCACCCCCCTATGAGAATTAAAGTACAATTCCTGCAGAACCCACACACTGCAAGCTGGGTGGAACCTCTTGAATTCCATTCTCTCCCGACACCCCATACACTTTTTATGGCTCTGCTAACCAGCCAAAGAGATTTGCACACAAAGGGACATCTCCAATTGTTCTGGTATCTATACAGAGGAGTGTATATTTTGAAATTTGATGTTTTTTAATACTTTTGTGGAGCTGGGTCAGAGGTTGGTTTGTTCAAAGCAGCAATCTAAGGGAGAAAAACTAAGTTCAGAGACAATGAAAGGAGGACTAACATGGATCTCTGGGCAAAAAGCAGCAACCTGGACGCCTCTCTGCTCCACATTCAGAAGAAGGACCACTGCCAAGTGTACAGTCACTTGTCAGGAATGAGGAGGCCATGGTTTGTTTACAGCTGCGCTCTGTTGCTTGCCCTGTTGCCTGGTAGAAGCAGTGGTATTTTTGTCCCCTTCTCCAACTGTGTGAACCACTCACGCAGAGTTCAAGCAGGGTCTGGGACACAGGGGGCCCTTTGCTTTCCTCATGTCTAGGGCTCACTCGTTCTCTATAAAAAGCCGCAGCTGTGCTCTTCGCCCAGAGTGGTAGATCGCTAGCAGGGGCTCTCCACGTGGCAGGAACATGTCCAGGGAAGAAAGCCATGCTAGAAAAGCAGCTGCCCATGGAGGGGTCGGAATGTGTGCGTGGAGAGAAGGAATGATGACATAGGATTACTTCGTCCTCATGTGGAAGAAACATCCGGAGCAGTGGCTGCATTAGTCTGTTGCAGCAGAAGCAACAAAAGTGTTTTGTAGCACCTGGCCCTCTGTGGGAAGCTTGTAGTCCTTCAAATGTTATTGTATTCCCACCTCCTTCATCCCCAGCCAGCATAGTCAGTGGTCAGAGGGATGATGGGAGGTGGTCCTCAGCTACATCTGGAAGGCCATAGGTTTCTTACCTCTTGTTCTGTGGCATAAACTTCCATGGACTCTAGTGACTACAGTCTAGCCCATGAAAGCTTATGTGATAATTGATGTATTAGTCTTTAAGGTATCATAGGATGCTTTGTTGCATCTTGCAGATGGACCCTGACTGGAAGCATCTGTAGGAAAGCATGACTGCCACTAAGCTGAAGGGTGTTTACCCCAGGGGTACACCACCACAGTAGACTCAGAAGGGTCAGTAGGATGCATACGTAAGGATCTCAGTGTTTCCATCTGTGGGAACCATTATATAATGCTGCAAGGTTAGGAAACTAAATCTCTTTAGTCAATAATCGGCCTACACTGGCCAACCAGCTACCATTGTTCCATTCATTTCCCTTACCTCCTGCTTATGAAAGGAGGGATTGTTTATATCAGGTCAAAAAAACACGACCCACTCAGATCAAGGGTAAAGGAGGGTGGGAACCTGAAGGGCGGCTTGAGCTTTCCTGCTTGGCCTTCTTGCTTGGAGATGGTGACGTTAGTATCACAGGAAGGAACACAGTGTTCCTGAAAGGAGCTACAGACATTCCACTCATAACTGAACGGAGATCTGGCACATTGCCCCCCCTTCTCATCATTTGAGCCAGTCTCCAGGAGAGTCCCACAGGGAGTTTGGGCTATTATTGAAGCCCCTTCCCACAGCAGAGCTCCAGATCTATATTTCTTTTCACATGGGATGGCAAAAACAAACCCCTCCCGACTGCAGCAGTCTGGTGATCTCATGCACTTGTTGTATTTTTCCAGGGAGCTTCGGCACCAGCGGTGCAGGAATGGCATTGCTGAGCACATGAGCAAACAAAACACTTGGCTGGAGTAAGAACAGTGAAGAACCCCATGTTTCCCCCTTTCTCCCTATGCTGAGGTAGATGAGAACCTAGGAAACTGCCTTATACCAAATCAAATAATTGGTCCACCTAGCTCAATATCTCTGACTGGCAGTGGCTCTTCAGAGTTTCAGACATATGTTTTCGCAGCCCTACCTTGAGACAACTGGGATCTTTTTCCTGCACAGCATGCACTGAGCTACAACCCTCCATCTCTGAATTAACGAAGACACAGACTTGTGAATTAAGGATATAGTTCAGCTTGTACCCTTTGACCCATATGTATTACTTGACTACATGGTTGATGTAGACCAATGGCATAATCAATTCATCGCACAAGCCCCACTGAACCTGCTTCAGTCAATCGGCCACACATTTTCCAGACTCTGCCACTGACTCACTCAATAGCTTCAGGCAAGTCACTTCACCACAGTTATCTTTTAAACAAACAATATATATGCTGTCATTTCCAAGGCCACAGTGAAAGAGACAACGGGCAGAGGCCTCCCATTCATTTCATTCCACATCCACACTCTGAATTGTGGAAGATCTTAAAAACCAACAGGAGCTCATTTGCACAAGGGTAAGCTAACTGAAGCCTGTCATTCATAAAACAAATCCTAGATTCTTTAGAGAAATGCAACACGTATATGTTGGAAAGAAACTGAAAGTGTGGTGAAAATTATTTGCCCCGAGTATCATAGCAACATTGGCAAAAACACACTTCAGACCCAATAATGCTTGCATGAGGGTAAAACAGAAGTGGGTGAAGGAACCTGTATGTCTCCCTTTCAGAGATGCTCTGGGGGTGGGGGAAGATAAGGGAGGGGGGAAAGCTCTCATATTTTTATTACATATCTGATGTCACATATGGTGTCAGTTGTGGAGCAGGTGGGTGTGGTTTGTAGGAAACGGCCTTGTGGGCTGAAATGGAACCTGTGCGGGATCTGATTAGGCTCACAGACCAGAGGTTAGTGAGACCGTATTTGGCCCCAGGTTAGTCAGTGAGCTCTGTGGCTGAGTGGGGTTTTGAACCTCGCCCTCTTCGGTCCCAGGCTAGGAATCTTAGGCAAGCAGCCCATACAGGTCCACCCACAGTGGTGGTGACTGAGGTGAATAGCCAAACAAAACAAAACAAACAATAAAAAACAAACACGCTTCCAGACTGTTAAGACCTTATTATTCCTCCAGTCTTTTAGCACATTTGACTCTTGCCAACTGTGGATCCTTTTATCTAGTTTAATTGTGGCTTTTTAATGTTCTCCAGTTTTAATTATAATGAGATTTTAAGTGCTGTAAAATAAGTTGGGGGCCTTTTTTAGGACTGAAGGGTGATAATGTTTTTCTAAATGCATCATATCCATGTACACACACACACACACACACACACACACACAGAGCCACAGAGAGGCATGGTGTTCCTAAGTACCAGAAGGTAGAAATAAAGGCTTGTTTATTTCCCCAGATTTCTCCAACCTCTGAATTGGGTTGCTGAAGCTGAACCCCATATTCCATCCTTCTGACTTGCGCTATAATATTATAATGCTGCGGGTACCAATAGTTTTATACTGTTATTTTTATATATTGAGCTTTGCATGCTTCTTTGATATCTTTCTTTAATATTTAGTGGGTTAATTTTAAGTGGACAAAAGCCAGGTAGAAATCCTAGAGCGATGAAAGAGTTTCCCCTTCCTCCCCAATGTGTGCCCTTTAAATGTTTTCTGGGAATTTCCCCACCATCTGAAAAAGATTTGGGATGGTGCAGGGCACACACACAGCCAGAGGGGAGAATCCTGTTGTGCTAGCTCAACTATTTCATTGAATACTGCTGCCCTATGTTGAGAAATAAATAAATTGGAAAGAGACAAATAGTGATGCCTGGGATTGCCTAATGCGAGCTCTGAGCCCATATGGTGATATGTGTCTGAGAAATGTGCATCCTCTTCCGATAAGTAGAGCTCCCACATCCTCAGTCTGTTGTTCCACAATCTCCTCCTAAATAACTGCTGGGCTGAACTCCGTGTCTAGATGAAAACACACAGAAAAAATAAGAAGATAGATCTGATCCAGATAGGACAAATTTTGGGGCGCTTTCTCTGTTTCAGAAGAGGCTGAAACTACAAAGCCAGACTAGTTACTCCACCAGATCAGAATCTCTTTTGAGCCTGAATGAGCTACTGTACTTTCCAGTGCTGTGCTCATCGTTGTATTGCTAGGCAGGCAGTTCTTCATATAATAATAGATTGAGGCACACACACAGCTCATTGGCCCAAGTAGGAACCCTGGAATGCTGTGGCCTAATGTAACCACTTCCAGATTTGCACAGCACACGTCAGTGCTTGAAACAAGAAGTGGGTCTCACTTAGTCACCGCCAAACATAGCAACGGCGTTGGCACAGCAGGGTTTTGTGGCAGCGCAAGAACTGGCTTTTCTAGATGTCCCAGGCTTCCTGGTTCGGTAAGGGCAACTGGGAACTGGGAACTTGCCCATGGGAATGGCACGGCAGCTCTGACAAGGAGATTCAAAGTTGCCGGTGGCTGTTTATCGTGGATCTGGGGTGCTCTGCTTGTCTATCCAGATTATTGTGAATGAGCAGAGCAAGGTAAACATGAAGGAGTCTTTGCACCATCCTTGCTGTATCTGACAAACATGCCTATGCTACCACCCAGATTCAGCATAAGATAGAGGTGCCAAAACTCTTGATTTTCAGCCAGGGGGCAGGGGCTGCTGTGTTTTCTAGAAAGCGGTCCAGGGAGCAGGTGTATATTTTCCCACACAACCTGACATCCCTACATATGTTCAGGCCGCGCAATAAAGTTGGCATCAAATATCAGTTTGAGCTTCCACAAGACAGCAACATGTGCTTGGACAAGCATGGGCCTTTACATGCAAAAGCCCAGCAGAGATGTAATATTTGTGTTTGGATTCTCTCTCTTTCAGTCTCAAAGTCACATCATTTGAAAGCAATGCTCTTTTTCTTCAGAGCCAAACTGAAGGGATTTTAAAGGTGGTGTTTTTTTAAAAAAATCACATCTTAGTTATAATTTGGTTATAATTTACGAGGGCTGCCAAAATTGTTTTCTGGGATGGTTCAGGCCCTTGGCCAAGCCTGGTATAGGAGATAGGCTTTATATTTCTGTATTCAAAGTTTCTGTCTGCATACGCTATCTTCTACTAATGCAAGAGTAGGGAATCTGTGGCCCTTCAGATGTTGCTGGACATCCCAACATCCTTAACTGTTGGCTATGCTGGGGCTGATGGAAGTTGGAGTACAACAAAAAACTGGAGGACTGCTGGTTCCCTACCTCTGCTCTAAAAGAAGGGGATGCAGAAAATTTTGGAAAGCATGTAAGACTGCTTTATAAAATAACCCATTTGTAGCTCAAAAAACGTAGGTTTTTCTCAATCTGGAATTGTTAATGTTCCTCCTCAGCATGCTGCTTTCAATCTGGATTGATTCTAGAACCTGCCACCCACAGGAATTGGTGTGATTACTTGATTAACAGCTGAAAATCTTCCACTTGATCAGGTTATTCACACCTTTTCCTCCCTGCAGATGATGCTGGGATAGCTCAGTTGGTAGGGCATGAGACTCTTATTCTCATGGTTGTGGGTTCAAGTTCCACTTTGGGCAAAAGATTCCTGCATTGCAAAAGGTTGGACTAGATGACCCTCAGGACCTTCCAACTCTACAATTCTAAGACCTAGACGAATGAAGAAGGAAGTGATAATTGTGATATGTATACAACTCTCATTGCTCGGGCAACCTATGTCTGTTTTCAAATGTACGCACTGTGAGGACAATTAACTTTTATTTTCATAATGAAACCATTTTCTCAAGGAGCACTTTTCAGGGTCAAAAAATGTGGACTATGTAGGGGAAAAAATGTGGTCTATTGATTCTAGAATAAAATGTATGTGTATGCAACCTAGTTCTCTCCCTGTTCAAAATTTCTACTACTTCATTCTGAGCATTCTGTGGCTTTAAGCCTTAAATTTAGAGTCATGCCAACCATTTGCAAACGTTGCTGGACCCATATTTACAGTCTCCATATTTGTAATAAGTCACTTCCTTGGATCAGAGTTTCCTGAGCTGAAACAGTTTAAATCATCAGGATGGGTTTAGTTTGACCATTACGAGATAAAATTGCTACAGGCTGGGTTCCTTCCGCCTTGAGAGGGAAGTATCTTAGTCTTATAATGATGTATGGTTCCAAGCCTTTATCTGTTCAGCTCTGTTTGCTGTTTTAACTTGGACAGTGGAGCTGAGTTGAAAAAAAGGATCCTATACTGTTCATTGAGCTCTGTTGACAGAAGGGATCGATATATGTTTTTATATCCCTGCACTTATTTCTGTCCCTGGTGCTTCCTTTGATGCATCCCTTTCTCAGACTAATACGTCAGTGATTTTTGTCCTATATCTTCATGTTATCATTATTATATAACCACATAGTGTGTGGCTGGACACTGGACACCTTTGTGGACTACACCAAGCCCTAAACTATTATCCACTGTGTCTTACGTAATTTCAGGGTGCAATGGAAATTGCAGGACAGGCTAGTTCTAGTTAGGTTCAGTTTGGGGCACCCACACAATGAGCCCCACCCTGCTAGGTATAACAAGCAGGTGCCTCCAGGGTGCCAGGAAATAAGTTTGGCAACAAACACATTTGATTCCCATTCAAATTATCATATGAAGGAACAGAGAGCAGAGGAGGCAACTGCATTTCTTCTTGTCAGGGGCTGGAGACCATGCATGGGGCAACACTGTTTAGCTGAAAAAGCTTTTGCCATGCTGCTGTATGATCTTAGAGAAGACAGTGGAGTCTAATGGGCCAGCCTCCCTTTTTAACAATTCACCTACAACAGCTGTAAAGCCTTCTTAAGAAGAGGGTAAGTCCAATAAAATAGCCAAGTGCTTCTGAAATTAATAATAGTAATAATAATAAATTATTTATACCCCACCCATCTAGCTGGTTTCCCCAGCCACTCTGGGCGGCTTACAGCACATAAAATATTGTAAAACATTAGATATAAAAAAATTCCTGATACAGGGTTGCCTTCAAATGTCTTCTAAAAGTCAGATAGTTGTTTATTTCCTTGACATCTGATGGGAGGGCGTTCCACAGGGCAGGTGCCACTACTGAGAAGGCCTTCTGCCTGGTTCCCTGTAATCTCATTTCTCGCAGTGAGAGAACTGACAGAAGGCCTTCGAAGCTGGACCTCAGTGTCCGGGCTGAACAATGGGGGTGGAGACGCTTCTTCAGAACACTGGGCTGAGGCCATTTAGGGCTTTAAAGGTCAGCATCGACACTTTGAATTGTGCTTGGAAACATACTGGGAACAAATGTAGGTCTTTCAGGACTGGTGTTATATGGTCCTGGCAGCCACTCCCCATCACCAGTCTAACTGCTGTATTCTGGATTAGTTGTGGTTTTTGAGTCACCTTCAAAGGTAGCCCCATGTAGAGAGCATTGCAATAGTCCAAGTGGGAGATAACCTGAGCATGCACCAATCTGGCGAGACAGTTTGTGGGCAGGTAGAATCTCAGCCTGTTGAATCAATCCATTAACCTCTGATAGGTGATTTAGAAGGATTGGGTCCAGCATCACTTTTGCTGCACATGAATGCCAGTATCCATACTCAGCAGAGTTACATCTCAACGCAGCTCCTTCCTTGGGGTTGAAGATACACACAGTAGGCAATAAACACTCATGGATGCCATAAAGATTCAGTCAAGTGTAGAGGCTTACTTGACAGGCATAAAAGCATATTAGTAGCAAATATATACTCTACAGACACTCACCACTGCTATGTTCAAGGCATGCATAGAGCCCAACAAGAGTCCAGGATGCTCTTTCTGCTTCTCTCACTGCAAGGTGCAAGCAAGAGACTCACAACAAAGTTACACAGAAGTGTTATCAGTACTTCCTGTCACACTGTGCATGTCCAAAGAACAGTTCCCACTGAAAATATCCTTGTACAGTCATACTTCATGTTATGTTTGCTTCATTATATGTTTTTTCAGGTTGCATCCTGCGGTGACCCGGAAGTACCAGAAAGGGTTACTTCCGGGTTTTACTGCTCACGCATGCACAGAAGTGCTAAATCGTGCTTCGCACATGCGCACGAGACCAAATTGCGCCGTGCACCTGTGCAGATACAGCGCTTCAGGTTGCGGGCTTTTCATGTTGCGAACGGGCCTCCGGAATGGATCCCGTTCGCAACCAGAGGTACCACTGTATAGACAAAACTATCTCAGACTTCTGTTGCTTCTTGAAACCTCTTCTCTGTTCTTCTCTGTTTCTGGAACAAATGATTCTCTCTCACAGAGAGAGAATATCCATCACCGCCTCTCAATTTTACAGAAACAGTAAGAACAATAATTGGTTTTATTCCCTAGTAAGGAGGCGCACAATCACATCTGGGTTGGTCTTTTTCTGCTTCAAAGGCCTTTTATTTATCTCTACCCCTACCCCGCTCACTTCCTATGGGGAGCTCACTCCTGTTAAAATCCACACATAGACCACGTGAACACTCATCTGTGATGAACATAATGTGTTTGCTCCTCTACAGGTACACACCAGTAAACTGTGATTGGTTTCTGCTTCCTAACGCATGCAGGCTATGGGCAGACACCCCAAATATCACACGGGGATTTCTCGCACAAATGTGATACCTGTGGTGGAAATAACTGTGTTTGAAGTGTCCACTGGACGTTTCATACAGCAGCACCTCATATAAGAAATACAGTGGTGGTGGTGGTGGTGGGGAGAGTCAAGCAGTAAATAAGTTGGATACAAGTGTCTCATGCTGCCATCGTCTGGACAAAGTGAGAAACTGCAATCCATGCTGTAGGATGTAGCAGGTTGACAGATGACGATGATCCTGAATCATTGTGTTCCTCCAGATGACCTGTTTATTGAGCACTTATTATGATTTGCACAGAACTTACATGGTGGTTAGATGATGTCCAGCCTTTACTGAACATTCTGATCTGATAGTGGGGAGGTTATAAGATGATGTGCTTTTCACTGCATTTTGCTTTTCTTACCACAAAAAGTCCATTTTTCTTTTTAAAGTGGATTTGCTGTGATAGGTTGACAGAGCCCTTTAATCCACTTTAATTGTGCAAACCAAAATTTCTGGTATGTGTTTGGATCATTTGCATGTATTTAGTGATTCTGTGCAAGAAAAGATGGATCACAGTGACCATTTTATGTGATACAAACTGTGCTCTTCCTCTCTAAGTCACCAGTACGTGTTGTGGTTAGAGTGTCAGACTAGAATATGGGAGCCATGGGTTCAAATCCCCGCTCAGCCATGTAGCTCACTGGGTGACCTTCAGACAAACACTGCTTTGCAGCCTAATTTACTCCTCAGGTTTGTTGTAAGGATAAAAATGGAGAGGGGAGAACTATTTTACATCACACTGGGCTGCTTAGAAAAAAGGTGGGATGTAAATGTAATAAATAAAAGTTTTAAGTATTTTGGTATGGAAACCTAGAAACAAAACTTCAAGTGTGGAGGGTAGAGATGCAGTACAAAATTTGCCACTGGTATCTTTAAAATACTTGGGAGGGGAGACTCAATATTTCCCACTAACCACTTTTCAGAATTCTAAAGGACATGCACTTAATTTTACATATATGTGCAGTTCAGATTTGATGAGAGACCATTGTAATTCCTGAGTTCAAAACAGGAAAAAACCCAGAATTTTCACCAGAGTTAGCTTCTGACGAACAGTAGTTTTCATAATGGAGATCCATAGTTTCTTAAATGGTGAATTGAATTGAGACTAAAAGGGGCAGTAAAAAGCACTTCTCATGCTTTGACTCCCTTGCTATCCTGTTGCTTGAAACTTTTAACCATAAAGACTACTACCCTACTACGTAGTTTGTCTCTAGGCCACCACAAGCCCTTGGAAAATGAGTAATAATGGTGTAGACTGTAGATCAAGGATGGGTAACCTCAGGCCCAGGGGCCAAATGTATCTTAATCTGGCCCTTAGGCTCTCCTAAGACTGCACACCCTCTCTAAGCCACACCCCTCACCCTGTCCCCTCTTCAAGTGCTTCCGTGTGAATGGAAAGTGTCCTTGTAAAAATACCTCTTGCTTGCCTGGAGAGAGAGGTGTGCAGAAGCCTACGACTTTTGTGTGGGTCGAATGCACACCATTGTCACACCCACTCTGCCCACTTTTGTCTCTGGCCCCAACCACCATTGCCATGTGGCCCTGGAAATTTGCCCACAAAGGAATGCACCCCAAAGGCTGAAAAACGTTCCCCACTTCTGCTGTCAAGACGAATCCTGCATGTTGGGAACTGACCTTTGTATAAACAAACTTGTGTGAATATGTGAAACCAACACGCAGAGGCAGTTAAGTGATCTCTGAGTGATTTCCAGCCACATTATGAAAAGTAGGCCCAAAGGTCACATTTGAAATAGTTTTTGGGATCCATTCAACCGAGGTATTCAGAGCTAACTTCCTAGTGTTTTTTAACCCACAGAGAGTCCCTCTTGGATCACTCTTATAGCCAGTTTAATTAAACATTTTGATTGGTGACCTAGCAAAGGAGATGAAGAAGAGTGCTGATGAAACCTGGACGATAACAACCAGCTATGAGGTATTGTTAATGCAGAGAAGAATCAGGAAATTATGTGGGTTGAATTAAATGACCTCATGAGCTGGAGCAATTGAAATGGAATGAAACGCTATAGTACCAAAGCATAAGGTCATCAGGCATTTTAGAACAAACAATAAGCATGTTTGTTCTCTGGCAGGGGCTCATCATTTGGAAGTAAATGAGCAGGAAAGAGATTTTAGGCTATTGGTTGATTGCAATATGGCTATGAGCTGTCAGTGTGGTGCAGCTACACAAATTGTGTAACAAATCCAGATCTTATATGGGTACCCCTAGTACAAGCCATGTGTTTGGGTGCCCAGAATTCTTTGCTGAGGGGGGTATTCTTCAAATATGCTTCAAAAGTATAGTGTGTGATCAGCCAGTGTTTGGTCTTTTTATTTTCAAAGAGATGGCTGAGAAAGATTAGTTTCCTACAAATATATAAAATATATATTGAGGTGTAAGGCAGCTGTTGGTTCCATAACTAAGGGATACAAACTGGACCTTCATAACCTTAGGTTAGAAATGGGAAGGTTTTTAACTATCAAGAGTCATGAAATTCTGGCATGGTCTCCCTGGAACTGCTAGAATGAAGAAGCTTGCTTGATTCAAAACATTTTCTGAAGGACTTGGTATTGGTTCTGCACCCACTGAGATCTCAGCTGATACTGAGATGAGGATGGATTCCTGCCACTCAACCTCTTGGCTTTTCCCTTTCCCTGCCTGCTCCACCCACCCTCTGCTTGGGACAGGATGGTGAGTCGTGCACATAGGATGCTGCTAATGGCATTTCCCCTTGGGAAGATTGGCTCCAGTGCAGCTTCTTACTGAGTACTGTACTGTATTTGGAACCAGGAAGGCACTTAGTTCACAGCAGGTTGATATTAACTCAGGGCAGGGGATAAGAGAATTATCTTCCCTGGGCTTGGCTTGCTTCCATGAATCAACTTTCTATAAGCACCTTTCCATGATGGCGCCCATGCTCTCTGCTAGAGGCATGCTGAATGGAAAGTTGTACCTTGCATTAGAGAGTTGGACTAGATGGCCTTTTAACTCATCCTTCTAAAAAGATCAGTGTTAATGCCATGCCCTTACATACCAGTAAGCCAAGAACCTTGGATCAATAAACCATACTGTGAATGCAGCCTGATCGGTCCTGCTTGGACTTTTAGGAAAATCCCAGCTGACAGCAGGGCTTGATGCAGGGATAAACTGCACTTGGGAGCTCCTCCTGATCAGGAAGTCCCTAAAGCTGCTGATCCCAGTGGGGCTTGATGTCAGTGCTGAATAGTTCATTGGCGCTGACAGCAAACCCTGCACTTGGCCATGATGGGGTGCAATAGGGAGTTCCTGAGTGGGAAGTCCCTAGCACAGCTAATCCCAGAGGGACTTGCCAAGCAACAACCAGGAACACACTTTAAGGCTCCTAATGGTCCTTTTGCAGCTGCATCTCCATACCCGACTTCAGTTGTGGGCATGGCCCATGGAAAATAGCTTAGCAGGTAAATTATGACCTCTGCCTGTCCTAACTTAGCCCATAGGAGGTTCTTCATGCCTATTGTAAAGCAGAGGTGTCTAACCTGTGTTCCTCTAGATGTCACTGGGCTACAACGTCCACCATCTCTGACCATCGGCTATGTTGGTTGGGGCTGATGGGAGTCGAAGGGCCACATGCTTCCCCTACATAACTTGCAATATGCAGTTTTGCTGGCCTCATTCCTCCTTCAAAGTCTGTGGTGAGCTATAGATCTCACTTTGTATCAGGGGTGGGGAATTTTTTTTCAGCCTGAGGGCTATATATTAGCCTTCTGCGGCTATAGTTCATGAGAAAGTATTTCTGGGCAAGTGGAGGCATCAAATTAGTGTGTCACGCATAGTTATTTCCATCACTATGTTTATCCTCTGCAGACAACGTTGGGCCTCTTTTATGAAATCAGGGCCAAGATTGCTTCCCATGTGTCAGTGACTATCGCAGTGTGGGCAGTCGGATGCATGCTCAGGGTTTTCACTGCTTGGTCTGGCTCTTGTTCTCCCTCCCCTTGGGAACAGAAAGGCAGATACTCAGGCAGCTGTGAGAGAACACACTGAGGGTGTGTGATGGTGCTCTTATCTCATTCAGATTCCTTGGTGGTGCTCCAGGAGTTCTGTCTTCAGCCAAGCCTTTGACAACTGCAGGACTGTTGCTGTTTTTTGGGGTGCAAAATTTATGAAGGAAGACTTCTTCTAGTAGCCTCTAATAGCTGCCTTGACTCATTAACCACACTGGCATCCTCTTGGCCCCGGTGTTACCTTTTTCTGACCTGAAGTATAGATTCCTGCTGAGCTTCTATTATTGTTGTTTTGAACAACCCCAAAACGTTCCAGAGACATCTGACCCTCTTCACTTTCACTTTAATATTCATTTTGCAAAGAAACATCAACGTCAGCAGCATTCACAACAAATGGATCAACTGCCTAGGCTGGAAAATCCATGTCCAGCAGATCACGGAAACGAACTTTCATATCATATCATAAAGCTGCTTCAAATGATTCACATACAGAGTTATTTCATCATCTTTCAATTAATCACTAACTGCTGCCAAAGAGGAAAACTGTGTTTTCTCAACATCCTATATTGGTGGCCTACAGCTTGACTTTTCCAAGAAACCCTGTGATAATCTCCTTTGCCTCTGAAAAAATATAACTTTTTTTCTGTTTTCTTTTCTTAGTCACTTCTATGTTTTCTTCACTTCTTACTTTCGTTTGCGGCCCCCTAGTCTCGTGCTGTGGCTCCCTATTTATGCAATTTTCACCTGTGGCCCCCTTGGAATATCCTGGGGGGGTCCAGGGGGCTATAGGGCCCCTGGTTAAGAAACACAGGCTTAAACCCCAGTTGGAGCCTAGGTCTGTCCAGGATTACAGCCATTAAATTTTCCTAGTGTACCAGAAATAAATATAACATTAGTTCCTAATGGAGAAGATAAGAAATACATTAGTAGACAGATAAGTAGCAACCAGATGTCACAATCATGCCATTGCTTTATCAGGCTATTAGTAAGATTCATTTAAATGCTACATACGCTACAGTATCATTTGAGAAGAGGATGAGAGATACATTCTTTTAGCAAACTTTATTTCCCCCTCCTGCGAAAACACATTGTAACCAGTATCCTAGTAAATTAGACAACACTTGGAGTTTCAAAAGCAGTAACATAAATGGCAATGGTTGGAACCTGTTTCCTTGAGTCTAGGCAATGAATTGCTTCCTGGTCATTTTCTCTGCCTATAATGATTGTAAATGTAAGACGCACACATCCATCCCACCCCGCATTACACTGCCAGCACAAAAGAGAGAGACGACCACAGGACGTGTTATATTTATTTTCGAAGGAGAGCGAGAAGAAATGGGGATCCTCTTGCACGGTGGGATTGCTATAGCAGCCACATGTTAATTAATAAAGAAAAGACCATAAATCAGAATGCTCCGATTGCCATTGATAGAAACAAAAGTGACATGACTACAATGTGATAATTCACACGGCCAAAGTAAGACAATATTCGTAGAGAAATTCAATAAATAGGCATTTGTCCGCAAGCATCTGTAGTTTCCTTCATGGATTCCTCATACGAACAGGGTCTGCATGTAAGGGGAGTCTGGTCCGGCCCCTGCAATATTCTTGTGGTGACTGTAGACATATTATTTTGGGAAACCTAGACGTGTAACTTCACACCTAACACACGGACGTCAGGGGTGGAGCCAAGGGGAGCTCCGCGACCTTGTTGCCAACTGAACGGAAGGGAGGGAGAGGGGCCCGACCTTGCGTTTTAAGCTGGTCACGTGCACGCAGCCCCACACCTTAAAGGGCCAAGGCACGCTGAGTTTCGCAGCTTGAGTCTGCCTGCAAGGGGTGGGTCCCACCTGCAAGAACACAGTAGCAGTTTGCAGGAGGCTTCTCCTCCCTCTTTTCGCCCGTGTTGCTAGGAGTCTGGGGCGCTGCTCTTCACCCCATTCCGGCCCGCTGCGGAGGGAGCCCCCCCCGCAGTCAGCCCCAGGGTGCCTTGCAGAAGAGCGCGTGCCTTCGCCCCCACGTCTCCCCCGGGACCAGAGTCGTTCTCCACACGGACCCGGACACTTCTCTGGGAAAGAGCCAGAGGGCGCGCGCGCCAAAGAGGCAGCAAAGAAGCCCGGAGCCCCGTCCCTCGCTGCGTCCCAGTCCTTGCTTTACGTTTTGGTAACGGCGGGGCTCGTGGGCTGAAGAACGAGTACTGTCTATGGCACTGGCCCTTTAAGACTTCGTGTGTGTGTGGGGGGGGGGGAGTGTTTTTTTCTTTTTTCAAAATGAAGGCCCAGGTGTGACGCCAGAGGCCAGTTCCTAGCCCCATTCCTTTTGCCGCCCTGCAACGCTCCAATGGCGAGGCCGGCGCACCGACGAAGCCCGATCCTCCGCCCTCGGCAGAGGCGTCCCTCCGGAGCGCCGTCCGCCAGGCGCCGGGCCCCGGGCCCGCCCATTTGGCAGGTGCTCCGCGCCGCCACCTATTGGCTGGCCCCCTCGCCCACGTGCCGGGTTTGAACGCGCGCTCCGGCGGGAGAAGTTGCAACTGCTGAAGAGCCAAGTCCCGAGGAGCCGCCGGCCAGCCCGCTTGCAGGAGACCCCCAGCCCACCGCTGCCCGCGCCTTCTCCTTTCTTGCACCGCCATGGGCAATACAGAGTCTGTCCCGCTAGAGGTGGCGATGCGCATCTGCCTCAGCAGCAGCAGCAGCAGCAGCAGCAGCTGGATCTCGGGCGCCCCTCCCCTGGGTAAGGGAAGCGAGAGCCAGTCTCGCGCTCAACTTCGTTGTGGCACCGCAAAAACTCGCGCAGTTATTGAAGCTTTTGTGGGTCGCCTATAGAAGCGTGCTATTCCGTGGAGAGGCGTGTGAATGAAACGTTTAGGCAGTTGGCCCGCGTGGCCATGGGGTGCAAGAGAGGGTGCAATCTGTGACAAGCCTGGGCAAAGTTTAAATGTATACCAGGGAAGCGCAGTGGCCATTCACAAAAGCCGTGGGCGGCAATGAGATCGTCAACCAGGCTTGGCTGTGCCAGGTAAAACCAGTAGAGGGCACTATGAATGCAGCGTGCCTTTCCCTTGGGAAGGATAAGGTTAATCCTGTTCCGATGTTAACGTTTGCCTACTAACAAAAGTGGCTTAGATTCAGCAAAGTGGTGAAATCAATGGAACTTACTTCCAAGTAAACATGCTTGTGTTTGGTGTGCGGGAATATTGTGGCTGTATCCTTGCCAATGTGGTTGTAACCTTAGGGTTTCTCTGCTGCTATAGCTATTCATCAGTATGAATATTTAACTTCAAATCTCTATTAGCATGCCACGTTTTCCATGCAGTCATTTTAGCCTGCGTTTTCGCAGAACAACACAACTTGCAAAAAACCATAAGATTCTGGGCATGTTATGTAGATGGCATTTAGTCCTTAGATGGGCCTTATCAGGGTGAGTTTTGTTTCTAAAACCTGCTTTACGATCAAGCTTATTCTCTCAAATATTTAACCCAATGTCCAAAGTGCAATGAGATCAGCACTTCTCCATTCTCACCACCTTCATTGCCATGTATAGAGCTGCATGTTCCAGGTGTTTTGCATACATTATCTTAGTAAAGTGTAGCTTGTTTTCCTTTTTTAAAAAGCAAGGTGAAAATAATACCCCATGGCAGTTATAATTTGCTTGAGCTTTAATAAATAAAAGCCTAAAAGTTGGTTCATAAAACCTGATATCCTGTACTGATTATCTTGTCTAGCACTGCAGTTTTAAACACACTTACTTGTGAGAAAGGTCACTGAGCACAAGGGGCTTCTAATGAATAGCATTATGCTCCAAGTCTGTTATATGAATGCAAGAGAAACACTTTATATGGAAACTTATTGCATGAGTTAGTTAAATAACTCAAGTCCCAGTCTTTCATTCAATTCTTTATGCCTCCTATAGAAAGCTCAAAATACAGCACCTTGACTGTTGGAGACAATTATATGTTGGCTGCCATGAATTTCTGTCTGATAGTTAATAGGAAAGTTAAGACTTACAAAAGTTGTGGGTTCATGCACCTGGCTCATAGTTTCTGCCAGGTCAGACTTACTGGTAGATTGCAGTATAATTCAATAAGACAATTTAGTCAATACCTTTGCAGGTTTTGGTTAATAGTCAGTTTCCGGCACGATGATCCTTTAGTCTCACTGTACTAGTGGGTATTATGCCAGTGAAATGTAATGGTAAGCTTTAGCTAAACCTGTAGCAGAATCAACGACTTTAGAAACAAAAGCTGACATAGCAACAATGACAGACACACCTACACTGTCTTAGGCAACTCCTCCAGTTCCTACCAATATTGTTCATACAGTCACATTCCAACATCAGCCCTGCATGGAAGGTGCTGATCATAGAATCATAGAGCTGGAAGGGAGCCCCCCCCCTCCGGGTCATCTTGATGATAGCCAAGCAAACTCATGACATCACCAAACTCAGTACCCCCACAATTTGTATGCCCAGTGCCCAGTTAGGTAGCCGCAGAGAGACCACAGTACCTTCTAGTGCACAAGCTGTGGTGGTGGTACATGGAGGAGGCCTGTGGGAAAGGGCAATGCAGTGGGAGGAAACTGATGAAGGTCTGAGTCCTACCATGGGGTGATGCACATTCATCCCCCAGAAGGCAAATTCCACATTCTGGATGTTCCGATGGGAATGATTTTGGATGAGAAAGGGATTAATGCAGCAATACAAAGGCCTACTGTTATAGAAAGTAGCAAACCCATAGGCAGGCTATGACTCACTCTCTCTTAAAAAAAACAACAACCAAGAACACTTTTCGTGTTTTTCTAAAGAAGCTCTATCTCATGCCCATTCAGCTAGAATGCCAGTTACCTTTTAAGTTACAGTAGTACTTCGGGTTAACGTTCCGGAGGTCCATTCTTAACCTGAAACTGTTCTTAACCTGAAGCACCACTTTAGCTAATGGGGCCTCGCACCGCCACCGCACGATTTCTGTTCTCATCCTGAAGCAAAGTTCTTAACCCGAAGTACTATTTCTGGGTTAGCGGAGTCTGTAACCTGAAACGTCTGTAACCTGAAGCGTATGTAACCCAAGGTACCACTGTATTTGAAATTTTGACAATTTTCCTGGGTGTCCAATAGAAGCTTAGGCAATGCATAGCCACTCCAGCTGAACAGCTTATCCTTCTCTTAAGAGTTCTTAAAGGCTTATTTCGGATACTTCAGATTTTCTGTGTTAGGGATGGGGAGCTCACGGCTGCATGGGGATTATGGAAATTGCTGTCCAACAACATCTGGAGAAGCACAGGTTCCCCATCCCTCCCCTGGGCCTTTCTTTTGTACAGGGTGAGTCCTTTAAAAGAGGTCCCATGGATACATAGTACACATGTTCCATGGGGCCTCTTAAAAGACTCACCCTGTACAATAGGGCAGGCAGTTCCTGGCCACTGGGCCAGGGTTCCTAAGCCTCTGTGATATTTACCTTCTGTCTCTATAACTTCCCTCTCCACCATTTCTCTCCTGGTCTTGTTTGCCACCTGCACTCCATTTTGAGCTGGTACATCATAAGGAAAGCCATTAGCCAGGACAGGATGGCCGCTGGTATTGGCAGATGCATGGAATTGGTAATTTACTCAAGGCAATATGCCAGCAGAGCATGCTTGACTGCATGATATTGTAATAGACCATTATGTATCTGTGCCTTCCAGGCATCAGCCATTCTGCACAGATGAAAACCCTGTCCATGCCAGTTACATGGTTTGTGCCCATCCATACTGTCTACATTCCTGCTGAAGCGGCTAGACTAGTCATGACCTAGAAAGAGCTCTCCTCTGCATGCCAGCAGGGGGCAGCATCTACTGCAATCTGTTGTGTGCTCTTCCTTCGCCTGCCCCAAGAAACCAACCATTTTCTCATGCACTTTCATTTGCATTCCAAGTTTTTGCAGTGCAGTGGGGAGCCAAGAGTGGCTGTATTTCTATCATTCTTGAGGAACGAAAAGCTTTTGCTTTTGAGCCACCTTATGTTAATTAAACCCCGCTATCCAGCAATGGTAGGTGTCCACCACTAGAGGGCAGCCTGCATTCATAAGTTTAATTGCCTCAACATCTAGCTGTACTGTATTAATTGGTGATTTATTAAGAGCTAGCTGTACAGATTAGCTTTCAAATCTCTCTCCCACCCACAAAATGAAGAAAATGCAACCTAAGCTGCAAAACAACATTCTTGTGATAATGCATTACAGATAGATCACCCAAGTTTATGCACAGCGGCACTGAATAAAAAGCTAACAATGTGATGTGATGTAGCACTGTGGGCCTTCACAAGTAAGTATTTTGATGAGCAGTTGTCTTCATTTTGTAAATGTCAATATGCAACCTGATCCTGTGTTTACTCAGAAGTAAGAGCCCCTCAAAGCTCAGTGAGCTTAATCTAAAGTGAGCGAGCATGGGACTAAAATTGTTTTGGGTGACCCCTATAGCGGATGGCTGCTATGCTGGTGCTAAAATGTTAGCATAACATCGGTGCAGTCCTGTGCTCAAGCACCCAAATATCATCGGAATCAAATATCACAGTGGCATTAGCATCCAGATGAGATGGGCAAACCTTTTGCAAATGAGAGAGCTATGTGGAAAGCACAACAAGAAACTCAGAAGGTTCAGCCCTAGGACCTTCCTGGTGGTTCCATGAGAGAGGGCAGTGTGGCTGGAAAAAGGAGGTCTGGGTCTGAAGGGGGCCATGGGAGCCTGAACTCTCTGAGCACCTTAGGGTGCCTCTGGTAAGAGAGGGGATGGTGTGTAGATGTCCAGTTTTGAGGTGTGGGCTCTCCCCTCCACCTCACTAATGTTTGCCTGTCTTTACCACCTTCATTGCAGCAATGGAATTGACAGTCCTGGTTGGTTTTTTATATCTGGAGTCCTGAGGCAGAGTGTTTGTGTGTATTCTCAGGAGAGAAGGGTCAGCAATACGTATGCCCTTCTCACTTTAGTTGTGAGTCTTTGCTGTTTGTGCAAGGTGCTGTAAGGCTTCCACTGTGGTAGCATCTTACCAATGCAAGGATGCTGCTGCAGTTCTTTAATTTTTTAAATTTTATTTTGCAAAAAATATATTTACTGCCAACCTAAAGGGAAAATATCATGGTGATGAACAGCATAAAGCCAGCAACAAAATTACATTCACGATGCAGACAGAAAATATTTCCCATTGGCCTAGTGGTGTGTTCTGCTGGCCTAGGTGAGCTTACAATCCTTTCCCGCCAGGTGGCCATAAGGCAATGTTAGGATCATGCTGTTAGCTACCTATTTGCCTTTTATTATTTGTTTTTATTTTATTGTTTTGGGTCTGCTGTAAATGTTTTGAAAAAGAAAAGCTAGAACTGCTCTGAAGAAGTTGGAGGTGGGGGAGCTGTTTAGTTGTATGTGCAGAGTCGAATTATATTGACAGTATGGAGACTGGAAGTGCTACACTGCTAAGTTAAGGTTCTGCTTTGAACTCCCAAGTCAGCAGCAAACTCATAGCACTGTATAAAATGTGTACTAGTTACCAAACACATAATATTTCCTGGCTTAGCTGAGCAATTATTTAGAGGTCTAGAAAAAAAGAGATGCTGGCTTTTTGTAGAAGCTGGCAGTAATTAGTGATGCTGATGTCAGTGCTGCCATCACTGTTATGAATGAATGAAAAGGTATTTAACATGCCATGTCTCTCAAAACTCCTTCCCTAATGCTAATTTAATTATCCTTAGTAGAGGAGAAATGTGGGCCAGAGAGGATGGCATTAATAAGAAAACTCTCTTGTGCTAGAGCCACCATGTATTCACTGCCCAGAAAGTTGGAAGGACACCATACAAGTGGGAAACAGTTCTGATCTAGATGAGACCTCTAAGTTACTTTGGGCACTGAAATGGGAGCTCTCATCCTCTTCAAGGACAGTATTACACTGGGCCAGAGAATGGTCTGAAGTCATCTAATACAATTCCACTGCTGAAGCAGAGTGTCTCTGGCCAGTGGTGTAGCATGGGGTGGGGCACAGGGGCACTTGCCCCAGGCGCAAAATTGTTAGGGGTGCAAAATTTCAACACCTGGTGCTGCCTCAATACAGCTGTGCGCTTCCATCACTGGGCTCCACTGAAAATGGCTTCTCTGTGCGAACCAGGAAGTGACCTCTCCAGACAATGGATTGACTCTTTTTTTAATTATCTCTATGACTGAAATCTCCTGGGTGGTGTGGACACCATTAGCCAGTTGGATGTGCATGTGTGTTCTTCCTGTTTCCCTCCCACCCCCCTGGGTGCTGGCAACCCACACTCTGCCACTATCTGTGGCCCTGAGGATTAGCCACGATAGGAGATGACTTGGGAATCATAAGCTACTTGATGAATTATTTAGGACAGAGCTTTTGTTGTGGGACTTACAGCACCCAGTCAGGAGTGTGCGGAGCTGCTGTGTGTGGTGACAGAATTCGTTTGCACTACTTTCCCCTGAAGGCAAGATATATGCCTAAGCTGCAGGCAGATCGCCTTTTGACTTGTGGCATGTGGTGGAGTGGGAGTGAATTTCTCCTGCCAGCATGTTTGCTTTTGGAACGTGTTCCCTTCCTCGGCTCAGCGCAGAAGTTCAGGAAGAGAAATGGGTGTTTGTGTCTACCGTCTATGGTGCTGTCTTACTTTGATGAGAGTCAGAGTGTTCTCTTCAGATTCCTGAGTGGAATGTGTAGGAGGCAGTCTTTGTGAGTCTTTTTTAATAGTTATTCATCTTTTCAAAACTTGAGATTTGCTACACTGAACAGGAAGAAGGAGAAAAAAGTAGAGACTCATATACAGCATAACCTCAAGGGTTTTTTAAAAATCTCTTTGGCTTTAAATAATTTCTCTAAGCAGCCAGAATAATTCAGCACCTTGTTTGCTTTTGTCAGTGGATGTTAAGCACAATACATTCTGCATAAGAAAAGCCCACCTGCTGGGAGTTGCTTGCAGAGAAGTGAGGTTTTTTAAGTCTGGAGCCAGTGTGATCCAGGTAGCGTTAGTCCTAGGAGAAGTCCAAAGGTGTGAAGAATGTCTTCAGTTTTCCCATCAACATCTTTACAGGGTTATTTTGAGGATGAGGTATCAAGGACCAGTTGTTAATCCACACTGATCTTTAGACCTATTTGCAGCACACTGATGGCTTGAAATAAAATGTGCACTTAAATAACATCAAGCTTCTCTTCTGCTTTACAAATGCTTCCACGCTTGCTCTCTGGTAGGCAATTCTTATATGCTGTATGCAAGATGAAAGCAAATGCACAGGGTGGGGAGATGTTGTTGGACTTACATCAGCCCCAGCCAGCAATGGTCAATGGTCAACGGTCAGGGATGATGGGAGTTGTAGTCCAGCAGCTTCTAGAGAGCCACAGTTTTCCCACTCCTTCCATAGAGGATGAATCTAGCAGTAGTTATTGGCTGCTCTACCAAAATGGAAATTCTGTGTTCATATGCAATGTAGTTTTATAGGAATTGAAGGGGCTCAGTTTGAATTATATCTGTGGGTCTTTTCCAGGCCTGGGATGTAATCTCTGTGAGGTTTAGAATATTGTAGAAGAAGCTGCTAAAAAGGTCAGATCAGTTCCTTTGCTCGGCTACTTAGCTGCTCATCAAATCACCCTGTTTTAGCATGGCTCAGAGAGTGGGCCATGTTGCCATAGTGACATCTAAGTGATGGTGCTCTCATAGAAGTGGGTAGCCATTTTCCCACCTAGCCCTCACCTAGCTTGGATGCCTTGTCATCCAAGGAAGGAAAACAGTTGGCTAGGGAGGCTAGCTTTGTGGGTGAGTTTGGGCTGGTACTGGGAGCTGAAAGCCGACAGGGAGGTTTGACTTTCTCTGTGGGCTGAATCCCAAAACTATGGCTTTGTGGGTGGGGAAACTTCCCTGGAAACCTAATGGGGAAACAAATTCTGTTGAAGCCATGGGCGGAGCCAAGGAGGGGTGGGGGAGCTGCACCCACAAATCAATAAAAACCAATACAAATCTGAGGTTCTGGTCCCACTAACAAAAGCCTGTCCCCTAACAAAAATCCTGGCTATGCCCTTGGTTGAAGCATTAATGTTGTGAGCCTTTCCATCATATCCTCAAGTTGTAGATATATGTAGATAAAGCCATTTATCCTAAAGACACCACAGTCTTTATTGGCATTCATGCCAAGGGAACGAAACCCTGATAAGCAACTGAACTCTGAGCATTGGTCTCTCACTGCCTGGATAGTGAGGTGTGTGTACAACAATACATTTCAAGAGCTAAACAGATGGGACACTGAAGATCTGTGAACAGCTTATTTCTGTTGTACTTCAAAGCAGCCATGGGAGGTTCCATTTTCAATCAGAGTAATGTGAATGTTTTAAATGTTCAACCCCACCCCCCTGCTTTCCTGATCTAAATGCTATTGCTGGTAGGGAAGCATTTAGAAAAAACGATTGAGAGTGGGAAGGGAGTTATTATGAGGGAATGAAGGCCTGGAGGGTACTTGATGAAAAGTCGGTGTGTGCGAAATTTAGCAAATAACTTACGTAGGGTATAAAAGCCCACACAATGTTTTTTTCCCCAGGTGGTCAAGAATTATATCTCACTGTTGTCTTTTGACAATCTTGTCAGCTGGAGGAGGCGACAGACCTGGCTGAAGTTCATTGGAAGGAACCTTGACACCAACAACTTAAGGCTATTATATTTGGGGGATATTGCAGTGTGTCAGCAATTACAACATCTGTTTGGTGCTCCAGCAGTTTCATAAAGGGTGACATCCCAGTTGAAACTGTTAACATGTTGAAAAGACATGGGGGCAGGATGGGGTGGAATGTTTTGGCCCTGTGTTGTGCCCAGAATTTGATTTGTTCTGTTCTCCTTTTGCGGGTAGGCTAGGTTTATAAAGCCCATAGGAATTTGCAGTTTCTCAAAATGTCAGCCTCTTTTTTGGGGGGGGGTTTCCCCCTTTTAAATTTAAAAATACGCATGAGATTAGTGACTCCAAATCTCTGTGTGCACTTTGATATTCATATTGCTGTACATAATGCCTCTGTCTAGTGTAGCATGCAGGAACAGGAAACCGTGGGAGGAAGATATTGCTAAGGAAACGGTGCTGGCTTTAAGTGACAGAACAACTGCTAAATATGTTGGGACTATGTAGTATTCCATCACCACCACCACCACCACCCTGGCTCCTAAGTAATTAGTTCCAGGGACAGCAGTGTTTGGGATATACTGAGACGGAGAGCCAGGCATTTTAATAGCATCTACAAAAGTATTACTCATCAAACTGTCTGCAGATCAATTCCATGTTTTTGGTGGGAATAGATGGGTCTTACTCCAAGCCCACCCCTAAATTCATCGTGTGCTATTTGTATTCCAAAAAGCCTTTTCTACTCTTGGTGCGCTCATGTAATTCCGGCGCCTTCCTCTTTTCTTCTTGCAAGCTTTCCCAGTTTGAATGCCACTGTGCTTGATAGTGCTTTCCCGGTGGACACACAGGGCCTATTAAAGTAGTTTGGTAGGAGTTCAATGTTCTTCTTGGGTTGATGGTTATGCCACTCAGTCTAGGATCCAGGAAAGGGAGTTTAGGTTGGCTATTTATAACCAGATGGTGATAACAAATCTGAGGGGGGGGGGTTATTTCCTTGCCCCCCAATATTTATCTGAAAAGTGTGAAGACATGGTGTACTCATGCCATATTAGAGCCAAACACGACACAATGACTGAATCTCCCAGGGTTTTAAAAATTAACCTTAAGCTAGGCACATAAGGGCTCTGGATTTGATTTGGCAGGAGCACTGGCCACACTACTCCACCCCTGTTTTCTTGAGCAAACCACTTCACTTCAAAGCAGCTATTGGACATGTAGTGACACCAGACTCCAACACCACCTGCCCACGTGTTCACCCTGCTTCCACCCTTCTTCTGAAAGCCTAATTACAGTTTGTGCCTAAATGAGGGAAATGCCAGCGAAGAAAAGGTTAGCGCTCTACAACCAGAGGCGTAGCTAGGGCCTGCAGGGCACCGGAATGGAACGGGCCCGGGCCCTGGGATTCTGCCCTACCCCACTCTGCTGGCGCCCTGCCCTGCCCTCTGTGTGCCGCTGTCTACACCTCCAGTGTTGCTGTTCTGGTCAAATCTGGAGCCTGCTCCATCTTCTTTAATATAAACGAGAAAATCCAAAAGTCAAGATCACACATCTCCTACATTCACATATAGTTTGACCATACAGTAGTACCTCGGGTTAAGGACTTAATTTGTTCCGGAGGTCCGTTCTTAACCTGAAACTGTTCTTAACCTGAAGCACCACTTTAGCTAATGGGGCCTCCAGCTGCCGCCGTGCCGCTGGAGCACAATTTCTGTTCTCATCCTGAAGCAAAGTTCTTAACCTGAGGTACTATTTCTGGGTTATTTCCGGAGTCTGTAACCTGAAGCGTATGTAACCCGAGGTACTTCAGGTTACAGACACTTCAGGTTACAGACTCAGCTAACCCAGAAATAGTGCTTCAGGTTAAGAACTTTGCTTCAGGATGAGAACAGAAATCGTGCAGCAACAGCAGGAGGAGGCTCCATTAGCTAAAGTGGTGCTTCAGGTTAAGAACAGTTTCAGGTTAAGAATGGACCTCTGGAACGAATTAGGTCCTTAACCCGAGGTACCACTGTATAGTGTTTTCTTGTTGTAGTTATAAGATATGATGCAAGGTTTTGTTTTGTTTTATTGTAAAAAAAGGAAAAAGCCAGGGGAGGAGCCCCTGAGTGTTAACCTTTTGGCCCTCCTGTGGTTTTGATTGGGCCCTGCCCTCCTTGCGCGTGCTTTTCACAATGGTAGGAACCTTTGGCTTGTCTCAACCTTAAAGTGGCCTGGTATCCTGTAAAAAGGAAAAGAAAGAAAAAGACACCTAGCCTGAGTGTAGAATTGCTACCTTTGAAGCAAGCAAGATAGGTCCAGCTCCTGCGTGTTTCACTAAGAAAATAAGCAGGTGAAGCATTTCCTGGCATAGAGATCAGTGGTGGAGGAAATAAAAAGCTTCACCTGTCCATTTACTTAATGTTGGGCTGCTGTTAAAGGCACAGAAACAGGGCCAATAAAAAGCGAAGGGGCAATCCTAATTAATGGTGAATTGTGATTTAACTGGCTATATGTTCTCAGCAGGCTGTGTGTGCATACCATTGTTGGTGTTCTGCATTATCACTCAAGCATATGGTATTCCCTCCAACCTCCCCCCTGCTATGTGCATTCTCCCAAGCCACAAGGCTCAAATTATTCTGTAAGGCATTTAATTCTTGCATGCTGTGTGTGTGTCACACATGGATTAACACTGGTTAGATTTGTCCTGACCTCCCTTGATTAGGCCCTAGGGGTTTTAGTCAATTGTGATTTAAATAAACTAGCTCTGTTAGTGTTAAGCATGATTAATCCAGCCACTCTTAGAGAGAGCCGTTTTTGAGCATGCATGCTAATTTCTGAAGGTACTTTTTCTTAGAAATTTGTCAGTACTGTATTTCATTCTGTTTACTGTACTTCATATCAATTCAGTTTATAATTTTACTGATAATAATTGAAAACTTACAAAACTCTTGGTGGAAAAGGACATGATATGGGCCACTACTGATATAGAAGAGATTCTGAAGTTTGACTTAAATCAGTCTCTTGTCAAGGCTTGCTGCCTTTGCTTTGGAACTATGGCACCTTCAGATGTAAACTGACGGATGCAACATATAGTACAGGGCCGCCTTTCTCAACCTTGGGTCCCCAGTTGTTATTGGCTTACAGCTCCCATCATCCCTGACCACTGGTTCTGCTAGTTAGGGATGATGGAAATTGTATTCCAACATCTGGGGATCCAAAGTTGAGAGAGGCTGTTATAGGGTGACCGCATGCAAATGAGGAAGTGGCTCTGTATCTTTAATATTTATCCCAAAGGTGAAACTTTGGCAGGTGCCGCTTGCCATGTAGAACCAACAGCAACTGATTTTTTTTCTCTTTATTTTTTAATATTTCATTAGAATGCTAATAATACCAATAAATTCCTTCTTCAAGTGCCTTGGTGTCCTTTGCATTTGGTCATCCTTCACTAATTCCTACTGTTGGCTGTCATGCCTAAAGCTCTAAGCCCTGCTTAAGAAGGCCTGTTTGCTGCTTCTGTCAATTGTGTCGTCTTGCCCCCATATTCTCAGGGACTTACTTTGATCTGAGAACTCTCTCACAGTAACCCCCATCCCCAAACCCACTTTGAAATTCATAATTCCCTCTCCTCTTTCCTATATCTCCATTTGGAACCCATTTATCGTGTCCCTTCTGATTTACCTTTTCCTCCCTTGGGACTGGCTCTGCCATTATGCAGAGTGAGGTGATGGCCTCAGGTGGTCGATGCTAATGGAGCAGTAGCCTCCCTCCTTGGTCGTGCCCCTGTCTTCCTGTGACAGCAGTTGTTGCTCAGCTGCATGTCACTTTCTCTATGTCTTCTCTCATTGCCGCTGTTGAATTTAATCCTCTGCTGGCCCAGCTGACTACAGTACACAGAATTGGGGTAGGGAGGTGGCACCAATTTGTTCTTTGCCTCAGGCAGCAAAATGATTTGGGCTGGCCCTGCACCCCTTCTTTTCTTCCCTGCTGTGTGGAGAGGAGCCCTTGTGCTGCATAG
Source organism: Podarcis erhardii (assembly GCF_964252035.2). Lineage (NCBI taxonomy): Eukaryota > Metazoa > Chordata > Lepidosauria > Squamata > Lacertidae > Podarcis > Podarcis erhardii. The sequence continues at coordinate 52,586,232 of NC_138498.1, read as the reverse complement.
CGTGCTCAAAATACAGTAGTTAGGCTGCTGTTCGGAGCAACCTACTCATGCTCATGCCGTGCTGCCAGACAAAGTTTAAGGTTTCATGTTGACTTATAAAAGCCTTAACAACTTGGCACCTGGATATCTTAAGGAACGTCTTTGCCCATGTCAACTTCCCCAGCTCATAAAATCTTGGGATGAGGCTCTTCTGGTTGTGCTGCTGCCTGCTGGAGAAGAACACCTGACAGTAAGCAGAGAGACTTTTATCTTGCAGTGCCTAGTCTGTGGAACCATTCGCCTCCCCAAAATAAGAAAGGTGCCCACTCTTGAGTTTTTGGTCCTGCCTGAGATTGTATTTAATTTCCCCATGGTTTTTATGGGCTACTGATTAGATTTTCTTAACAGATTGGCCAGTTAGCTGTTACTGTTTCAGATAGTTTATTTATTGTTATGTCTGTTACGTATCTTGTTTTGTTTTCTTAAGTTGCGCTTTGCTGTTGTAAACCACCTTGGGATTTGCACGAAAGGTGGCATAGAAATGTTTCAAACATTTTATTTGGAATGAATGCATAAATAAAGGTGGTCTCGTTCTGAGAAATACTTCCATTTCCAGGAGTTCTTTTGGGGAGAGGTGGGGGCAATATCTTCTCTGTGCCCCATCCTTCTTCCAGAGCACAATTTCCTCTTCAGCACTTCCCATTCACTTTCCTCTCCTTCTGGGCTCAATTGGCACCATTTCTTGGAGTGAGTTAGAGAAGACAACACATACAGAAGTTAACTCCTGTCTCTCCTCCCTGCTTTCTTGCTTATAACAGCAAAGAGGAGGGGGCAGAAGGCCTTGCCAAGGACCCAGTGATGTCAACCCTTGATGCTGGCCCTGCCTTAGGGTTAGACAGTTGGCACTATACCACACATGTTTGGAATTCATATACTTCATGCTTTCCTAAGATGTGCGGTTTTTAGGTTTATTACTTGTGCACTGTTTTGAGAAGTAAAGTGCTTTGTATAAGGAATTGCTTTTACACCGAGTAAATCCTGTGAACATTTTGCCCTACGCTGGTCTATTTTGATCAGCAGAAACTATTCTGGTCCTCACTAAGAACTGCTTGCAACAAAAGCAAGACAACAACACAGCTACCTTTCTGGAAATGGTTTCCAAAACTCTTCTCTTTCCCCTTCCACTTATTTCAATAAACATCCTCTTGCAAATAGGATCTGGAAGTCTTGGCAGGAGGGGCATCTCTCTCTCTTATCCTAGTTTCCGTTAAATGTCTAGATCTTCAATGACCCACATATTTCAGCCATGGGAACAGAACATTGAGCCAAGGAGCATGGGGTGGGGGTGGAATCCGCTGGGTTATGTCTTTGGGGAAAGATGTTCTCAGGCCTGAAAGTATGTAGCTTCAGAGAGTGCCATTGGCTTTTATGTGAAAATTTACTTGCTAGCCAGAATTTTGGTCCCATGGGCATGAGAGGGGGTGGACAGAGGAAGGACTTGAAGCAACAGAAACACTGAAACTGCCAATTTCCATGTTTTTTGCTTCCCTATTCCCTATTCAGAATAATTGCTTTGTTTGCTTGTGATAAGGAAGACCTTCTTGTTATACCCTACAGACTAGTTCTGTGAATTTGGTTGACATTTTTCAGATAAAACGTGCAAACATTTTCTGTGTCCCATGACAGCTTTGATAAGGCTAAGGATCCAGATGCAGCACAGTAATCACATTTTTTCTTTCTTTCTTAACCCTTTGGAACTTTATGAATAAAGCAACTCACAGTTTTTATTGTGGGGAAAGAAAATCAAAGTGTCAGAGCTGTAATCCGGGTGAGTGGAAACCCAGGGTGCCCTTTTCCTCCCTCTATTCACAAATCCCCTAGAGCACTTGTTAATTTGACTTTACCCATCAAAGGGAGTTAGAATGACATGGCTGGCTAGCTTTTTGGCCAAAACATGTGTTTAAAAATAAATACATCAATAATGAAGCTTTTGTCTAAATCATGTGCATTGGAATATTTAACATGACTTTCTTCCATCCCCCCTGGATTTTAAACATGTAAGAAATTTCACTTCCTACCAGATGTATTTGCTGAGTTATGCTGGATAATTTAAGAATTATGATTTGAAATGGACAAAGCTAAATGGACTCTTCAGCTGTTCAGATGTAATAAAATGCAAGCTATATATGAAAGCCACTTTGGGTAGTCAGTACATTGGATTTTTTCAAGCATCCTTGGTATGTTATTAATACCAATGGTATGTTAACAATACCATAAATAACATCATGGGAGAAGAACAATTTCCTTGTCCTTTTCTTAGCAATATAGGCTTTTAGGTTAAATACAGTGGTACCTTGGGTTAAGCACTTAATTCGTTCCGGAGGTCCGTTCTTAACCTGAAACTGTTCTTAACCTGAAGCACCACTTTAGCTAATGGGGCCTCCTCCTGCTGCTGCTGCACGATTTCTGTTCTCATCCTGAAGCAAAGTTCTTAACCTGAGGTACTCTTTCTGGGTTAGCGGAGTCTGTAACCTGAAGTGTCTGTAACCTGAAGCGTCTGTAACCCGAGGTACCACTGTATTTCAATGCAAATTCTCTTTTCTTTCTGTTGGAGAAATACAGTGTAATCCAAAGGCTAGTTGACTTTAATGGAGCAAAGCAAGTTTATCTCTGTTCTGAAAAAGATTACTCACAGTGCTATACAGCACAATTTAACAGTTTAGTGACCCCAGCTGCTTTGTATTTACATATTTAAGTGTACACAAAGAATGCTCCTATTGTGCTGTTTCTGATAAATACCACTAGTAGTACTTATTTATATATAAAACCAACATCTGCAAGCAGACTTAGAAATATGTTTCACTGAGACTGATAACAAAATTATTGAAATCATCAAATCACAGACTCAGAGTTGGAAGGGACCAAGGGGTTCATCTTGTTCAACCCCCTGCAATGCAGGTGTTTTATTTTGTTTTTTTAAAAAGCAGAGCTCTACAACAAAACTAAACTTATGGTTTCTCCTATCACGTCTTCTTTCCTTCTGAAAGTAACATTTTCCCATTCATGAGTCCTTTTTTGAAAAGAGCACACGCACAAACACACATACAGCAAAAAGAGTTCATTTTGGTTTTGAAAGGGTACATCCCAACATCAATTGATAATGAATGGTTTTCTTTGCTTCACTTGCAGATGTTTGTTACTTTTGTATATGTAACCGTGTTCTATGTGAGTGATTTCTAATTATAAGTTTATCATTTGTGCATTGAACTGTTGAAATGCTGGGCTGAATATCATTTTCTGATTAACTAGGGAGCTATTTTTGAAACCACAAGCCTTGTTTCCCCAGATTGTTAAGTAAAATCATACTCTTTCATCCAGTCAGATGTGGTATCCCAAGACCTATAGATATTTTCCCCTTTTGGTGTACCTTTAGTTGGCTCTGAAATGTCCAGGACCCACAAAAAATCAGGGCTTCATTCAGAACTAACATTGTCGCTCCTGGGCAGATCACCCTCTCCCCTCTCAGCCTAACTTCACTCACAGAGTTGTGATGATAAAATGAGATCCTCATTCCTTTAGAATTCTGAATTCTTCATTATGGAATAATTTGCAGTGTTGAACATAAGAGTGGAGGATTTGACAGTAAAGTTAAAAAGGGGTCAGGGTGTCAGCATCTGCACAGCTAGCTCAGTACAGATCCTGCAGAGAAGATAAATTTATCTTAATCCCCATCCTTTACAATTATAGCACTGAGTCGGTTTATGAAATACAGCACAAACCATGCCCATTGTAACTATAGCATAAGCTTAGAGACATAATTTATGGTTAGTGTAGGAAACTTAGATTCCAAAACTATGCACACATAGGGCAGATCCACACCATACATTTAAAGAACATGCATTTTTTAAAGGATATGACCTTCCCTAAAGAATCATGGGAACTGTAGTTTCTGCCTCACAGACCTACAGTTTCCAGCATCCTTAACAAGTTACAGTTTCCAGGATACTTAGGGAGAAGTCATGTGGTTCAAACGTGCATTAGATGTTCTTTAAATGTATGGTGTGGGCCAGCCTTTACTTTGCAGTATCATTGCTTGGAAATAACTGTGTAGAACCGTATTCCTAATGTTCTCATTGTTCTGTTTTACTGAGTTAAACTGTAGTTGTCCTGCATTCTACATAATGTTCTTGATCATGAGCGCAAATTTGCTTGAATGCTTCAAGGCATAATACTTTTTACAAAAATATTTTTTTTAATTGTTTTTTAAAAAAACCTTTAGAGAAGTAAATTAAATTCTAGTCGTAACAAAATGCTTCTTTTGGCAGAAACACCCCTTTTCATTTTCCTTTGCTTCCTCAAACCTCTTATTTGGGGGCCCTTTCTAAATAGTGCCACTTAATTTCAGCTCCAAAGAAAACAGGAGTTTGGAAAGGATGACATTGTGTTGAAGGAAGGGTGCTCTTTTCCAGCTGTCTCGGAAGGAATCTTAAACAATAGAGAGAGGTTTGTAGTCCAAGCTGGAACATTGTCTTCAGTAATCAACTTTTTCACTAATCTCCCACAGCCATCCGGCCTCATGATCTTCCTCTTCTCCCAACCAGACTCATCATTTCCTATTTGTGTAGTGGGTTCATGTGTTTAGTTGTGTCCTCCCCAGCATCTTTCATTGACATGAAATGCCACCAGTAAGCAAATGTTAATTTGTTCCTTCAGCTTTATTTCTTACTCCAGCTTTATACTGGCATCCATTGAATGGCTTGAATAAGACCCCTTGACTTTTGTTAGTTCAGCTCATTTATCTTTAAATTAATCAATTGGGTTAAATTATGATAATTCCTAGACTGGCAGGACCAAAAGTCAGCAGTGTACCTGATTTGCCACACTGTGGGAGGAAACAAACCAGAAACTGGTTGCATTGCTAATCAGTGATCATGGTTTATTTCCTCCAAACCATCAATGATTGAGTAAGACAAGGATGAACTTTGGTTTCCACTCATAGTTTGTTTGGAGATAAACAAACCAAGAGTTGTGGTTTGTCTTCTTTGGCGATCACTTGTAGCTAAGTAAGATTGTCTTCCATAAACACGGTTTCAACAGTGAGTCCGTAAGTGACTGTGGAGGCCAATTCTGGATCCATGTGTCCTTCTACAGTGAGGACATAGGTTTCCGGGCAGGAGTTGATCAAGGTTTGTATACATGTGTAAGCCAGCCTCTGGTTTGTTTCCTTCCAATGTGGCAGAAACTGTAGAGGAGGGAGGGAGGAGTAAAGTGGGCACTAATGACCAGCACACACTAGTACAGTACAGTGGTACCTCTGGTTGCGAACTTAATTCATTCCGGAGGTCCATTCTTAAGCTGAAACTGTTCTTTTCCTGAGGTGCGAGATTTCCTTTTGCTTCCTGGGGCAAAGTTCGCAACCAGGAGTAGCTCCTTCCGGGTTAGCGGAGCTCATAACTTGAAGCATTCGTAACCAGAGGTACCACTGTATGCTGATCATTCACATGAATCCGTGGTTTATTTTTAACATTGCTTTATGTGCAAACACTGTGGTGTTCACATATGTCCCAGAGAAGATGAACTGTGCCTTTTCACTCTTTTTATTTTATTCTGGAGATTAGCAATACTAGACAGGGTGCTGTAGTCGCAGAGCCTTTCTCTGGAGCAGCTCTGTGCATTTTAGATATTTACATGGGCCAATTTAAATAATTTTTTAACCCCTCTGTTTTGTCAGAGGGTTTCAAAGTGTGCTTCACAAGTAATTCCTTTCAGTGTAGTTCCCAGCTCCATAAGATCTCATATAGCTATATTCTTGCCTTTGTCTTTTCTAGCTGATGGAGAGAGAAAATGTTATAAAAGCCTAGTTCTCTCCTTCCCCAATCCCATCCCCACTGGTGGTACATTGAATAATGGTGAGATCAGCCACATTCCTAACCTGTCACATTATAGTCACCCCTTCTTAGATCACAGGAAACAAAATGACAGCACCCCCATGGCAATGGCTTCTGCAGCATTAGTTATGCTCATCCAATATGTGCTGATGATGCTTTTAACTATGTGTTATTTTGGATATACTGTTTATTCCTGGTGTGACATTGCCTCCCTCTTTCTTTAGTGACTAGACAGTGGTGTGCAACACACACCTTTTTTAAAAAAAAAATCGAGTGCATTTATATGGGATGTGTCCATGCTCTAATTTTGAGGCTTGGTAGGTACTAATCCAGAAGTACAGAAAACATCCAGAAAAACTATTGGATAATGAGGCATAGGAGGAATTGTGCACTTGCAATACCCTGGATGGCGCAAACAATACTGGCCTCACCAGTGTGCCTGTCTGCAGTGCACTTGTCTATATGGCTGGGGGAAATCAATGGAGGCTAAGCATGTGGGGGTGCGGGGAGGTCAGGGTTCTAGAAAGAGCTTGTCAGGTCCCCTGAGAAGTTGTGAATGAACTTGTCAGGTTCTTGCAGACACATCTGCCAAGCAGAAATAAAAATAGCATTCTTTGGCAATTATAAAATGTGCCAAATGATTATTATTTTTTTGTCTAGTGAATGCAATTCCCTGCCACTAACTCTAGCAATATAGCTGGATCACACTGTCCTTGTTTGGCAGAGCTAGATGTCTGCAAGCGTCCCACTTTCCTCTTTCAGAGAAAGAGATCAGTTTTGCTTATTTGAATTTTGATGTATTTAAATGCATGCAAAATATTTAAGACCATATTTGAGGTTATTTGGCCTGGTTCAGACACAATGAACTCAAGCCAGTTAAGCCAAAGCTTATTGGCTGGAGAGTAAGCATGTGTCCTCTCCTAACCCCACTTGTGCTCCCAACTTTGGCTATCATAATCCTGCCTTGTCAAAACACTGTTTCCTAATTCTGACATCACAGGACACTTTTTAAAAGCCAGGATATAAGCACCAAAAGCTGGGCATATGAGGGGAGGAGGGAGAATGTGGGCACATAGTTTGTTCTCAGGACAATAAACCACGGTTTATTTGGCCTGAGATCATCACATCCGAACTGGACTTGTGCTAAGGATGCTCAAGGATTATGTTCAGCCTGCATTTTTAAGTAATCCAACCTGATTTGCAATTTCTGGAGTAATATACATACCAGAATGCAAATACTCCACAGTTTTTGTACTTTTCTGAATCTTGAACTATAGTGATCACCTTTTTCAAAAAAGCCAAAATGTTTCTTTTTGGGTTAAATGTATACAAAATGTGTACTTTAGGATAAGAAGCGTGTAAAATGTATATTTTGCTGATTTCATCTGCTCTGTAGCAGCATGCTTAAGTTTCTTTCAGAAGTTTCCATACCAGAATGCACTGGATGTGGCACTTTCAGAAAGATTATCTTTAATATTTTGATGAGGTCAACACAATATGAGATTTTCTTATTAGTCCACAATCCAAACTGCAGAGTAACATAAGGGATATGTTATCATACAAAACCGCTTCACTTTTGTATGAAAAATGCAAGGAATATCTGACCTTGCTGAAAACAACTTTTTATTTCTCTATTAAAAAAACCACATTTATTTTAAATGCCTTTCCTTAGTGTGTTTTTAGATTTTAAATGCCGCTGTCTGAAATCTCTCCCTCTCTTAGGGAAATTGGTGGAATAGTAAACATGTTTCGGAGCAACTTTGTTTCGTGCTGTAATATTGAATGAAACAAAAGTGACTGCCATTGTATAGGGATAAATTACCGTATTTTTCGCTCTATAACACGCACCTGACCATAACACGCACATCGTTTTTAGAGGAAGAAAACAAGGGAAAAAACATTCTGAATGAAACAGTGGATGTTTCATTTTTGTGCTTCATGCTGTGGCCACAGACATGTGATCTGATGGTGAATTTGGGGTGACCCAATGCAAAAATCCTGAGAATCCCTGTGGATCCATGCTTTGTAACCACGTTTTTGGACCATTGCAGCCCCAGGCAACAGTGGGTGCATGATTTTTGTGTGTAGGCTGTAGCCATGGACATGCTATGTGATCTGATGGTGAATTTGGGGTGACCTGATGCAAAGATCCTGAGGATCCATGTGGATCCATGCTTTGTAACCACATTTTAAGTGGGGAGGGAAGGAAAAACACAGAAGGGACAAGGAGCACGAGAGGGGTATGCAGAGAAGCAGCTGGCTAAGAATGCAGGAGAGGGATATAACGGGAGGGAGGAAAGGAAGGCAAAAGTTTTCCCCCACCCACCCACCCACCCACCCACCCAAGCCAGCCAGCTCACTCTCTCTCTCTCCCCCACCTGCATGTTTTCCGGCTGGAGCACGGAGAGGAATTAGAAGGAAGGACTTAGAAGGAAGGATGCTCTGCTTTCCTTCCCCTCTGCTTGCCTGGAGGGGAGGGGCTTTCCCTGCTCTTTGTTCAGTTTGGGCAAACACAGCAACGAAACAGAGGAGAGTGGGCAGTAAGACCCTGAGGCAGAATGCAGGAAAGCAGTCGCTTCCTGTTTTCAGGTTTCCCTTCTCCAAGACGCGATTTAATTTTTGCCTGATTTTTGCCTCCACTCGTGCCAGTCGGCTCCAGGGACCACACATTCGCTCAATAACACGCACAGACATTTCCCCTTCCTTTTTAGGAGAAAAAATCTGCATGTTATAGAGAGAAAAATACGGTATAAGGTTCCATGTGGAACTTTCGTCTCTGACAAGGCCCAGTTTAGTAGAACATTCCTGTGTTATGTGCAAGCCTTACCTGCTAAAGAATGTAACTATTGTCATTTAATTAGTATTTCCCTCTTCCTTGGCTTCATGTTGGAAGAAATAGCCACATTTACAAGCTTATGTAGCTGTCCTCCCTCTTGCTTGCACTGTTACATAGAGGAAATATTTTGGTGAATGTTTATTGCTGAATGTATATCAGAATGAACTTGTGTGGAATTAAGAAACTATTTGAAATAATCTTTTGGCAGTAATAAATATGCACTGTCTTTGGCTGGCCTGGTGCTAGACAATATAATCCAAGCAAGCTAGGACAGTATTTACAACTTGCAAGCCTTGCATATTCAGCCAAAATTTCTTGAGGAGCTGGAGACTTGCCATGTTGGGACTAAATGGCTGTATATATAATAAATTTCTCTGCATTCCAAGTTGTGTCTTCAGGAGGGGCACATGATAGGCATTGCCTATGCACTGTACTTTGTCAACCTTATAATATAATGCTAATATTATACTGGTGCTAACTGTTTTCCACACAATGTACTAGGTGCACTGGTAGATCTATAAAATCTCTCCTGCTGCTCATAAGGTTGTATCAGTCTGGTATGGGAGAGCAGTTAGAGTGAAGAAAGGCTACAGTCTGTTTAGCTGAAGTGTGGTTTGCTTGAGCTTGTGATCACCAATCATGTTGTGAAACAATGGTTTGTTGTTGGCTTATGAACCATGGCTTCTGTTCTTAACTATTGTTTGGTAATATGTCTGAATCCAGCAGCCTTGCTTGACCATGGCCTGTTTTGCCACTTCATTCCAGATGCTTGCTAAGCTACATAGACACAAGGAGAGAGAAGCTGGAAAACTAACAAAGCTTTGGAGAAACAAGGCATCATTCATTTGTATGCCTGTAATTCATAGTTTGCTGAACAAAATATGGTTAAAATGAACCATGACTTAGTGTTGTTTGAGAACTCAGCTTTTGTATGTAGCTAGCACAGTTAGTGTGTAACTTGTTCCTATGCATTTATTTGTTTTGCCATTTTATTGTAGAAGTTAGGAAGCATGAAACTGCTGCTTTATTACTGTTCCTTCCTCATTAGTGAAGTATAGATGTGTCTCTACATCATGGGTACCATAACCAGCATTGGCAATAGGGACTTCTGGCTTTCCTGGCCTATAGCTTTGTGTATGGCATATAATCAGGCCTACACTTTCCCTGTGATTCACTGTTACCTATTATCTGGCTCAGTAGGCTAGAAGGAACAAAGCACATTATTTAATACTTGGCACTTTGCGTGTGACAAATCTAAAAATGTTGGTTGCAGTTATTTGCCGTCATTCTGTTTAGTGCTTCGTTAATTAATTGCACCCTAGAATGTTGGTGGTTGACCCCATTAGTTTTCATGTAGACTAAAGAGTCTGTTTCCATCATACTTCAAATCACAGAAGGCAGAATAAGCAGAGTTGAAAAAATTTCTCAGCACTTTGGAAAAGCATGTGTCAAACAGCAACAGGGCAATAGTTCAGAGTCCTAGATCCAGTCTTGCATCTTGAACTACAAACCACTGTAGGAAACTCTGCCCTCCCTTGCATGTGGCAGTCTAGAGTTCTGACTAAGTAGGTCACCAGTGAAAACCGCTAGGAACTGTTTAAACACTTCCAAACCAGGAACAACTTTGGCCGGGATATGAGGATCTGCTGTTTCACAAACATTTACTGCAAGTGACCGGATACATTTTTGCAGGCTTAGATCATCTGTCTTACATTCACCATGATTTAAGCAAAACTACAAGGGGTGGATGGGGGTGCTTAATCATTGCTTGTTCTTCAGCCATTTCAGTAGCCCTTGGTTTGCTCTCCATCTTGCTTCCAAATGCATAGAGAAACTATCCATTGGATAAACTGGGTTGGATATTACTGCATCTGCCATTGTCCATTGTAGGATGTGGAAAGGTGGTTTGTTTTGCAGAAGGAAAAAAGAATATAGTTGAATAAAAAATGGATAGAGCAGACCTTCTTACTCCTTTTTTAAAAAAGGTTTTTCTTTCTTTCTAAGCTGCCTTTTCAAATTACATATCTTCAGTGTTTTTCTTTGAAGGTTGCTGTCCTAAGCACGCTTTCTGGTAAGCAGGTTTCACAGAACTCTGTGGGAAGTGCTTCCAAGTAAGGCTGCCTAAGGCGGCTGAAAATTTTGAGGCTGCTATTCCATGCTCAGCTATGTGTGCTTATGGGCAACCCATGTAATTACAGGATTGTTGCTTGTACTGCTGCTAGAACAGTTTGGCTTGAACACATAATTTCTTTTGCTGGTGAAACTCTAGCCACAAGGGCAATGTTTATTTGTATATTTTTGACATTCATACCCCTCATTCCTGGGAGAAAATCTAAGTCAAGATAGCTTACAAATTAAAATACACATCACAATAGTAATGCACATGGGTGTTCATATGTCACTGCTGAGAATGGAGAGGTAGAGCCACTTGATCTGCTTGGAGTAATATGGCCATCTAATAACCTTTCTGTCTCATTGTCTGTGGCCATTGGCATATCCCACTCATCCCTGGCCTTTATAAAGTTATGTCTGGGGTGAAGGACCTTGGAGAGCAGCCTAGGAGAGGTCAGTCTGTACCACTTGCCAAACATATGTGTGTGCTTTTTTTTTTTTTTTAAATAATATTTATTAAGATTTTCAGAAATACAGAAAGAAAAGATTAAAATACATTCAAAGCCTTATTTTCATACACCCACTTTCCGGGACTCCCTCTTTCCCCCACCCCTACCATATTCCCCTATCATATTGTTGGCTCCACAAGCTCTCAATTCTAATTAAAACTTAGTTTGTTTAAACCATTAATCGAATTTAAATTTAAATTTGTACAATCCTCATCAATACCCTTACTAACAAAACAAAAGTTCTTTCCCCAGGGCCCACCCCCTTTCCATTCCGCAATTTCCCTTTTTTTTATGATCAAAAACACCCCACACAATAGAAATATAAGAAAATAAGAAGTAAAAAGTGTAGTAAGTAAAAGAAACCCATTTCAGAAGATAGTTGACAAGCCTTTGGATTCTATTTCTCCCCCCCCTCCCGTCCCCGGTTTAGTTTCCCCCTGACCACCAATCCATGTTGTCTGCCTGGAATTTTTAAAGTCCATAAATCACATTTTTCCCCCAACTCCTTGCTGGCTTTTTCTTTTTATAATTATTTTTATAATTATTTTTAAACCATTTAGCATCAAATCTATAATAACGCTCCCCCTATTGTTCTTTCCAAATTGTAGTCCATTTTCCTCTTGTTCCGCTACTAAAACGTTCTAGTTCAGAAATTTAGTAAGTCTGCAGGGGTTATTGTTGTTCAGGAACAAAAACTTGTGTTCAGTCCCTTCCTTTCTTCAATAGAAAATTCTATTGTCTCCTTTAGCTGAACACCCTGTAGACACAATATTGTTTCCGTTTTGCAGCTTTCCCAGAAGATAACCAGTCCTGTGAAATTCCGATGGTATTTTTCCACTTACGACCTTCTTTGTAATGTCCCGAAGCTCCTCTAGGGGGATTATAGTAACTTTGTTTTCTCTAGTCCAAAAGTCCGATTGTTATCCATGTTTTCGCCATTTTGTATCCAAATTTTAACGGGTTATAACAAATTATAACAAAATTTAACCAGCAAAGTCCTCGTATTAAAGTCCTCTTTGAATTTCCGACTTTGACAGCTACTTTGACAGCTGTCAAAGTCTCCTTCGCTTTTCGCCAGGCTCTCTCCTCGATCACCCCGGTTCCCGGGGGGGAGGGTTACGTTTTCCTTCTCCCTCAATTCTTCCTCCAGCACAGTTCTTGTAGTTTCCCATCGTGGAATTCTTAATTTTTATCAGCAATACAATTCTTTTTGGACCTTGGTTTCCCAGTCCTTGTTTTGGAAGGTTTACAATAGGGAGGGGGACTGACTTCCTTTTTGGATCCCCCCCGCTCGTATCAAATCCGAAAAAAAATTCTTGTTTTTCCTTTTAAACCCGGTTTCCAAATTACTCACGGGTTGTTGTTGAAAGTCCGAATTCTCAATGGAAGAAGTCAGCGCTCTCCGCCGGATGGCATGCGGCTTCGCTCGGCAGGGATAGCAGAGGACTCAAAGCACCACGCTTCTCCCCGGCACCCGATCCGTAGCCTTTAAAAAGGCTCCTTCACGAGTCGGGAGGGCGCTAGCGGTGCCAGCCGAGTCTCCATGTCCACGGCCTCCGTGGCCGTGGTTTTTAAGGGTCCCCGCATCGCCGGTGCGGTAGGACCCAGCCCCTGCCGAGCTGGCTCCCTCCGGAGCTCGGAGGGAGTCCGCCATTCGGCGATGGCGCCAACCCGGAAGTCCCATATGTGTGTGCTTTTAGGGTAGCTTGTTCCAATTGAACTAAACAGTGCCTCAAGATGGCATTCTCCAATTATTATTTGTTTAACACACACACACACACACACACACACACACCCCTTCTTGAATTGAATATATTTAACTTATAAAATACATGGGAAGTTGTTGTGCTTTTTTTAAGTTCCAGGGACCTTTGCGTTTGAACTAGAATCCTTGTGGTTCAAGGCTGGAACTTAGCAGGCACTGTATCCCATTAGACTATCAGTTCTGCTTAGAACCTTCTTCATGTCTAGAATGGAAGAGAGGTGTGCAACATTCAGCTTCTGGAAAGCAATATGAATTATCTGCATTGGTTTGACCAGGTTTAAAAACTATGAGTTAGGTCCTCGCTTGGTCAACAGAACCTCCTGCTTACAGCATCCAGCCTTTCCAGGCCCCAGCTCAAGCCTCCAGCTCTAATCATTGGCCTGAAGGACCTTGAATTGAAAATCTTGTCTTTCAAGTCTAGATTCAGGTATAGCCTGGCTCTGACATGAATAAACTTTTTGAAATGCCTTTCTGTGTGACTCTTTGGGGAATAGTTCAAATAGTGCACAAATCTTTGACCTTGGATACAGTGCACAAACCTTTGACCTTGGATACACTCATTGCATGTGTACTCTGGAACAAATGGTTTGTTGTTAGTAGCCTACAGGCCAGTTCCTTTAAATGATTTTATGTACCTTTTCTTTTGGGGGCTTATGGCTCTATGTCCTCTTGGATGAGAGAGATAGTAGCAGTCCCATGATATGGCAGTGGAGGGGAACAGGGTGGAATAGTCATTATTTTATTTGATAATGAATGCTGGAAGTAGTGAGTTGAGTTTATATTTCACTTCACCCTGCTCGGCCAAAGCAGACTCCACTAAGCTAGACTCCAAGAGACAATATTTCCAAATATGCTCTGTTGGTAGGCCACATGTCCATAGCTTAAACCTAGGAGGGATGTTCTAGCTAATATGAACTACGATCATTTACTTTCACTGGCGGATTTCTTCATCAAGTATATGATGTTTCATTTCCTTGCACCAAACATACTGGAAAATCAACCTCCCCAGATCTCAAGCTCCACGCCAGGCTTCCTCAACCTCGGCCCCCCAGATTTTTTTGGCCTACAACTCCCATGATCCCTAGCTAGCAGGTCCAGTGGTCAGGGATGATGAGAATGGTAGTCTCAAAACATCTGGAGGGCCGAGGTTGAGGAAGCCTCTCCACGCTGTCCTCCAGCACCACCTTCTTTTTTTAAAAAATAATTTTTTATTAATTTCCCAAAATTTACTCAATATTACCACAGTTTTGCCAATTATACAGATTCCAATTAATCTCAGTTGCTCATCTGGGAAAAGGGGATCTAAAACATCAATCCCAGGAGCCGTATGCTGATAGAATCAGAATTAGTGCTACAGGTGGTTTCTTTCCATTCAGTGTATGGGTAGATGGTTGTGCATCAGACAGAAAGGCTTTTGATCTGAGTTGGAAGAAGTCTCAAATTAACAGCTGGAAGTAGAGACCTTTAGTAACACGACACAGCTTGCGAACCTTTCTCCCAGGCTGCTGGTATCCTTTTAAGCTGGAAGGCTGCTTGCTGCATAGCTTCATGACATTTGCAGCTATTCAAGCTCTGCTAGGTTTTCATCTGATGAATGTCACATTTAGCAGTGGCTCTTCATGATTCAGGAAGCTCAAGAATTAAAGAGGCAGTTTCTCAGTGCTTTATGCTAAAATGTAATGCTCCCTACCTATTCCAAACATTATTAATTGCATATTGAACATTTTGTTAAAATGTGTTGAACTTTCATTTAAAATGATTAAATGTTTTGTGGTCCTTTATATTAGTCATCTTCCTGGGAGCATTTCCCCAGTTATTGTAACCGGTAAAGAATTGATGTTGAGACAATGACTTGCGCATGGTGCTTCCAAATAATAATGAATAAAGAAGGCATGACAAATGGCCTGAATGATCAGCCTCTTTGCATGAGTCTATACCTCCTGATTTATAGATCCTCCCCTTTTCAGGCTGCTAACTGCATTCCAGTCTCAGACCTGTGTGCATTCTTTTAACACCCTCCTTGTAGCTAAATGGGGGGAATGCAAACAGCAATCCAAAGCCTCACTGAAAAGAGAGTTGGTGGGATGGGCATACTACTACTGCTTATCATTTAACAAAGTTATCTTGATTTACAGCCCAATCTGCAATGCGGTCAGCTACGTCAGGGTGCTTTTATTATAGCATTTCTAGATGAGGACTTGCACATTAAACCAGGAACATGGGACTTCCTGGATTTCATTACTGGTTCCCTAGAACCAAAGCAAAGGAGCCTTCATTGTAAAAAAGGAACTGTTCATAATAATTGCGCCTGCCTGCCTACATAGAACCTAAATGACCTTCAGCCCTATTTTCTGCATTTAGATCTGAAGCCTAAAAATGGCCTAAGAAGAAATTGCATCATTTCCTTTGTGATCTTAACTGTTGCATTTGGGGAATATATGACCTGCCTTGTAATTTAAAATTCTGAAGCAAAACAGTTAACAAATAGTTTGGAATGCTATGTTCTTTTTCTTTCTTTCAATTTTTTTTATTGATTTTCCAAATTTATAACAAACATAAACAAACAAACAAACATAAATCCTAACTGTAATAATTCCACTTTTGTTAACATTATTAAGTGACTTCCTCGAATCCTCCTGGCTGAGTTTCAATGTATATCATTGTAACAGTTTTCCAAAACTTGGAATGAAGTTATATGGCTTTAGCGGAAATATTATAAAGGATTAAGTAAAAATAGATTGTTAATGGATGAAAGGAGGAAAGGTAAAGTTACATTATATTAAGATAAATTATAGGATAAAAATTGGGAAAGATGGAAAGGATTTGCTGAAATAGCTAACCGAACTAGAATACAAAAAAAAGGGAAGTGCGAGGAGGTCAAGGAAACAAGTAAATGAAAGATAAGTTATGGGAAGGTTCGTTGTGTTTTTTAATTGTTTCTATTTTTCTGTTTTTCTGTTTTTTTCCCCTATTCTCTTCTTTTTTTACTGTGATGTGTCGTTATGTTTTTGTTTAACTTGGAATTATTTATTTCTTTTTTTGTAACATTTAAAACTTTAATAAATATTATTATTATTTTTAAAAGTAACAGTTTTCCAAAACTAATTTCTCATCAAATTTACTTAGTCAAGTAACATCTTTCTTTCTTTTCATATTAACTTTAAACATATTATTCTATAACATCACATATTTAAATCCTAAGCCAATCTGGTATTGCAAGTATTTCTATTTAAGTTATCTTAGCATACTTAGCTAAATAGTCTTTGAACTTCATCCATTCCTCCTGGTACTCCTCCTCCTTCTGGTCACGGACTCTTCCGGTCAGGTTGGCTAGCTCCCAAATGTCCATCATCTTCACCTGCCAAGGAATGCTATGTACAGTTCTGGTTGCCTCACCTCAAAAAGGGTTTTGTTGAGCTAGAAAATACTTAGAAAATGGCAGCCAAAATTATCAAGTGGGTGGAGAAACTGCCTTGTGAGTAAAGTTTGTAGCATTTGGGGCTTTAGAGGAGCGGCAAGTAAGAATTATATTTATACATGGCATGAAGAAAGCAGATAGAGAGAAAAAATATATTCTGCTCTCATAACACTAGAACACTTAGACATTGAATGAAGATGAAGTTGGAAGATTTAGGGTGGACAAAATAAAGTGTTACTTCGCACAATGCTTAGTCAAACTATGGCATTTGCTCCCACAAGAAGCAGTGGTAGCCACCAACTTGGATGGCTTTAAAAAAAGGATGAGATAAATTCATAGAACATAAAACTATCAATGGCTGCTAGACATGATGGCTTGGCTATAAGTCCACAGTTGGATGCAGTAATGGTTCTGAATATCAGTTGCTGAAAACCACTGGAGGGCAGGGGAGTGCTGTTGCACTCAGGCCCTGCTTGCAGATTCCCTACAGGTATCTGGTTGGCCAATGTAGGGAACAGGATGCTGGGCTAGATAGGCCTGTGGTCAGATCCAGCTGGGCTGTTGCATTCTTATGAAACTGACAGGCTCTGAAGTTGCTTCACATGGCAGAACGAAAGAGAGAATGGCATTAAACTGGATTCTTCAACTTGACTAAGTTAAATCTTAGGCTGGTAGGATCTTTCTAAAAGGGAGCCTATTTCCCCTCATCTTCCCCTTGTTTGCCAGCCAATATACTAGACTAGGAAGTCCTGAAAAATGAGGAACTCAATCTGATTTGCCTAAGGTCATGCAGTGAAGATCACTGTCATAAGTCAGCAAGGCTGCCCTTGTCTGTTTTCTGGCAGCTTCTGGCCTACAGCCTATGTTGATGCTACAACAAATCTGTGTTTGTATTTAATGGAAATTTACTGGGTTCATGGCTGGGTGACCTCTTGCTTAAGATGAAAGTCTTTCATGGGATGCTGCCTGGAAGTATTTGAAGTTTGGGGTAGGATGTGATCTTCAAAATTTGCTAGCCTTTTAAAAAAACCTTCTACCCTTTGGAATCCTGTTCGTTGCTCCTTTGTTTTCTGAGTCCTTGTGTACAGCCATTCCTGTAAGCCTGGTTCTGTAATCATGAGGAAGTTATTTTATTCTATTTATTCTATTTTTTAATGCTGAAACCCAGAGAGGTTGAGGAGAACCAGTATAAATGTCAAGGAGATCCCTCTTCCTGCAGAAAGGCACCCCTAGCTTTCCCTTCACGAATCTGCCATTTGGTTCCACTTCTCATTCTGCAGTGCAGGCTTCTTTGACTTTGTTGTGTTGCCAGGTTCCTCTACCCTCATTATACCTTAAAGCTTATATGGTGTGATTTTCCTTATGCAATCACCCCACATGCTGAATTTGGAAGGGAAGGAATACACTTCTTAAGAAAGAGGTACATGGCTTGCACCTTTCACTGCTTGGGGTTGGTGCTGACATATTGTTTGTGCAGCTTTTGTCAGCCCCTGCATTTTCTGCCTCCTTAAAATGCCCCCCTTCAAGACAGTTTGAATAAACTAGAGCGCATTTGGACCTGAGCTTTGAAAAGCTCCCACACCGTAGTTAATGGCTCTTGATTGTAGAGAGAGCATGTGGGTGAGAGTAAGGAAAATTAAAACCTTTCCACAATGCCTTTTTGCTTTTGCAGCCACCTACGTTCTAATCCAAAAAGAAACAGCTTTGAACAGAAATCATAATGCTAATGGGTTGCCCTAGGCTGGATGGGACATGGAACAAGTTCTATAATTAGCCAAATGACAAATGAATAATTATGGGAGGTGGAACGAAGGGGAAACATTGCAATATGGTTACAAAGAGATGCTATCCTAATTTAAATTAAGGTATGAACCAGAGGCACTTCTGCATTTCTGAAAGGAGACGTATGCTGCCTTGTAGGCTGACCAGGTCCCAGTGTTGTTGTAGGAATTGTTTTTCCTTGCAAGAGCCTTCTCAGGGTACAGTTCCTTTCACTCCTTAATGCTTCAAGGCTCCTTTGCCTGTCTACTACCTTCCACCTAAGAAGTTACAGTTCTTCTTGTCTCTAGATCAGTGTTTCCCAAACTTGAGTCTCCACCTGGGCTTATCAACTAGACCTGGCCCCCTCTACATGTCTGCACTGCAAATGGATATGATTGCAGAAGAGTGAAATCTTCTAAGATGGCAATGGTGGTTGCTCGTGAGTAACCAGTCAGGACTCCGACCTGTCTTTTACAGGTTTTATTTTGGTGCAAAACTATTTACAGTGCAGTACCACAAGTTCATGTCTGCCTCAATCGCTAGCAGAATCCAGGAGTGGTCGTTTTCGGGTCCTCCCCCAACATAATAGCTTAGTCACCCCCAGCCTTTTCCCTCCTTCTTTGTGTTTTACACCTCTGCGCAGGATGGGTAATGGAAGAGGCGTGCTTCCCTCCTGGCCGGCTTGACCAGGAGCGGTGCTGAGGCTCCCAGCAGCATCCTCTGGTCCTTTCCCCTTTTCCCCACTGGAGGTGTGGCTTTCCCCACCACAGGAAAAGGAACTGCTTTGCAAAATTTTCGGAGGTTCCCTGTAACCCAGCTGCCCCTCAGCTTCCCTTCCCTGTTCCGATGGCAGCCCCTGACACTGACAGAGGATTCTTCTGCCTTGGATTGTACCTAAGGACACTTCCAATTTAGCATCACAATGCTTGCTGGCAGTGTGGGAAATGAGCAGTGTCGAAGCACTCTTTTTCTCTTGTAATAGAGAAATAAAAATGCATAGATGGTGTTGTGTTTGAGATAGAGCTGTGACATTTTTAACCTTAAGTCAGCCGTTAGCTCTTACATCGAAGGGCACTGGGAAGTTTAGGCATCTATGAAAAAGACTCAGTCCATAAAGGGATGGGAAATGTTGCTGTTTTGTTTTAGAAAAAGTCCTGGGTGACCTATTCTGACCCTAGACGAATGTAGAGTGGATTTCCTATGGGAAAGTAAAGACTTGTTCCATTTTTAACCCTTGCTAATTGAAGCCAGGGTGAAATTTGACCCAGGGTTACATAGTTCTAATACTTTTGCTCTGTGTTGGTCTGGGGATGGAGAGATTTCAGGGAAGGCGAGGAGGAGAGAGAAATATGAAATGGTGAGCAACAATAGTTTGATGTTTTTGGCTTTGCTTAGGGGAAATTAGTTGGGGTTTTTTGTTTTGTTTTAATAGCATCTGTAAGTTAGGAGGCTGGAAATGAAGATCCCCGGTGCTGAAGTTGCAGTCTTTGGATAGGCAGACAGATCTTGGAAACTGCATGGTCCATGCATGGCTTGGGTGATACCTTTTAAGACAACACTTTTGAAAAGAAAATGACACATGCATCAATGGAAATATATCTACATTCCACTCAGGGAATATTTAGCATACTAACTAGAAGGGACACATGCCAAACCTCCTAAGCTGGTATTCATGCACACTCCTTGCCCCCCCCCCCAATCTTGGGGGCAACTTGATGCTTTAAGCTATCATTTCAATATCTTCCTCAGATATGATATTATTGAAAAATCCAGACAGTACTACAATGGAATCCTTTGGAAGCTCATGATCCAAAATGTTTCTTATTTACACTGGAACAGGTTCCCTAGAATCTTAATTGTTGGACAGTACAGGTCTAAAACAGTTTGGGTTGAGGAAAAAGGATTTGAGCTTTTGATGTGGCTATAACCATTTAGGTTTTTATGTCAGCAGCAACATTCCATCCATAAAGCCCCCCTGTTTTCTCCCATGGGTGGGAAAGCAATAAATCACCCATTCATTCCCCCTATTGTCATTCAATTTTAACTCCCCCACCCACTGTATTTTCCTTAAAAGCCCAACATGCCAAGAGCTGTAGCAGCCTCCACATCTTTGGGAAGAATTGCAGGGCTGCTGTCCAGAAGCCAGAATTGCTGTAGCATATCTGGAGAGTGCTGGGGCAGGACCGTGGTAAAGTTGGGGTTGCCAAGCCTGTGCACCCATGAGTATTGTGTTCTGGTCTGATGCTGGATCCCATGGAGAAGGAGGCAGGACTCAAGGCAAGACAGATGTTGCAGGACCACGGATAGCTCCAACTGAGCACCTTGCTCCAACAGAGGTTGGGAGCAGACTGAGGCTGTTGAAACCTCTGTCTCCAGACAGCCTCCTCTAGTCTCCTCCTTTTCTATAACCCCTTTCTTCGTGTGCTCCTTGTGCTGCTGGACTGGTGAAGTGTAGTGGAGGCATCTGGTTCATTAGGCTCAAGAGAAAGCACCCATGAGGTTATGAGGTCTGCCCCTACAGGCCCTGGATGTATCGGCAGTTCTTCTGGCGACACCGGTTCAAACCCTCAGGTACAGTGGTCTCTTGGGGCAGGATGCAACTAGCTTGCTGCAGACATGGAATGATGTTGGCTTGCACAGCAGGAGTTTTCCTCATCTCTTCTGTCCCACGTACTCTGCTCCCCACATCTGCTCTGGGGGTTGGGAAAAACCTAGAAAAGGTGGAAAGTCCCATTGTGTGAGAGGCCTTATTCCACATATGCACACCCCACTTAACACTATGTTGAATTCCAGCACTGGTTGCCAACAGCCAGCTCACAGCCTTGAACTTGATCTGACTCGTTTAACTGAGGCCTCCAAAAATGTGTCTGGGTTGCTGCTGGATTGAGGGGTCCTGACAGCGAGCCCTGACTGTGGCACTGTCCCTCTACAGTCCTGTCCTGATAAGCTGCAACAGCCAGTGTCAGGAAGGCAGCTCCATGGTTCCACCCCTGCACACTTGGCAACCAAGAGATTGGACTACACTACTGGGCTATTCATGCTATTGTCTATGAGATTCCTCATCCCTGACAAGCATTATATATTGGGCTATTGTGTAGGCCTGGTTTTAGCCATGTTCTCCCAAACACACAAGTCCCTCTCCAACAACATGGATATACGGTACTACTGGATTTCATTTGCATTTGCATGGTCAGGGTAGGCGTTAAGTTTACAAACCTGGGAGATAATAGATATATGTTGCATAAGATTAAACCCATGCCAAAAGGGCATGAACAGGAGCCACCCATCTTTATTACCCCAAGGAAACAGAGAAACACCACTGTCCACTCAGAAGCAGGAAATACTAAAACAAACAGGCTTCAGAATAAGCTAGGAAATCCCTTTCTAGATACTGCGCAGCTTTATTTATTTTTATTTAAAAAGACTTTACTGCCATTAAATGTCAATCAAAGCTGTGACTTCACTCATTGGCTAGAAATAATGAATAACAGGAGTGTGTTTGCTTCTCAAAGGAATTGGTTAGAATGATTCGTGCACAGTTTTCTTTGTATCTCTTGTTTTACAAGGGCTAGAGACTTGTGCCTTTTTGGTTTTAGGTGACATCTCTGAGCCTGGAGTTCCTGCTGGCTCCAGGTCAAGTACAGAAGGTTCACCTGTACCCCCCTGTTAACAGCAGCCTGTCTATCATCTCCAGGTAGGGCTGGGAGAGCTGCTGCAAATCAATGTAGACAATGCTGAGTAAGTTGAACCATTAATCTGTCTCTGTACTAGGCAGCTCCATATGTACCCGGTGGATCTTGCCCTTGGATGGACTATGCTTTGTTCAGTCGACTTTAAATAACTAAATGATATTAAACAACACTACCTGCGATGCAGGATTGCATTCTATATTTCAGACGCTTTGCGATCCTCCTGTGTTTTAGGATTGTTGATGTGAAGCAATTATCTACATTCATAACCTTGA
Organism: Podarcis erhardii; assembly: GCF_964252035.2. Lineage (NCBI taxonomy): Eukaryota > Metazoa > Chordata > Lepidosauria > Squamata > Lacertidae > Podarcis > Podarcis erhardii. Next base: position 52,564,000 of record NC_138498.1, on the reverse strand, counting down.
GAACACCTGGATTTATGAGAGCGGTTAACTGAAAAATAGGTGCAATTTTGTTTTTTAAAAAACAAGACCAACATATGCAAACTAGTAACAGTCTGTTGGAAAGGGCAAGGAGATATTAATCTAGGTCAGCATCCTTGTGTCAGCAAGCCCTGACAAGTTAACTTTTACCAAAGAGATTATTGTAAACAAGCAGAGCAGCACTGCAGGGGAGTCACAGCATAGAGATATTTCAAAGCATTTCTTCAAGGGTGGGAGATGGGTTTTTTTGGTTGAGGGCCCCATTCATGAAGTGGTCCATCATTTGTAGGTGGCTGGGAGGTGAATAATGTGTAAAAAGGAGACTGTCATTAACTTTCTTTTATGGTAGATAGAAGCAATAATGTTACTGGCTGAGATTCAGAATGGAACGTCTTTAGACCTTGAACTGAAAAATGTGTGCGTGGTTTTGAATACTTTGTTGCTTACTAGTGAAGTAATAAACAGGAGGCTCTCAATCAGCCATTCTGTCACCTTTTCCGTTTCTTGGAAGCCTGGTAAACAAACACTTACTGCTTAAGCAAAACATTTAGGGGACATTTCTTGCCACGTGTGCTACCCTGCCAGCCCTTTGATTATTAATCTTGGATGCAGGAACTAGTAATTAGCTTTGGGTTTCAGATTTTTAGCAAGTCACTAGGGACTGAACTTGAACATCTTGTTGCACATAAAACAGCTGGAAAATCTGGGCAGGAAAAAGCCAGCCACACAACTTCCAAAGGTTTTAAGGAAGAGGGAGGCATAGTGGGCAATGAGGCAGTGAGGAAATTTGTACACAATTAAAACACAGCCTAGACTTTCCCTGTCTGCATATGGAATTTCATGCTTGGCACTAAGTGCATTTGTTTGTTCTGCTTGCTTCCTCCCACATGCCCCCTCATCCCCTCATTGGAAATGGCTTTTAAGTATGTGGTAACAAGGCATACTATGGAGAATGGTGATGATCCTATGTTCTTGATTCAATTTGATACACACCCATGAATGTCTATGGCATCCTTCTCCAGCATGGTGCCCTGTAGCTGTTTTGGACTTCAGCTCCCATCATTCCTGCCCATGGGCCATGCTGGCTGGTAGGATTTGTAGTCCAATTTGTATCTGGTGGACACCAAATTGGGAGAAGGCTGGTATGGGATGGATTCAGACTAGGCTTGGGGAAGACTGGTTTGTAACTTAATTCAATAATAAGTCTATACATAATGATTTATCTTTCTTTTTATATCTATTTCAAAGGTCCCATCATTGTTTCCAAACACCCAGTAATGTATCTCTGTTCCACCCACTGCTGCCTTTCTTGTTGTGTCATGCTGCTCCAGTGTGATCACTACCATAATCTGTCATCCCCACCTCTGGGAAATTGCTCTGCTCTCTGTACTCAAATGTCATCCACACTGTAGTAGGCAAATCACTTATCTTTGGGGTACTTTTATACCTGGGCTATGTCTTTATCTGAGTGAGAACTTTTCATATTTGAAAGGTGCTTGGTATGCAACTTGAAGTAATGATGGCATTATCCCTTGCCAAGTCCAGCCATATTGCGGCATTATTGTTCAGTGCTAAGTTACAAGATTTGAGCCATGCATTTGGCAATTGTGTAAATTACCTGTAAATCTTCAGGGTTGGAGGATGTATCGTGCCCATTTTTCAGATTGGGAAACCAAGGTACTGAAGGGATTGGATGTTTTATTGGTGCCCATGTGAAATAAGCTATGTTCTATTCATTGCTCTTTTTTTGCAATCTATTGTTACAGTCACTTTTCTGCTGTGTGATGACTCTTGTTTTTAATAGTCCAAGAGAAACTGGAAAAACACCAAAGGCCAGTGGAACCAGTGGGAGAAATTCTTTCCTGTCCCCAAATGTGGATTCTGATCAAATTGCTGTTTCCTGTATGAGTTAGAATAGCCATGATTAAATGTGATTGATTCCACTGCTTATGGCTTTAACTTGGTAATAAACCAAGTCATTGGGAGGTGCCCAGAAGGTTAATGACAGCCAGTCACAAAAGTATTATCATAATGCTTTTTCTACTAAATACTTCTATTGATGGTTGTGGTTTCATGCCTTTTAAGAGGTACCACATAAACATTTCACTGAAGACTTTCATCTCTATGTCACTGTATTCTCTGATGACCAAAAGCATTCACTGGGTTTGGAAAATAAGAAATGGATGAACATTGAGCAGGAGACGGTTCCACACCAGGGGTGAATTATTGGAAAATAATGCAGACTTCAAATGTTGTTGCTAAGCATCAGACTGCCAAAAACTAGGAATGAACAGCAGAGTATGGACCATTCCTTTGTTTCTCAATGTCTTGAACACATTTTTTCCCTGTGATGCCCCAGCTGGTGTGGTGGTGTATTGGATTTGAACTGAGATGACTAGCATTTACTCATAAATGAAGTTCTCTGGGAAACCTTGGGTCAGTTTCATTCTTTCAGCCCATTCTATCTTGCAGAACTGTTGTTAGAATAACAACTAACTCCCATGTATACTGCTTTTAAGATCCTTGGGGAAAGGGTGAAGGATAAATAACTTACATTAAGCGGCCCAAGAGGAGTGCTCAGCAAGACGATAAAAACAACAACAACAACCCTAAATGGTACACAACATTTATGAAAGAATCCTAACATATTTTGAGTTTCAGCTCTTCCTCTGGGGACTTGAGGGATACTGAGGGGAAAGGGCCATAGCCCAGCAGGTATAGGTCTGAAAAAGGATACATGCATATGGTTGTATTCACCAAAACATAACAAATGCAGAACTGAACAACTTTTGGAAGCAAAGCTCCAAACCAAGGACTATTCTACATGGTTACCTAGACAATGTGTCCCCCCACCCCGTCATTAAAGCATCATAGCAAAATAGTTAAGATGTGTGGTTCTTAGCCCCCAGGGTCACTCACATAAGCAATAATAGATGTTTTGCAGCAGTAAGAGAATGGCCACAAAGGCAAGCAAACAAGCCCCCCAAACGGCTGCTTTTTATTTGCGAAAATTTAAACGATTGCTTTCTGGAGCTCAAGCTCACTCCAGTTATATTTTTAAGTACAATTGGATTAGATAGGACTTGGTGCCTCCAAAAGATGTTCTGAACGACTGGGTGTCTCCAGGCAGCAGTCTGGTATAAGGAATGATATAATTTCAAAACTAATTTGGGAAGAGTGACAGGGCAGCACTCCAACTGAACAGGAAATCTGCTTCCTTGTATTTTCTTTGTTTCTTTCTAGCGACTTTTGCAAGCTCCTTATTTTAATATGTTTTTAAAGAAAGATGTCTCTTCTAGTTGAGATCAGACATAATGTTTCCTTCATTATAAGTGAGTTATTTTTAAGTGTCTTAAAAATAATCCCAAAGTCCTGATGAAATTGCTTTCAAAGAGATGCAAGTATTCTGCATTCCCTACAGGAAATAATAGAGACTCTTAAAGGGGCAGAAAATGTAAAGGGAGAGGAGAGAATAGGAGAATAGTCCATCCCTATGCATGTCTAATCAGAAGAAAGACCTATTAAGATCAGTGGGCATATATAGGATTACTGCCTAAAATGAAAGGTGCTAGAACTCAAGCTTTGGACCATAATTCCCGATTTAAGGTGCTGGAAAGGAGCTTGGGGTGGGGGTGGTGGAATTCACAATTAAAATGTGCTCTCCTTTCCAGAAAATAGGTGGGAGAGGCAAAGTGATTCCAGAGGTAAAGCAATTCTAGATAGCCTGTCACAGCAAGCCTCAACTTTAAAATTAGCCCTCCGACATTATTTCCTCATGAAAGTGGGTTGATCTCATGTAGCTATCATTTTATATGGTGCCCTCCAGATGTTGGACTGAAACTCCCATTATCGCTGACAATTGGCCATGCTGGCTGTGGCTGATGGGAGCTGTAGTCCAACAACAAAGGGCCTCCAGAAGCAGTTTGTGGAAAACGTAGCTTCAAAGGTTGGGACATTAACATCCTAATTCACATCTTCCTACAATGAAAACAAGACTGTGTGACTCATGCCTGGAGAATATAGTTGTAATGAAGTACCCTGATCTCTTTGTATCCAGTTCTCAGAGAGGGAGTAGTTTGTGTGTGTGTCCTCTATCTCCTCTCCTTGGATTCCCAGAAATCACTTCCTTCTGAAGGTACTGTAGAGGGAGGGTGCTGAGGGAGTGTGGTGGCAGCCTACTTGGCCTTTGGGCACAACTAGCCTACCTTGAGAGGCAAGCCATTGAACCTACAGGTAAATAACTATGTCAACTACGCTCTCTTTTTCTGGACCTCACTTTCGTAGGAAAAAATATTTGTCTTTCTATCTAGATAAATACATTTGCTTTGAAAAATATGGCACTGTGTAGGAAAAGTGCACTTATATGAGGTCAGGGAAGCAAAAAATGGACTGCTTATATTAATCATAGAATTGTAGAGTTGGGACCACAGGTGTGATCTAGTCCAACCCCCTGCAATGCAGGAATCTTTAGTCCAATGTGGGGCTCGAACCTACAGCCATAAGATTAAGTCTCATGCTTTACTACTGAGCTTTGACCTCATAATTAGCAACTGAAAGGAGAGGCATTGCTTTACAGAAGACAGTTTTCTCCTTGAAGCACTGTCCAGTGAAAGCATCCTGTATTACAAGGGCTGTCTGGACCAACTCTAGTTTAAAGATAAGAATCATAATGTATATGTTTAAGTTGTTGTTGTTTAGTCATTTAGTCGTGTCTGACTCTTTGTGACTCCATGGACCAGAGCACACCAGACACTCCTGTCTTCCACTGCCTCCTGCAGTTTGTTAGGATTGGTTATTTTTTTGTTTAAGTTAATTTAGGATTTTGTTTGTTTTTGTTTAAGTTAGGATATTTTTGTTTAAGTTAGGATTGATTATTTTTTTGCTAGTGTGAGCCGATGCTGTTCTTTCCCCCCCTTTTATTAAATTTGCATTTAAAAAGGACAATAAAATGATAAAATGATTATGATTAGCATGTTGTCTGAACCTAAAACTGTGGTTAAACACACTAACCTGCAATTAAAGAAGAATGGAAGCAGAAGCTTTGAATCTTCTCATACCCGTACCTGAAGGAGCGTCTCCACCCCCATCACTCAGCCCAGACACTGAGGTACTCCTCTGAGGGTCTTCTGCTGATTCCCTTACTGTGAAAAGTGAAGTTACAGGGAACCAGGTGGAGGGCCTTCTTGGTAGTGGCGCCCTCCCTGTGGAACACCCTCTCTTCAGATGTCAAAGAGATAAAGAACTACACAACTTTTAGAAGACACTTGAAGACAGCACTGTATCAGGAAGTTTTTAATGCTTGATGTTTTACTTTGTTTTTATATATGCTGTAAGCCGCCCAGAGTGGCTGGGGAAATGCAGCCAGATGGGTGGGATATAAATATTATTATTACTAGGGGAGTAGAGAGAATGAAGGAGTGTGTGACACCAAGGGAAAGTAGGTTTATAGGCTAAACCATACTTATCATTGCTTCCATATGCATCCATGTTCAATGGGCTAAGAAGTTTTAGCTATCCATATTCTCATAAGAGAGCGGAGAAGCTACCACATGGAACTCTGGCCATGGTACCATACATGGATAGGAGAGAGTTTTCTTCAGTGACTCACTTAAGTTCTTTGTGACTCCATTTCTATTCTTACTCTTGCCTGTGTACTTCACAAGTAAGGGTGCTCACTGAACAATAATGACTCCTCCACACTGCCCCGTCATCAGAGCAAAGCAAATTTGGCTTTGGGGCTTTGACTTTAAAATGAGAGGCATTAAGATGCTTTCCCCCATTCTTAAATAAAAGACTGAGATTTTTGTAAATGGTCGTCTCAACCTACCCAAAACTTTTGGCCATGTGAGCAAGAAAATCTAGAGGTCAATGGTCATATTTGCTTGCCAGCACTTTGTCTTGGGGTAATGAATATTCATCCTTCAATGGATTTTTGCCAGGCCAATCTTTTCCTTAAATAGTATTTCCCATACTCTATGTTGTCTTATAATAAAAGACACAGGCACAACAGCTACAGTACATTCCTGTTTATCTGATTATCTACATCTGCTAACGGAGCAGGGCATATTGTGGAGGGAGAGAAGACTAACGGCCTCAAAGGTAATGAGGTCTAAGATTTATTAAAGTCAACTCCTAAACTGCTATATTAGTCCAGATATTGCTTTAATATTGGCCTCAGTTTGAGACGTATTCTCTACACCGATCATCCCAAGAAGAATTTCCCCACAAGCATACAATAACTGTCACAACTGCTGCTTATATTAATGACTTTCAGGGCAATCCTATACATCAGGGGTAGCCAATGTGGCACCTTCCAGATGTTTGGGGCCAAAGCTCCCATCATCCCTAACCAACATGGCCAATGGTAGAGGATGGTGGAAGTTGTGGTCCGAAACATATGAAGTGCACAGCATTGGATATCCCTGCTATACATGTCTACTCAGTTCAATGGATAAGCGAATAGAGGTTTGCAACCTTAAAATTGCACATGCAGTCACCAACCTTTCACCACTATGCCATGATAGCCTACCTTAAAGGTAAAGGTAAAGGGACCCCTGACCATTAGGTCCATTTGCGGACAACTCTGGGGTTGCAACACTCATCTTACTTTACTGGCTGAGGAAGCCAGCGTACAGCTTCTGGGTCATGTGGCCAACATGACTAAGCCGCATCTGGCAAACCAGAGCAGTGCATGGAAACACCATTTACCTTCCTGCCAGAGTGGTACCTATTTATCTACTTGCACTTTGATGTGCTTTCGAACTGCTAGATTGACAGGAGCAGGGACCGAGGAATGGGAGCTCACCCCGTTGTGGGGATTCGAACCGCTGACCTTCTGATTGGCAAGCCCTAGGCTCTGTGGTTTAGACCACAGTGCCACCTGTGTCCCTATCTTAGGGTTGGCTAAACCCCAGTGGACCCCCAGTGGTCCTACTAAATTTTAGTTCTTAAGCATGGTAAAATATTTTTCTTAATTTTTAAGGAAAATACTAATTGAAAATACTGTGGATTTCATAAAACTTGTATCGCTATTTCCTGTACTTTTTGGAACAGCAAAGGGTCGCAGCAAATCTACCTCCTGATATTTTTTGCCCAGGAAGTGTATTTGATTACCCTGCCCTGCAGATATGAACACTCTAAAAATTTGAAATCTGAGGAAAGGTCTACACAGATCTTTGTATATATCTATGATTCTGAGAATTCTAGAAATTAACATTTAAAAACTTATTCTGCACCATGCCAATCAATGCCATATATAAGGCCATGTTTTGTTTCAAAGAATGAATATATGTCTTTTCACATGGTCTGCCCAACTCCACCTTTCCAGCAAATAAATGTGGTCTTGTTTTCATATTGCATGTGACTGATTTAGAGTGTAGAGCAGACATGAGGAACTTGTGGCCCTCCAAATGTTGTTCAACTACAGCTCCCTCCATCCCTGATAATTGGTCTTGTTGGCTGGGTCTGATGGGTGTTGAAGTCTACAAATATCTGCCCAAGGTTCCCATCCCTGGAATAAAGTGTGATGGTGATTTTGTTATATAACTGTCCCACTGTATCCAGAGGACAAGCTATACTACTGTTTTGCGGCAAAAACTATGAATAATACCATGGCACCTTAAAGACTGTAAAGTTTATACCATACTAAATTTGTTAAAAGTGTCACAAGACTCTTGGTTTTTATTCCAGGATGCTGCCTTCACCCTGCCATTTACTCTGAGAATGGAAAATACTGTAATATTGCTTATCTAACCCAACAGTCTTTTTTAAAAGCATAATTGCTTGAGAGGCATGAGTGGAGGGTGCTAAGAAGAGCATCAGATAGCTGTGCAATGGCTCCATTAGGATCAGACTGGCTATTAAAGGCAAAGTGTTACATACCATCAACTGAACATCTCTTAGTATCTCCAGGAAGGTGGTGATAGGGAGCCTCTATACATTTTCCTTATCAGGTTGAGTTCCTTTTGGTATCAGCAGTACCAGTGACAAGTGGTGTTGGTGAGTCCCTAGCCTTAATGGCGCTTGCTGCACCTTTGTTGATGGCACAATGCTGGCTTGAATTCTACTGAGGCCAATTTGGAAGAGCAGGAGTTTGCATGGCTTTTATTAACCTGAATGTTCTAGCCAGACACACTTCAGAGTGCTGCAACACTAACACTGCTTTGGATGAAAATATTTGTCCGCCAATGGAGACCTTTGCTCCTTTCTGTGGGGAAGCAGTTTTATACTGAATGTGCAGCGTTCTATGTATGTGTGTTTCATCTACTAAAATGCAGGCACTTTAGGTGTAAATGGAAAAAAACAACAACCAGGTTTTTTTACTGCTTTGGTGTCATTTTTATTTTTATGGTTGTTGTAATTTTCTTTATGTAGTGTTTTAATACTGTAAACTGCCCTGGGACCTTAGGGGGAAGGGTGCGTAATAAATAGATGTACAAGTGTGCACAGTGGGCCTGTCCACACCCATGTTTAGTGTGGATTAGAATCCTCTTTGTGTCCTCATTTCTGTAGCATATTCCATATACTCTTAGCTCAAATCTCGCTGGTTTTTTATCTGCAAGTTTGTTTTTTCCAGATTCGAAGATAATCCAGAAAGGGGAGAGGATGCATGAGTGTTGGCCACAGATGCCTTGCATCCATTTTCCCTCCCTCTGGGATGATATGGCTTCTCCTTACCAACTCCCCTTTTTACCCCTCCTGTTTTCTATCTCTCTTTTTTGCAGCAATTGCATATACTTCCAGAAATGACACACAGCCTCGGGAATACCTATATATCTATATATACTTACTGTTAAACTTAGTGTTCAGAATCGGAAATCTGCAGAACTCAGTGGGGTTTATTGTTGAGTAGACATGCAAACAATTGCAATGTTAGCATGTGTATATAGTGCTTTTTGGATGTTGGAAGTGCTTTACATTTGTTAATGTAATAATACTTTTGACAACTGAAAGAGCATTGTTATTAAGCTCATGTTATAGATGCAAGGCTGACTGATCATTGCTTTCTAATCTTGCTCACCCCCATTGGATGGGACAGAGTCCCTTTGCAGGGCATGTAAATTTAAGTGAGCCCTATAGTTCTAATTCCCTTGACTATGTTTGTGTCAACAGCAGTGACCATTGCATGCCTTCTCCAAGTGGGGAAAGCATGTATAGGGATGGATCAAAGAGGCTGGGGGCAAGAATATGAGTAATCTACCTTTTTCCTGTTCTGGTACTGTGTAGCAGCTTGCTCCCTTTGATGCACTGTAGACTTTATCTGTTGCACCTACCAGTAACTGTTTGCTTTTCCAGCATTGAAATCTTCCCACACAGTCTCCTACAGAAAAATCAATCATTGTACTACACATTTTTTGGGGAAAAGATAGCTCTTGTTAACACTTCCCAAGTCACCTCATCTAGATGTAAAATCCAACTCTGTAGGTATGCAGCAGAAATGTGGACTTCCTTGCTGGCCTCAATATCTTATCTGAAGGTGACAAATTCTGTTTGCCCTTTCAGTAGGTACAGCATGGGTGGTGGTAGCTCAAGGCATTCATAGCTACTGTGTAATGCAGTAAATTTGCCAATTGCTGCTTCTCAAGTGGACCTCTTATCAAGTACTCACTTCTGTCTAAGGAGCTGGCTGATAGGGAGCTGTGGCGCCTCACATCTGAGGGCAGAAGATGTTAATTGTATAATTTGTGACCTTGGTATTAGTCTAAAGATATAGCTGCAGTGATGGAGTGGCAGCAAAATATTCCTGTGAAACTTGTCTTCTTCTGCCATAATTACTTTGCAAGGTCAGGAATTCATGGAAGAGATTCTTCCAAGCAGAGTTTCCATTCTATTTACATTGATTTCAAACCATTTGATTTCAGTAGAGTCATTCCCAGACTTTGGCTCCTAAGGACCAAAGTTCATGGTACACACAAATGGTATGTAGCTAACAGATAGCCTTTTTGAAGAGAAAGAAACCTTTTCTGGAGTGATCCAAAGCAAAAACGCAGTCTGTGGTGAGCTTAATCCTTTCCTTGCATGCTGTTTTCCTACCAAACCCTCCCCCCTTCCCAATTCAGTTTTGCAAGTGAAACTTACTGTTTTAACATGCACAATATCTTTTGTATTTGTTGCACTCCATGTTGCATTTTGAGAAAATGCTGGGTTATTGCTAAATATTGATATTCTGTTCTCCACCATCTAACTCCAATAGGTTGAAAGAAAATGAAAAATACATGGGGTGTTTCAACTGGCATTATCCAATGAATGTTTGCATTATTAACAACCGCCTCCTGGTGTGATAACATGTCTGCAGTCATCAGACCTGTTGCAAGTAATGTAATGAATACATGGTCTCCCCGTGCCGCTGTAACTGATAGTCTGTGTCCCATATGGTAGATGAGTCCCATTTCTCTAGTTTAGTAATTAGAAACCACTCTTGCTCTTGGACTGAATTGGATTTCCCCAAGGGAAGCTCCAGTACCTCTTATGAGGAACTCTCCAAGAATGTTGCTGGGTTTATAGGCTGGTAGAAGGCATTATTCTGGTAGCTCTGTACTGTTTTGTATACACTTCTAGTATGAGCAGACTTAGTGGCAAGATGGAAGGGCATGTTAAATGGCTTGGTTGCCCAGGGGCATGCTCAGACAATTGTGAATCAATGTCATTGAGGGATGAAGTAAAGAATGGAAACTGCAGCCATTCTAAAGGTAAGAAATATCCCCCAACCCTGACCAGGGTTCTGCATCAAATGAGAGATTTAATCCACTGTGGAGGTTTCTGGGAGGCCATTCATCTCCATTCATTGTTATAGGAACCAGGATAACCAATCTAGGAAACAGTAAGTAAAGTGAGTCCATTTCTGGAGAAAAGGCTGTTGTCTCCAGTTTTCTAGTCACACTGCTGCTATGTCCCTTCTACAAACCAGCGCTATACCTTCAGTTGTATTTTTGTATTGTCACCTTATTGGTTTATACAAAATAAAAAAATTCCTTCCAGTAGCACCTTAAAGACCAACTGAGTTAGTTCTAGGTATGAGCTTTCGTGTGCATGCACACTTCTTCAGATACACACACGAAAGAAGTGTGTATCTTCTGAAGAAGATACACACTTCTTCAGATACATGCACACGAAAGCTCATACCTAGAACTAACTCAGTTGGTCTTTAAGGTGCTACTGGAAGGAATTTTTTTATTTTGTTTTGACCATGGCAGACCAACACGGCTACCTATCTGTTATTGGTTTATGTTCTTGTTTGTATGCTGTGTAATAACTGGCGGCATACATTGTACTTTCGCTGCTAGGTAAAAAGAAAGAAAGGGGAAAAAATTGGGAAACTGTCTAAAATCATAGAGGGCATAGAGATGATGTAAGAGGTTGAGATCCCAATATTTTCAATCATATAACTACTAATGAATGGGTATTGGGGAAGAAACTGTGTGGGAGTGTGTCTGTATTATATAATATAGATTAGATAGATGCTTGTGCTGAAGAGATGGGAAAAGAGATGGATATGTTGAATTCAACAGAAACAAGCTGACATAAATGAGGGGGATCTGGGTACAAATAGGAATGATTGAATAAAATTTTTAAAACCCAGTTCTCTCTGTCTGAGCTGAATATGAAGCAGAAACTGTGTTAATATATAACTTTGGGTTTGTTCAGTTTCAGAGGAACCAGAGGAACCAGTTTCATTAGCAGCATGCAGAGAAAGTCTAGGATTTGTTTTAGCTCTACATTTTTGAGGGGAGATCAGAGCATCCAGGAAGTGCACAGCTGAAGCTTGCTTCACTTCACCCCCTCTAGTTTGGAACTGGGAAGAAAGGAGGCAGAAGTGTGTCAGTGTGGCTCTGACTTGATCACAAAATGCATACCCATGTGGTGGAGCTGCCTTCTCAACCATGGTGAATGTGGCGGGGCTGGGGGCTCAGCAGGATGGTGGTGAGATTGGGGCTGTGTAAGTGTGCTTGCTCCACCCCATCCCACAGGCTGAAACTGCATGTACAAAACATGCATTTTATTGTTGATTGTAGGTTTTCAAATGCCACACTGATGGGCAGGATATAGGTAGTAGAATATTGAAAGCTATTCTGTGTAATCTAAGAAAACATTACAGCAATAATCATGAGATGAAAAGTATATGACCATGTATTTGAGAAATAGGCTTTGCTGCCAGTTTGGATCCAGGATCCTTTGGCTGACACCAGACATGATTCAAACAATAGCTAGGTAACCAAAAAGTAGCTGAATTTATCTTTCCCTGATCTAGAACCGTGTGTGTGTGTGTGTGAGAGAGAGAGAGAGAGAGAGAGAGAGAGAGAGAAGGCTCTGTCTAAATTCTGTTCCAAGTTGAAGTAGAATGAAATATCTCATTTCATATAAAATATATCTAATGTCAGCATTCAGAGGTTAATGTGAATTTTTTGTATGCCTCTGCAAGTGCCAAACAGATGCTGATCTGGGTGCTGTGTTACACAGTTGGGTTTAGGCTGCCTGACTGGGGTCTTGATGCAGGCAGGACCTCTGAATCACTGCCTGAACAGCAGACTATTAAAATGTAGTTCAGAGGCTCTTTGGTGCCAATCCTTCCAGCTCTCATAATTTGAGGCACAACACGCTTGCTGCTATGACATTAAATGAATCTCTTTTGGCACCATTTTGTGGAGGCTCCTGAAAGGCTGCAATAAAACAAAAGGCTTTTCAAATCCAGGAAAGACAGACTATATTAACAGTACTGGGCCTCTGATAAAACACAGCTGCTGTCATTTTCTGCTAACAGCTAGAGCTGTGCCCCCAGAATTGGTATTGACGAGCCCTGGAGATTTCAGCCTTGTTGCTTTTGACAAAGTGAAGTGAGGTGATGTGGTCTCCATTAAGACACCTTGCGTATTTTCTCCTGAAAGAAAGTCAAATCAGGCACGGCATCTGTGGTGCCTGAGAGGGGCAGCTTGATGGTGCTTCCAGCAATAATAGTACATTATTTATTTGTTCACGTTTATATGCTACTCTTCCTCCAAGGCTATCAGAGTGACGGTGAATCTCATAACTCTGGGAGAGAAAAAACAAAATAAAAAAATTCCTTCCAGTAGCACCTTAAAGACCAACTAAGTTAGTTCTTGGTATGAGCTTTTGTGTGCATGCACACTTCTTCAGATACACTGAAACAGAAGTCACCAGACCCTTCTATATAGTGAGAAGGTGGGGAGGGGTATTACTCAGAAGGGTGGTGGGATTGGGTGATTGGCAGATAGCTGTGATGAGCCTGTTGATGACTCTTAACAACTGCAATAGGTCTTACAGGAAAAAGCAAGGGGTGAGAAGGTGAAAAATGGCTTTGTCATGTATAATGAGATAAGAATCCAATGTCTTTGTTCAGACCAGGTCTCTCCATTTTTCACTATGTCACAGCAGGCACCGTGAGGGTGCCCACCACTCAAGGTTTGGGTAAATTCTTGAACTGAAAATAATTAAGAATTTTCATAAAATCTGTTGCCCAATTAATTGGGGGCATCATTTATACAACCTTTTAAATTCATTAACTGATGAATCAATTAAATATTGTAACCCACATTTGAAATAACATTAACTATTATGGGAGAGTTTCAGTCCTTTTTTAGTGATAATAAGATCTTCATACTATTTTGCCCTTCTTCTGAAGCAACTTGTACATTATATAGGAACAAATAGGTGATTGAGGTGTCCAGATGAGGTGTCCCATGAACTTTGGTCCCATAGAGTTAGAGCCTTCTGCTCTGCTCTGTCCTGCCAGACTCAATCAATGTACTTTCTCAAATTAATGAACACTCATGGAAATGAGAAAGTACCTGCTTGACATTCTACAAGAGAGGCAATGATTCCTTTTCCATCCTGGGATCTGTGTTGAAGAGAAAGGTGCATGCTGCCAAGCCCTGCTTGGGGTGTTTTCGGGTAAATTTGTGTTGGAAATAAGTGAAAAGATACATCATCTGTAGACTGGTAATTCTTGTCTTCTTAACAAAACTTTCCATTTGTCCTCTCTTGCTTCATGTACATTTTGCAATAGCATACAGCTACAGTACCAGTTTAATAATATCCCTCACCTATCTCATACTATATTAACTTTTTTCTAGCCCATAAATCACTTTAAGTCAAATATTTCCCGATGGGTCTTCATTTAGAACTTTAGCTTTAGTATTGAGGTTCTCACTGGGTTTCTGCACCACTTCCAACTTTTGTGAATGTCTGAAATACTTCTGGCCATATGCATTAGCCTGTGTTGTTGATTATAATCAACACTTGGAATGTAGCCTGTCATAATCTATGCCCCCAAACGCCTAGCCTTGAGGTATATAGAAGACACCTGGGCTCCCCAACATTGCTGTCTTGAGAACCCCCTTCATACCCACCAAAGCCCCCTGACCTCCCTAATTTCGCTGTAGGTGTTTTGTCTCTTGTGGTTATTTTGCACATTCATAGAAGCGTAGAGCTATACAGTACAGTGGTGTTCTGAGCACTGAGGTTTTTATTCCATGAAATGAATATTATATGGTGCCCATTATATTTTCTTAACTTAGGTTTCTAAATGTGACCTTGGGCCCGCATAGTTGGGGACCCTTGGAATATGTTATTGTTCCTTTTTAATCTACTACCATGTAAGTACTGTGGGTGGTATTCAACTAAATTTTACCCAGAGTAGACTTACGTGTTGAAATTAATGAACTAGTCTTCTTCATTAGTTTCTATGGATCTACTCTAAGTAAAGCTTGGTTGAATGCAAACAGGGTGGTATCTATTAAGATGCATAGAACATATTATAATGTCTATTTATGATTCCTGCACCTTTATATTCAAGGCCCCTTATGGCTGCTTGATCTAGACACGGAACTATCATTTATCAATATAAATGTTTCTGTATGCAACTAACTTCATTTTGGCTCCATTTTTATTCAGGAAATGTCTTGGCTCTTCTTTGGATCCCTCTTTCAAATATGGGTCCATCAGAACTCTCTGTCAACATCCCAAGAGTAAAAGAAGAGCCTCTGTGTCCAGGAATGCTAGGCATGGAAACTGAACTCCAGATGCTGGTTGGGCATTCTTCCATCACATGAATAATTGTCTTCTGTGGTGCTGCACCATAATCATAGCATGAGGCCAAGCAAACCCCACAATCTATTCACACAGCAACTCTGTTCAAAACCAGAAAATGCAGGCTGTTGTGCTTGATCTACAGTTGAGCCTGAGCTGGTTTCCAAGACCCAATTAACAACAAAGAGGAAAATGGCTTCCAAGGCTGATACTGTGCAGGAACCTGTGACTTCTTTGTAAGATGTTTTTAAAAACAGTTTTAGAATTATATAGCTCTACCCTGTGTTTTGTTAACTTTCTGTTATGGGGCAGCCGATAAAGAAAGTTATCTATGCAGTTCACAAAATAAAAAGCAGCATGTTAAAAATATGCCTCAACTCAATAAAAATACAATATGACAAAATGCAGCACGAAAGCAAAATCAGGTAAGATTAAGAACAAAACAGCAGAGAATAAAAATCAGAAAATATAAAACACAGTTCAAAGTTACAAGAAGATTTTAAAGGCCTGGGAAAGTAGAAAGAGCATTAGGGTAGGCATCAGGCAGAACCACCTGGGATGGGTATTCCAAGTCCCAGGTGTCACTACTAAAAAGGCCCTTTTACTCATAGCCTCTCGCCTTATTTCCCTTGGCAGAGGCTTTTGAGGTCTCAGATGAAAATCTCAATGTCTGGGAAAATACATATGGGAAGAGGCATTCTTATATGTAGCCAGGTCTCAAGCTGTGAAGATCAACACAAGGTAGAAAATGGTCCTGCTTGCTACTTAATCTTCTGTTAATTTGCAGCTGCTAGAATTTAGGGAGAAAGGCACATTGAGAAGCCAGCTTGGCCACCATAGAACTGCAATAATGTTTCCGCACACTTTTTCATTTACTTTTTACATTTATCTGTTAACATCTAGCCCTATTCAATGTCATGCAACTTGATACATGCAATTATAATGTCCGGCAACCCTTTCTCAGATTTCCCTGTTGTTTTCAGTAGAGTAGTTGATTAAATCACCTGTTAGTTGGCATTAACCCTAGTAAATTCATAATGCAGGGAAACTCTTTATTTGTGTCAACCTGTCTCTTACAACCATCTTCTGGGTTTCCCCTGTTATGTAAAGAAAACAAGAAAGATTAAAAGGGAAAGGAGATTAGTAGAACTTAGCATTTGTACCTTTAGGTCCTCACAGTTTTTCATCTGGGCTTGACTTTTTTACTCTCTGGTTGCCTGATTATCCAGAGGATTTATCTGAGAAATATATGCATTTTACTCACAAAGCAGGCTAATCTGTCATATATACACACACTAGTCTCAAAAGGAACATTCCTTTGATAAAGCCTTAGTATTTGTCTCCTCATTATGTCAGGCTTGCCTTCTGAGACTTTGCACTGGGACTTTTCTTCCCTCCCAGTTATGCTTATTGTTCTTGGCTTCTGATCATCTTTGGTGAAGCCTACTTTTGCATTATGAAGGCGCCTCATGTGGGAGACGCTTGTGTAACACACCTGATCAAGTTGCTAAACCCATGTAGATAGATAAAGGTAAGCATCAATTTTCCCATTGTAAGGGTTCCCGACAGGAGGTGGCTCCTAGTATATAGCCACTTAACAGGCATGTTTTCCAGGCATTAGTACCCCGCTTATTTTGAACCAAGTTATGCTACTTGAGTTCCACAAACACTGACTGTCCCTTGACAGCATTTAGCTTTTCAGCCCTGTTCAGGTGCTAAAGTACGGTACCTGCATGGGGAGGGAGGAAAGCACTTTGGATGAGCAAAATAGCTTGGCCCGCTCCATTATCATTTCTTCCCCCTTCCAACTAGGAGAAGGTAAAAGTCAAGATAAAGGACCCATGGGCGGTTAAGTCCATTCAAATCCAGCAGTGCCCATCTCCACTTTCAGGCCAAGAGAGCTGGAGTGACAGTCTGAAGCAGAGGCCTTTTATATCCTGCTGCATTTTACAAATTATTCAGGATTCCGAATTGTATGAGGAACCATCATGGATACAAAAGGCTTCAGACTTATCACTTTCCATGAGTAGGAAAGTGAGAGAAATGGTGATAAACATTGGGCGGTGGGGGGTGCATGGAGTCAGTGTGCTTGTCCACACTGCCCTCCCTCTCATGTTTACTTTAACATCAAAGATAGTTCTTGTCTTGTGCTTTTTATTTTTATTTTTTTAGTTAAGACATTGCACAGCCAATGGTAGAAGGTGAACATAGGGGAGCAGAGCTCCAGGACTTTTTTTCGGGGGGGTGGGGGGAAATAATGACATCATGCAACTGTGGGATCCTCTCTGCCTGGCAGGTGAATGAGGTGGTAAAGAGGTTTTCCTATTGTTAATGACAGATTAGCATAGAGGAAATCGGAGAATGAGGAAGATAATCAAGCAGATGCTGGGTGCTTTTCTTTTTCTTTTTCCTTTTCTATCCCATTCTTCCTTCCAAAGGAGCCCAAGGCAGCAGACAACAAGGTAGTAAAAACAATGAAATTAAAAATAACTTGGGACATCTAGAAGTATTGAAAATAATTTAAGAACAGTCACACACCCTCTTAGTTAATAATTTCAAGGTTGCAGGGAACAATCACTGTCAGCCATCAAATACCTGGGTGCACAGGAATGTTTTAAAATCCCTCATGAGAGTCAGTAGAGAGGGAGACTGATGTACTTCATCAGGGAGGGCATTCCATAAGTGGAGAACTGGTGCAGGTCAGCACCCTGTGGTGGCATCACCAGCTGGGCCTTGTGTGTTGATAGTAGGGCCTGAGATAGTACTAAAGGTAAAGGTAAAGGACCTCTGACAGTTAAGTCCAGTCGCAGACAACTCTGGGGTTGCGGTGCTCATCTCGCTTTACAGGCTGAGGGAGCTGGTGTTTGTCCGCAGTTTATCCGGGTCACGTGGGCAGCATGTCTAAGCCACTTCTGGCGCAACGGAACACCGAAATCAGAGCAGTGTACAGAAACGCTGTTTACCTTCCCGCTGGAGCAGTACCTATTTATCTACTTGCACTTTTGGGGGGGGGGTGCTTTCAAACTGCTAGGTTGGCAGGAGCTGGGACTGAGCAATGGGAGCTCACCCCGTCGCGGTGATTTGAACCACCGATCTTCTGATCAGCAAGCCCAAGAGGCTCAGTGGTTTAGACCACAGAGCTACCCTAAATATCAGCTAACACATTGAATTTTGCCCAGTAGCTCACTGGCACCTAGTGCAGTGTTTTCAAGATCAGTGGTGCATGATGATCCCATTGGACTGCCACACATCAACCTAGCAGCTGCATTCTGAACTAGTTCTGGATCATCTTCAAGGGCAGCCCCCCCCCCCACAATGTGCATGGCAATAGGCCATGCACAAGCCACCATGGGTTTTCAACTTCAAGCTATCAGTTCCGGCAAAAGATCTTTGCAAGGCTGTTGCATTTCTAATTAAAAGCTAATGGCTGCGTTTCAGGTGGCTGGAGATCTTTCTGTTAGATCAGTAGTTACAAATTGTATTTATTCCATAAAAATCTATTTTATGATGGTCGGCTGATCTAATAAATTGGACATTATGCTATGTACTGCTGCTTTTTGGGGTGGAGGGCATTGTGCGTATGTATGGATTAACACCATCGCCTGCATCTCTCCCTGGGTTGTGTGGCTAGGATGAACTCCTGCATTTCAAAATTTACCATTATCCAACAGATTATAATTATTGATATATTAGAAATGACTGGTAGTGTGTTTTTTTAAGAAGAATTTGCCTACTTGTTTATCCTCCAGGCCTTGTAACAACACGCAATAAGGAAAGACTATATTTCCCCACTTTGTAGAAGGTAAAATCTCTTGGCAAACTTGCCAACCATAACAGAAAGCCAGACTATCCTGTCTCTGTTTACTAAAACGTGTTAGTTCTCTCCCCATTACACATTACATTTTAAAATTGCAGCCTCCTTGCAAGGAGCTTATTGTGGCATGCATGTCCCCCTCCACACTCCAAGAGAGAAAAGCTGGCCCAGTATCATATACTGAGCTTCAAGACTGAAATGGAGTTCTTTTAAAATCTGGGGTTTAAACTTTATATAGTGCATAGGCCGGGGTCAAAACTCTCAATCTTCAGCCTCTGATATCAACTGGTGTCTTGAGCAAGTGACTGTTGCTCCTGGTACATTTGGACAATAACTATTGGGCTCTATTAGAAGCATGAGTCTCACCCTGGTTTTTTGAAGCTAGTTTCACTATTTGGTATTTGGCACTCATCCTTATCAACTTTGTTGTTTAATTTCATAGCAGACAATTCAACTGCTTCTGCTTTTTCGAAATCTTCCTCAAAATTTTTAATGGTGGTTGGTCCTCTTTTATGAAAATATTTTGTTTACCCTGTTCATATCCTGAGTGGCTGTTGTCAACAACCAGTTGTATGCTTTCAGTTATCTCTTTTGTAAGCTGATTTCCTATGGGGAAGTGTGGTATAGAGCACCTGCTTTGCATACAAAGGGTCTCAGGTTCAATCACTGGCATTTTCAGGTAGGTCTGGGGAATACCTCCTTGCCAGAAACCCCAGAGAGCCACTGCAAGTCTTTGTAGGCAATACTGAGTTAGATGGACTAACAGACTGATTCTTTATAAGGCAGCTTTCAAGATGGGGCGATTAGAATTCAGCATCATAGGTTTGATAGGAGGTGCCATGCTTTTTGAAGAACATGTTTTACATTTTAAACACCCCAAATTAACTTCCATTGCTTCTTGAAGGCAGCTGTCAGCCTGAATCAATAGGGCAACTTTCAAAGATAGGTACTTCCTGCGCTGCTTCTTGTATTATATTTGCTGTAAATGTGAGGATGCTTGACTACTGTGCAAGCAAACTTCTCCCTCTTTCCTGTGAGGCTCATGAAGAACCTTCCACAAGTGGGAGGTAGATACTTTGCCTTCAGTTCAAGACCACTTGAAAATGTGTTGTTGTTGTTGAATTTATATACTGTCTCATACCTGGAGGTCTCAGGGTGGTTCACCGAACAAAATGTACACATGAGTATACTTCCTAGAGAAAATGTATGGTACCTAATGCTGAAAATGAGTATAAAGAAGCCCTTGCTGCTTATAATACATTTCAAGGTCTTTCAAGAGGGGCGGTTCTTGGCCAAGGGTGACTTCCTCCCCCTCTTTCTCTCCCATTACAGAGTGGCATTTAGTCCTTATCTTGTGAAAATACAGATATGTTTCCATAAAGACTACATTTCCAAAAGGCAAACATCCTGTTCTGCCTGCTTCAAAACACTCTCTTGTCACTGCTGGATTTATGTGGCTATTAAATAGAAGTTGGATGGGAGAAAGTGGCATTCTAAGGGCTTCATCTAACCCTCAGAGGGCTGGGGGAATTCAAAGTAATGGCTCCTCTAGATCTCTCTGAGCTGTGAAAGTCTTTGGCTGTTAGGTCACTCAAAATTACTCTGACATAGCAAAGAGGGTTGTTGTTACACATTTTGTGCTATTTAGCTATTTTTATTATTTTTTATTCCGAGGTGGTTGTCATGTATTTCCATGTTAGACTAGGGAGCAGGTACTCAGTAGTAAAGATTTGCCTTGCCATTAGTGAATTACAGTGCAATCCGCTCTAGGGAGAGCATTCCACAAGCGTGGATCCATCAGGGAAAAGGTCTGTTCTTGTGTTGCTGCCCACTCTGGACCTCTTGTGGAGGCGGCACACGAAGAAGGGCCTCAGATGATGATTGCAGGGTCCACGTTGGTTCGTAGGGGGAGAGGCTATCCTTGAGGTTCTCTTTTATTTCTCTTTATTTACTTAGATCAGTAAATATGGTTCTGATATCCTTCTGTTTATTTGGATATGTTTGCATCCATGTCTGTAGGTCACATTGTACAAGTGCCGCAGCTCATTGGGGTTTTTATAGGGTTCCCTGCGTTTTCTTGGAGTCCCTTGCAGACTATCTGGAAAAATGCAAATTACAAGTTTCCTTGGACTGGGGAGAGGGGTGGGGGAAAGAAAGCAGTGATGTAGATTTCTTAAAGTCTGTGTTGGATCAGCCAAAAAGCTGAGAGAGTCCAGATGGTAGGACGCATTTCCTGGCTGTAAAGATAAGTTGCTGAAGGAAATATTGGATCTACCTTCATTGGAGAAAAACACTAATTTAGCGTTCGCGCGCACACAAACTCCACATTGTGGGTGAGAGGGTGAATTTATCTCTTTCTGAAATTCTTGCTGAAAGGGAATGGCTTAAGTGCTGTGCAGATTGTCATTTAGGTACAAATTGCTGTCATAGGACCAGGATCATGCTTGTTGGCCCTGCCCCAGCCCTTGTGCATTCAAGGTCCTATTTCCGCAGATGACTGCACTCTTCAAAAGCTAAGACTACAGATTATGCATAGCGAGTCTGTGTGCAGGACATCTGCAAAAAAGAATTAGCTGTATGGAATGTGGGGCCTGGTGAGCATGATCCAGATTCTCCCCACACATGGAAACTCTTTGAGCATTTGATGACCTACTGCACAGGATTGTTTTGAATTGTTAGAATGCAAGTAATTATTAGTCACTGTGCTTATAGTGGGGGAAAGCATTGTAGATGTCCAGACTGTTAATTCACAATATGTAAGCTTCATGTTGGAATTGCAAGCTGTTGGAACGTGTGTGAAAATGCTCTACAATGGCATTTCAAGAGAATGTTTATTTGCCCTATTTTACTTAGTGGCACCCCCCTCTACCTTTAGAAGCAAGAAGAGCACTTCTCTGCTGAGCATGGGGATACCTGTTGCCACCCATTTCCCCTGCTTCCTGCGATTGATGAAGGCAGGCCTAGTGTATAGGCCAAGATGCATTCTGGGGTAATGAATATGGTAGCTGCTGCAGCTGCTTCACATAGGATGCCTCATTAGTGTAGGTCATTAAAAATGAAAAATTAAAAAGGGATGGCATCAACCTTGGTGGACACTCCAGGTGGAGATGGCTGCTGAAAGGCCTCTCCTAGGAGGGGGAAGGCCAAACAGCTGTTGATCGTAGCTGGGCAAAAAGAAGAGGCCTCAGTATCTTTCTTCCCCTTCAGATGGAGCCAGGTACCACAGTAAGCAAGTTGAACATTTTACCAAAGTGTGTACAATGGTGGCCATATTGTTGCACCACAGGGGATTCGGTCATAACTAGGGCCGTAGTGGCACTTGAAGTCCCACTTTGGTAGGGTCTGGATAGTAGAAACTGTTGGTTCTTGAATAATAAGGGGATTGACTTTGGCCAGTGGATTGTAACATAGCCTCAGACTTTGCCATCTGCTTTACGTACTATTATGGTAGATGTGTTTTCTGGGGCTTGGCAATGAGATGGTATATTGTAGAGCAACATAATGCTTTGTTTTAGGTTTTTTTTTTTAAAAAAAAAAATCATGCCAGGCCAACTGCAGTGCCAAGGGAGTTCATATAACTCTGTGGTGTTCATTGGTGGAGCTGTATTTGTGGCTTAGAGGGCTTGGCATGAGCTAATGTCAATTGGCGTATCTCCATTCAGCTCTTATGATTTGATCCAGATGGTGCCTGTGAGTTCCCCGGCTGGCATCAGATGTTCTGCCTCTTAGCTGAGGGCTTTGTTGCAGTTTCTTACAATGCAACCATTCACAAAGTCCTCTGCCACACCCTGTGAGGCACAGCTTGATTATAGAAGCACTAACTGAAATTATCTGCTGGATTGTGCCTTGCAAAACAATTTCTCTCTTCTGTCACCTTTTATTGCAATATACAGCTCTAAATGTAGGTCATGTAGCTGATAATAGAACAAGACAGGTGTTATGCACAATGAAATTTACACCTTGAATAGGCCAGGTTGAGATGAAGGGTTGGGAAAATTAGTTAGCGAGGGGTGACAGGGTGGGTGGGAGGAAGGATACAGGCAACAACTTCTTAAAGCTATGCCGTTGTCAGTTTGAATCCCCCCCCCAGTCATTTCTTAATACTTGTAAGGAAGGGCTGACATGTGGTGTTCTATGAAAGAAGAACGCTTTTAAGCAGTCACAAAAGAGAAGATGGATAGGATACAGTTTGAAAAAGAGCTTCTTGAATAGTCACCTGATTGGATGATGCAGACAAGTGAACTCAAGAGAAAGGAAGCAAATCAGGCCAAGCCAGTGTGATAAGTCCTGTGTGACATGAATAACACACACGTGTATATTAGCATTTATTTATTTGCATAAAAGACTAATACCCCCTACAACATTCACCATTCTGTGGTGACACAATGAAGAAAAAAACCCTGGTACATATATAAAATAAAGAATAATAATATATGCAATTGTTTTAACTGTTTTGTTATATAAAATGTTGCATGTATGTTTTTATTGTATTGTAAAATCGCTTTGAGATGCTTCAGTGGAAGCAATTCATAAATATAATAAAATAAATGCTATAACTAAATTGCTCAACAGTGTAATCCTGCCCCTGATTTATGCCCACTGGGAAGCAATAAGATTGATCCCAAGTTCCAATGTGCTGGCAGGAGGAGAGGCTGTGGTGACACACTGAATTTACTTTGGGAATTTTGAAAGGAAAGGAGCATTTTGCATAAAGTGATTACTTTGTACAAATGGCAAACAGCCAAGACCAACAACACAGCAGAAAGGTCAGATTATGATATGTTTTCTTATGACTCTTAGCAGATAGCTTGCCTCAGAACTCCAGACACAAACACCCATCAGGACCCTCAACTCCATTGTGACAGCAGCTGGAAAGCCAAAGCTCACACCCAGGTCAGCAAAGGGCGATGACACCTGGACAACCCCCATGTCTTCTCTTGGCCCCCAAAGTGTGCAGAAGAATCAAACACATAGGGGCATATCACGTCTTTGTCTCCGTTCCTCAATGTGGTGAAATTTTGTAGTAGCAAAACAACCTTTCATTTTACAGTAGCAGTATTTCCTATGTTGGGTATTTATTTTTGTTTACATTTATTATACCACCTTTTCCCAAAGGAGCTCAAGGTTGCATACATGGTTTCCCCCTTCTCCATGTTATCCTCCATCTTATCTTCACAACAACAACCTTGAGAGATAGGTTAGGATGAGAGATGGTGACTGACCCAAGGTCACCCAGTTAGCATCATGGACGAGTAGGGATATGAACCCTGGTCTCCCAGATCCTAGTCCAGCACTCTAACCAGTACACTGGCATGGTATGTGCATTTCTGGTCTACACCCTGGCTCCTATCTTCTGGGTTATGAAGTAAGGAGGTTGCTGTAGCTGGACAAGCTTCCTCATCCCCTGTCTGGTCTTGACTCTCCTTCTGTTCCGATAAAATGGATGTTCACAGGCTCTTGGTGATGTGTTCAGGCTGCTAGGGGATTTAATCCACTGTCTGCAGGGAATCTTGCAGCATGTTGTTGCTCATATTAGTTGCTGTCCTCCTAAGCTGTGGGCCAAGGGAGGCTCTAATGGAGGAAGCGCTGTGGGTTCTTCCTGGGAGTGTGTATGTACATTGTGTATGAGAGCAGGTGTGAACTGGATTCTGTATTGTCAGCACACCTGATGCCTGGAAGCCACATAGGAGTTGTGCTGATCGGTGCTAGCCCAGGCAGTGCACTAGTTTGATTACCAAGGAAAGTAGAAAAACATGTGTATTATAACTAGTCAACAAAATACTCAGCAGTGTTGACGCTGAAGCTGGTAAGCCCATTAAGGAGTTATGTCTGGGCTTATTAAGCTAATAAGCCCAGACATTTCAAAGTGAGTCTCCTCTACATATTACATATCACACTTAGGCTTGCATTGCTTCCAAAGAAGAGCATAAATGAGCCCTGTTGGTCAAACCAAAGGTCCATCTGATCCACCATCATGCTTCCTACAATGGCCAACTAGATGCCTCTGGGAAGCACATAAGCAGGACATAAGCAAAATAGCCCTTTCTCTGCTCATGATCTCCAGAAACTGGTATTCAGAGGAATATAGCCTCTGATACTGTGGGTAACAGCCATCAAGACTGGTTACCACTGACAGCCTTATCCTTCACAAATTTGCCTAATCTCCTTTTAAAACTGTCCAAGTTGGTGTCCATCATTACTTTTTGTGTTGGTGGCTTCCATAGTTGGGTTTGGGAACATTTGGACCAGGGTCCATAACCTTGTTGGTGACTGTACATCTACTCTTGGGTTTTCATTTCTTTCTGCAGCAGTTTTTTTTACAGAAAAGTTTTCCTGCGTCTTTTTCTTCTTTGCAGCAGCAGCAGCAGCAGCATTCCAGCTATCTCTAAGTGAAATTCCCATCACAGGAATAAACACCATTTGGTTCTCTTTCTCAGAGTCTTTATTATTTACAAAACTTTACACTAGTCATTAATAAAGGGGAAAAAACAAATAAAGAAACATAATCTTTTTCTCTTTTTAGTCATCTGGCTGGAGACCTAATGCTGACTCATTCACATCACTGACCCAGACTTAGTTGATTGCATGCCCTGATAAGAACACCTGTTGCTGAGGAAGTTTTCCGTTGCCTAGCAACTTGTTCAATGTCATTTACAAGTTTCTTCTAGAATATTCCAACACTCTGTGCTATGTGAAGTACCTCCTTTTGTCCATCTAGAACCTTCTAATATTCATTCTACTTACAGCATCTTCCATTTCTTCTGTTTATAAGAAAAACTTGTTGTTAGCAGAAGATGTAGATTCTAGCTCAGTGGTTTTAGTTAAGATCTTCTAACTGAGGAGTAGTCAGCTGGATTTTCAGTCCCCAAGTTTGTGCCAAGCATACCAAAATTCAAGGAAAGTCCATCCAATCTGGGTAAACAGAAGCAAGGCTGTCAGAGAATAAAACCAAGCTACATGTTTCTTAGAAACTTGAAGCCATTTTTTTGTGCTGAGGTTTGGGGTTTTGTGTTTCTTTCTCTAAAGTCCCAAAAATCCAGTCTGCATTTACTGATTGTGAACCCTCACATTCCAGATTGCTAAAGGCAACTTGTAAGGGAAACAGAATGAGACATTTTTGCTTTAAAAAGAAACAAATTTGTAAAAGCCTGAGCAAACGAGTATAAGTAATTGGTGTTTTACTTTAATGACTGGGGAAACTTCAGAGTCCTTTTAGCAATTTGTTCAACTTGGGTATTAGTGCTGTTTAGCAACAACAGCCCTCTATCTGTATTTCCTAGGTTGCTGTGGGGAACAACTCCTCCTTTTGTTTTCCCAGTCTCTCCCAGTGGCAGGAGAGTAAAGCTGTGAACCTGAAGATCAAGTAGCCTACCACTTCCCAGTAAGGCAGGATCTTATATACGGTACCTCATATCCTATAATGCTGTACAATCCATGCATTTATCTGTATTGCCATCTGACTCTTCCACATAAACTGGGCTACACAGTTAGAAATCAAAGGGCCAGATTCAACTAAATAATTGTGCTAGCAAGAACCAGTGCAACAAGTCCCACTGCAGACCAAGGCCCCATGACCTGGTCACTCCCTCTATAATGATGAAAGAACCATACAAGACAGAAGAATATAGGTTTGGGGTTCAAATAGGCCACAACTTTACAGTGGTACCTCAGGTTAAGTACTTAATTCGTTCTGGAGGTCCGTTCTTAACCTGAAACTGTTCTTAACCTGAAGCACCACTTTAGCTAATGGGGCCTCCTGCTGCTGCTGTGCCGCTGGAGCACGATTTCTGTTCTCATCCTGAAGCAAAGTTCTTAACCTGAAGCACTATTTCTGGGTTAGCAGAGTCTGTAACCTGAAGCGTATGTAACCTGAAGCGTATGTAACCCAAGGTACCACTGTATTAGAAACAGATGTGAATGGTTTGGCATAGGCATTGGATGAAGCCATTTAATTAACTCCAGTCTGTCTGCTGGGAGTGTATCTAAGGGTAAACCACAACATGGGGGGCCCTATGACTTGCATCAAATAGGGCTACCCCCAAGGGGTCTCTGCTGGAGGAGTTCTATGGCCCTAGCCTCCGCCTGGGCTTCGGACAGAAGCAACTCCTCATGGATCACTCGTTGCTTTCACTGACACCAGTTTTTAATGTGGGGGCACACTCCAAAAATCCAATTATCCCAAGCTTTTCGATGTTGAGCAGGCCTTTCCCTCAATGCCTGAATCCACTTTGAACTGAGAGCAATTGGGCTGGGGGAAGCAGTGTGTTGTCCATTTTTTGTGCTGTTAATATTTTATTGAATTTTTTTTTAAAAAAGTTTATACACAAACAGTTCTCAGTTTCTGGTGTTGTGCAGAAATGCAGTAGGTAAAGAGCAGCTCCAGTCTAGTCTTCATCCCTCATCCCACCTGCTTTACAAGATTCCCCCCATGCCATGCTCTGTCCCAGAGATGAGAAACCTGTGTTCCTCCAGATGTTGCTCTTATCATTCCTTACTATTGGATGATGGGGTTCTGGAGTTCATCAACATCTGGAGGGCCACAGGTTCCCCACCAGGGAACAGATAAAATCCTGGATTTTTACTATTAAATTGAAAATCCCCCCCAAGTGCCAATTTAGCCCCCCCACCCCCCCAGACATAGCCAGATTTTTCTGGTTTATATGGCGACCCTATATAAAGGACATAAATTAGTTGCCTTCTTACATGTTTCCTACACACAGAAACAGACACTGACTCTTGGATTAACTGGGAAGCATTTTTAGGTCAGAGATACAGATGGGCCTGATTTTACTCCTAACACTGGCGGGTCATGAGCTGTGTGAACCTGTTGTGCATCATAACATCCACAATCAAGACTGTGATGTTCTCTTTGGCTCTCCGCAAGGAATTCCCTTGGGTATGGTCTCTGCAGAGATCAGAGAGCACATATGCATATTGGGTAATATAGGCTAGCGTAGTGAGTGGGGTTGCAGTGCCAGGAATTCTTGGGTCAGCTCTACTACAGCACACGAGCAGCTTCTCTTGCCTACGTATGTGTTTTATCTTGTCAGATCCGTACGGTATGTACTCTTGTATCAGCAGCCTCTCACACAAACCCATTCTTGACAGCTGACTTGAGCTTTGGGTATTTTATGCTTATTCTTAACAATCTGCCCAGGTTTACCTTGCTGACAGATTGTATAATATCTCCTTTAAATGGAAGGCCATTTTTTTTGCAGATAGTATCCTCTGTTTTGTGCATACAAATAAGGCTTTGACTGCACCAGCTGGTCTTTCTCATGACCTGCTGAGTATATTTGCAGGAGTGGTGGGTGGAGGGCAAGTCTGCACTGCATCTTGTGGTCTGTCACTGTTTTGTGCAATATTTAGTGGTTTTATCGTGCTAAGGTTACCTATGACTGGTGCAGACCAGAATCTTGAGTGGTACTTTCCTGGCCATTGTCCTTCTGCTCTCTGTTGCTATTGGAGCTTTGTTTTTATTTTATATTTTTTTTGTTTCATGCAGTTGCATCATTTAGCTAGATGCCTTACAAATTATGTTTGCTAGCAAGTCTATGAAGCTATGTGAGGCTGAAAGATGGCTGCTTTGCAAGCTCTGAATTTGTTTTCAAAGATGATACACCACAGCTGGCCAGAATTTCAGTACTCTGCTTCAGTAACTCTTGTGTAAGCAAATGTACTTAGGTAAGATAATTATTCCAGAATGGTTTTATTTAATCATTGACATATACAGTGCAGTGGTTAGAAGGTTAGACTAAGACCTGGGAGACCAGGGTTCAAATCCCCACTCAGCCATGAAGCTCACTAGGTGACCTTGGGCCAGTCACTGCCTCTCAGCCTAACCTACCTCACAGGGTTGTTGTGGAGATTAAACAACAAAGGGGAGGACCATGTACATCACCTAGAGCTCCTTGGATGAAAAGGTGGGATATCAATGCAATTAATAGATAAATCACTTTGTTATTCATCCAAACTTCCAAAATAGCACACAATAAAAATACCAACACAAAATGCACACAACATAAATACACAAATTTACAGCAATTGTTGATGAAAAAAGCTAACTAAATAAGTGAACTCTAAATAGTTATAGTTCCATATATTATTTTGTTATTTCATTTATAATAAATGCTATAGACTGAAATTAATCTACTGAATGAAAAAAGCTTTTTTTAAAGTTGGGATTAGAATGAGAAATGTAGAGCTTAGCCTGCTTACAATGTTTTCAATGTTGTAGTTTTTGTAAAGTTCTGTGTTCTCCTGCTAGTTAACAGTAAGGCTTCTTCCCCCCCCCCCCAACTACCATGGGAGTACAAAGAAGGCAGTAAGTAATGCTAAGTGTACTGATGCTTTGGATAAGGTGGCAGGACATAACAGCCTGGAGGTGATAAATTTCAGATTAGAAGAGTGCTATGACAGGGACTACTATATATAGACTTATTGAAACAACTGGGAAAGTCGTTATCAAATGCATCCTTGAGCAACCCAATAGCACCTTCAATAAACAGTACACAGCATGCCGTGCTCCTCAGTAGAGGCTATGAGATCAAAGGAGTCATTTACCATACACAAGTTCACCACAGCCTTCTGCTATATACTCTTTTATGCGTAAACAAAACACATTTAAAGCACACGACTCCAAAGAATTCTGGGAATTGTACTTTACCTTGCACAGAGCTACAATTTCCAGCACCCTTAACAAACTACAGTACCCAGGAATTGTTAGGGGAAGTCATGTGCTCTTGATGTGCTTTATGATGCATAGAGTACAGAATCAGAAAGCCTTCAAACTAAAATGAAATTTCTTACTTAGTAGGACATCAAGGTCTTATAATGAATGATCTGCGGGTGGCGTTGGGTCTGGGACATATAATATATCATTAACATAACTTAAATATTTACCAGATTTCATATAGCGTTTCGGGTTTTGAATAACCTCTAACAACTTACTTGCGGTGAGTAAGCTTGTACATCAATAAATGATTCCAAAGCTTCCAAAATGAAGTCTTGACAGACAGCTGTCACAAAAATATATTCAATATTATCACAGTTGAAAAGACATCCAACAAATCCATTATACAAAAGAAAATGGGAATGGGACCTCTCAAAATTTAATCTCACCATTCTACAAGGAGAATGAGATTGGATGTTTGAAAACAATGCATCATTAACTATAAGTGCAAATCTTGAAGAAAACTATTTCAAAGTTATATTTCAATAATACTTACCTCCACACAGATCAAGCAGAATTTACAACACAAACATGTACTGCTGTAGATGTAAAAGAATGAAAGCAGATTCCATACATATATTCTGGAATTATAGCAAAGTAAAAAGTTTCTGTCTGTAATATCGAACACAATACAGGAAGTTATGGGATACACTTTACCCCAAACCCTAAAACAATCCTTCTTGGCATGCTGATTTGAGGTTATAAATGTGGATCTTCAGCTAATACACACTCAGAGGTCCAAAACTATGACTTTTTGCACTGTCACATTGAGTATGTGCTTGAGAACCCAGTGGTGCTGGTAATTTGGGGTAATTCCATCCCACACATGCCAGAGGGCAAGGAATTGATGATATTGTTCTGTGCTATTCTCTAACCCACAGGGTAATGCATCTTTAAACATGATTTATGAGCGAGGTCTATTTCGCTCTAGTGGAGCTGGAAGGAGGTCATGATTTCCCCCTGCTAATAGCTCCATTAGACCTACCCAGTTAGGGCGGCCATTCTAAAGATGAGAAGCAACAGCAAAAGCCAGATGAAGCCAAAGATGTGAAACGGCTGCTGGCAGATCAGTATCCCATCCTCCCATCAGAGCAAATGTGACAATAATCCAAGGGAGGTCAGGCTCTTTGGCTGCAGCACACTGCCTTGTCAAAGCCTTAGAAAAAGGTACACCCCGTTCTCCTGGAACAAAAGTTTCTACTCTAGGACATTTCTTTCTGCTTCTTGGCTTGCTCTCGAGAGCATCTTTGCTTTTTCTGGACAGCCCAGATGGTCAGCATCAGAAGTATTTGCCCTTAATGAGGTGGCAAAGTTATTTGTCTCAGTCAAGGATGAGTTGTTTTGTCACCTGTGAGAGCAGATAAGTGGGTGCTCATCTAGTGGTATTTTAGTTGGCAATTCAGTTGATCAGAATAATATATAACCTCATTGCAAGCACAGAAAAGGAAAGAGGTTTTTTAAAAAGATGATAGCCCAAATGATTTCTACACTCCCCCCCCCCCAGTAAATGGAATGATTATAGGATATTACCAGAGAAGTGCTTTGGCTCTGGAGAGGCAAATGGCAGACGTACTGTATCGCATGTATCCCACCATACCTTGCAACCATACTTGAAGAAACTTTTTTTAACGCTTTATCTTTTAATCAACTTTTGATCTTGCCTTTTGGTATAAAACAAAGTGCATAGCAATAAAAACAACTAATTAATCATTTTAGAGCAAAAAATAAAATACAGATTCACAGCAGGCAAAACTCCTAGGCAACGTACTAATAAAAGAGCAATAATAAAACAGTGATTGAAAGAAAAACAAAACACATCATCCATTAAAAGCTCAAGAAAATAAATTTGTCTGGTGCCTAAAAGATAATAGCGTAGGCACCATTTGAGTGTCTATGGTGGTCTACTTGACAGGGTGCCGCCATAACAGGGCTGAATCTCTGCTTCCACATTCATAACCCCTGCACCCAGTGGCTGCATTTGGAGTAAGGCATCTGGACAAAGATATCAAGAAACAGGCAGGTTCATATGAACAGAGGTGGCCATTCAGATATCCCTGATTTCAAACTATATGCATAGTACTTTGCTCATGAAGGTGGTGCTGAATAAGAGCAGTGGAGGGATTGTGTCTAAATGCGAGGCAGCTTTTTATAGCCATATGTCACCTCTTAACCTTCTTTGGGTTTAGCAGTCGCTGAGTTGTGTTTTAAGTGCAGTGTGTGCTCTTCCTACCATTATGCTCCCTGAAATCGTTAACTAGACACTTTCCCTTCCATGTGCCATCTAATGCTATTTAACCTCTGCAATGGGAATCACTAATTAGCTAGCAAACTAAAGGGGAAATATAGCCCAAGGTCTACAAAGCTCTTCAGAAAAAAATCAGTGGATTAATTATAGCATTGTGCACTGCAGGGAAGTCTTTTAGGTTCTAACCCAGGATATCCAGGGATTAAGCTAAGTAGGACACCCAATTACCTGGGTTGGGAAAGGTCACTGACGAAAGGAAGATCACTTGCTCAGCTGGCTGTGCTTCTGCTTCTTTCAGGACTTACGATCAAAGTCTTGTAAGGCTGTTACACATTTGGCACAGTCTTGTCAACAAGGCTGTAAGCTCATTTTCCCTGTGGTCAGCCTGGAAAGGCCTCCTGTTAACCTGTTGTGCAAATAAGTTTCATTTTTCCTTTTCCTTTTACTTGTTTGCATGTTTTTCAGGGTTGCCTGTATGGATGAGGAGAGAGGCAGTAAATAGTAACTGTAATAGTTATTGTAAACAAATCTTTGCCATGGGCAATGCTAGTAGGAATAGGGCTTTTTCCCCCAGCCGGAACTTGCTGAAACTCAGTTCGGCACCTCTCAGGTGGGCGCCATTGCACCTGAGTGCAGCTTACTCCCAAGTACACATACATAGAATTACAGCCATAGTCCAACTATACTCAGTGGGATTTAATTGTGAGTAAGTATAGCTAGGATTGCAGAATGGTTGCCAATGCATGTTGGAATAACTTGAGAAATTGGTGTTTCAGATATTTGCTTCTTGCGTATGGTCACCTAATTCATCCACACAAGGCTGTGACTCAAACGTACACAAGTTGTATGTGTACTGTATACCTTTCTTAAGATGTCTCATTTCTCAGTCCATTTTGGATGTTATCATAAGGTCCTCTCCTTTTATGATCCCAATGCATTATAAAGAGGAAAGGAAAATGCTGAAAATAATCTGGTTCTCAAACATACATTGTCATTTGTGAATCACGGTGCAACATACTTCAGCAGCATTGTGAGATGAGAAGTATCCTTTTAATCCATCTAATATAAGGTTCAGGCTTATGATGAGTCATTAAACTGTGCACTTCTGCAATGACTCAGTCTATGTGTGTGCAAAACAGACGCCAGAGAAGGGGACTGTACAGCCCTGTATTTGAATGTCAAAATGAAAGGACTGTAGACACTTGATCATCTCAATGTTAATTTTGTAGCATTAGCCTTGTGGGGGGGGGGCGGGGGATAGTTTCTTTTTAAATTAAATATCAAGCTTTATTTTTAAAGATTTGACCCTTGAGCTCCAATCAAAGCTACTTTGGAAACACTGAGCTGCTGTCAATAATGGGAGCCCCTGTGTTAAGTTCTTTCTATTGTTCTGCAATGAGTAGTATCACTTGCCCCGTGCTGTGACATGATGATGTTAATGTGTTCCCAATAATATGAAGATCATGATGGCCATTCTTCTTATGAAGGAGGAGAATTCAGATGAGGACTACTATTTAGGGGGCAGGGTGGGGTGGGTGGCAGCCCTGTGTTTAATCATAATGTCTAGTTCTTCCCTTAGAGGGTTTACAAAATATTGCCTTCATCAACCTGCTTGAAATAATGCACAAATTGGCTTTTGCAGGATGTGAGCTCCCACCTTACCCATCAACGTTTTCATCTTAAGAAATGCCTGAAGCTCCACCAAACATTTTGCTGGAAAAGATTTCATTCTTTGTGCAAAATCTTTCTGGTAATTAATTCACTTTTATTTTTTAATTAGGAAAGCATTCTATCACCTCAGGGAGGAGTGAAAGTCACAGAGGCGAAGGAAGTTCCAATGACACATAGGCCTGAATGCTTCAAATTGTGCACTGCAGGTAACAGAAGTGACTCCTTTGATGCAGATCAGAGGGGGGCACAGGCGAACACAGGAAGTTGTCATATGCCAGGTCAGACTATCCATCTGGGCCAATACTGTCTACTCTGGTTGGCAGTGGCTTTCCAAGGTCTTCAGCAGTGGCCCTTCACATGTTGTCTGAGGTCCTTTTATCTCAGATTGGCAGGGCCATCTGCATGCAAGGCAAATGCTATCTTACTAAGCTATCGTCCCTCCCCAACTGTACAGCAGATATGGAGCGGTTTTATGACTTAGCTCAGTCAATGACATAACTCAGTATCACTTACAGACAGCAGTTCATGTGTTTAGCCAATTTGAGGACTTGGGTCAGGAGATTTTCTGATTTGCAGGGATCTTTTAATTAGTGTGATACGAGGGCCCAAACAGGAAAGCCTTATTTGTTTATGCAGCATGTACCACTATCCTACATCTTCTCCCTTTTCATCTGCCTTCTTGCCTTTAGGAGCTTTGTGGTTAGGTCCTGGCTGGCATGTGAACATGTGTTTCAACATCCGTGGACCTCACAGAGAGTATTTTCTTAATTGGCAGGCAACACCCTAGGAGGGGCTACCATATTCCAAAGATAGTGCCTTACACCCTTACATTTTCCACTAAAAAGCAGAAGGTACCTAGGCTCAGTTGGTTTGGGACAGCAGTAATGGTGTATCCTTTGGGTAAATATTGCAGTGCTAAGAGTCAGTCCTCCAACCTATTCTGTACCTAGCTAGATTTCACCCTCATCCAGCCCAAGAGTTGTGCACTTTCTAGATTAGTTTCAGTCTTCCAGTAGATCAGAGAGGGAAAGCATGTGTTCTTCTACATGTTAGACTCCTAGAATTGTAGAATCGCAGAATTGGAAGGGATCATGAAGGTCCTCTAGTCCAACTCCCTGCAATGCAGGAATCTATTGTGCAATGGTGTGGCTTGAACTCACGACCTTGATGTTGTTGGACTCCAACTCCCATCAGCCCTAAACAGTATAGCCAGTGGTCAGGGATGAAGGGAATTAAAATCCTATGTCATCATGAAAGCCAACGTTTCCTCATTCCTGCAACAGTTGCTGCTAGCTCTACTTACTGTAGCACCATGGCTCTGCCTTCTTGTAGCTGGGATCATCGTCTTCCCAGCTTGACGGCTGCTGTGGAAATGATCCTGGTAAAGCTCCTGTTGAGACCCACTACTCAGAAGACTCTTTTTAGGCTAAAAGTTTGCTGAAAACGACCCTGGTATCTAGACTTCAAACCTTTAGCAGCAGGCACAGGTTACTGAATGTGTCATAATTGCTCATGTGTCCCAAGCCTTAAGCCATTTTGCTGTTCTTGAAGATTTCCATTGGCTCAGTATGAAAAGACGATAAATGCAAAATAGGACAAAATTTTCCTCATCTGTTGTTGTCACTTTCTGGCTCTATATTGTGTGCTGACTCAGCTTAAAGGCAGGGGAAACTATCAATATAATGTAGCACCTTGTGTCCAAATGCATCAATGAACAAACACATAGAATTATAGAATTGTAGAGGTAGAAGGGGTCACGAGGGTCATTTAGTCCAACTCCCTGCAATGCAGGAGTCTTTCACCCAACATGGTGCTTGAACCCACAACCCTGGGATAAAGAGCCTCATGCTCTACTGACTGATGCTTCTGCATCCCATGTAGATTGGGAGCAACATCATGGGACTCAGTTAGTGCTTCTAGCAGGGAACACCTAAAATGCTTGTATCTAACCTACATGAAGGTTCCATCAGTAGAAGGCTTTTTGGAACAGAATGCTCTCCCCCGCCCCCAAATCTGTCCTGGGGGTTCCCTCAACTCCCTGGAGCAGATTTAGGGCAATGGGGGGGTATGCTTGGTGGGGAGGAGAGTGGGAACGTTTTGTTGTGCTAGTGTACATCCTTGGGCTAACAGAACAAATGATTTGGACAGTGCCCCTTCTTTGCAACACTCTGTTGCTTTTTAAAATGTACAGTCGTCTTGAAAGATCCTGAATTATAACACCTTGTGAGACTTTTAATTTCTTTTTGTAATGTGAGGCATATAATCACATTCAGAAAAGCAGATATTATTAGATTTTTTTTTAAGCGTTGTGCGAAATAAAAAACTGGCAGGTGTGAAAGGTTCCATATGGTGGTAACAGCAGCACCACCAGCTCTAGTGAACTGCATTCAATCAAGGGTGTTGCAGGTTGTTACAATTCTCATTTCTCTCAGGTCTGAAAATAGCTCCTAAATAAAGGTTTTTGTATTAATGTAATGCTGTGCTCAGGGACGGGTGGAGTGACGGTGAAAATCAGTCATAGCACCAGCTTGATGTCTGAGCAGGGAAGGCTACCTGTGCCTTTTTTAAACCCGAAGACTTTTTTTTTTGCTTGTGGAGTCTAGAATAATGTGCTGAAGGACAATTCTGTGAGCAGAAATTATATTTTTTTGTGGCTTGTAATTAATTATGCAACAATACCCGAATTTATTTCAGTTTGTTTGAGCATTCTTTGTGCCAGTGAAGGTAATTTTTCGTTTAATGAAGGAGCTTATTTTTATTTATTATAGTCTATTTGTGAGTCACCTAATTAACAACAACAATAACAACAAAAATTCTCTGGGCAACACAGTAAAATAGAAAAAAAATGGAAACAAGTCATATAACAATTCAATAAAAACATAAATCGATTAAATCATCCCAACAAGAACATAAAATTCAACCATAATACCCAACATAGACACACATCATAATCCCAGCAACTCAGTCCAGCTACAAAAGAATAAAACTAGCCAAACTGCCATTATTTTACAGAGGCTAAAATAAATGTGTTTAAAGAATATTAATAGAAGTTGAAAGACCTGGGAGAACAAAAAGTCTTTGCCTGCTGCCAAAAATATATTAAAGTAGATGAGTGAGTTGGGACATAAAGGCTGTATACAGTAAGGTCTGGGAGTTACCCAAACAGGCTGGGCTTTTCTGTGAGATTTGGGGATGTGGAAAAGGCTGTCTTCCATGTTCTGATGATCAACTATCTGGGATTCTGAGGACACCCATCGTATTATGCCCTAAAGGCCAGGTTCTCTTTTTTCTGTTCAAAGAACAAATAGAGATTTCTAAGTAACCCAGATTACAGATTGTGTACACATTTAACAGGATTTGTGGCACATGGCCAAACAATTAGGCCTCTCTCTCTCTCTCTCTCTCTCTCTCTCTCTCTCTCATCTTGTAGTGTTTTGCAAGTGGCTTTGCCCAATAACACTAATGGGTGATGAACACAGAAATCTTTTGGCTAGCTGTGCACGTCCTGCACATAGATGTGTATAAGACAGCACATGGTGTAGAAAAGTGGATAGATACAACTTTTTTCTCCCTCCTTCCCAATGCTAGAACCTGGGGCCATCTAATCAAACTGAGTATTGGAAGATTCAGGACAGGGCATTTAAAAGGTGCTTAGAGGGTGCTCCCCAGTTTATGCGATTTTACCTACGCATACCCTTGTAAGTGGGGAATTGCCTGTACTAAACTCTTGAGGGAGGCACCAAGGCACCAAGAACATGCAGGCTGAATATATAATTGGTATAAACTCAAGGATGCTGAACAGCTGAGATGTCTCAGTACTATTAGCTATTAGAAATGAAAACTTGTGTGCAATTTTCCTTTTTCCTTTTTTATGGTGGTGGAAACCCAGAAGAAATTGATGGCAGTTATGCTGTAGCAAACATCTCTACTGTGTGCCGCTGAAGAGACAAAACAGAACATGCTCTGCTTGCCAAAGGTGATGCGCCCAAGCAGGCTTTCCATTGTAACGATTTCCAGAGGGGTTGCCACATTTGTCTGTTGCAACAAAAACAGCAGTGACTTTGCGGGACCTAAAGACCTCGGGGGGGGTTTCTTTTTCAAGGTGTTCCAAGACTAGTTGTTTTTTAATATAGGGCTTTATGCATTCAGTAGCACAAACAGCCAGGGATGCTGTTTACTTGTGGTTCTTCCAGTCTCCATTTCATGTATGGCAAACTGCTGTCCTTCAGAGGGGTATCCCTCTTCATTATGGACCTAGGCTGATTTCTACTATGTTTGGTTATGCATGTTTGAAACAGATGGGTGAATGAAGAAGGTTATGGGCATTAGTTCTTGCATTTTTAAATATTTTCATTAGGATGACCACACCAGCGGAAGAGTAACTGGATGGCTCATGTGATAAGGTCAGGTGGTCTCCTTTTTGGCTGCAGCAGCAGGTAAGCTGATAATGAGCTAAATCCCACTTTCCACCGGCAGCCTCCTTTGTCCTGTGCAATTGTGATAGTCTTGTTTGGCACAGATGGTCTTTCAGTAGGAGTCATTTGGCTCTTGTTTAGAAACAAATGCAAGCACACTGCACTGGGACTAAGGTTTCATATGCAGTTTATTTTATTTTACTTTGTTTTAATACTGAAAGGTTGATGCAGACACACATCCTGATGTACGGTCCGACCGTTTCTTCTTTGGTCTTGGACTGTACAATTCCATTCCTAAAGAAATGTTACAAAGGATCCTCTCTCTCTCTCTCTCCATGTACAAAATGCACAGCCACTGACAAGGAATAATTTGACTTTTATTTTATAATTTGGCTTTTATTGAAATGTTTTCAATTAATGCATGTACATGTACGTGCACACACATACATACTGTTGACATCATTCAAAAATGGAAAAACGGGGTGGGGAGGAGGAATTTATCCTTCCTCTTCCGAACTCATGATGGGCTTGCTAATGTTAAAACATGATGATTTCTAAAAATAATCCTCGGGTTTCTATAGTAACCTGCACTGTTGCTATGTGTGAATCTGGAGAGGATATTACCCCCTTGATACCTGCTATTCCAGTCCTTTCAGCAACAGTGTTGTGCACACCCCTGGGAGGGCTTTGACAACAGACAGATCAAACTGCTGCTTCTCCTTTAAATAGACTCAGTGAATTGACTACCTTTGTTCTATTGTATGAGGCATAAAAAGGCTGCTGAGCTGAGCCCATCTCAGTGCACAGAGCCACAGCATCTTCCTTTTCTTATTGCAGCTTGCGTGTCTCTTTTAGTACTTGTCACTTTTTGCTCCAGCTCCATCCTCTTTGTCTGTGCAGCTTCTCTGCCTGCCATGAACTTTTGAAGAGTTTTTTTTTAAAAAGAAAAAAGTTGTACAGCATCTAATTTATGTGACCTTTTCCATTAAAAAAAAGTGGTGGTGGAGATTGCACAAATAAGGTGTGTGCTTACAAATGTATGTGAAGAAGAAGAAGAAGTAGAGTTTTGATTTGATATCCCGCTTTATCACTACCCTAAGGAGTCTCAAAGCAGCTAACAATCCCCTTTTCCCTTCCTCCCCCACAACAAACACTCTGTGAGATGAGTGAGGCTGAGAGACTTCAGAGAAGTGTGACTAGCCCAAGGTCACCCAGCAGCTGCATGTGGAGGAGCGGAGATGCGAACCCGGTTCCCCAGATTACGAGTCTACCGCTCTTAACCACTACACCACACTGGCTCCCCATATTGTCCACAGTGCATGTGCCGACCTGTTGCCCCAGTGCATGCATAGGACTCCCAGTTGGAATGAATGGGTGAATCATATAATCCCAAACCCTATAGATCATATTAGAAGATAAATTCTCACAGCAAAGATACACATTCAGTAATCCTCCAGGGATTGGACCACTTGAGAAAGTAGGAGTTGGATCACATATTTGTAAAATATTCCTTACACCTGGAAAAATGCCACATTAGGGGAAGGCTTGGCTATACCAGCTTTCTGCGAAAGGAGAGAGTATTTGACATGGAAAAGCATTCAAATAGGCATCCCCGCATCTATATCCTGAAGTGCTTCAGTCCCAGGAGGGATCTTCAGCTTGATGGTAACATGTATCTTGTTGCTAGGGTGGCAGATTAATATATGACCTGAAAATAATTGGTGAAATTGTACAACTATGCACAACACATGCAGTCCCAACGGATTTCTCTCTTTACCTATTCCAGGCAGTATGTGCTACTGTGTGCACATGAGGTATGCCCCGGCATACTAAGCTGATTCTGATGACGTGACTTGTATACAATAAGGAAGTTCCAGCTTGGTGGTAGTTGTTGGTAGAAGAACAAGTATTAAGGAGCCAATGACTAGATTAATCCCATCATGCCTAATTTCTTGGCCACCCACCCTCTCCCCCAACAGTCCAGTGCTTGTCATCCCAGGACTCTGACATTAGAAGGAATATAATGATTAAAAGCTTCCAAGTGGAGACCTTCATTCCAACTAGCTAGGGTGAGTTTTATTCATGTAGCTGCTCATGCTGATACTTCCCAGAGTCTTTGCATGTATGGGGGAAGGAAAGGGATGGAGATATCTGGTACAAGCCATTATTAGAGGGGTGAGGAACCTCAGGGAACATCTGGAAGGCCACAGGTTCCCCACCTCTTCTTTAATGGAATCTAGATGTTTAGAGCCTCTCTGGAAATCAAGTTTGTGTAACAGGTCCTAACTTGCATGAAAAGCTTCGATCAGATCACGAGCCAGTCAACATAAGGAATTGTGGTGGACATGCTACAACAGCAGCAAGAATACTTATTGCAAAGTACTGGAAGACACAAGATCTACCCACCCGGGAAGAATGGCAGATGAAGGTGATGGACTACATGGAACTGGCGGAAATGACTGGCAGAATCCGAGACCAGGGAGAAGAGTCGGTGGAGGAAGATTGGAAGAAATTTAAAGACTACTTACAGAAACATTGTAAAATTAATGAATGTTAGAAGGATGTTGGAATGAAGTTATGTGGTTTTAGCAGAAATGTTATAAGGGTTTAGGAAAAAATAGACTGTTAATTGGTGAAAGGAGGGAAAGTAAAGTTACATCATATTGAGATAAATTACAGAACAAAAATTGGAAAAGATGGAAAGGATTTGCTGAAATAGTTAACCGAATTAGAATACAAAAAAGGGAGGTGTGAGGAGGTCAAGGAAACAAGCAAATGAAAGATAAGTTATGGGAAGATTAGTTGTGTTTTTTTCCTTTTTTTCTTTTCTACTTCTTTCCTTATTGTGATGTGTTGTTTTGTTTTTGTTTAATATGGTGTTATTACTTTTACTTTTGCTTTTTGAAACCCTTAAATTTTTTAATAAATATTATTTTTTTCAAAAAAGGAATTGTGGTGGACAATCATGCCACCATGGACCCTGAAACAACAGAGCATTCTCAGAAGCATCACACTACTGATTCAACTCTCCATACCAGGCTTCTAGGAACATAGGAGACATAGGGAGCTGCCTTCATACTGAGTAAGACCATTGGTTCATCTAGCACAGTAATGTCTGCACCAGGAGTGGGACACCTTCAGCCTGTGGATCAATCTTGGTCTGCTAGGGTATCTTGTTTGGCCCATGAGGCCATTTACAGCTAACCATGCTTAGCTGTCAACAACACTCATCACCGACATCTGTTGATGGGCAGGACGGCAGAGTTCATTTCGGCCTTGGTTTCAGCCCATCTGTTCCCAGCAGTAGTTCCCAGTAGGGAATAGGCATTCACAGCCAGAACAGAATTTAAACCCCTGTTCATTAGCTGATAAGTGAGGAGTTAAATACTGCTCAGTTTGGCTCCTGGAAAGAGGCATGTTTAGCTAAGCGGCTCTGGTTTGTTTGTTTGTTGGTTGGTTGGTTGGTTGGTTGGTTGGTTTTGCAGACTCTACACTGGCTGGCAGTACTTAT
Source organism: Podarcis erhardii (assembly GCF_964252035.2). Lineage (NCBI taxonomy): Eukaryota > Metazoa > Chordata > Lepidosauria > Squamata > Lacertidae > Podarcis > Podarcis erhardii. The sequence goes on along the minus strand of NC_138498.1, from coordinate 52,522,552 downwards.
CCCAGGGTTATGGACAGGGATCTGTCTCAGCCCTACCTAGAAATGCCATAGATTGAACCATACAAACAGAATGGCTGGTACTGCAAGTTACGTCTGGAGTAGCCAACATAGTAACTTCCAGATGTTGTTGGATTCTAGCTTTAACTAGCCCCAGCCAACATGGTCAGTGGTCAGGAATAATGGGAAATGTAGTCCGGTAATATCTGAAGGGTACCACATTGGTTTCTCCTGTGTTATGACCATGGCAGGATTAAGACATTATCCATAGTAATTTCTAGCAGCCTTTGCAAAGTGATTTATGTTCTGGTTAAAACAAAGGTTATAGGAACCGTGTGCTCTTTGTAAACATTGCTAAAGAGCAAAAAACCCAATCAATCAATCAATAATCAAACAAGCAAGCAAGCAAGCAATAAAATCTAATTGTGAAACTGTTGACAGCTGGCAGCAGAAGAAAAAGCCAAGAAACACTTTTAAGAATCTGACAAATTCATAGCTTTCTCACTGGCTATTTCTAGCTAAGACATCTAAATAGAGAAGAAGTATCAGCAGAAGCTAGTGGCCTCATGGAGGCATTACCAATGCAGGCTATATGACAATTAGGGATGTGTAGCATGGTCTTGCCTGTACGTGTGAGCTTCCGAGAAGAACCTTAGTAGAATGGACCTTTTTTTCATTTTCAATTTTTATTAACTTTTCAAATTTTACATTTCAAATTAAACATCTTCTATTCATACATTCATTAACTTTCCTCCCTCCCCTTCCAAGGTTCATTTAATGTATCCATCATTCCTGCATATTTTAATAATTCTATTTTCCTATCTTACATCACTTCAACATATGTTATACTGTTGAATTTTACTTTAATACTGCCCACCTTTTCAACTGTACACAATTATTTTCAACATATTCAACAACAAAATTCCCTTCCTCTTTAAATGCCTGTTCTTCTTGCTCTCTTACTCTATTTGTTAGACCTGCCAAATCCAAATATTCTATCATCTTCAGTTGCCAGTCTTCCTTACTAGGGACCTCACTCACTTTCCATTTTGGGGCTAGCAAAATCTGAGCTGTTGTTGTTGCATACATAATATTTTTTCTGACCCTTGGGAACCTCTGTTTTAACAATTCCTAACAGAAATGCCTCTGGTTTTTTTGGGGTGGGGAAGCTGTTTTAAACATTATTTTTATCTCATTATATATAATTTCCCAATATTCTTTAACTTTTCTGCATACCCACCACATATGGAAAAAGTTCCTTCCACCTCTTTACATTTCCAACACAAATCTGATTTCACATTCATCTTGGCCAACCTGCTTGGAGTTAAATACCATCTGCGGATCATTTTCATATAATTCTCTTCCAGTGTGTAGCGTGCAGTGAATTTCAAATCATTTTTCCAGAATTTCTCCCAGAGGCCTATCTCTATATTATACCCTATGTCCATTGTCCAGTGGGTCATTGGTGCTTTAACTGTCTCATCCTTTGTTTCCCTTTCCAATAAAGGTTTATACATTTTAGACAATAATTTTTCCTTATTCGACAAAAGCTCTCTTTCAGATTGTAAGCTTTGGTCCAAAAAACAATTTTTCTTATCCAATTTAAACATATCATGTATTTGATGGTACTGAAGCCAGTCAGTAACTTGGTTCCTTCTTCCATTGGTTTCAATCTAGGTTCACTCCCTGAAAAGTCCAACAATTCTCTATAAGTCACCCACCATCTGTCCATATTCATTCTTTTGTTTGTAATTGCTTCAGTTGCTGATAGTCATAAGGGTGTTTTCTTTCCAGCAAGTTTTTATACTTCTCCCAAACTCTAAACAAATTTCTCCTAATGACATGGTTCATAAAACTTTATAGTCACCATTAAGTAAATAAATTTGTCTATAGTTCTTAGTCCCTGTTAAATCATAGTCTTGTTTTGGTATCAGGGTGATGTATGCATTTTTCTACAATGCAGGAACCTCTCCTGTCACCAGAATTCTGTACATAGTGTCCTCGAGAGATTCAATCAATGCATTTTGATTTTTTAAATAATAAATTGCAGTAAGTCCATCTGATGCTTTGCCTGTCTTCAATCGGTTTATCGCCAGCTGCAGTTCCGACTTTGATATGGGCGTAGTTAGGTTCCTCAAATCCTCCTTTGCAACTTTGCATATATTACAATTATTCAGATAAGATTCCATTTTCTCGGGTTCTTCCTTCTCAGGTCAATATGAAGCTGAATATAATGGACTTTTGGTCTGCCCCACCTGGGGAGATTTTCCAGTTTTTGTTTCACTCTTGTGTGCTCTGCGGTGATTCCAACCCAGGGTTATATATCAGTCTAATTTCATGGAAACACTGATGCAGATAATGATCGTAAGAAGGATCAGGCAAGTCCTAGACATGCATTCTGTTTTTCCATAGTGGCCAGCTAGATGCCTCTGGAAAGTTCATGAAGATGATCACGGCAATAGCCTTCTCCCATTATTGTTCCCTGATGACTGGTATTCAGAGGCATGGCCTTATGTTTCCCCAAGGCCCTCTTGCCTCAACATTTGTTTACCATTAGCAATCTGATTAGAGATGGCTGTAAATGACCTTCAAGCCAAATACTCAACAGAGTGCTCCTGTTTCCAGTGTCCCAGCTATTGATTGGGATCATTGAGAATATTCATACTGCTATTAATAACAGAGTGCAGCTTTTTGGATTGATTTTCAACATTTTGCCTCACTTGTGTTGCCCTTAAGTCCATTTTGGAGCTGTCCTACTTCTGCAAGAAGCACAAGGCTTGGCATTGGTGTCTGTCCAGGAATGCATCCTAAAAGGAAAGCATGAATAATGGGTAGGAATAGGGCAGAAGTTTAAAAATGAGCTGATACTGAAAAAGGTTCAGTGTCCTGCAAGGGCATGTAGTGTGCCAGTCACAGAGATAATGATCAATGGTCTGATTCTGAAAATCACCAAGTGGCCTTTGATGAGCAGGATGAGGAATTCACTGTCATTCTTGGGACCTTTCCACTGGACCACTGGGTCACATGATGGAAGAGGCACAGGGTTCTTTTACAGTGGTACCTCGGGTTAAGAACTTAATTCGTTCTGGAGGTCGATCCTTAACCTGAAACTGTTCTTAACCTGAGGTACCACTTTAGCTAATGGGTACTATTTCTGGGTTAGCAGAGTCTGTAACCTGAAGCGTCTGTAACCTGAAGCATCTGTAACCCGATGTACCATTGTGGTTTATAGAAAGTTTCAGGCATCACCAGTGAGGACTTTGTGATGGTGGCTAGTGTGGTGGGGCTGGCAGCATTCTGTCTCATCCCAAATAGGTGTCCCCATCACAAATGTTTGTTTTGAGTGTGCAGTCTCTCCCAGCCCAAATGTTAAAAATATTGATGCAATGAATTTTAAAACCTCCAGTATCCCAAGGCTTGCATTTCCTTGTGATTTTTCTTTCTTTTTGTGGGACCGTGTAGTTTTTGTCTCTTAATTGCCAAAGGCAGCAGTGGTCTGTAGAGCTGGTCTGAAAGCTTTTCCTTAGTGATATGGGAAAGGCTTTTAGTCTTGGAAACAGAAGCACTGGGTTCTGCATTCTGTACAGATTTGGTTCACAGATGGAATAGCAGAGCAACAGGTTGCCGCCCATCTATTCCAGACAGCGTGGCAAAACATGTTGCATGATTGGCAGATATTTGTCTTTTGTTCTGTTATTGGCAGAAGGCATTTTATTGGGGAACTTATCTGAAATAGCTGTGAGGTTTTCTTTAACCAAAATTGTGTGCCTTGTCCTGACATACCGTATTTTTCCATCTATAAGACACCCCCATGTATAAGACCCCCCCCCCATTTTGGGGGACCCTGATTTAAAAATGGGGGAAGATCTATCCATGTATAAGATGCCCCCACATTTTGGACATTATTTTTTAGGGGGAAACCTAGACCTATACACGGAAAAATATGGTAATAGCTCTTAGCCTATTAAAAGTTGTGCAATGTAACTGTTTACAGAATAGAACAGATGATAGGCAAAGTTAACTATTGTGAGTCTACTAACTGGGCCACTTATTTCTCAGCTTTATTATTATTATTATTATTATTATTATTAAATGTGAAACAGGCATATTTAATGCATTGCCTTAGTTTGGGGAAGTGGCTTGAAATATGCGGATGAAAATTGGTATGTAAGTGCTCTTAACAGTTTCTTCTCAGTGATAAGCATTTATGGCAATTTTAAACAATGTCTGTGATGACAAGTGGATCAAATACAAAAGATGATTAAATAATCAAAGCAAACCAGAGGGAAACCATGGGTCAAGGTGAGGAACCAGCCCAGAAAAGGCAGACGTGCACCATTCTGTATGACAGTCACTCTATATGCTCAGAAATTATTCTCAAAACAACCACTGGTATTTGGAAGATGGGATGTAATAGAGTTTGGCGTATTCTTTGTTCTGTCATCTAATTAAATGCAGTCACTGACAGCCACACATTAGCACCAGACAATGAGGGTGCTAAATATAGAGACAAAATGTCAGCGTCATCTTCTGACTGTGGACTATGTGAACATTCCCTCCCTCCCCCTGGAATTGAACTAACCCATACCCGAGAATTTATTATTTTGAGCTGGAAGTGTATGTGATATATTTCGCTTGGTAGACTTTTCATTCCTGCAGCTCCCCTAGTTTAGTTGGACATCCCCTTCTCTTCTCATGGTTTTCTGGACACAGTATATCTAGGTATCTGAAGCACCAGGAGCTCCTTCTCAGGACACCATCTTTGCTTTCTGGTACCTCTCTGGCTCCCTTTGAAGACATGCACTGTGGCAGAAGTATTGCTGGAGTCCTTTCCTAGGGTGCATTTACTTGTAAGCAAGCAAGCAAGTCTCCTAGTAGAAGGAATTATTGGAAGCCTCAAGATAAGAGAAAAGGACCTCTAGCAGTTCTCTCACAAACTATTGTGCAATTCTATAGTTTCTTCAGAATTACTGAATCTGACTTGATACTTCTCTGCTGTAGCTCCTGCCTCTGCCCTTCCCATCAAAGCTGTCTAGCTATCATGAGACAGCTTGATTGCAGCTTTGGGAGGTAGAATTCATTAGGATTGCAAGGGCTACCCTTGTCCAGTGCATCTGTGAATTTTTGGATCCCAGTTTTACACCTCAGTGGGGTGTTGTGGAGGAGACCATGTCAAGCAAACCCCTGTTGCAATAATGTAATCCTCAGCTCAGCTGTAGGTTAAGCTGCCTGTGGTTTTTCCAAGTACTGAGTTTTGGAAAGCAAAGAGATGGCCTTTAAATATAAGCATAATATGTAGAGTGCATGAATCTTTTTCTTTCTTTCTTTCGACTGCAGGGTTCGGATTACTTGCTTAAAGGGGTCTTCCTTACAACTTGGGAGTTTCTTTTGGGGGGTGGGTGGGTGGGGAGATGGAGTTTGCATGAAACAATCAAATCCATGTGTGTTTGGAGAGTTTGCATGCTTACAATAACAAGTGCCAAAATAAAAGCTTTGCAGGAGGCTTTAATGTGGGGAGAAATGTGAGGGGGAAGGAGCCCACAGCATGAAACAGAGTTGCATATTGTATCAGGCAAAGAGCCCAGATGATAAATTTCCCACAATTAACACTTGGGAATAGCTTGATTTTTATAGGGAAAACATATTGTTCATACCAGTCTGGTTTCTTTACAGATGCCCTGGTAGTATTTTTCCAACAGTGCTGTTCAGAGGTGTACTTGTCTGTGGCAATTTGGTTGCCAAGTGGGTTAAATGTCACTAATAGCCTCCGGTCAGGTCTTACTTAGTTAAGAAATTGCACATTTCTCTCCCTCCTCTCCTGTCACAGTGGAGATTCCAGGTCAGAGTCATCCTCATTAAAGAACCTGGAGCCCAACTAAAGACAAATTCGATACACTGCTCCAGAAGGAACTAGTGGAAGAGCAGTAGACTGAGCCTATTGATGGGGTGGGGACAGTGGCGTAGCGTGGGGGGTGCAGGGGGGGCCGGCCGCACCGGCCGCAACATCTGGGGGGGCGCGCAAGCAACTCGCAGCTCTCTAGTGGAAGAGACTCGAGTAATAAAATCCACGGGTTAGGGGGCGCAAATTACTTGCCTTGCCCCGGGTGCTGACAACCCACGCTACGCCACTGGGTGGGAAGGCATGTATCAGATTCAGAAGACTTTGAGTGTAGTAACAACAACAACAACAACAACAACAACAATTTATTTATACCCCGCCCATCTGGCTGGGTTTCCTCAGCCACTCTGGGCGGCTTCCAACAAAATATGTCATGGAAACTGAAAGATGCCATTAAATGATTATTATTTTCTAGAATCATTTCAATTGGGGTTTAGGCCTGGTTTTGGCACAGAAACTTCTTTGGTCGCCCTGTATTATGACCTCTGTCAGAAGAGAGACAGGGGAAATGTGTCCCTGTTAATTCTCCACAACCTCTCTGCAGTTTTGAATACCACCAACCATGGTATCCTTCTGGAGTGGCTGTGTCAGGCGGTGGCGCTTTGTGATCGTCCTACTTGGATGGTTGTTTTCAGAGGGAGATGCCTGGGGAGGGCTCTTCAGCCCCATGGAGCCTTCATTGTAGGTTTCCTCAGGTTTCAGTTTTATCCCCCATGCTGTTTAACATCTACATGAAACAAATGAGTGTGATTATTCAGAGTTCTGGAGTATGTTGTCAGCAATATGCTACTGACACACCCTTTGCTGTTGCTTGAGGCTCAGGTGACTTCGGTGGCATGGAGTGGCCTTTTCTGCAGTGGCGCCCCATTTGTGGAATTCTCTCCCCAGGGAGACTCGCCTGGCACTTTTCATTGCATATCTTTGGGTTCTTGGTAAAAATGTTTCTCCATAACCAGGCCTTTGGCTGATTAACATTCTATGGCCTGTTAAATGTGTTTGTGGGAGGGGGGGTTAATGGCTTTTTAAAATGTGTGAATGCACATGCACTGTCTGGGTTTTTCCAACTTTGCAAATAGCCATTCATCTGTGATTTGTTGTTTTCAGGCAGGTTAGAATTGCCCTCAGAAATGTTTGGGTCCCAGCCACTTTTACAGACTAGGGAAAGTGTTGTGAGCACCACATGTGTGCCACATCTCTCCCCCCCCCTTGCTACAGTTAGACTTGGAAAAAGCCCTCTGTTGATACCACATTAGAGACTCGTGAGTTAAGACCTACTCTTGACTCTGAGGAACGTGGTTGTCCTAAGGAAGGCCAACTAAGTGAATGAGAGTTGTAATATAGATTGATGTAGCTCTGGAAGAACCTCCAAAACCATCAATAAGAGGGTAGTTTGTTTTTACTGGCTTTGCATCAGTGCTCTAAGCTGCATGAACTGCTTTTCCACTGGCACTGAAGATAGCATAAGCAACAACTAAATAATGAGGGAATTGTGATTTGCAGAATTGGATTTTGCAATGAGCAATAAAAGAAGACTGCAGTTTGGTCAGGTTTGAATAATAGTCCTTAGGCTCCGGGATTTGGGTGAGTGTGAGTCAGCGGATGGTGCTCCTCTTGGCCTTCCCTTTAGCTTTTGTCTTTTGGAGTTCTTGACAGTAAGGAGGCTCCTTCCTCGTCTCTCCCTTTTCCTGGAAAGGGGAAGGAAAAAACCCAGCTCACAGCCTTCGGAACACAACCCTGTGTTTTAAACGTGGTCTGCATTTTTGAGGTTGATCTCTGGAGTTGTTTTTCCCTTCCAGTCATAGGGCTTATGGTGCCTAAGAGGCTGGAAGAAAGAGCAAACATTTGTGCAAAGCTCCAGAACACAGTTGGAATGCATCTAGTGACCTTTTAAGGCTTGAAAGGTGACTCACCTGAATTCCTGGGGGGCAAATCTTACTTGTCTAAAAGCAACTCCTACTCCTCCTACTCACAGGTGAATGACGACTCAAGTCGCAAGCCTGATCTGTTACCAAGAAGAGATGCCAAATTGTACTAGAGGGCATCTGATGCTATTCGTCTGTTTAAGGAAATGATACCTGAGATTTACTGTGGCTCTGAATGCTTACTATAAATCCCATGGTTATGGGACTATCAGAAAAAGAGATCACATGGTTTGCAGCTGTTGCTTCCCATGAGGAGAAATACTGCCTTAATTCAAAGTCCCAAAGAAGTACAGGGGATATCTCCTAAGTAATGGTATGAGGGTTGAAGCTGCCTAAAATTATTTATAAATATTATCAGATTGCCACTACCATTACCTTCAATCTGAATATTAAATCCATCTACTCATGCTATTTTTATAGAAAAAGAGGTGCTAGAATGCCTAATTATTACTATTTTTTATTATTATATAGACTAGCAGTTCATCATGTTGAGCGCAAGAGATGTTGCCACCCCCAAAACAAACCCTTCCTCAGCATTGGAGGGCTCAGGCAAAGAGAGGAAAGCAGGCTTCCCTTTGCACATCTTCCTTTCCAACTTGTGGAGAGTAGCAGTGCCAGGTGACAGAGATACAACAGGAGGGGTGGAGCCAGCCAGCATGGTACCCCACTCTCACCTCGTGTGATTACAGAGAAGGGCTTTACCTTCTGAATAAAGGTAAAGGTAAAGGGACTCCTGACCATTAGGTCCAGTCGTGACCGACTCTGGGGTTGTGGTGCTCATTTCGCTTTATTGGCCGAAGGAGCCGGCGTACAGCTTCCGGGACATGTGGCCAGCATGACTAAGCTGCTTCTGGAGAACCAGAGCAGTGCACGGAAACGCCGTGTACCTTCCCGCCAGAGCGGTTCCTATTTCTCTACTTGCACTTTGACATGCTTTCGAACTGCTAGGTTGGCAGAAGCTGGGACCGAGCAACGGGAGCTCACCCCCTCACAGGGATTTGAACCGCCGACCTTCTGATCGGCAAGTCCTAGGCTCTGTGGTTTAACCCACAGTGCCATCCGCCTCCCTACCAACTTCTGAATAGGGCTACTGAAATCTCTGTGAAATGAATCCCCGTGTTAAAGGCATGGCTTTGAGCAGGCTTGTTCTCCTTGAGGTACCATACTGAGGAAACATGCTGCATTCTGAAACAAGCCTGGAGGTTAAGGTTTTTGAACTGGAAAGGAAAAAGTGTTTCTCCTAAATTAATAACACTAACCACAATTTCCTCAATGGCATGGAGGGCATGGTGATTGCATAGGTTGGCTCCAGGCCTTTCTGGCCAAGTTAAGTGTATCTGAATGAGCTCACTTCAGTTTTTAAGGCCAAGGCAACTCCTTAAACAAGATGCTGGGTTGTTTCCAACTAGGGTAATTACTCTTTTTTTTCACTTACTGCTGTTGATGTGCTGAAGACTCCTCCTGGAAGGTACTGAAAACGTTCCCTGTTAGTAAGGAGGCTGTTTAGATGCTATCTGTCCTTCGGGTGGGAATTGCTTTTCTGCATTCTCCTACTAAGGACAGTTGCGCAGAACTGGACATCCAACTTTCTGTTCTGCCAATTCTGCTGCCTGAGGTTACAGGAACTAAATAACACCCTAATTGCCTCCATTACATGTTAATGGTGCTTGGATTTGCAGCCCAGGGTTCCTTGCCACAAACCTGCCTTTGACAAACAGGCATAAAATCCAGATTCTGAGCATTCAAGTAAAACTTAACATCCCAACTTTTCTCTGATCATCCTTCTAGTATGTGGCTTTTGGTCACGCTCCTTTCCTTGAGTCAGAGTATCACCAAGCCAGATCAATGATATTTTTCTAAATAATTAAAAAAAGGAAAAAACAAAGAAGCCTGTATTTCAAAGTGGAAATTACTCCCCCCCACACACACACTTCTTGTATTTTATGGCTGTCTGCTTTCATTAATTTTTCAGTTGTGGTTTATTTTGGACAAATCCCTCCACCAAAATTGTCACATGAGGGCTTGACTACTATGAAAATAAAGCAGTCTCTCTTCTATTTTCAAAAAAGAGTCTGAAAATCCCTGCCATAATCTAGATGGTTCTACAGTATACTGAATTTATTCTGGATGTGTCAGTGCAAGCTTATTTTGCTCAGTATAATGATGATAAAAGCAAACAACATTTAATCCTGCCTTCTAAGGAAAGTGATTACTAGATTTAACTGTTATAAGCAGCTGTATGTGAGAAATAGGATTGGGCTAAGTGGAGTGCGTTATAACTTGCTCTCTGTGCAAACTCTGTTTATTGTTATTTCGTTAAGTTTATTCACTGAATGAGGCAGATTGCCAATTACCTTTGCAACAGTGAACTGAAATACAAAACATCTGAAGGCACAGTATCATTCTGTACATGCCTACTCAAGAGTTCAGTAGGACTTACTCCCAAGCAAATGTGCATTGGGCTGCAGCCTGAACATTCCTCTAGAGCAACCTTTCCCAACCTGGTGACCTCCATTTGTAGTGGAACTCAAGTTCCCATCAGCCCCAGCCAGCATGGCCAATGGTCAGGGGTGATGGGAACTGTAATCCCACAACATCTGGAGACCACCACATTGGAGAAGGCTCCTCTAGAATATGGTACTGCTGCAAATTGTAACAAAAATAGAGAAAAGCCCAGTTTGTTAGGTGTGTAATTGTATGCAAGCAGATGTAACAGTTGTGCCATGTGAGATATAGCCGTATATCAAATGTTAGAACCTGTTGGTAACGTTAAAACACAAACAAAAGTGGCGTTAGAATCTAGTCCTCCTGGTTTCACCAAGAGAAAAATGAAAGTTGTTCTCTTTTAAAGTGCAAGTTTTTATGCCACTGTTGGGAATGATTTAATGTCTTTGTCCAGCCTGCTGTCCATTCTGATCCATCTTGTAGGATCCTTCAAACAAGAGTGGTGTGGTGCTTCGCCTTATAGGGTGAGCTCTGGTCCCCAGACCACCACCTTAATTCCTTCAGCGAAACACATGCAACCTCTAGACCCACTGCTGTCTCTCCCATCACCCAGGGGTCCTGAGTCCTATATGTTACTTTTGTTTTTCAAGCACATGTCATGTATATATGCTTCAGATGTCTTTTTAATACTTCAAAACTGCTTTGACAATTGAGGGGGGCTCAAGATCTAGCCAAGCTGTGCAGCATTAGGCTGGCTTCCACCGAAAAGCCAAAGAACAGGTTCTCCTCGATCCTGAGAGTGAAGGTTGCATGCATGCCTAGAATGTGGTGAGGGTGGTTCTGCAGCATATACACCACCCAAATTATGAACATCTGACTGTGCATGGTTTCTGTTGGGAAAGGAGATCCAAATTGCATTTGGCATTACGTGTCTCTTTCATCAAAGCAAAGTCTTGCTGCAGCATAAAGATCCTTGCCATTTCCCTCCCACACTAAAGGGAGGTTTTATAGAGGCAACCTATCTCCATGGGCGTAGCCAGGATTTTTGTTGTGGGGGGCAGAAGCAATGTGATTGGTCAGTTAGTTAAGTATTTCTATTGTTTTACTTGATCTAGAGGGGCAGCTGCCCTCTTGCCACCCCTTGACTATGCCCATGCCTATCTTGATGGTGAGATCTGGATCCATGAGGATCTCTGTCTAGAAAGGACTGCCCATTTTGCTATGACTGAGGAACTCAATATGAGCTTGCAGGTTTTATTCTATAATAAGGATTCCATGATCCTCTTGGTTCTTGTCAGATTCATTGAAAAACCATCTGTTCATAATGAAAAATAATTTAAAAAATCAGTTACAAATCCTTCTAGTGTAGGGTTAGCCAAGAGAGACATTGGTCACTACTAGTAAGCCAAAGTAAAAGAACAGAGATGGATAGTCCTAAAACAGGGTGCTGGATTTCAGACTCATTTCTCTGAACTGGCTTGTTTTGTTATGGAATTCTGAGCACAATTACAATCAAACCCACCCATTATTATAAAAGAGTTTTTGCTCAATCTCAGCTATATAAAGAACAATGAATCTGGCCCCTGTGATTAACAGCCTTTGCTTGGGAGTGACTAAGATAATCACTTAGGAAAAATACAAGGGCTAGCCCAAGTTTTCAAGGTTGTTCATAATACTCATGCACACAGATGAGTCAGGGCAACTGTCAAAATCAACTAAAAGAAAAAAAGAGAGGTGTCTCTGGCTTACATTAGCAGCTCCATGATGGGTTTCAGATCCCTGCCTTTTGGAGAAGTGATGAGGAGTTTGGTACAGTGACTCAAGTCTTTGGATCGAGTCCTTAAAGAGGCATGTAAACTGATGCCGAGAAGCAAGCTGCTCTCTGCTACCTGGCAAGCTCATGGCTGAGATGGGGGTTTAATCGAGGTCCAAGGCAAAATATACATTTTGCAAATGAAAAGGAAGTATAATTTGGTGGTGTTTTTTTTTAAAATGCCATTGCTGGACCAGATGTGGTTGACAGGGTTTCCATATGATTTCATGTGTACTGCAATAAAGAATAGGAAGATTTTGGAAGCGCCAAGTATAGGGGACATAGCTCAGTGATAAAGAAAGCCTTGAAATGATCCACCCTGACTGGGATGTTTTATTTCTTCTGCCAGTCAGTGCAGCAATGATATGATTCAGTATATGGCAGTTTCATATGGAAAAGAATCACCTTTCCTTTCTCCTCCTCCTAGATGAATCACAGGACAAAACACCTTTGCTCTTTCAAATCATCGTCTTCCTAGAAGTATAAAATATATTTTCATGACTTCATAGTGTTAGCCATACATGGGATGGGATGGGGAAAGCTATAAATAAACTAAGAGAGTAATGTTATATGTACTCACAAGAACGTAACCAGTGTCGCAAGCAAGGAGTTTGCTGTTGCACTCAGGTCTTGTTGTGGGAGAGGCATCTGAGACCAGGATGCTGGGCTAGATGGGTCATGGGCCTGATCCAGTAGGCTCTTCTTGTGTGCTAATGACCAACCAACCAGCTTCCTCACTGCCTTGCAGGTGGGTGGGGAGGCTGTGTGTATGTATTACACACCCTTCCCCTCCTCTCCAGCCTCTGAATTCAGACTGCTCTCTGCCCCAGCTTCTTCCTGCTCACTAAACCTTGTTGCCTCTTCGGTTCTGACACCCCCTTCCTCCAGTGTGCTCCCTCTTCTTCCTCTGACCTCTCCTTGGTGTCCTACCACCAATCCCCTGGCTCTGAACCTTCTTCCCCTAGGGGTTCCCTTGGGGGGTTACCCAGCTGGTGCCTCCCACCACTCTTCTACATCCAGCCAGTCCTTGTGACAATCAGTAGGAAGGACTCTTCCCATTGTAGTGCCCAGTTTGTGAAACCACCTCCCCTCCAACATATGCAGGAACTGACTGATAAGTTTCTGATGCATGCTAAAGGCCTTTTTATTCATCCAGGCATTTGCTAATTCCAATGCTGAGCATTTAGTAGAACTGGTTGGCTTTGCTGTCCTTGTTTCCCCCACCCCCCATTTTCTGTATTTTAATGTGCTGATCTTTTGCTGTGAACCTCCCTGGAATCACTGCTAAGGGAGTGATATATAAATGTTTTAAACAAGTAACCAAATACAATAATGCGCCTCTACTGAAGAGGGTACTAAAAGCAGGACCTGTGCAACAATCTTAAAGCATTAATATGGAAAGTGGCATCAGGGTCCCATGTGATTTAGGCTTTATAAGACTTGGTATGAAAAATGTCTGAGGTGTGTAGCATAGTCTAGATTAGAAAATGTCAAAACTGTTAAGTAAAATGATGGCATTGTTCTCACAGGCACATGTTCCCGTGTTGTTTCCTACTATCCTGAAAGAAGTTGAAAAAATTGTCCTGGAAGCAGGATAAGGAGCTGCACTCAGGAGACAGGGAGCCCAAAGTGGATTCCCATTTTCTAACCACCATGAGCAGAAACAGCTTAATCCTATGGGTGACAGTGAGTGGCAGAAAGTCTAAAACTCCAGCAAGTACTGCCATGAATAGACTGTCTTGCAGAGGCAAATCCCATCTGGTCTCACCGAGCAGACGGGCCGACAAGCCATTCCGTTTGTGTCTGTGACCCTGTAATGTTTTCCTTCAGCTCTTGTTGAGCCAGCCAGCAGAGGGTGTCAGAGCTAATTAAGAAATCATGCTTCCAGAGCTGCGGAGAACTAATTGGTGATGTAAGAAAACAAATAGAGCAGAGTATTTTCACTGGTTATCATAAGGGCAGGAAGCAAGAGGATCCTGCATGTTTCCAGATTACAGAAAACAAATCTGACAAGAGAAGAGGGGGAAGCATTTCATTTCTAAACTCTGTTTTAAAAAGCTATAAAAATAGAACTCCATTAATATACAGTAATGGAGAAGTGAAATGGCTTTATTGTTTCTTCAGCCTTGAATCTTTTGAGGGGGGGGGGATTATGTATGTATGAGACCATGCTAGACATCTTAATTTAGACAATGGGGGTGGGGGTGGTGATAATGGAGGAGGGTATTGGGGCTTTTAGCTTTGCTTGTGCAGAGCTTCTGAGCTCCCCTAGGGAAATGGTTTCTGTGTTTGTGTGTGTATGCTTAAGCCTGTCAGCCTGTTACCTGCCGTGTGCCATTTCAAAGACCATTCAGTAAGACCACTGCATGATTCCAGTCTCTTCCACTAGTTTTCTCTTTACCTCAAAGCTTCTGACAGCAAACAAACCCTGGAGCTGGTCAGATAAATAGCTGCATCATATCCCTGCTTCCCAACTCTGTGTGGCTGCTACCACACCTCACTGAAAAATATCTAGCTGGAATCCAAACTTTGGGATATTACCAAATTGTTTTATGGGGAGAAGAAGGATTGAGGGGCCCTAGACTCTTCCTGTGGGTCCTATTGGAGAGTGTGTTTAATTTGGGTATGGGAGACCCAGGTTCACATCCTTGCTCCAAACCAAAGTACTATAGATGAAATGCTGCAGTGGTGAGGGAGGAAGAATTGGATTAGAGCAACTGTTACAAGGAAAGGCAGGCTTAACACTCCCCCATTCTGCTTCCCCCAGCTAAATTCCTGGGCCCAATGGATGTTTGTTAAATATAGTTTTCCAAGCAGGACAAATAATTACTTCAGGGAGTGAAGCATATGCAGAAAAGTGTAAATCTTCCCCTTCCTCCGCCAGTGATGCAGCCCAATTTCTACCCTTGAGATGCTTTTTTTAAAAAAGTAAACCACCACCACCTTAATGTCTGTCGTTGATTTTCCTGCTTAAAATGATGAACAGTCCCAATAATTTCCATGAGAAAATTATGGGCATAAAAAACAACACCAGGAACATAAACAGAAAGCACTTTTCTGGGACCACTTTGTCTGGATTTGGCTCTCTCCTCTGCAACCAGTGTTATGATATTGTTATGGTTTGGGGGCTTCAGTCTGGAGGCTACCCTGGCTTCCTTCCAGTTCTTGTAATCCTGTATCTGTGAGGCTGGAATGTGTAAGAGAGAACTTGGTGAACAGGTCAGACTAGACCCCTTTATCAAGGTAATGACTTTGGCTGGCTAGTTAAATGTTCATCAGCATCTCGAAAAATGAGCCAGGCAATAGTGCTCTTCCATACTCCCCCAGGAGAACAATAGCCAGAGCGGTTGTGTGAGAGAGCTGGATCCTGATGGTGAAAGCTGGAGGACACAGGGGCATGTCTTGTTCTGTGCTATACTTTGGGAGCTCCCCTGGAAACCTAAAAGGGAAGCAGGATCTATTGGGTTGTTAATGCTGTGAGCCTACCCAGATTGTATATGTGTGTAAATAAGACCATATATCCTAAAGATCTCACAGTCTCTATTGACCTTCATTCCAAGGAAACAGAACCCCTGGGTCAGCACACAACCTCTGGAGTCCCTCACCACTTAGAGACAGAGGTGGTATGGGAGTACCAGAGCATGTGTGGAGTGCTTTACACCCATTGTGCTCAACATGTTTTATCCCAAAGTCCATAGATGCAATTTTCCAGGCACACCCTGAGCAATGTGTGTCAGCTGGAGTACTGACATGTCAGCTGTAGCAATCTATCCTAAGGCTGGGACTGAGCAGCAAGCCATGTGCCTATTCAATGGTACAGATGGAGCCGCAGTGCTGATAACCTGATCAATTCGGCTATTTCTAGCTCCTGATATGGGAGTGGAAGTGCAGGAGGCTGCATCAGTTGGGAGGTGGCCAGAATTCAGCCGGGAAGGGGTTTATTCAGGGCACATATTGAACCCACCCCCAGCTTGTGCATATTCTGATGTAAAATAAATCCAGTCCCTGAACTTGTAGCCTTTCCATCCCAGGCAGATGTGCCAGTAGTTTTCCTCCCCAGTTTTCATGCATGCCAGCTAAGAAACTGTTATTCCACAGCATCTTGCCACCATGCAAAGGCAGTGGAGTTCCAAATGGAACTTTGTGAAATGACAATGCATTGCTGTGGTTGGGATATGATTTTAATTTGTGGTCCCTTGTAAGCTTACATTCATTCATTCATTCATTCATTCATTCACAGCTACTGCAGAGAGTGGAGCTTAGCTGAGGGAGGTCAAGGCAGAAATGCTGCATAACCTCTGCTGGGTATAGTGGGCAGGGTTGGAAGCTCTGCCCCTTGGTGTAGTTCAGCCTTTACCAATGTGGTACCTTCCAAATATTTTGGACTACAACTTCCACAAGCTCCAGCCAGCATAGAGGGCCTATCTGGAGAGCACCAGGCTGGTGAAGCTGGGGATAATTTAGTATTCAAGCCACATTATGAAAAATACCTGTTGATAATGTGGCAATTTTGTATGCCATAAAACCACACTGCCTTTTATATTTTATATTTGTATCCCAGGTGCATGTGCAATCAGAATCCAATAACAACATTATTAACTGGGGGGAGGGAAGTATTTATTAAGAGTACTTGCTGAACTATTGACCATTCATAAATACCTCGTTTTGGGGAAGATTGTGGTGGGGCAATGCTAGAACTTGTGGACATCCAATGAAGCTGAATGTTGGAAGATTCAGGACACATAAAAGGAAGTACTTCTTTATGTTGCGCTTAGTTAATCTGTGGAACACCTTCCCACAGGAGGCAGTGATGATGGCAACCAACTTGGATAGCCTTTAAAAGAGGATTAGACAAATTCACGGAAAAGATGGCTATGCTAATCCTCCACAGTTGGAGACAGCACTGCTTCTGAATACTTTCTACCAGTTTTCCCCAGGATTTTAAAATTACCGTTATTAATATTAATCGCAAGATGGAGATCTGTACTAAGGTATAGGCCTCTTTGCCTGTCTATGTAGTACTGTAGCTGGTTTAAGCTTAGATTGTGTTGCAGTAAATTAGGTCTAAATTCCAAATAAAGTTCACTCATGCAATTTTGCTTCAGCCTGTATAATCTTATGTAGCCTCTTGTAAAAAGTTCATATATTGAGATCAGTATGGGTTTGGTCAGTGCTTTTTTTCTGGGAGGATGCAGGGGTACACATACCCCTAAACATTTTGTGAATCTTTGTACTTTTGTCCATTTACTGTATTTATTTTCCCCAATTTGAACTATAAAATGGTAATTTTCTTGAGTCAAAATGAGAGTACCCCTAAACATTTTTTTTTAGAAAAAAGCACTGGGTTTGGTGACTGTAAGCATCTGCAGGCCATGGGAGAAGTACCAAGTGCAAGGCACAGAGTGAGTCCACCAGGCAAAGTGAGGCGGTTGCTTCAGGCGGTAGCTGCTGGTGGGTGTGTCAATAGCAGCAGCCCCCATAATTCCCCCGGGTGCTTCTTAAACATGGATAGGATTGAACCTCACAAGTAATTCCTCATGCAGAAAAGCAGCCAAACATGGAGCAAAGCATGCATAAGCTCATAGAATATGCTGAGGCTCATGGTAATACCCAGACCTGGCCCTGGCTTGGTTCTTTGTGCTTTGGGGCCTTAAACCTTTGGGGAAAGCAGGCAGGCAGCACAGTCACATATTTTACATTTGTTCTGTCTTATGTTCTGAAGCACTTCTATAAAGCCAGTTCTGTTCAGGGATACTGTGTACCTTGAGAGTGTGTGTGTGCTTACACACACATATGCACAAACGCACAAACTATTTGCTGCTCCGCCTAATGAAGCAGAATGCCTTGGGCTAGCCCTGAGGAGAGTTATATTAACCCAAAACAATATTGGTGCAATATGATGCCCAGGTGTGTAACAACTCAGTCTGGGCGTAAGTCACTCTTCCAGTATAGCCCATTTAAACTGGACCACCAAATTCACTTCCATATAGAAGTCATAAATGCAGGTTTAATTTCTGTTAAATTAGCTATATGCTAAATGGATTGCCCCTGCATGAGTCGGGGAAAGTATCTGGTTGTCATGGGGAGTAGGAAACCAAAGTTAAGTGATTACATAGCACAAATAATAATTGTTTGGCTAAGAAAGTAATAAATGGCAAAACCTCCTGTTGTTATTGGCCTGGGATTTTTATTTACTTATTAAATCTTCCAAATTATTGCATCACTCCAAATGTATGTATCATTCTTTTTACATGTTTTCTTCTTCCCATCCCTCCTTCCCTGATTTTTTTAAATTCTCCCTTAATAGCTGCATTAAAACAGATCTACATTCATTTTCTAAGCCCCCCAAATCCATTCTCTAAATTCTTCTTTTGCTCATATCTCAAATCCTGCATGTAATTTTATATAAGAATGAAAATTGGACAAGTAGAACATTGGCCTGGGATTCTGTCCTGACCTCTGAAACTATGTGGTAATCACAGAAGCCTTGTCATCCAGTGCTTGACTAGCAATGAAAAGTAGAGGACTAGATAGGTGTGTGGCAGGGGGAAGGGGTCTTAGAGTTTTCTGTTCTCATCATCAACAATATATTTCTTACAAATGGCTACCATGTCTAATTTGGCCCTTTCTCAAAATGCTTTTCATCATTTCATCTCTCACAAATATAACCTTAGACTCTTAACACTCACTTTCTCCTCTCCCGATATCTTGAAATTTCCTAGCTTAAGATGTTCACTCCTCCCCACCTTTCCTGAGCTACCTTGTGAGAGTTTCTTTCATCTTCATTTACAAATAAGCATCAGCTCACAAGGTTTTTTCATGCATCTGGAAGAGGGAGCAGTAATAAGAAGCAGAAGGAGAAAGCATACAGACGCTGCTTCTTTAATTAGCTAGCGTGGCAGATGCATGACTGATCAGAAGTCCAAGAGCATAAGGTATCTTGCAGCCTCGGACACTGATAGCCACTGAGTGAGATCATCTGCAATAATTCTTTCCCAGAGTGAAGGTTAAGGAGTCCTCCACCCAGCTCCCAAAATAGATTTTCTGTTGAAAACCCAGCTAGTTACACTATTTCAGTATCACACAGCCACTTCTTGCTATTATGAGATGAGAATTAGCGACTAGTTGGATCATCTTATCTGGGTACTTTGGGGTCCCCATAGGGAATCTGATGTGACTATGAACTGGGATTTTGTTTTGTTTTTTGCTAATTGTCGAAATATAAGCCTTAGCCCACGCCTCTCCACTCAGTGGACTGTGCTAACAGGATATCCAAACGAGTGAGTTTTTCATAAGGCACGTTACCTTTTTTTATAGCTGCAAAAGTAGAATATAAAGTACAGTGGTACCTTGGGTTAAGAACTTAATTCGTTCCGGAGGCCTGTTCTTAACCTGAAACTATTCTTAAGCTGAGGTAACACTTTAGCTAATGGGGCCTCCTGCTGCCGCCACCACGTGATTTCTGTTTTCATCCTGAAGCAAAGTTCTTAACCTGAGGTACTATTTCTGGGTTAGCGGAGTCTGTTACCTGAAGCGCCTGTAACCCAAGGTACCACTGTAAAAGCCACCTTGGAGTCATTGGTCCTGCCTTTTTTTATGCCACTGAAGAGGTGATTTGTTAACTTTATTGGCAGGCGATGAAAGATGGGAACATAGTTCCCATGGGTGTGAACTACTCACACAACAATGTGCTGATGCTTTTATTTTTAAAAACAAAAAACTGTGGCTGACTTGTAGTTTCAAGGAGTGAAGGCTGAAGGTGGAACTCCATTACCAGCTTGTTTTCCAGACATCAGACAAGCTGGATGGTAGGGACCTGCCTTTCCTGACCAGATTCTTTAACACTAGAGAAGCATATTTTTTGCCATACATTTTCAAATAATTAATATACTTTATGTAGCAATAAACGTTCTGAGCTGTTGCCTTAGTACAATCTCTTTAGTAAAGGGTGGCAATTCCAAGGTCGTTATAGTGGTGGCATAAGCATGAACTGTATTTGGGAATCGGTGGCATGCTTTTGAAAAAGAAACCCTTCAAGTGAGCTCACACACTCTGGTGGACTTTGGTTCCTCAGTGGAGGGAGCAAGTGTGTGAGTGTCATGGAAGTCTTAGAGGACCAGACAGGAAGCTAGACAATAACTTTATATTCTGTCTTCAACAAAAACAGCAATGGGAAGTTCCTGGTTTCACCCAGATACAACTAAGCCCAATGCCATCTAGTGACTCATCTATATAATTATCCTATCCACCATGTATGTACATTAGCACTTTGTGAGCCAGGACCTCTTTATGTAGGTGCCTGTGCTGGGAGACCTGATTTATGCAACCCTTTCTAGCCCACACAATGCCTTAGAAGCGGGGGAGAGGATCATTCACCACAGAATAATGATGGAATGAAATGACCCGTTCCTTTGTACATCCTAACTTTGCCACACAGGTGGCCCAGAACAATCTGTTCAGTTGTCATGTACTTGTACTTGAGGGAACTAAAGGACAAACGTAATTCTCTGCCACATGCTACAAGCAATCGTGGTAATGCATGCAATAAGCTAGTCTTAAAAATTAATCTTGCTGCACGAAGCACTATATTTGGGAAAGACTTTTCAGCAGTCTCCACATGGGAACTGTAATATTTAGATCTGTGCTAAGGCTGCCAAGTAATGGGAACAGGAAGTTGCAATTTTTACTGAATAATTCCTGCTTCTAGGTATTAAGTACCGTATAGACTTTCTGAAAAGGGAAGAAAGTGTCATTTCATTGATAATTTCCATGTATAATTAGTTGGTTAAACAAACAACCAAAAACCTTATTTGCCAAATATGAAGTTAACCGAAGAGGGCCTTAAATTTTTCATTAACTATGAGATAGAATTCCTAAGAACCTTCTCAAATGATGAGAATTTAGTAGTACAATAAACACATAGTTTATATACATTTGTTGCCCACAGTCTACACATCTCCCTATGAGGTTCTTCTGCTTCTCTTGCAGGATTATGAGGGTTGTATTTTGTGCCTGGAAAAACATGATTCTTTCCTACTAGACATTTATTGTGATTGCTGACTGGAATGCAACTGAGTGTGCCATAGACACCTATTGGAGTTTTTCTTTGATGTGAATGGTGACAAGTGTTTTTATTACTAAAGAGGAAAAACAACACAACTGAGTTAACTTAAAAATTGGTAAATGCATGTTATGCCGAAAGAATAGCATTATGTTGTCATCCCATATGTAATAAAAACAACAACTATAACTCTCTTTCCCAGAGTTCTTCCATACAAATCACTGTAAGTTTTTTCATTGTCACTTACTGTCTCCCAAGATTTCAGAAGCCACTTTTGGTATTCCTGATGATTTGCTGTACCTCTCCCAGGCAATTGTTGCAGCTCTTTAAAAAAATTGTCTCAAGTATTGTGTATTTGACTGGCATATGCCTTTCAGATACCACATCTGGATCACTCATTTCATATATAGTCAGGATAATTTTGAAGAGGTAATTTTTAGTCTCCTCCAGCAGAGGAGACTCTTGCTGGAGGAGACTCTTGAGAATCCCATGGACTGCAAGAAGATCAAACCTATCCATCCTTAAGGAAATCAGCCCTGAGTGCTCACTGGAAGGACAGATCCTGAAGCTAAGGCTTCAATACTTTGGCCACCTCATGAGAAGAGAAGACTCCCTGGAAAAGACCCTGATGTTGGGAAAGATGGAGGGCACAAGGAGAAGGGGACGACAGAGGATGAGATGGTTGGACAGTGTTCTCGAAGCTATGAACATGAGTTTGACCATGTCATGAGGCAGTGGAAGACAGGAGTGCCTGGCGTGTTCTCGTCCATGGGGTCACGAAGAGTCGGACACGACTAAACGACTAAACAACAACAATTTTTAGTCTCAAAAGACATGGGGGTATACTAAAGCAAGAAAACATTGTTAATCTACATAATTCTATGTGTGTCTACTCAGCAGTAAGATCCATTGATTTTGATGGGATTTACTCCAAGGTAAGTGTGCATAGGATTGGAGCTCTGTGTATCTCTTAAATTCTGGCAGGAGCCGAATGCCAGCAGTATATCATTTTATGCCCTCTGACTGCCTCTTAGTGCAGACTGAGATCATTGAGCTTGAGTTTCTACATCCCCTGCCTACCATTGGCAGGATTAGTAGCAACAGCATCAGATATGTTCTATGCTTATGGCAATATTGTATTAGTAATGCTTTCTTTTGAAATCTTTAAGAGAATATTGTAGTTTCCTGTTAAAGATGTTGCTTTTAATGTATACTTTATATTTGGTTTTCTTCTGGACTGTTTTATTTCATGTTTTAATGTGCTGTAATGTGCTTTGAGTTTTTTTCTTAAAAATTTAAAGTGGTGTAGAAATGAAATGAATAATAATTCTATCTGCATTCATAGGCATCCTTAATAATATGTTTATAATTTTTCAGCTTCCCTTTGAATTTGATGTCTGATTCTAAAAAATCCTCAAAATGAAGTTGCTGGCCTAATAAGGAATTAAACTATGAGTTTGGTTAAACACCTTGTTACATAGGTATTTCTTCTGACTGTAGACTTTTACCTGCTAAGATCACTTCCACATATATTGGGCATTCATCCTGATTTGTTTGCACAAAGTTTGCAAGAAGGTTATACAACATTGCATCAAGCAGTTGTTATCCCACACTTACATGTGCATTTCTCCATCATTTTCTTCATCACAAAAGGTCAGGTCCCCCCCCCCCAACCTGGAAGTGCATTTGTTCCATAAGAGCTCCAAATCCACTTTTATTGCACACCTGAATTTGCTGCTATGCCATTGGTTCCTACCTGCAAAAAAGCAGCAGTCTGGAGGTGCCCCCCCCAATAAATTTAGCTAGCAGCTGTTGCCATTTTTTCAAGTTTATATATGATTCTTCACATTTGTTTCTAAGCTGGTTATAATATGCACCTTGCACTTTGCATTGTGCATATTAAAGAAGCTGAGCTGAAAGAAGCCCAAGCTAGCTAGACTGACAGAGAGGTCTTTTAACTAACTGAAGCTCTTTCTTATCCTGGGAGGAAACAAGTGGCGCAGCGGGGCCCGCCTCATAATTAAAGGCCTCAAGGAATGTGTGCTCATGTAACAAGAACATTGTTAATTATCAGTTTGGTGTTTAGGTGTTGCTATTTGCCACCAGAAGAGAAAATGAAACAAGTGTACAAACAAGCCTATCAAATAGAATGTCAAATGATGTGAGGGGGAACTAAGCAATTTTAGGGGGGTGCTCCTTATCAAAAGGTGATTCCCAAAAAAATGTATTTGCAGAAGACATGCAGAGTGGAAAGTCCTATGTTATGCAAAGAAATGAGGTAAAATAGCTTGACATCAAGGCTCTCTTGTCACTAAAAATCCATGAAGGACAACCCCCTGAGTGAATACAGGTGAACATTTTCTGGATAATTGTCTGCATATGACCACTTGCTTAGGAAGCCAATTGTGAGTGCCCATGCCCAAACTGAGCTTTCTTTCCCTCAGAATAACTAGGCCATTTGTAGGAACATAAGAAGCCCCTGTGGATCAGATCAATGGCCCATCTAGTCCAACATCCTGTCCCCATGGTGACCAACCAGCTGCCTCTGGGAAACCTACAAGCAGGACAAGAGCACAAGAACGCTTTCCCATCCCATGGTTTCCAGTGTTGGGGGGGGGGACAAGATAACCAGTGGTATCCGACATCTCTGACTGATCAGGAAAGACCAGCATAGTTTCACTCCCTCTGCCTCTTTCTCCTGATAAAGGTGATCATACTGGGCAGATATGAAAATACTGAAACTTATTAAAATTCACAAACATCACTTCTAAAGCTTCTGGGTAGGCTTGTCTGAACAAGGATGTTTTTAGCAGGCGCCAAAAGGAGTATTGTGAAGGTGCCTGCTTAATATCAATAGGCAGGGAGTTGCAGAGCATAGGTGCTGCCACACTAAGTGATTGAGTAGATCAGGAGTTATCAACCCGGTCCCTACCGCCCACTAGTGGGCGTTTCAGGATTCTAGGTGGGCAGTAGGGGGTCCTACGGCACAAGCTGAATCCTCCTTCCATCGAGCACTGGTGGGCGGTAAGGAAATTTTACCAACAAGAAAGATGCATTAGTGGGTGGTAGGTCTGACTACCCCTGGAGTAGATGGACCTTTGCCTAATCTGGTAGGGCTCTTATGAGGTTCTTATGTTTAAGTGCCGAACCATATGAAAAAGCAGCTGCCATGACAGGGCTATAATGTACGCAAGGCAACTTTTTCATCCTTCTAAGTAGATGAGTGATAATTTTGTCATCTGTCCCTACCTACTGTGTTTCTGTTTTTTGAGATCTCTTCATGTAGCAAAAGCATAAAGGGAGATCTGTGTCTTTCTTCTTCCCCTGGGCAGTTAAACTGGTTCATGCTTTGTGAAGTTAAAATATGTTTATCCCACTCCAGTTTCCTTTTTCTTTACCATTTGAGACTTTGATGATCTTGGGAGCAGAAGTGAACTATTCTTGGATATCATCTCCGTCCTAGAAATCATAAGCCTGGCAGCATATGAGAGCCTCCCCCTGCCCCCCTTTGACCTCATCTCTATCTCAAATGCTTACCACATATCAAAGCAGCCTGTGTGTTCTTTGTGGAGTCTGCTGTCTGTTAAAGATGCTAGTATGCTGTCTTAACACATTTTGTTTCTTCCTGCTGCTGCTTTCTGTAGATCTGCATAGGCTTCTCTTGCTGCCTCTGTCACCATCATCCCTTGAGCCCAGTGCTTGCCCGAGCAGGGGCCTTTAAAAGGAAAAACTTAACAAACCATGTCATGCCAGAATAAATCATAGGTAGCAACAGGGATACGTGAATAATACATAATGGAACAGATGGGCTACAGAGTCAGTAAAGACATGGATGACCTTTTGAGCCTCTATGCTGCTTAAGACTCTGCTAAATTAAAAATTAAAAATCTGCATTGTTAAGGAACTGTAGCCGCAATCCAACACACAGTAAAGCTGCAATTGTGCACCCATTTTCCTGGGAGCAAGCTCTGCTGAACTTAGTGTGTCTTACTTCTGAGTAGGCAGGTATAGATTTGCACTCACACATCCTTGAACTTATTGAAATAAATGGCCTTAAGTGCAGTTAAGTGCCTAATCCGTGTTAGATTGGGGACAAATGTCTCTGTGTTATCATACTTCCATATTTTTTTGTCTTTTAGCCAGTACTTGTGCTCAGTCAGTAGAGCATGAGACTCTTAATCTCAGGTTCATTGGTTTGAAAGATTCCTGCATGTCAGGGGGTTGACTAAATGACCCTCATGGTCCCTTCCAGCTCTGTAATTCAATGAATCTTAAGTTTTTCAAGTCTATACATCAGTTCAGACTAATGTTCAAGTTGCTGCTCCACCCCCCACCCACACCCTCGCAGTGGATTTTGGCATATAGGAGCAGTCTTGTGATATGAATGCTTTGTTTTGCCATGTATTCAGATAATTAACATCCTTAATATCCACTAAGCATATGATTTTTGGGGTGAGTATAGTATTCAGGCTAGCCTGTGGCATGGTGGATCACAACCTGAATTTGCTAACCAATTCACAAGACTGATTCCAACACTAAAATACATGGGGGCTGCCCATAGAGAAAATGATTCCATTAATTTGCTCTAGCATAGTAAGGCTATATTCTCTTTTCAGCCTGGACTGAATGTATAATTATTCAACCTTGCAGCCTGAAATTCTTGTGGTCTGCAGCATAGGGGATTTCATGGGTGAGGGGAGTTATTTGGAGGGTGCTTACTGTGATGGCAAGTGGCCATGGTTTCCTAAGAACATGTAGAGTTGATTAATAGCAGAAGATGTCACATAATCAGGAGAATCTCAGTATACTTTATGGTCCAGTTTGGAAGTTTCCTGTGGTGGTTTTTAAAAAGTAAATGTGACCATGGCTCTAGTGAACCAGCTGTTTTTCCAACACTGGCTGAGTATTTATTTGGGCTAATAAAGTCAGTGAGAGGCCTAAGAATGGGGCAGACTGAATTTTCTTTTCGTTCCTAAAAGGTGGACTATTTGTAATGAAAAGCCCATGGAATAACTGTTATACAACTGAATTTCACAGAGTGTGCTGTCAGTATGGAATCTTTCTCCAGTATGAGCACCACAGATGAAGGCTTAAATTATTTTTTAAAGAAAGAATTCTGTTCAGAGGCTGCATTTTATACCAAAGGTGTTTGACAGGCTTTAGTGCACCAGGAAGCCACAGTACAATACATTCACAGCAAGCTGGTGAGTCATTCTAGGTAGGAGAGCTAGCAAAATGCACCTTAATAGCCCCCATCACTGCTGAGATAGTGTAATTACAACTCTTATACTGTGCATGCATTATCTATCTGATAAAGGGGGGGGGGGAGAGGTAATTTTATTTACAAGAAACCATGGCACTATTGTAATTCTCTCACTGGCAGCCCATAGCAGTTCATACACCACACACACCTGGCAAAAATGGGATTGGAAGTACTGAGTCCTTACTTTTAGTAGCTGTCAGAATGAATAGATAATGTGAACATTGCCCCTAGAGCCAACGATGCCACTGAATCAAAATCAAACCCTTTGTGTATCCTCAAGCTACGTATGCTTTGCATTGCAGAATACTGTGGTAATTTGGTAACATGCCGTGGTTTGCTTTGTTTATAGCTTGTTTGCTTCGTATCCTCATCTCATTTTTGTCCTCGCACACTTGTTGGATTGTTGTGTTGTTGTAATGATGATGATGATGGGATGCAAGGCAAGATTGGTTTGTTTGCTGTCTAGCTCCTTTTGTTAAAATACGGTAAGCTCTTCCAGCACACTTGTATATTAATGGATGCTCAGAAAGGACTATCAGGAGGAATGTGCCAGAGCAGTGAAAGGAATACTTAGTGTTCATATCTTACCATTTTATAATCTTCAAGCACAATTTTAGTCCTCTCCAGTCTTTAACGGTCTAATGTTGAATAACTTGAACCGTGGAAATATTGCCACACGTGTATAATGCCACAAGTAAGGTGTCCATTAATTTAAATCCAAATGATGAATATAATGCCTTGCAAGATGGCAAGGCAAACACATTATCAATCTCTAGAAAGTGGGCCTGGTAAACCGATTATAAGTACCTCAGAATAATTTTACAGCGCAGCTTAAAATGAATGCTAACATCATTGCCCAGTACAGCAACTTGAGTATTAATCCTGCTTAGCCACTGTGAGAACCTAGGGGAAGACTATTGTGCATTGCTCTAAATTAAATCCTTTATCTTATCCCTCAGCAAAAATTATTTCTGTGAGGTATATCAGATTCCACAATCCACCCTCTCTTTTCCTGCTAGCTCACAAACAGATTCATTTATACATATCGTACCTTCAAGAGTAATTGTACAAGAGCCAAACCACATGGACTATTTAAAACCCAGCTTGTATGCTTATCCCACAAGAGACATCCAGTTTGTCAGGTTTGTGCACATTCACAGCAACCATGTACCCTTTTATACTGTCCTGCCTTGCTGTAATATCCTAGGGCATTTCTCATCAAAGTTCAAGCGAGGAAGTAAAAGCAACAACAACAACAACCCACCATAGCTCTTCCTTTTTGTAGGTTATGAAAATGTTATTTTGGGGGGGGGGGTGTAGGCCAATATAAACCAACCTCAATGTGGTTTTAGAAGCTAAGAGGGGCGTGCTAGACAGACAAGGAGACCTGCATCAATTAGCCAGGCATTGTAAGACAGGTGGATAAAATTATATATTAAGCAGGAACTTCATACAGAAGGTGGAACTGCAGTTAGGTAAACTTTTTGGAGGGGTGGTTTCCCACATTATGTATTCCTTCTGTGTGAATTGGGAAAGATTTCTTCCCTTGCAGCTCAGGTGAGGCAGATGATTGCAAGGTCCCTTTGTGCACAAATAGTTGCAGAGCCACGTGCTGCTTTTCTTGGGGTTCCCCCTGTTACTATCTATAATTATAAATAACAACAACAACAACAAAACAATAACAACAACAATAAAAACAACAACAACAACAACAATTTATTTATACCCCACCCTTCCGGCTGGGTTTACCCTATCTCCTCTTGCAATGAAATTGTGCCAATTTCTGTCATTGCAAAGAACATTTCCTAAGAGGGGAGAGAAACAAAACTGGTTACAAGGGAATGGCCAAGGCTCTTTGCAGTAATAATCACCTCTCTTGATAGCTGAAAATACTTAATTTTAGTATGATAGGGTTTGGGGTTTTTTTTGCTTGTTTTAGAATTCTTCTTTGTTCCCACTGATCTGATAAGCAATCAGGACAGTCCATAGGGCGGAGCTCATATAATAACGAAAAAGCCAAATCAGTGATCTAAATAGGCACCCCATTTCCATGTTCCGCTTACATTCATCAGCATAATGTGAATGCAGCACATTTCAACCCAGAACTTCGCTGTGATAGGATTAAGTTGCTACCAGTTTTATGTGAGAATTCGGACTTCCGGGTTGGCGCCTCCGGCAATGGCGGAGCTCCTCCGTTCAGGAGGAACTTGCTCCGTGAAAAACAGGGTCTGACCGCCACGGCGAAGCCGGAGATCCTCAGAAATCACAGGTGGAGAAGCCTGTGAACTTGGGATTCGGCTGGCACCTTTTGCGCCCCCCCTACTCGTGGGGAGACCCGGTATTGGGAATCCGGAGCGACGTGGGGTGAGCGGCGCGGTGCTTTGAATCGACCGCTTCTTTCACGGAGTGAAGCCGCATTGCTGCTGTCGGAGAGCGCTGACTTTTTTCCTGTGGGTAATTGGATTTTAAACAACAACCCGTGAGTAGAACGGAAAATAGGACTTTTAAAATAATTTAATTTGGCACCGAACGGGGAAGGTTCAAACAGGAAGTCCACCTTCCCTTTCTGTAAACAGACTGAGGCAAAGTAGTCATTAACTAAGGTCTTGGAAAGTCTCACGTAAAGGATTAAAACTCCACTGATTGAAACTACTTAACCCCCTTGGAAGTAGGAGAAGAGGGGGAGAATTTTGACCAAGTGATTCTGCAGGAGAAAGTGAAAAATCAATAACTGAATCACCGCGTCTCTGAATCTGGGAATGGTTTGCAAAAAGTCCTTTGACGGTGAACAGGATAAATTTGACAGCTAGCCATAAAAGAAAGACATTGTTTCCATCATCAGCTTCTGCGCTTAAAAAGAAGAAAAGGTAACTGAAAACTGTTACTATTTTACTTTTGGAATTGTGCTGGAAAGGATTGATACAAATGGAGCCTGTCTTCCTCTAGAGGGAGTTTTGGGACATTGTTACAAAAGTGCAGCTGGAGAATTTGGCTTTAAGATAAAGATTGTGGGAAACCAGGTTTTGACCTTGAACATCTCAAGAATGTCGGCTAAGGAAGATGTAGTGTCTGTATTGAATAAGACAATTTATCTGTTGGGAAAGCTGCATAAACAGATAGATGTCATGGCTACTAATATTGATATCTTGGGAACAAAAGTGGGCATCAGCACAGAAGTTGATCTGGCACAGGAATCTATTCTAATTGAACAAATGGATGAATCGGAGAAGGAGAAAGTTGTTGTTGTTGAATATAAAGCAATACAAGGGGGAGCCTCAACCTTACAGATGCAAATGGAGGATTACAAGTTGAGGCCCTATATGACTGTAGCTAGAAAAAGCCAGATTATGAAGATGGGAGCCTGGCCTGATCTGGAAATGGAAAGTTGGAGAGACTCCCTTATTCAGGGATCAATTGACTTTTGGGATATGGACTTGGGCCAGGAGAAGATTGGAGCCTTTGGGGCCTTTGGATTTGGAGGAATTGCGAAACAAGATTTGGAATGCTTTATGGGCCCTAGTTTTAAACATGGAGACCTGGCCGACTTATTAAGAAGGAATAAAAGTATTGTTGGGTTGGAGCATCCCCGAGATCTGCTTGTTAGTATCAAAGATCATCAAGAAGACCGGCAGAAGGGACGTGAAGAAGAGTTAAGAGCCTCGGATATAAGATCTCCAGGTTGATGGACTGTTGGGGGTTGATGGAAGTGACGGCAGGGGCCGAGACCAGGGAGAGGAGACGGTGGAAGAAGACTGGGAATTTAAAATGTTTATAAGGAGACTTTAAGAACTTAATGAGGGATGGAAAAATCGTGGAATGAAATTTTATGACCCTAGGGGAAATGTTTTTAAGAGATCAAGCTCAAATATATTAATTTTAATGAGAAATAAGATTAAATAAAGTAAAAATGGTTTGTTAATTGGTGAAAGAAGAGAATGTAAAATTACAGTATATTAAGACAAATTATGGTGAAAGAAGAGAGTGTAAAATTACAGTATGCTAAGATAAATTATTGGGATAAAAACAAAGATGGAAAGGATTTGCTGAAATATCTAATTGAACTAGAATACAAAAAAGGGAGGTGTGAGGAGGTCAAGGAAATAAGCAAATGGAAAATAAGTTATGGGAAGGTTTGATTTGTTTTTGTTTTTTTCCTTTTCTTTTTCCTTTTTTTTCTTAATTGCTTGTATTTTTCTGGGTTATTTTTTATTTTTATTTTTGCTTGTCTGTATTCATGGTCTCGTTTCTTCTTGCTTAATCTAGTGTTTTCCTTTGTAATTTTTAAAACTGGAATAAATATTATATATATATATATATATATATATATATATATATATATATATATATAGTTTTATGTGAGAATTCATTACTGAAATAAAGGGTACCTTCAGTTATAATAAATTTTCTATATGTAATTATCACAGTTGGTCATCTTTATGCAGTTTACCTGTGCTCTCCCCTCCCCCAACGTCAATTCCTCCCAACAACAATTGGGGTGGGGAAACGAGGCCTCATCACTTGGCTATTGAACATTATTTGGATTTCAGAAGACTGGAAGCAGAGTTGCTATTCCAGATTAAAGCAGAACAGCATTCCCAGGATGCCACTAAATCATCCACGTCTGGATGCAGCCTTTGAGACACAGCCTTCAGTGTCTTAGGCAGATGACCATTGTGAATTTATTCCCCAGCTAATTCTTGACTGCAAGAGAGCTGTCCGTGTATTTTGCACATTCCCAATCATTCCTTTTGATGGTGCCAAGAACCTGAAATGAAGCAGACGCTGTGGCTCGGATGAGAAATGCTAACAAAGGTGCTGAAAACAGCCGTTCACTGGGAGAGTATAAAGCAGGGAGAGAGTGGTACCAGTTCAGTGATAAATAGATAAAGTGCATTCTGGGCCACAAAAGCTTATGCTGCTGTATTTTTTCTAATCTTTAGGATACCACACATCTCTTTGGGTTTCCTCCACTTACAACAGACACTTTAGAATACCACACATCTCTTTGGGTTTCCTCCACTTACCCAACTGGAGACACACAAACTTTGAAAGTGCAAAGCCATTTAAATTTCTAGGGACAACCTTAGGTGGGAGACTGCCTTAAATAATATGTACCATGGTCAAATATGAAGAGAAATTGATGTTGTTTCCTAATGGCAATTAAGGATCAAATAGCTTTATAGTCTAAAAATTACAGATTTCACAGTACAAATTTCCTTTTGTCTGTATGTATTTAACAGCCATGCACCAATTTATATACTCTAGGAACTGTTACGTGAAACAAAGTCACTGCATGAATGTTACCTATGCTATTCACCAGTACCTTGTGCATACTGGCCTAGTTTGTATATCATGGTAAACCATAGTAAAATGCTATTACAAGCCCATCCTTCTGGGCTGCTTGTTTCCTTCCCACTATCAAAAACTGTTCCAACAAACCATGGTCAGTAAACAACGAACAAACCATGTTGGGAGCAATCCCTGGTTCAGTCCTATCCCAAGAATTTTGGTTTGTTTCTTCCCAAAGGAGCAAAGTGGTCGAGAGATCTCATAGTGTACTGTTAACTATGATATGCTGCAATGTTTGAATAAGGTCACGGAAAGCTTATTTGTCATCTGTCCATGCTATAGTCAGCTCATTATCATCACTGAATCCATAGGTTCCATGGCATTTGGAAACTTCTGATGCTGTGATTAAGGTGGTGAAAAAGACTCCAAGCATCTTGGCTTTTAGCAGATGTCTTTATGTATCAGCGTTTCAGCTTTTCCATTATATAAAACACAAAGCAATTATGAAAGCTGTAAAAATTCTTCTACAGAAAGAATTTTTTTAAGTATTGCAAATATCACTAAGACTGTCAAATTTCCCCTCTGCAATTTTTCTTTATTGAGTTGAGACAAAACCCCCCCAAAAAATATAAATCTAAGCAAGTTAAAACATAGCATACAGCCATGTAACAATAGGCATTGCTCATTGTTGTTGCTTTTGTTTGTCAAATACCTAGACTGCTAAATCTTGAACAATCAGAACCCTGAATCCACATGCAAATTATCTCTATTCCTACAGATTATTCACTTGGCCCATTGGGACCCACACCACTGAACGTGTTCTACTCTCACCACCATGTGATGGCAGTACCAGGGATCTTCTCTCACATGAGAACTGGAGAGAAATGACTGGAATTTCCAAAAAGGTGGTGGTGGGCTTTATTTCCTTCCCTCCCTGGCTGGACCCAGTCTTGAATCCATTCCCCAGAAATGGTGCTTGCTGCTTATAAGATAGGATACTGCAAGATAATCAACTGGAGGATGTTTGCTCAGCCAAAAGGCCTTCTTTCTAGTTGCTTCTGAGACCTTTGCTCTCAATTATTCTCCATGCCAAAATGTCTCAACCTGTCCCTGCATCCTGTCCTTTGGGTCTGTCTTGGATTATGTGCACATCTGCTTCCTGTGACTTTCCACCCCTGGTTTCCAGTTTCCATCATTTCTATTTCCTTTGTCACCCCTTTCTCAGTTTCAAACAGACTCCTTTAAAAAAGGCTTATAACTTAGCATCTTCACCTTGCTCCTGGATGCCCTTTAGTACATTCTCTGCTTCAACTTAACCCCTGATTTCCCTTTGGACTAGTTTACTGTTTACATAATATCATGTGGATGTGTACTTACAGCCAGACGCAACCTTTGCATTCTACTATGGAGCTTTCACATGAAGCCGCTGAAGAAGAAAGGCTAGGATCTTTGCAAGCAGTGCCTTTTTTCAGGAGGTACTCTTTTTCTTGTGCCTAAAAAGTGTGGCACATACTCTCACAACTTCATGGTGAGTACTAGCACCAATTTTTCTAGAAAAAAAGCACTGTTTGCAAACCATGGTACAGCAGGCTTAGACCTCCTGAAGTCCAGATGGTCTGCTAATTTAGACTCGGTTGTGACGTTACCATTTTAGTTTGAGATGATTATTGACACATTAGAACAATCCTTTGTGTCTGTTTGAGGCAGAATCAAACAGCTGCTTTCAACAACTTCCTCATCGCTTGTTACTCAGTCTCTTTCATTTTGCAGCACCCACCAAGCTAGCAGCCCAGTGTCTACATAGGTACCAACAGCTCTGCTACTTTCACACACTCACCCAACACTGATACACCTTCTATAAGTGATTTGGCTCAAATATTCCAACCCAATGTTCGACCCTGAGACCTTCTGATGAAGGGAAGGTTAATCATCATCATCATCAGTCATATGTAACATTCCCCCCCCCCAGCATATTTTGAGGATTTTTCACCCACGCAGATGAAAGTGGAATTGTCTTTTATGTTTGTTTAATAGTTGCAAAAACAGTTTCTAGATGAGTGTTCATTACTTTTTTTGTATATACCCTCACTCTTACTACCACTGATTGTATGATGGTGGTAGCATACTAGCCTGCTGGTAGCATGCATGAAGGTGATTGTGTGTAGAGTACACACAAAATCTGGTACAGGTTTACCATTTTGCTCACTTCTGTAAGTAGGCTTTGCCCAGCACACTCTCCAAGGCATTGTGAAAATCAATGTACACTACATTCTGCATGTAGAGGTGGCCTGTATACCACCACCTCTGTACAGTTTGAAATAAGCAGAAATTTCATGCTAGGACATTGATAAAGTCAGCCTTTTCATGATTGCTGCTTTATCTGTTATGGTGGATGTGGTCTTGGTGCCATATTGATTAAATAGGGACTGACAGGAGTTAACCAAGCTGAATATTAGTTGGGGAGCTTTTGTGTCTCAATCCAAAGAGGTATTCTCTGTATTTCCCAAACTTTCAGGCATACTTTGGAAGGTTCATGTAAGTTAAGACTAAATTCCACAGCTGCAGGGCCCTTGTCTTCATCCCTAAGCTGCCGGTTCTTAAGTTTTGTTGTTATTGTTTAATATCCTGTCTTTATTTAGCAGCTGAGATAGCAGGTTTAGGCCTATACACCCTTGGGGAAGATTTTAACATTAGCAGCTATGAAAACACATTGGATTTGTTTGGAAACCATTTGAGATTTATGGAACATGGCAATCTATTGAATTTATAAACTTATTTCAACATAGCAGAGACTGCTATTATCATTGCTCCTTTTTCAAATTTACCAGTAAGGGTCATTGCATGCGAGTATGACCATTATTTATGAATTTTCTACTCCAGCGTGGGTTTTCCTCCCTCATCTTACTTGATGTCATAATTCAGGTCAAAGACAATGTTTATCTCTGGTGATACTCCAGTAAAACTAATACGAGTGTTTCGAAAGCTAGGATGACCTAGCAATGCAATTTTGACCTAGTAATGCAATTTTCCATAAAACTCAGTGCGTCTTTAACCCCAGTTGCAAAACTAATGAATGGACGTAATTCATGAAGAAAGAAAGAAAGAAAGAAAGAAAGAAAGAAAGAAATGCTTACCACTCTGAAAATCTTTTTCGTCTGCATTTAGGCCAGCAGATATTCTCCCTCAGTCTGTTTCCTGGCCTCACCCCACACTTTCCTTCCACTATCTAGTCCTGCCACCTCCCATCACGTAACAGTGGCCAGCTCTACATTAACAGCAGCTGAGGTGGGATATTTGTTCCTAGATGTACCACTAAAGAATTCAGATGGAGACATACAATTCTGTTCTGCTGAGATAAACACCCAGTAGATAGAAAACTAGTTGTCAGAGAGAAGGTTGCTAGCACAGCCTCTTCCATGGATGTACTAATTTTTATGTGTAGTATTTTTGCATATGCTGGAGGATTAAAACATACAACCAACCACATATATGTGGTCTGATGTAGTGCAGTCCAGGAAAGGTTTTGCCACATCACCAGCATTTTCTCTTACTTTTTAACTGTTCTACTTGATTGCTTAGATAGATCCAACCAAGGTGTACAGAACTGCATATAACATGCAGTTCCTGCATAATTTTAAATGAAACAATGACATGGGAGACGGGGAAAGGAAACTTCTTAACCATTTCCTATGTGCCACTTTCCCACTCAACATTGCTTCTGTCACTTGCTTTGCCCTTGCTGGGGAACAGATATGGCTACAAATCTCTTCCATTCTGGAGATGAATAGCAACTGGATTGTGGGAGGCTATTTTCAGCAGAAAAATAGTACTGGAGGAAGGGTTAGGATGCCATTTCCTCCTATGCTAATATCTGACCATTCCCTTTGAGCTGGTTCACATTTTTCACTGTACATAGGTTTAGGAGCTTGCCTTTCCAATGCTATAATATTGTACAGAAACAAGTGCCCATAACTACACTGACAACTTGTTCATAGTTCTCACATCCATTCTCACTGATGTATGGAGTTTTTCCTTTCAAATAATTATATGGATATTGACATGCAGTGAAATCAACAGCAAAATCATTTGTCAGTGTAAACTGGCCCTTTATAGTTTATGGAGTTTTATTAGGGCATCTTGTAGTCTCCACTGGTCTGTGGCACTTTAGGAACATTCAGCTATAGGTGGAAGTTTATTGCACAGCTGCTTTGGAGAGTTACAGTAGAGGGAGGGAAGAATGGAAAACTGGCTACAGCATAATGCTTCCTGCCTTCCTGATGGAGGATAAGTCTATCAGTGGCTACTCGCCACAATGGCTATGCAGTCCCAGAAGAGGATGCTGGACATGAAGGGCCTTTGACTTGATCCAGCAGAGTTCTTCTAATGTTCTTTTTTTTACAACCAAGAATTAAAACTGAGTTATGAGATATTGTCCTACCAAACACCCACTTAGCACATTTTTAAAATCTGTTTTCTTGGCCTTCAGGGGAAACAGAAGCAAGATCTAGTTTTGTTTTCCTCGCCTGCTAGAACTGGGCCTTGTTTCATGAAATTAAAAATGGGTAGGGAAGAAGCGGGTGGAATTCAACAAAGGAAACAGTATATACAGCAGCTTCTGCAACATTCCTACAATGTGAGGTCTTTCCTTGTTGGCTGTCAGTTGGGAGTGGATTGTCGGACCAGAAAATAGTATAGTTCAGAAATACTGCTTGAGCCGTGCCGTTGCTGGTTGTTTTGCTACAAGGATGAAAACACAGAATGCATTTGGTCGTAAACTTTGTCTTGCAAAATGTGCCCCTGAGAAGGACATTGTGGATTGGATCCTTTGTCACTTGTCCAGGGATAAAGGCAGCGACATGTCAGACACACCCAAGGATGCTGAATGCTGGTTGCCGAAATGCTAGAAGAACAGGCTTGGAAAGATATGGACTTAAGTTTAATTATATCAAATGCCCAAGTGGGTGCAAAGTGCTTGGCAAAGCAGGCAAAGACGTATTCTGTTCTCAGAATGGCCTTACAATTGGATGACTTCACTCTCCAAATCTTTACTCGTAGGAGGTCACAGGCAGCACTGAAGATAGTTTTTCATGTAATGACAAATGCGTAGGGAGAATTCTTGTTCTCCCGCCTGCCAATTTTTTTCTTTTTTCTGAGGACAGTAATGTGACACTTTGGGAAACTTGAGTATGATGATTTATTATTAAAAATATGCAGCCATTTGAGGGCCCCTACCTTGCCAAAATGGAGTGAGCTTTTTGCTCTTCAAAGAGCAAAAACACGCCACATGAGTAGGGCATTTAAGAGATTGTATCTCCAATGTTAAATTTAAAACTACAACAGCATCAAAATAAATCAAAGGGCTGAGCTGATATTCTCCATGTTCTGGGAGAGGGTGGCCAAAAAAGAATTAAGTCTCAGAATGTATTCTGAATATTTCTATACCTGTGGATGCTCCTTAGAACAATAGTGAGGGTCCAGCACGAGGGTGAATGGCTACCACTGTCTCCAAAGGTTCTTTTCCATCCTTCAGATAAAGTTGCTTTGTGCCTCGTCCTATTTTTGGTTGCAAGTAGATGGCATTACTGTTTCCATATTTGGGAATGTTTGGCTCCAGGGCTGTTCTATCTTGCACTGACATCGTGACCATGCAAGTTCATGAAAGGGTATGTTCAGACATCATGAATCTCTACCAAATTGGCTCCCTGTGCTAATTTTGTAAATGCATGTTTGCTGGGGGGAAATATTTCTGCACAGCTATATAGTCAGGAGTGAAGAATCGTTTCTGGAAAGGAGGAGGGAAACTTAGAAACTGAAATGTTATAATCTGAATACCCGTGTTTCTGCAATTGGCATATACTGTATGTCTTTTTCAGTCACAAGTTTACCGGTATTTCACCAAAAGGTGCTTTGGTGGGGGGGGGAGGTGGTTGAATCTCTGCGGCATCTTAAGTTGGGTGGAACCTGGACAAGCTATTCTCATACTGCACCCACATATCTCTATTGCACATCCATTTTTTTTTAAAAAAAAGTATTTCAGAGTGTGAATATCAGTTGATGTTAGTAATAGTTGCCAGCACTCCGTTGACTACCCTCAATCTAGCTCAACATTGTTTACAGCAGGAGTAAGTCAGATGTTTCTGGGAACCTTTACAAGCAGAGCATGAAAGCATCAGTTTCCATCATTGTTTGCCTTCAGTGTCTGATATTTGGAAATATATTGCCGTTTGGTGATAGACGTTAATAGCTGTCGATAGACCTATCTCCCATAATTTTTTTTCTAATTATTTTAAAATTAAGCATCTAAGTCAGCGCCAGCATATCTACTGGCTTTGAATTATATGGTAAATCATGTGTGGAAAAAGTTCTTCCTTTTGTACAGTGGTACCTCGAGTTACAAACGCTTCAGGTTACAAATTCCGCTAACCTGGAAGAGTTACCTTGAGTTGAGAACTTTGCCCCATGATGAGAACGGAAATCGTGTGCCAGCAGTGCAGCCCCAGCAAGAGGCCCCATTAGTGAAAGCACGCCGCTTTCAGGTTAAGAACGGACCTCCAGAGTGAATTAAGTTCGTAACTAGAGGTACCACTGTATTGGGTAGTCACAGATTTTGTCGCAGTAATGTAACAGCCTTTCTGTAGCTCATAGTTCTATCTTATCTCCACATTTGAAGTCTGCTTCATCACTCTACATTTGTAAAGCAGAGACCTTGTTTCCTTTTTTCTTACAGGTGGTTAAGTACATGCACATTAAAGCACAAGTGCTATGTGATTGAATCAGGCCATTATGCCATATAACATGACCAAATGATTTTCACTGGGATCAGGAAAGTAGGATGCTTCAGAGCAAGTATGCAAAGAATTCAGCAGTGATGGAGTGACCTATATGTAACAGGTGCTTAACAAATGAGGGTGCATTGCCCTTTCATTTGACCAATGCATGCTCATGCAGCTTTGTGGCATTATTTTTTCTAGGCACTGGATAGTAAAGAAAAAATGGGTCAGTGTGGAGAGAACTGTTTGTGCATCAGTGTCAAGGAGTCCTCAACCTGCTTTTTTCTAAGACACATTGCTTGCAAAATTTCTAGTGTTATACCACTTTGGCTGTCCGTAAGACCTCATGCTCCTTTCCTTATATATAAGATGCTTTCCTGGGCAAAAGGGGGACAATGTGAGGAATCTTGTGATGGGACAGCTGAGCTGGCTTCAAGTTGAACATTTCAAGGAACAGGAGTATAGATATATTTGTCATCGGAGGTCAACCTACCTCTGCTGTATCTTACAGGAGTTAGAAGGGAGATGGAGCCAATCATGCACCTAAAATAAATATCATAGAGCACTTCTCCTTCCACAAGCTGCCCAGTTAATAGGAATCTGATCATTTGTCCTGTCCCCCCCCCCCCGGTATTTGAATAAACAGTTTTGTGCCTCCCTCTTGCTGCTGTTCTGCTTGTATAGAGTTATGAGAATATGGAAACTCACTAAGACAGCCAAGGAGCCACTGCAGGGAGAAAGGACATCTGAAATGCAGGTGATACTGAAGGAACCATGTAGCTCTCAGCATTGAGAGATAAGTGTGGATGAACTCTAAGAAGTGTCTGCTTATCTATGGGAAAGAAAGCGTGACCAGGCAACTAATTGCATATGCTTTACTAAGCAGCCATCAGATGTTATCTGCTGAGGGACCCATAAAACCGTCTACTGATATGGAGATTATAGGTTTGTATCTCCTCTTCAATCTCCTAAACAAGTTAATCCTTGACTTCCAGTTGCCAATTCTGAATATTTAATCTATGTTTGTAATATTAATCAAGGAGTTACTAAATCCTTCTTGTTTGATTTGCAGCATTCTGCTTCTTTAAGAGCAGCATGCAGAATTTACCACTATGATCAGGGCCTCTCAGTTTTTTAGGCCCCTGACCGGGGCTTTTTTTCCGGGGGGGCTCACGGGAACTCAGTTCCAGCACCTCTCAGGTGGGCGCCATTGCCATTCTAAAAGAACAAGGGTTCATGGTGAGTTCTGGCACCTCTTTTTCTAGAAAAAATAGCACTGCCCCATTCCATATGAAAAATGAAAACTGATGTCCCAACAAATTAAATCTTGACTTTAAATCTAATCTAACCTTATTCTAATAACTACTATGGGGATATCTTCAGCCTCTAGAATGCCTCACCTAGAGCCTGCCTCTTGAGACCCTCTCCTCCCTAAATAGGCATGTGGCTCCTCTTGAAATATTTTCACAGCAGCACATCTATTGCAATCAGAGACAGAAGCAGAGCCAAGCTTTAGGGATTCAGAATGGGGGCCGGCAGCTAACTGGAGGACATGTGTTAGCTTTCAGAATGTGTGTCAGAGCTTTTTGGATGGCTAAGGACACTTTTACCAAATATGGATTTGTTTATTTTTAACAAAACATGGGGGAATAGATGGCTTAAGGGGATTGGTAATAGCATTTACAGATGTGCAGTTCAAGACTGCTGGGTTTTAGTCCACCTAACACTGCTGGGTTAAAAAGCTCTTCTATGATAGTAGCTGGTTTAAAGCGGATTCTTTAGTCTACTTTCCAGTAGGGAACATTCATGTGATTTCACCTATTCAGCCATATGACACTCTCTCTTGATCTATCTGTCCCAGTTAAGGCTGCCAGCTTTTAAAACTTCTGTGCTTTTAACCACAGCCTGATACACAGAAATGTAGCAGCTGAAGCTTTTCCTGGAGCATCTGCTTTGCATGCAGAAGGTTTTGTGTTCATTCTCTGGCATCTCCAGATAGGGCTGGGAGAGAACCTTGTCTTAAATCCTGGAGAGCTGCTGCCAGACAATGTAGGCACTACTGAGCTTGATGGACCAATGGTTTGACTCAAACAAGGTTTCCTAGGTTCCTACGGCAGAAAAAGCTTCACCTGCTAAATTTCTGGGTGTTGAACTGCTTGGCAGGCACAGGAGCAAGGCCAATAAAACCAGTGGCAACCCTAAGCACTATGCTGCCTACTGCCACTGGCAGTAATTCTCCAGGGCTTCAGACTGAAGACATTTATCCAGCTCTGCAACATGGGGTTCTCCCCTTCCTCCTGCCCTTCCTACTAGGTATGCTAGGGATTGAACCAGGTACTGTTGGCAGACAAATCATGCATTCTGCCATTGAGCAATTGCCTGTTATATAGTGCTGCTATTTTAATTTGTTTATTAATTAAATTTCTATACTGCTCTTCATCTGAGGAT
This sequence comes from Podarcis erhardii, assembly GCF_964252035.2. Lineage (NCBI taxonomy): Eukaryota > Metazoa > Chordata > Lepidosauria > Squamata > Lacertidae > Podarcis > Podarcis erhardii. Next base: position 52,481,645 of record NC_138498.1, on the reverse strand, counting down.
TACGGGGTGGTTTACAATATAAACACACAAAAATGCACTAATAAACAAAATCAGCAACCCTTCAACACGTTTAAAAGGCCATAGATTGTTTAATTAGTCAAAGACCTGGGAGAATAGGAATGTATTGCCTGGTGCCTAAAGATTTGTAATGAAGGCACCAGGCAGACCTCCCTGGGGAGATCATGCTACAAACAGGGAGCCACCGTAGCAAAGGCCTGTTATTGTGTTTCCGCTCTCTGGACCTATTGTGGAGGAGTCACACAAAGAAGGGTCTCAGATAATGATTGCAGGGGTCTGAGTAGTATTGTTGAAGATGGAATTTCGACAAGGGTAGCATGTATGAGAAGTTGTACCTGTTGAAATTCCCTGGTCTACATTACTGCTATTAAAGACCCTGCCCTCTTTTGTATCTGCCCACTCCGGCTGGGGTCTATTAGATTAGTAGTGGATGAATTAATGTATTTGAATTATGTATTGCCAGATTATAGAGAGGAGAAACCAACTGTGAAGTTTGAAATTATGCTATAACATTTACATGAGTAACTATGTATGTATTTTTAGCTATAGGCCTCCCCAGCAGAGTACATGCAGTATTCATATCTCACATGCCATGTTGCCTGGGCAACATGAAGCTTAATTGCTCCTGCACCATTCAGCAGCAATGCCTTCAGGGGTGGGTGAGAGGGAATCCAAAAGCATGCATTTTTCTTTTTCAATATTTCTGCAGTTGAACACGTCTGGGATGTTGAATTCCCATATATTCAGAAGGCAAGATCACACACACATTATGAATGCTGTTTAGGTTAGTTCTAGAAACTGCCTTGGATCACCTATGATGTTGCTAATAAAAGCAAATGTTTCCTAGGCTGTAACCCTTTCTAACAGCTCTTACTGGCAAAATAATAACAAAGAGCTGAGATGCCTCACACAGCTCCATGTGATGCATGCATTCTCTCTTTAGAAAAGGGGGGTCAACTCTGCAAGAGCCTCTTGCACCAACTCTCAACAGTAAAATTTGTTTGCTTATTGGACTAGTGATCTGGAAGGCCAAGTTTGCTTATAGATCCCTCTATGCCTTTAACAGCATCACGGCACATAGAAAATAAGCTGCTGAAGTTTACCCTCTCCCCCCCCCCCTTTCTTCGTGCCAGAAGAAGCATCACTTTCTAAATTTGGGTGTATCGGGCTACTATAAAAGCCAAAAGAGCAGACCTATATTGTCTTTTGCTGGGCTGTGTGTGTGTGTGGAGAATCAATGTTGCAGGCATTAACAAGCATGTCTTATTCTATTTTAGAGAACATTTTGCTTGCTGAAATTGTTGCCTTATAAATAAATATATAACCGAGCATCATTTTTGTATTTTAATGACACCACTTTGTGAGCTCCTGTTAAAAAGACACACATAAAGTTCATAAACAGTCAAAAAAAATACGTACTCTTCATTAGTGAGTGACTCTATCTCCATGTGAGTGGGGAGCCTGAGATTGTTGCTTGTTGTTAGGGAATTAAATGCCCACTATTTCTTTGTTGTGCTAGGAAAATAGCTGAATTTGACCTTTTTTTTGCTATGTTTAAATATTCCGAGCCTCAAGTTCTTTGTAGGTCATGACTATGGAAGCAATGCCCCATTTTCTGTGTTTTTCATGTTCTCCTTACAAAGACAGAGCAATTCTTACCCACCTCTAAAATAGGTATATGTACCTACCATAGTGTTATACAATACCACATCATACAGCTAAATTGTGGGTTGCAACTTACATAGCCCAGCAGGAAATGATATCTTATTGTTAGCATATGGTTCCCTTATTAGTAGACACCTGGAGGGTTGCCTCCTGTATACCGTGCTTGCCTTTAAAACACCCACCCTCCCACCCTTTTCCTTAAGTCCAGATTACTGTGTGTGTGTTGTGGGAAGATAATTCACTGTGCAAAGCCAAATTCTCAATTCTGGCAGGTGACTGCATCAGTCCAGGTGGGGTGGGGTGTTGGGATCCAAAAGCAACAGGCATTACTACCAGGTAAGGATGTACAGGATTGTTGCCTAACTGAAAATGTTAAACTTATGGTTTACAGTAAACAAAACTCAGTGATTTCCCCCCTGTTAAAATTTCTTCAGTGCGGTATCTGGTAAAGTATTGTTATGAGTTTGTGGGTGCTAGGCACCCCTAAACTCCTGGAGCCAGTAAGTGTTAGAATTTAATCAAGGCTCAGGGTGCTAAAACTGGATGCCAGTCCCCAAGTGTATTCAGTTATGTGCCAGATACTTCTATTCCCCTGGAATCAGTGAGCTAATTAAGCTAAACTAAGCCTCCTGTTTCCAGGAAATCTCTTGGAGTGATGGGCCATTAGGAGGACAAATGGAAGGTGATGAGCCATTAAGAAAGCCAAAGAGAAGGGACTCTGGACAAATAGGAGGGGCCCCTCCCTCAACTCAGGAGATAAAGCCAGAGCTTAAAGAGGTTAGAGTTAGGAGTTATATGACTGACACGCAAAGTAGCAAGCAGAGCACAATGTTGAATCTCTGCTAGGCTGCTCCTATGGAGTAAGCAAGACCCTCTTGGAGTGTTAATGCTGTGAACCCCGCCATCGTGAACTCAGGCTGCATATATTTGTAAATAAACCATATATCATAAAGACACCACAGTCTCCACTGTGCCTCATTTCCAAAAGGAAACATGAACCCTGGGTAAGAGTGGCTGGAACCCCTGGAATCTTGCACTGCTCAGAGATTGGGGTGCAAATCAGAGATTGTTTTGAACATTGATTCTGTGGCTTTCATTACTTTTTCTGCATATAAGCAGAAAGCTGCAAATTAATCCTTGCAGCCCCAGGCTTCTGTCAGAATGAGGAGGCTATTTTAAATTTTAGGAAAGAAGAAAACCCCTAGTCCTAATGATTATTGAGAAAAGCTTGCAGGAACATATATGTATTAGGCTCAAAAATTAGTGGACAAAAACTGTGATTTCCGGGTAGATTATAATTCAAAGCAGCAGTGTAATATTTTGCAATATAGAGATTCTTAGGGAGAACTCTTGTTGTGCATCCCACCTAAAAGGAATTATTTCCTGACGACTGATACACCCCACTCAAAACTGAAGGCAAGGGCTGTACAGAAGTGATTCAGGTCTACTTGTCATGCATGGCCTTCTCCCTGTCTAATTTGCATATCTTTAATGTAAATTGCATGTGCTTTAATATCCACATTATATGCAAACCTCCATCCAATTTATGGTACATTTCCCAAAGGCTAACACTTGCAAAGATGCCCACTGTTGTTTGGTCGGTTGAATGCCTAGTGCTGTAGATGCACCTGATGACCCATCCCTGCATTGCAGCAGCTCACAGATGTTTGCAATGCTCATTTTAGCCACTTGCCTGGGAAGTTTATCAAACACTGAGCAAGCCACCAGTGGCCTGAGGATTGTGAATTTATAGGCCATTTGAGGCTTCATACCACTTGGAGCTACATACCACTCTCAAAGCTACAAACATGAGTCTGAGCAAACTGCGGGAGGCAGTGGAAGACAGGAGTGCCTGGTGTGCTCTGGTCCATGGGGTCACGAAGAGTCGGACACGACTAAACAACTAAACAACAACACCACTTGGAGCAGTTATCTGTGTTTCTGAAGAATGTGGTTTGAGGATGGCAACTCCCCATGCCTCACCCTGACTTCTCTTGACACTTGGATAAACAAACAATGCCATAATTTAAGTCTCCTGGAGGCTCTGTAGAGACTTGAGGCAGGAAACACCTTCTGTTTCTTTGCGGCCAAGAACAGTTTGAGATGGTCTTTGGCGGGTGCAGGTTTTCCTTTGCTTGTGCTTGGAAGCTCCTGCTTCCCTTGACTCCCCCTCAACTTTCAAAAAAACTGTTCCTTTGCATGACCTGTTGAGACCCTGGGCATCCTGTGCTTGTGTTAGGAGGAGCAGGGGAAGGAAAACAATTGCTTTCAGCATTTAAGCCGTGTGGGTGGCATGATAGCTCTTTGCAAGAATTGAGGACACAGTGTACGTGAATCCTTCCTAAACAAACAGCTCTTGAATGTTCATTATGGGAATCAATCAATTAGGTCTGTTCTGGCTAGGGTGATTATTACTAATGTTCTCTGTCTATTGGCTTTGAGGCAACCAGATCACAAGGCAAGGGAAAACCAAAACGTCTCTGACCAAGGCATGATTTGCTCTCAGCTAGTCCTGTGATGCTTAAAACTAGATTAGTTTCCCTTTCTTAAATAGAGCCTTTCAGTTACTGGATGGTGGGAGGAAATAGTGTATAACTGGAACTGGTTAAAAAAGCATTGTGATAGAAATAGGAGTGATTCCCATTGCACTGCATGTAGTATTACCATTTCAGTATGTTTTATGTCATGTACCTAGTAGTCTATTTCTCAGATAACATCCTTCTTTTTCTGTTCACCCTCCCTTGAACACTCCATAGAGTGGGAAGAGAGTATAATATAATCATGTATATTCATATGCCGTGCAGTTATGAGAAGGGGTAGGATGAAAGGGGTGGGTGGAGAGGAGTCGTACCACAGTGCAGAGGACAGATTAGTGCAGTGCACTAATCAGCAGCACCTGTAAAGCCCTGTGCCAATCCCATTGCGAGTGCATAAAGAAAGGTAAAGGGACCCCTGACCATTAGGTCCAGTCGTGACCAACTCTGGGGTTGTGGCACTCATCTCGCTTTATTGGCCGAAGGAGCCGGCGTACAGCTTCCGGGTCATGTGGCCAGCATGACTAAGCCACTTCTGGCGAACCAGAGCAGCACCTATTTATCTACTTGCACTTTGACGTGCTTTCGAACTGCAGGAGCAGGGACCGAGCAACGGGAGCTTACCCCGTCATGGGGATTTGAACCGCCGACCTTCTGATCGGCAAGTCCTAGGCTCTGTGGTTTAACCCACAGCGCCACCTGCGTCCCATAGCAAGCCCCTAAGACCAGCTGACAATTATGGTAATTGGGTTTAGTTGAACTATGTGACTGTATTTCTAAGGGCACCTTCCTTTTAAGATTGAGGAAGTTAGGCCCCCATGTTTTTCAGTAGCAGGCCCAGAGGCATGAAGAGAAAGAACAATGGATCTTACCAATTCTTAATAAAGACCATTTTACTTTAGTCTGTTTGATGCCCCATCTCTCCCCTGGAGCAACCATTAAGCAACACTTTGTATCAGGAGTGCTTTAAGCTGTGGAATGCATAACTGCACTTTCAGGTCATTTCCCTTTAGTGTACAATCACACATGCAACCAAATCCTATTACCCTAACAGTAGGCATGAAAAGAAACAAGGAGGATGGGACATAAGGTCATAGAAAGGTGGCTTATAAAGACTTCACTGGGAGCTTTTGAAAGCTAACACAGAGAAATTGGAAATAGATTTCAAGATAGCTTGGAAGCTACCGTAGCCATCCAAGTTTCAAAGTGCCAGAGGCATAGGATGACAGTGATGTGGAATCCCTGCTGTTTAGAAAGATGCCAAATGAAAGTGTAATTAAGGATTTATTATGCCAGCCTCCTGTTGATGCAACAATTTTATTTGTTTGCTTCAATTCGTGCTCTGCCTTATCCGGAGCTCAAGTTCACTACAATTTTTTTTATTATTATTTTTATTAAAGTTTTCTTGGTTTACAAAGGTATGTGCTATGTCTCTTTTTTCAAGTTACATTTCCCATAGGTCAGTTTCGTTTGTTGAGACATTAGGGTTACATTAGGAAGAAAAGGGGGGAAAGAGATGGAGGGGGGAAAGAAGAGTGGGGGTGGGGTCGGGAGGCGATGTTTCTAATTTGCTTAATGTGTGTGTGGGGGGTTGTGTCAGCGTCGTTTGTGCGGGTTCTTTTTGCTATTCGCTTGTGTTCCTTAGGTGGTGAGAGAAATTGGAGTTGGCCTAGGGTGTGGTTGCTTTTTTGTGATTGGCTGTGGTGAACTTTGTTTTCATTTTTGAGTGGGGTGGATGGGTGTTTTTGAATCAGGTTAGCCATATTGATTTGTATGCTCTTGGTGGATTCTTGTCATTGTCTTGTTGGGCTGTGTATGTGATAAAGGGGAGCCATACCGGGGTGAAGGTATCTTCTTCTATTTGTCCCCGTGTCAGTTTCAGTTTGTTGGTTAATTTTTCTAGTAGGGCTGTTTCCCATACTATTTGGTACCATTGGTCCATGCTTACTCCTGGCAGGTCTCTCCAGTGTCTGGCTATGATGTTTCTGGTTGCTGAGAGTAGGTGGGTTATGAGTTCTTTGTGATGTGAGTGGGCATTACAGTGGTACCTCGGGTTACATATGCTTCAGGTTACATACGCTTCAGGTTACATACGCTTCAGGTTACAGACTCCGCTAACCCAGAAATATTACCTCGGGTTAAGAACTTTGCTTCAGGATGAGAACAGAAATCGTGCTTTGGCGGCGCGGCGGCAGCAGGAGGCCCCATTAGCTAAAGTGGTGCTTCAGGTTAAGAACAGTTTCAGGTTAAGAACGGACCTCCAGAACGAATTAAGTACTTAACCTGAGGTACCACTGTATTGTCTTGGAATATGTTTAGTAGGGCCAGTTCTGGGGTGATTTCTAATACCTGCGTAGTTTTTTTTACATATTTCTTGTATGGCTGTTGTCCAAAATAGTTGGATTTTGGGGCATTCCCACCACATTTGTATGTATGTGTCTGTGGAGGTGTACTCTCTCCAGCATTTTGGTGAGGTTCCTGGGCGTATTAGTTTGGTGTTAAGTACCACCTGTAGATGAGTTTCAGAGTGAGTTCTCTCCTTCTTGTTGATATGGATTTAAGGGGGGGGGGGTTAGACCACATTCTGGTCCACTGAGTGGGGTTAATCTCATAGCCTATGTCATCTTCCCAATGTTTTTTTATTATGTCTAGGGGGTTTGTGGGGCTACAACATTTTTTTAAACTTAACCCTCCCCTCTGAAAGCTTCCAAACAAACTAAATATAAAACTCCATCATGTAACCATACAATTCAATCTAAACCCACATTAATTTTAATTGGGACTTCCACAGGGGGAGTATATCCCATGGGTTGTGTCTACTAGTCAGATCTCCTGCTCTGCAACTTTGATGACTCGCCCAATTCTGTCACAAGACAAGCCCCTCACCTTCTTTCATGGCATAGCTCTTGACTTTTCTCCTCCCCTCCAACCAGTTTCACATTTTCTTGTGCACTATGGGTGCAGCTGCTGCCTCATGGGACTGTCATTTGCAGCATATTGGAGTGCCCCACTGCTGCTGCTGCTTTATTTAGAATATTAGCCTGTCCAACCCCCACCCCCAACAGTATGTGTGGAACAGTACATTAAATTACCTGTTCATTAAACTATTTCTGTAATTTCATGTTGTTTTAAACTGTTCTAAATATTGTGTTTTAATATCAAACTTATGTTTTAAGTGTTGTAACCTGCCCTGGGACCTTAGGGTGAAGGGTGGGTAAACAACATCAACAACCCTTTGCTGTAAGCCTTGATTAAACCAAGAAGGCTCTAATGAGCTACAGTTTTCTGTTTTGTCAGAACTGGAGAACCTACGGTTGTTGTTTCATTCTGTTACTACTTGTTCATGCTGTTTTAGGTGGCGAGTTTGCTGTATTTTATATTTCTTTATTTTTATTTGAAATGTATTTGCTGCTTTTACTATTTTTTATTGCAAGTTGCCTTGAGACTACAGAGTTAGGCAATAAAGTAAACAAATAATTTGCCCACTTTGGAATAAGATAGAATCTTAAAATGTGGTTTGAAGTTGCTTTAAATTCCTGACTTGCTCTGAAGCTGCTATGTATATTTTCCCGGATATTTATTATTTTATCTGAACCAGCTTACAGGAGCCATTTTTGGGTAAGGGGCATGCTAAAAGTGAACTTGAAGAGGCATATTTGTGTTGTGGATGTGTTTGTTTTGTTTCTTTGTGACTAGTTAATATACAGTCCCATCCCTGGTTAACAGACACTTCCAGAAGGGGTATAGAACACCATTTATATAATGCAAATTAAACATGAGACTAGTTGATGTAATGTAAAAATCGTAAACCTAAACAGTTTTAAAGAGATATGACTTAACCAGAGTAAGCAATTATGAGTTGAAGCGTTGAAGCATTTCATTAGGCATAGGATATAGCAATTGGGAATTCATTACAGTTGTTGGAGGCCAGGGTTGTTTTTCTCAAAACGCAACTGGGAAAGTAGGCTACCTGTATTACGGAGCTTGTATCAATGTTCATCTTGCCAGCTGCTGAAAAGTGATTAGCCTGTATTTATGTAAAACCTCTCATTATGAAATGCAGGAATCTTGACTGGTAGCACCAACTATTTCGATTTACATATACAATTCCTCCCAGTGACGCTGAACCTCAAGGGAATTTTTGTATTTCCATAACTTTCCTTCCTTCTCTAGGCAGATCCCTTTCAATGTGATCCTAAGCTCTTTCAATGTGATCCTAAGCTCTTGAGAAGGAAGGTATGGTTGGTCGCCTGTCAGCAAAAAGGCAAAAGAAGGGCTGTGGAATTGCAGATTGATAAGCTTCTTGTGTCAAGAAGCTACTTTAGACAAACCTACAAAATAGTTTACTTTCCTATGATAGGTTGACCGTTTATGCTGCATACCGTCCATTGAGCCACACAGCAACACCCGTCATTCTCCAATTGAACATGGTTTTTACTCGTAAACCATTGAAGCCTTTTGGGTAGGTTCCTATGGTGACAGATTGAAGTGGTGGAAACGAGTGACACAAAAAGGCTAAAACATGGAATGGGTTGTCAGGAATTATATGAAAGCAGAAGGGGTGTTCAGATAAACATCCAACATGCATTGAGTTCTGGATTGTACCCTTCCAATATGCACATCCGGTAGTCTTGTGAAATGGCCCCACACCTGGTCTGAGGTATACAGAATTCTTCCACATGAGGATTCATTTGGAATCCCTCTTCACATGGGGGAGCTCTACACATGTACATCTGTATGTGCACAGGGCACAGAGCCCCCTTCACATGCCTGCTGAATGTGCATGACTTACGGCAGGAGGGCTTGGAGGACAGGTGCCTAGCGGCAGGGCTAAACACTGCAATCCCATGACATTACTCATTCATTATTTCAATAGATGAGGGATCAAGGGATCTCCATAGACCATAATTGCAGGTCTCAAACTGTCACTATACCTGGCTATCGGCCCTGCTGGCTGGGGCTAATGGGAGTCCAGCAACATCTGGAGGGCCACAGGTTCCCCATCCACTGCCATAAAAAGACATTCTAAAGTGTGGAGGGAACAGTTTAATAAGCATGAGTCAACACTCTTCAGGCATTAAGTGGCATATCACTTGAATGTATAATGGAACTGGATTTCTCGAACCATTAATTTTTAAGGGATCCTCCTTAGATAGTGTTTGGTGTTGATTACTGTAGTATTTCATTTCTTTGTACCTTTTGGTTGGCTTATGATTATACTCTTGGTTTTATATTAAAGTAATTCTTTTGTGAACAGGACACTGAAAATATTCACATGCACCCGAACAAATATATTTGATGCTGTTTCCAGCATCCACTTTCTTAATCTAATGTATTTTGGAACAGCAAAACCTGGCCCTTTGGTGCCCCTCCTTCCTCCAGGGTATGAAGAAGGTACATCACTTCAGTCTCCTGAAATCACTCTTGCCCCTAGGTTTGTCCTTCTCTTCCCAGAAAAGTAAGAGTAAGGCAGAGTAAGGTGGAGAACTGAATCCACTGCCCTCCTTCAGGCCAAAATTGACAGATGGGTGTCATGTGACCCATTTTGCCCATGCCAAGTACCAGTTGATCAAGAAGGGCTTCCAAGAAAGAGGAGGCGATGTCTTAATGCCTTCATGTGGTGGTGATACTGGAGAAGGAAAACTCACAAAAGACTTTAATCCCCAAAGAACCAATGTAGGATGTCTGAATGGTGGGAAGAGAGTCAGTGAAATTTATAGATGCCAGATTTCCATTCAAGGCTCAGGCCAAGGTAGAATTCTCCCACCTGCTCCATCAGGGGAACAAAAAGAGTGGAAGACAAACTGACAATCTGCTCTAGTACTAGGGTAAAATTAGACAACCTGAAAGGAACATTAGACACTCTCAATTTTCCGCCTTTGTGTCTGAATGTGTGGGAGAGAAAGCTGGACGGAGGTGTTGGCTGTCAAAATAATAGTCGCTCTGACAAAATAATGGGGCTGCACTTATTTTCCTCAAGAAAAGGCTTCGGGAAATACACTGCACTGATTGCCTTTGTTTCATGCTTGATGTATCCCGCATCATTATTATTTGGATTTTGCTCATTCCCCACCCAGGTCCTGCTGACAAAATATTAATCGCTTCAGGACATCATGCAAGCCTGTTCCCCAAAAATATGGAGATTAGCCTTCCTCTTCTTCCTTTTCTTTTTGGAAAACAATTGCATTCTGAGTGGTTGACTTTGCTGTATGAGACGTCAGCACGGTAACATGTCCTGAGACCTTCAGATATGGCAAGCATGATAAATCTAAATAAATACTCTTATAGGTAACATAAGGTCACTGCTGTAGTGCATGAAG